>NC_089585.1:77847673-78466820 GCF_019320115.1 Miscanthus floridulus
ATGTTTTTAATTTGCTCAAATGTTCTCTCATCCAAAGCATCATGAATAGCACTAAGAGCAATGTCATTGTTTTGGAGTAGCACTTCTTCGGCGACGGTGGGAGCCTCTTCATTGGCAATCTCAGTCTTAGTCTCCACCTTCCACACCTTTGTATTGATTGACTTGATGTAGGTGGTCATCTTAGCCTTCCAATAAGGATAATTTGAGCCATCAAATTGGGGTGGCTTCGTGGTGTTGTTGATTTGAGTCATTTTTACACCGAAGATTGTTAAGCCTCAAATCACGGTGACCACGGCTCTGATACCACTTGAAAGGTCATAATGGCTAGAGGGGGTGAATAGCCTATTGAAAATTTCTACAACAACACTTAGCAAACCGGGTAGACAAATATGAGGTGAAGCGAATATTGCACTAGCCTACTAAAAATGCAAGCCACCTACCACAATTCTAGTTTCTATAGTTTCTATGCACACAAAGTCTAGGTCACTACCACTAAGTTAGTGAGCTCTCAAAGACTAACTAAAGAACCTCACTAACCAAACTACACAAGCAAGAAAGCTAGCTCTCAAGACTAAAGAGCTTAGCTAAACTACGAAAGTAATGCAAGGTAGAGTGTAGGAGATATACCGCCATGGTAAGTGATCAATCACAATGAATACAAAGAATACTAAGGAGACAATGATGACACAATCAATTTTTCTCCGAGGTTCACTTGCTTGCCGGCAAGCTAGTCCCCATTGTGGCGATTCACTCACTTAGAGGTTCACGCACTAATAGGCATCACACGCCTAACCCACAACCGGGTGCCGCACAACAAACACAAGATGGGGATCCACAAGCCATGCACAATCCACTAGAGTTGCCTTTGGTGCTCCGCCAGGGAAGGCACAAGAACCCCTCACAATCACAATGATTAGAGCAGGAGACAATCACCTTCCTCTGCTCGACGTTCCACCAATCACCGGGCCATCTAGGTGTTGGCAAACACCAAGAGTAACAAGATCTCCACCAGCCTAAATTGCCCAACTAGTGCCACAAGAGGCTAGAATACTAAGCAATGCACTAGAGGCTCTCCAATCTCACTCAAGATGATGAAATCAAGTGTGCAAGTGAGTGGAGTGGTGTGCTCAGCTCTCAAAGGGTGTATGTAGCTGTTATAAGTGCCAACGGAGTGGCCAAGGCTGGCCACACCCTCTATTTATAAGCCCACAAGTAAATAGAGCCATTACCCCTTTGGAGCAGCTTTCTACGAAGGCATCGGACATAGTGGTGCAGTCATCGAATAGGGGGTGGCGGTGACCCTCCAATGGTCATCCACTAGCCATTAGGGCACCGGATAGGGGATGGCGGTGCCACCCTAGCCAACACCCCAAAAACCCTCCTCTCTAGAAAATTAGGGTGGTGCACCACCCATGGGTGGCGGTGCCCACAGCGGTGCCCACCCTGGTTTTCCCATTGCCTCTGGAAGAATGGGGCGGTGGCATCGGGCGCACATCAGTGGTGCACCATCATGCGTGGGGCGGTGAACACAGTCAGTGGTGGTACCAGCCCCCACTCAGCTCGCTCTTAACCAAGTCCAGGTGGGCACCACCCTAGGGGTGGCGGTGCCACTAGGACATGGTGGTGGTGCCCCTAGCGCAACCTGCTGCTCTCGGCCTTCCAGCCGATCACCGCCATAGGGGTGGTGGTGCACCGGACAGGGGGTGATGGTGCCCCCAGAAGCAGCACCTCATCCCCTTCTTTGCCTCCTTTGAATCCTTTGCAAATGTGCCAACACTCCAAGTGTTTCACTATCATGTGCAAGTGTGTTAGCATTTTCACAACCATTTTTCAAAGGTCAATCACTTTCTCACCGATTGTGCACTAGGCCTAAAATGCAATGCAGGTATTCCAACACCTAGTGGCACTAGATAATCGTTTTGTTTGATAAGAGCTCCCCTCTTAATAGTACAACCATCTATCCTAAATATGATCACACTCTCTATAATGTCTTGATCACCGAAAACAAAATGGCCCTATGGATTTCACCTTTGCCTTGAGCCCATTTTGTTTTTCTCTTTCTTCTTTTCCAAGTTCTGGAGCTTGATCATCATCACATGTCCACACCACCACCATGGACTTCATTTCATGTGGCCATCTCCATCCATGAGTGTCACCTATCTCCTTCACTTGGGTTGGACCAACCTATCTCAAATCCACACTTAGAGCATAGGGTTAGTCCAAATAGGTTTCATCAATTAACCAAAACCAAACTAGAACTTTCAAAGCTATGTTCCATGTGTTGCGGTAAGTCCTCTTTGACTCTACATTGCGTTTCCGTTCTGTCATCAGTGTTTGGTCGTGAACCAGTTATCTCTTTTTAGGGTTGCGCACGAGGGCGCTCTCGAATCAGGAAGAGAAGGCGGTTGTGAACCAGACGATGCTAGAGATGGATAACCAGCTAGCATCGCTGACCGCCTCCAGACGGGCTCTTTGCAACATCGTTCTCGGCGGCGGCTGGTGGAATGCCCTAGCTGGTGCCTCATCTTGACAAAGCCCATCTCTAAGTGGATTCCCTGATTTCTGAGGGAGTTTGTTATGGCATTCATGCTGCCTTGATGTCAGTCGGCTCGCACTACGGCGGTGTCAATTTTGATGCCATTGGACGGGGGTATGCACTGGGGAAATCTAAGAGCAATATCCTGGCCATTGGCAGTGCTATCGCTCGAGGTGTAGAGGTCCTCGTGAGCAAGACGTTGGCTGTGAGCATCCGCCGCCAGTACCAATCTTCTGATGTATGAGACTTTTTGATGCGGATGTTTGGTGTTGTATGGGTGATCCTGCTATGTCAAACATGTTCATGTTTTATGTATATATGGCATGTAATCGGTGCATTCGCTTTGTAATCGGCACATTCGTAAACTGGACTAGTAAATTTATATGATTGTCGCGCTGTTCTAGGAAGATAATGCTAGCATCTAGAAGACATGAGAATTTATACTGGTTTAGGCCAGGAGCCCTATGTCTAGTCTCAGAGATGATCGAGTGTGTGTTTCTCGCTTGAATTCTCTAAAGTTCTTACAATGGAGGGTGCAAGAATGGTGGAAGAGGTAGGAAGCCAGAGCTAGGAGATGAACCGCTTGAAGGGAAGCTTCAGGAGTTTGGAGGTTGTAAAGAATGTGAAGATGTTCCTAAAACGGTGCCCTAGCTGCCCTTATATAGAGTTCGAGGCCAGGGCTTGTACAAAGAAGAAGGTTTTCCATGACCGAGGGGTCATGAGCCTGAGGGAGGGGCCTAGCTAACTTAGCTTGCAAGCTACATCATCTTGTGGTGCATGTCTAGGCATGGTTGTCATCATGATCTTGTGCCCACATTGTGGTAAGGTATGGTGTGGTGATACTATGTCGATCATGGTGGCACTGTAGGCATGGTGGTGGTTTGCCAGCCGTCCTGTGCGATGTGGGTTCTATCATGGCCTTCATCGTCATCTCCTGATCCCCCGAGAGTGTCGTGCTAGAGTTGGTAGCCACCCTAGGTCGTCGGTCACCTTGTTTGCTTGTGGAGTCAGTAGCCATGATCCTGAGCCTTTGGGTCAGTGGTTCTTGCTGGCTTGATTGGTCTCTAAGTCAAGGCCTCCATCATGGATCCCATCCCATAGTGGGTAGGGCCGCACATATGTCTTGTCAAACTATATTTAGACGACGGGTTACCTGTACTAGTCATCATCATTTGTCAGTGTTGTCTTGTCCCTACTGCATGGTGTAGGGATGGCGTCTGACTGGACCGAGGTGACTGCTATCCCCTCGGTCCTTGTAGGGTTAGTGTGGCATGTCCACTCTTGTCAGAGCAGGCATGCTTGGTTGGGCTCGACCTTTCTCCATTCCTCCCTGGGGTCAGGACGACAGAGAGGTCGTGAACCCTTGTGTGGCATGTGGCTAAGGTAGAAGGGAGGGGTTGTGGCTTACCCTGTCCTTAGGTGTCTAGCATGGTTCGCTTGGCTTAGCTAGGCCTTGATTGTTTGGGCCTTTGCTAGCTGATGTATCGTGGGTCGCTCGGCCTGATAACTAATCGTTGCCTTGACATACCCGGGGGTCATCACCCTGACACTATGCAACTAGTACTTTGGAAACTGAGGGAACTCCTACACAAACTAGTAAGCAAAAGCACAAGCTCCTAAGATCACTAGCAATGCTCACTAACAAGACTACACAAGCTAAATTACAGAACTCAAATTACCTAGCTACACAAATTAAGCAATGTGACTAACAAGGCTACACAAGCCAATTAGTCACGCAAGGGAGATACTTCTATGCTACACAAGCAAGAAGGTAATTAGCAAGCTATAAAAGCTAACTAATTACAAGGGCAACTACACAAGAACAATATATATGAAAGTAAATACAAGATTGTGTATGGGGATCGCAAACCAATGGGAAGATGATGACACGGTGATTTTTATCTTGAGGTTCACATGCTTGCCAACACGCTAGTCCCCGTTGAGACAATCTCCAAGGTTGCTGCTGGTCCTCTTGCTAGTGGTGACCCACGAGTCACACTCTCTCACGTGGAGTGCTTACCACAAGCTCTAGCACTTGATCCGGCCGGACCCTTCGTGTCTCGCTCTACTAGAGTTACTCTTCGTGGCTCCCACAGGGCGAGCACAACACCCCTCATAATCTCTTCTCCGGAGCACCACACAATCTTCTTTGCATGCTTCAACCGAGACCACCACCAAGCCGTCTAGGAGGTGGCAACCTCCAAGAGTAACAAGCACCACCGGCTTGCAACTCGATCACCTAGTGCCACTCGATGCAATCTCTCAATGCAATCGCACTAGAATCACTCACTCACAATCGATTTGTACTCTTGCAAGCACAAGTGAGTTAGAGGCTCTCCTAGCACTCCCCAAGCATGGACACTAAGTCCCAAGGGTGCCAAGCATCAGCCAAGGCCGGCCACACACTCCTTTTATAGCCCCAAGTGCTAAAATTAAATAGTTGTTACCTCCTTCACTAGGTTGTCTACGCACTGACTGGACTTGCTGCCATAGTGACAGGATGCGTCTGGTCATAGAGTCTGGTCACACAGGACATGTCCAATCATAGAGTCTGATCACCTTTTGTGTGCCATGTGTTTCAATCATTTGAATGTTACCGTTGGGCGCCAACGGCTCCAACGCGCGCAAGTGAACTCCATGTCCTGTCACATGACCAGACTCGCCTTTCTCCCACGACCAGACTCGACTCTCCCCAAGTCTGGTCACTTCCATAGATGTTCCACAGAGTTTTTTTGCTGACTGAACATGTCCGGTCACTACTGACCGGACTCTGCCAGCGTCCGGTTGCAGCATCCTATCGCAGAGTGTTTATCGCTAGAACGACTATAACTCTTAGCTTCGAAGTCTGATTTTGATGATCTTGGATATTTTGGAAAGCTTATGCAGAGGGCTACACATCCCACATGCATATTTGATCTAAAGTACAAAGGATCAACACAAAATTCTAATCCAAGAACCATTATATAGTTTGGAGCACACCGAAAAACCTTTTTTTAAAGAATGCTAACTCCAAGTGAGCTTCCAACTTCTCCTTTGCAAATATGCTAACACCACTAAGTGCATGTGTGTTAGCATTTTCACAAACATTTTTCAAAGGATTAGTCACTCAATTCACCACGCCACTCGATCCTAGCAATGATGTAAAGTTAGATCACTCGAGTGGCACTAGATGACTGATATGCAAACAAGTTTGCCCCTCTTGATAGTACAGCCATCTATCCTAAACCCGGTCATGCACTTCTCTACACAACCTTTGACCAGTAAAATGAAATGTCCTACAAATATACCTTTGCCTTGCGCATTCCATTTCATCTCCTCCATCGTTGATGCAACACATACACCAACCATATCATAAATGATATGATCCACTTCATATCATCACGTGACCTTGTTGGTTCATCGATCTTGACCTCACTTCCTTTTCACCATTGCCTTTGTCCATCGGCGCCAAGTCTTGCTCAAGCTTCACCGCCACACGGTCCATCGCTCCAAAGCCTCAAACTTGCCCTTCACGCTTGCAACCAGTCCATCAAGCCAAGTCTTGTCTTGATCCTCTCCACCTTAGTCGCATGACTCCATGTGTTATGTCTCGTATGCAATGAGCTCCTTCATCACATGTGTGAGCTTTGCAACATTTCCAAGCCATTTCACCTCTTTGACATGAATTGCTCACACAAATGTACTTGTAGACTAATTACCTGTGTATCTCACATAAATACATATTAGTCTACCTAGGTTGTCACTCAATTATCAAAACCAAACAAGGACCTTTCAATCATGCACCTAACACTCATCAAACCGTTAGTTACACTGCATAAAGGACCCAAGCATATTACACCTAGCATTAATTATTGTCTTAGGATTTTCTTTAATTTAATTACTAAATAAAAATGGAACAGACTTAATTAAATCCAACATACCTTAGAGACACAATCAATCAAATACCAGTTATTTACTTTTTTAGCTCCGGCCACCCCTTAGGAGTAGGAGTAGAGTAGATCCCGGTGAGTTGTTCAGCAAGTATGGCTGCATAGATCCGGTTGACCTCCACTACTTGTCTGTAAGTACTGTCATGGCTTATACCTCTGTTCGTACGGCTGCATCGATCCGGTCGACCTCCACTGCGACTCTGGTATGAGTTAGTTATCGACTCTTGTTTAGTTCAAGTATGGTTGCATCGATCCGGTTGACCTCCACTGCTCGAACTAGATTAAGGTCAAGTTATCAGCTCTATCTAAGGGTGGCGCTCCTTTAGATAGATTCATTAAGTTACTGATATTGCTTATTGCTTCTATTATTCATTTAATTATAGCAATATCACTTTGCCCGATTGGGATTGATCTAAATCAGCTTTATATCTTTTTTAACCCATTGTTTGTTAATCTAAACTGATCTAATCTGCACTTTAAATGATGAGTTATGTTTTATTGGCTGTTTTATATCAATCTTGATCATGCATAGCGTGCGGTTAAGGCGTGTCTGATTTTGAGTAGATCTATTGGCTAGCGAAAACCATTTCATGGCCCATTATCATGGCCTATGTGATTCTGCCTCACACCCGACTGTTAGCACCGTGGAGTGGGGATCGTTATTTGGTGGATCTGTTACTAAAAGGGCATGACCTTAACTGTGCGCTATGCCTAAATCAGCTATTTTAGCCGATATCGAGCACTTTCACGAACAGTTCGCATCACGAGATCGTTGAAGTAGCGATAGGTTGAAAGATGTGTTAGCCCCATGATCTTATTATTGTATTATGGCCTGCATGATTCTGCTTAATGCCCTACTAATATTAGTAATAAGTTAGGGTCATCGAGTCTATTGTTGTTTCTACGCCCTGCATGATTCTGCCTCATGCCCCACTGGTCATAGCGATAGATGAGATCTAATATGTTCATTAGATTTACCTCTATTAAATGGTTGAATGATGATGAACTATTTCTTTTACATAAAGGGGGTTCAGTTACTCGTAGTCATTGGCTTAGCATGAACTAATTACTATTAATATCCTTTTGCCAGTGACCAATATTTGTTTAAAGAATGATATTCATCCTGAACGATAACCGATTCCTCTTACACAACCCCATGAGCTTTAACCGATTTATTCTTACGAATATGCTGGAATTGACTATTTAGTCGATCTCCTTTCATATCGGCTCTCAGAGCCACACATTCGAGACTGTCTGGTTATACCGGCATGTTCTGCCCTTAATTACTGATAAACTTTCTCTCCTTGTCAATTGCAGGGTTAAATTGACTGGCACATCTCGGGAGGAGTGCGCAGGATTGATCACCCCTACGCTGAAGCTAGGCGGATCCTCAGCTCTATCGAGCGGACCCTTTCGGCTTGCTCGTGTGTCCTCGGCATGGGACGAAATTCCGTGTCGACACATATCTAAACAATGTGTTATGTTTGGTTGGGGTACTTCTTGATTCATCTTGGTTCCTAAACAATTAATTAGAGCTAATTAATTTTATGAGTGGAAGGTTAGTATTGTAATTGTGGCCCCCTCCCTCTCCCACGCAATAGCCCACGCACGAACCCCCTAGTCCCCACGCCGATGGGGTACGCGAGGCTGCCATGCACCTACAGTCGCCGTAGCCCTAGCCGGCGCCGCTACTCCCATGCCCTCGCTCGGCGCCGCCGCTATCGCCTACCGCCACCGTCGCACGAGAGGCCTGACGGAGGACGTAAGTCCTCTCTCCTCCTTGACGCCCCCGCCAGACGCGAGCGGCTCCTGCGCCCTTGCCTAGCGTAGAGGCGGACCAGCATCATGTATGAGTTCGCCTCCGATGACATCCCCCTATCATATTTTACCAGCCCTCACTGCATCGCCCTCGTCGTCGCTCTCCCTCCTCCCTGTCGCGCCCGCCTGACACGAGCTGCCCCAAGGCCAAGGTTTGACAGACACGCACGAACTCATCTTCATGGTTCATGCCATTGCCCATTGTCATGAATTTGTTTTGGACATTAGACTGTGGTCTGAAACTTGAATTTACTGTTCATTGAATGGGACTGACTCTTATCGATTCTTATCCTGTCATTTCTAGTGTATGTCATTTTTCTCCCTGTTTAATCGTAGACAATCAGATCATTTTATCTTGCTGTAGCAGGTCTGCCATTGAGTTAAAATGTGTTAAACTTCTCTCTAATATCTTTTGAGTACGATCACGTATTGCTTTTGATGGGAATCCATGACACAAGTTATCTTACATATCAGTCACAATGTGGTAGTCTAGGACATAACTTTGTTACAAAGTGGGTACTCCTTAAACCTAATAATCATCGGTTCTAATGTAATAGCTGTAATTATGTAAGTCTAGGGTCTGTTTAAGCTTACCTGAATTAGAATGTCAATCAATTTAAGATATCACAACTCTTTTCAGACGCTAACTGGAAAATGGGCTTTTCCCTTTTCAGTGTCAGCTCAAACTAGCCTTAGATATGTTATTTGGCTGCCAGATAATAAAGAACGAATAACCAGCTAATGCATCTTGCCCTGCTAGTCAGACACGTGTTAACAACTTAAGTGTCTGTTATATCTGATGTGTATGCTTAGAGCCTTAGATTTGCCACTTCATATAGAAAAATTACAATCAAACAGCACCAATTATTTGTTAGTCAGCATTGACTACACTTGATATATGGATATCTTTTCTGTATGAACACTTTGTGTTGATAAGTCATTTGTTCAACATCTCTAAGCACTACAAATCTATGTTAATAGTTATCTAATGAGCTGCTATTTTATTTTCTGAATTTCAATTTACTTTGTTGTCTTCCAGTAGTGGACTCCTAGACAAATGGGATTTTCTAAGGAAGGGAAATCATGGTGAAAATGATTTTACTGGATGGACGTTGCTAGGATGATTCTGCTAAATTTGCATATGGTCCTTCTACATGTCAATGCTGGTCCAAATAGTCTAGAAGCCTCTGTAAATAACTGAAAACTATGTATATTTCAACTTTGATGTATTGTTAAATTTCTCTGTTGTGGTTGGTCACCAAGTAGTGGTATCAACCAGACAAGGTTCAAATCCTGGCTTGTACCAAAAAAAACTTGCTCTGCCTCCCCACAAAAAATAGCTGGGCACCAGCCTGTTGTATTGGTGAGGTCCTACCTAGGGTAGTGGCAGGATTCGGGGGTTTTCTCAGACAGTTTGGCTAGGGGGTATCTTCTCAGTGCAAAGTCGTTGGGGCAATCCGGTTGAGTTTTTTTAAAAAGTATCTTTGTTTATGAGGAAATAGTTGACACAGTGCATTCTCCAATAGATTTCTTTGCATATATCAAATTATGTGAAGATCTTTTAGGAAGTACCAAATCTGTTAGAACTGTTTTGGATTTATCCACTATTCCTGCAATTCAACCATACTTTAGTAAAGCAGTGCATTTTACTGAATTATGTGTTACCTGATGCTTTATTTGCCAAAAAAATTTAAACTTTTAAATAAAGCATTCGAACTGCATTTATAATTTTTGAAAACCTATTTGTATCATGGTCATATGGATGATGAATATTGTAGATAAGAAAACCTATTTAAGTGTGTCTCCGCCCGAGGACAAGCCGGCTACTCCAATCAGGGAACTGGCTAGGTGGTTGAGTATGTGATGTCCTTGTGTGTCTCCGGTCTCCGCAGCGCTGGATTGCCCAGTCCTAGAAGATTGGAGGGACCGGCTGTGGAGGACAGGTAATTGTGGATCAAATTTGCATCTCCACTTTATGAGCTGACTCTTGTCGGATTGAATGGATCGGTTCATTCAATAGGAGTGCATCCTGTCCAATTTCTAGTCTATAATAACTTACATGATCATGAAATTGTTTTGGAGATTAGATTGTGGTCTAAAACTAGAATAAACTGTTCATTGAATGAGATGGACTCTTATCCATTCTTACCCTGTTGATTGCGTCCCCAATTTATGGAGTCACTCTTATAGATTCTTGAACCAGTTCATTCATTCAATGGGACTGAATGTTGTCTAATTTTTGGAGGTCAGTTTCTCCTCGTGCAAACTTGTGCCATGTCTAGAATGACAAACCCCACATTTATAGTGTTTGCTGTGTTTCATTATTTCATATTCATATTCTGACGTCTGCTATTTCCTCCTACCTACTATGCAAAAGTGTTAGTTGCAGTTTATTTGTACTGTTAGCTAAAATTTGCACAAGGTTACTTTTTTGGATGGTAGTAGATTCCTGCAATTCTACCATACTTTAGTAAAGCAGTGGGTTTTACTGAATTTGATGAAGGTTGCATGATTATGTATTAGACATTCATACAGGAGAGATGAATATATGTTGAAAATCGCTGACATGTGTACTAGTGTGGGCATTTTATCTTCTTTGAGTGCAATAGTTTTAAGTTCTAACTACAGAACAGTACACATCTTTTTTAGCAACAATGAACTATTATCAATAACATAGTGTAATGAAGAAAGCAACAGTTTGTACACATTTTCAGAAGATCCATCAGAATCGAATTTGCTTGGATATAATCCAGGAAGCATCTTATGCTAAAAATAACATGAATGACAACTTCACTGTCCTAAAATACAAGCCATCTTGTTGCAGCGAGGGAAGTGTGACTGATATATGATGAGAAGAAGGCTTTCAATTTTTTTCTTAGATGGGTCTTGTAGTGATGTCTGATGAACTACTGCCAGATATTCTTCAACTGCTCATTACTCGAGTTTGTAACAATACAAAGAATTATTCTTCTCTGATGCAAGTAAAATTAGTTTGACAATCATTTTATTTTGACATGCTGTTATTTTGCACAGCTGAAAAATGATAGCTTTATTTAGAAGTAAAAGTGACGTCATGGTGACTTATCCAATTACTGTTACAATGTGCTGGAATTATTCTTAGCTTCCTCAATTAAAGAAGAAACTAATCGTCTCTTGTTTCTTTCTAAAAAAACTAAACTCGAAATGTGCCCTCATACAAACATCCATACGATACATGTCTAACTAGAAGTCTGGAATGTGTCCCTCATACAAGCATGCAATACTATTAACAGGGGAATAACGGCAGCTAGGATTCATAGTAAAACTAGTCTTCTAAATGAAGTACTAAATCAGCAAATGCCATATAGTCTTCTACATCATCAATTTTTGCTTCAACTCCCAAGACAAGTGCTCCAGTTGACCCAAATTTGATCTACTAGCAATGTTCCATACTTGTGAATATGGTGTGCATTCCCTATCAGTAGCTGGTCCTCAAAATATCACCATGCCAGAAGGATGCCTTACAGATAACATAGGCATTTGCTCTTGAGGTCCCCAGACCCTCCGGTCTTCACTCTTTTGATGCGCTGGCTCCAGGGCCTTTCTTTGCGCCATACCTCTGCATTGGAATCGCAAGCAGAGTTTTGTAATCGACGCATGAATGCATGATGACCAAATTGCAAATGCAGGTCAACACTTTACAATTTTTAGTCAATTCTAGGGAGAATGTATTGTCAATGGCCATGATGTAGTACCAATGTGGAGCATATAGTATTAAAGGGACACTAACCAATCTGAGTATTTGATGGGATCTGGAACTTGTTTCATTCAAAACTAGTTTCTCCAATCTGCCTTTGAGCTGGAGCATGAAAATAATTAAATCAGATAATGTGGGGAAAACACAGGCACCACTTTCATTTGGAGCAAGTTTAGTTCCGCACCTTCACATACAGCAAGAAGATCCCTAAGATGACCATAATCCCTCAAAGTTTCCTCAGTGAATATTTCTACAGTAGTCCCTTTCTATTTGACATAACGCCGAACGCAGGCGGCAGCAGACAGCACGCTGTCCTCCTCCACGGTGTCGATCCCCGCCATGGCTGCTGCGAGTGGGATGGCGGTGCGGGGCGAGGCAGGGCACAGAGCATAAGAAGGGGAGCGGACACGTGGAGCGGGAGTAGGGGACTGCGATGCTGCCGCCAGCTTTGCCACCTTGGACCACCGCGTCCACGAGCGCACCTCGCTGCACGCACCCTTCAGGGATGGCCACCGCCTGTCCGCCAACGGGAGCACGGACGTCGTCGGGCCTGATCCAGCCTCCTCCAACGCCTTCGCCGATTGTACGTGGTGCCGCCGTTCGCAGGGGACTGGCGAGGACGGATCGCGTGCCCTGGATGCCGTAGCCCTGCCCTCGCCCTCGCCCTGCACTACAAAAAATAGCCTTATACATGATGGTTTACTTTGGTCACAGACATGCAAAAATGTGTCACAGTTAACTCATGATGACGATCGCAAAAAACAGTCATGTATCCTACGTCATACATTTGTTGAACCGAAATGGACCGTCATAGGTTGGCTTTTTTATTCATCATGGATGAACTGGTCGGCAACAATAGTAAAAGGCAATAGTGATGAAATGAACCGTCATGGTTATGTTACACATGGCTGCTACGTTGCCACGTCATCAGTAGGCTATTTGTGCCCCATTGTTCATGAGGACCATGTGTTGTGTAGTTTTTTAGTTTTAGTTAGGCCCATATTGTAGCAGGAACTATTGGGCTAGCCCAATTACACAATAGAATTGGCCCACTGTGGGCTATCAAAAATTAGCAAACATTCAAATTTAAATTGCACCAACTTCAAATTTAAATTGCACCAAATTAAAATTAAAATTGACAGTAAATTCAAACCTAAATTCACACCATTCAGGTAGTCACAGATCATCATAGATTCATATAAATATGCCATCACATATCAATAGATATAGAGGACACATCATCACAGATTTGTAGATATATCTAAATATGTGCCAACATAGTAACTATCAGTTACATAAGAAGTTTGGCACACCATAGGCTAGGACATGCATCAGACCTTACATCAATTCATCAGTTCATAGAACATGCATCGGTTCATAGAACTGCACAGGTCAAAGATCATGCATTAGTTCAAACAAAAGGCCATGCATCCACCTGTTCACAGACTAACATTGCAGCAAGACAACTTGCCAAAATGCATCCATCACCAAAAGAAGCATCCAACAGCATCGGTGCGCCAGCCGGTAACCCAAGACAACCTTACTATTTTGCTTGACATCCCAGAATCATGGACATCAAAGTCATGATCAGTGCATCAATGTCAGCTTGCCTTTTCTTCAATTCCTCTTCTTGCTTAACCCTCTCTATTTCTGATTCCTAGAATTTCTTCATCATTTCTTCCATTTGCTGTTGTTGAGTCTTGATAACCTCCCTAAGATCACTTGATGTTTGTTTCTCCACCACCAGTTCCTCTTCTAGGTTGCGCTCACTAACACAAGTACCTTTGCTTCTGAGCCCCACATTTACAAGAAATCTATTCTTCTTAGTTTTCTGAACAAGCGCCTCAGAGACCACATCAGTCACATCCTTTGGTTCAAGACCATCATCTACAGGTTCATTTAGCTTCTCCTCCATTTCAACCTAGCAGTGGAGGAGACATAGATAGCTCAATGATCATGACATATGAACCTAATGTATCATCTGGTTGTGAACTAAGTATGATTTTACTTACAATAAGAGATTGAACTGCAGGAGCAAACCCTTTCTTTTTGCTGTAGTGCATCTCTTTAAATAGTTCCAATGCATTTGGTGGTTCATTTTTGTACTTGTCCGCCTAAAAATGAATAGAAAAGGACACTTTAAAAAACTGCTTGCTAATTCTATGTATTTCTAACACAGATAAAAGGCAGTAAACAAACTAAAGTTACAGCATGTTCTAGTGAAAGTTCCATAGCTAATTTTACAGCCCCAAGTTTAGTATGTTGTGACATAATTTTAAAAACCAAGCAACCAACAGTAGATTTTTGTCAACTATTACTAATCTATGTGGCATAGCTATATACAAAGCTCTCTTAAATATGCAGAGAAGAAAAGACCTGACAAACAAATGACAATCCTTGGTATTCAACTTAATGTTCGTTCATATACAGTATCTTGCAATTGAAGCTCAAACAGCATGTTCTAGTGAAAAGTGCCAGTGAGTTGTACTCACCAAATTTACAATCTGCATTTCATAGCTGCGAGAACCAGTGGTCTGATGTAACTGCACTTTGCTTCTGTTCTCTCTGTTCTTCTCACAAGTCACATATAGCAACACAGTTCTATTATTAAGCACATATGACATCAACATGATGAGATGGGGAATAGTTGGATGAACTTACCATTTTTTGCTCATTTTTCTAGTGTTCCGTGTTCCACAAGTATATCCCATTGTTCATAAGTCATTGAGGTCACAGGAGATGTTTTGGGCACTAGATGTAGTGGCAAAGCATCAAAATACCTCTTTTTGAGCTTGTAGCGCTACTGGCGAATAGCTTTCTTCATCATAGCCACACATGCTTTTTTCATAGGTGTTGCCTTTACATCCGTATGAAACTTTGTCTGGTAACAGTAAACAACATTGCCAAATGTTATTGAATACACATGTTAGTGTTGGAAATAAACAGTGGAAAGAGGCAAGTTTGAACACTTACACCAACTCTATCTATGTACCCTTTGATGATCTTAGGATGTTTCTTGTACTCCTTCCAATGTGGAAATATCGGAACATGGTTCCTTACTGCAATGTTGCACTTAGTTGCAAATTTTCCAGCAATCATCACTGCGTTCGGTCTTTTCTTCCCCGGTTCAATACCAAAGGAAGTTTGCCATTCCTCGAGCGAGTCATTGAATCAAGTTCTCTCCCAATATTAGGTCTCCTCATCCAGTCCTCCTCATCAAATGGGTCATCTACAAAGGATAAGCATAAACTTATAAACTCTGATACAAGAAATTCACCACTCGATAATGTAGAAACAAAAGTAGTAACAGATACTAGTTAAATATTATCCTATAAACTTATGAAAATTAAAGTTGTTGATTTAATAATAATATCAAAACTAGTGTTCAAGACTGAGCCAGTTTTCATTTTATTATGAACAATGTATGAAGTACAGAATTTTAGTCATGCACTGGTGACTAAATTGCCTGTCCATGAATTATCTTAAGCATTGGAGTATCAACCAACCATAATAAATATCCTAATATAATTGACTAATTGAGCCTAGCAGTACCAGGTTGACTTGAGCAGAAAATAACTATAACTTGAACTGATGCTCATGTAGAGAAGCAAAGCATGCACAATTTGACTGCAAAGACAAGCTTGACTTGTGGTTCTTCTATGGTACTATGCACTTGCTGAACCATCAGGACAAGCTAAAACATGCGAAGACCAAATACCAAGAGCATGACACAGCATGACACACCTTCAGAAACGTTGGCACCCTCTATTTCTCCATTTTCATTGACATCATTCATTATGGCAGCTTCAGAGAGGTTCAACTCAGTTTGTATATGCTCATCTCCAGTCAGGCAGCCATTTTGCTCGCCTGCATCAGCTACAATGCAATATAGAATTAGTAATAGTACTTTGGAATGCTGGTTCTACAATTTGAGTTCAATTTGTTACAGGAATGTAGTCATTTAACCTTCCTTTGTAGGCTGATTGTAGATTTCAGCTTGATTAGTCACTGTAGTAACATCAGCTGGACGATTCTTCTGTGACCTTGTGAGAACACCAGGTTGCATCTCAGGTTGCGCCTTCTGAACACCTCTCTTGGTAACCTTTGTTATTGTCTTCTTCTTCTACATAGAACCAATCAAATGTACAGATTGTGAGATAAACATTAGATGCAATGAGCAAGCAATCCACATATTAAGATTTGACACTATGGAATAACTAGCACCTTATATGATAAACTAGCAAGTGTACACCCCAACTCCATCTCCGGTTCTAGGCCATCATCACTTAGATGGCCATCACTGTTAGGCTCATCCTCGCCATTGTACTCCGAACCAGAGTTGTATGTTTCCTTCTGTTGCTAGATTTCTGGGTAAATCCTAGTGTTCGCAAAAAGTCTAGCTAGTACAGGAAGTCCTAGTTGCCGCATCTCTGCATTGTTGCGGAAACACTTTCTCATCCGTTGAAGTTCATAGTCAGTAAGCGGAGGATCTGCATTAAGAAGGAATAAAGAGAAAATTAGGGACATATTTAAGCATCCAGTTCACATCAGCAACCAGTTCATATCTAGTTCACAACCAGATAGAAAACATTTTTAACATCCAGTTCACATCAGCAAGGCCACAAGCAGCAGTCCTTAATGTGTACAAGTATCTTATGCTACTTGCTATACAGATCTTAATCTATACAAGGACATCTTATTTTTATTTTCCCTTCACATAAAAAAAATTTGGCACCCATCATATATACCAATCAGACAGAGCATATCTTTGGAAGAAAAAAGAAATCAAAGCAACCTTCCTCGGCACTTTGCTTCTTTCGCATTTCACTACACCACCGAGTACAGCCTGAACTAAGAGGCAGCAAAGAAAACTAATAGCACTAAAAGATGGCAGCAGGAACAAGGATGTTAAGAAACACAGCACCACCCCACAAACCCTGAACCCACCATGGCAATCAGACTTTCTGAACCAAGAAACACATGCATCTTAAACTCAGATAGGGTTCTAATCGCCTGCAACCATTATCACTCAGATAGGGTTCGTAGGAGCATATCTAGGCGACCCGATACTATGTAAGCAAGATCACCGAAAATAAGGATGCAGGAGAGACACTTCGCCTGCAAACTGGTTTCCCGTCCGTGGCCTCTTCGTTGGTTTTCTGCCCCTCTTCTTCAGTGACATCGGCGTTTCTGCATGTACTCTCGGAGAAGAGGAAGAGGTGGCTGCGGGATGGCAGAGCGGCGGTGGCTGCGGGGTGGCGGATGGTGGGGCTACTGGCTACATGACGACGGATGGCGGGGTGTACGGTTCTGGGGGCGAGATTTGGAGGATTGGGGGGATTTGGGGGTGGCGTTGCCTGCAAGAAGGCGGAGCCCGATTATATAGGGCGCTGCAATATTACCAAAATAGCCTCATCGTTTCCTTTGTGTGATGGAGTGTGGTCTAGGCGGGCGGGCCAGATTGGTAAATTCGTATGCCAAATTGTGGAGTGGGGAAGGCCGCTGCCAGCAAAAATTTCAGGGTGTGCGCCTACACTGTTCAGAATGCCCGCCGAAACATTCAAGGTGCTTCTTTTTTTCTTGAAATGGTCCTTATATATTTTTTTGTAGCTATCAAGATATTAAAATAGTGCACGGTAATAACCAAATTTGGATTACTATATATACTTACTTGGTATTAATTGTATAAATTTGGTCAATTAAATTGTTTAGGCCCGGTAATGTAAATAAATCACTACTGCCCCCTCTTATGACAAGTAAGAGTAGTAATAGCACATATTAAGCCCAATAATCTATATAACTTCGAAGCTCTCACATGTATTTCTACAAAGGCTACATTTTACTTTGTGGTACATGCCACATAACCTATAGTGATTGTTAATGATTTGAGAAGTATTCGACTCGAACGTATCTTGCTTACAGGGTTTTGGTGGTGATTATATATATATATATATAGTCAGTACCAAATAACTTGTACTAATCCCTAAAGGTTCTCTACCTACGTAGATCAATCAACTCCATCGTGTTATGCTATATAAGGCTGATTTTTTGGTGACTACCCATTGATGTCTTTATATATAGTACTCCTTGAACATATCATACTCTACACATCGATCAGCTATTGCTTGTATTTCTCCACCGGCCACATTTGACTTTGTGGTAGGTGTCACATAACCTATAGTAATCGTTGATGATTTTAAAAGTGTTCAACTCGAACGTATCTTGCTTAGGGTGATTTGGTGTTGATTTTATATATAGTAAGTACCAAATAACGTGTACCAATTCAATTCCTAGAGGTTCATCTCTAGCTAGCTAGCTAGATCTCAATCGAAATCAGGGTGACTACCCAATGCATGTCTAGTAATCGTATAATATGTTCTACATCGATAATCAACTCCATTCCAAGTTAGGATGATTATATGAAAATAGAGTGATTTTGTGGTGACTACATAGTAAGCACCAAATGTACATCAAGATATTGTGTATGTCCTATATTTACGAATATGAAATGACAGAAATTCTTGATTTTTGACAAAATTTCTTCAAAATTCAAAAAGGTATGAAATTTGGTCAAAATCTCGGCCAAAATCTACTCCTTAGTTTATCACCTCTCTGTCTTCAAAATTCTCTCGGCCAAAAGGATGTTGTGTAACTAAATGATATCCTTTTCTTTAAATTTATTTTGTTTGCTGAAATTTGTTATTTTATCTGTATAATGAAATTTGGTCTTCAAACTTGCAAAATATGTACCTTTTCCCACTTGATCTAGAGTACATGTGTGTAAAAACTATGTGGATTACATGATGAAAACAAAAATGGTCACAATCCAAACAGGGGCAGCTTGCAATACTAAACAGGGAAATTCTGGACATAATATAGTCATAAATTCAAATAGAAATGTCTTGTTGCTTCCAAATATGGGTTCTTAACTCCATTACTAAACAGGGAAAATATTACATAATAATACATGACAAATGATCAGATCACTAGTATAGAAACTACTCATCATCGCTATCTACCTCAATAGGGACAGCTTCTTCACTCCAGTACTCCATCAGTGTGTCATCCTCTACCTCATCACCCTCTTCATCTTCACTAATAGTCTTTGATTGATTTTCCTTTGTAAGTCGAGCAACCTCAGCAGCATCAACAAGAAGGCCAGCCTCATCAGCCCTGTTCAAAGGCATGTTAGGTAACATCTCAGAAACTTCTAGTCTTCTGCTAGTGTCCACAGCACATGTCTGCTCTTGATAGGGTGTAGCAGTGGATACGACACCATCTATTTCAGACACATTGTACAAAAGACGATGCTTAAATGTCTGGACAATCCGCCAATTCATTCCATTCTTAATATCTGGCAAATAGAAAACCTGTGTAGCTTGAGTTGCCAAAATAAAACAGTCTTTCTTGTACCACAAGCTGCCAATATTGATGCTTTTACAAAATCCATCATCCCTTATTGCAGTATGCTTACCATCCAATTTATACCAGTCACATCTAAAAACAACAACAGTTCTTTTTGTATCATCATCCTTGGCGTTGTACTGTAACTCAATAATCTCTTTCAATGTACCATAAAAATCAATCATCTCACTTATGTATGCACCTGCACAGGCCACCCTAGAGTTTTGTGTCTTCTTGTTTTTGTCACGCTCGACGGTGAAGTACCGCACACCATTGACAACACACGTGGAGTATGATGTTACTCTAAGGCCAGGGCCACAAGCTAGTGCACATATATCATCATCTACCTCCTTTGATGCATTCAACATCCACACCTGCAAAAGGGAATGTCTCAGCGCCAAAATAATTATCTACAAGATAACTAAAAATTTAGGATAACAATAAGATACTAACGTAATTCCTGAACCAACTCCCAAATCCCTACTATGTCCTTCTTTCAAGATCTGCAGCAGCCACCCCTGCTGCTGTTAATTCATCTTCAAACATTCTGTAACTCAAAAATAAAAAAAAAAACAGTAAGTTGTTAATCTAAAAATCATTAAGAAACAGATGTAATATACAAAATATAGATTTAAGAACATACTTTATGTACCTCTTGGCCTGATCACAATTATGGAGAACATACCAAACCAACTTATCAAGTTCCTCAAAGTAGGAAAGATCACATGCACCAATAAGATTGACACCGTGCCCAAAAACATCAACAGTATAGGCTGATTGATCTGAAAATCCAACATTTCTTGGGAGTCGATTAAACCTTGTCTCTACATCATCCATATATCTCGAGCAAAATGTGAGGGCTTCATCTGCCACATAAGCCTCTGCAATTGAGCCTTTTGGGCGTGCCTTGTTCCTAACAGACCTCTTCAAAGTATACAAGCGTCGTTCAATTGGGTACATCCACCCGAACTGCACAGGTCCACGGAGGATGGCCTCATCAGGCAAGTGGACAGCAAGGTGAACCATGACATCAAAAAAGCAGGGGGAAGATTTTCTCAAGCTTGCACAATATGACAGGTATTTCAGTCTTCATTCGAGCCAAGACATCTTTGTTTAGTTTTTGGCTGCACAATTCCCAAAAAAATCTGCCAAACTCAGCAAGTGTTTGATATATATCATCATCCAACAGCCCTCTCAGCCCAGCAGGTATAATCCTTTGCAACAAAATATGGCAGTCATGAGTTTTCAGGCCTTGCCACTTGATTGAGTCAGCATTTAAGCATCTTTGTATATTTGAAGCATATCCATCTGGAAACTTGGCCTCCTTCAAGAAATTACAAAATTCAATCTTCTTTGACTTGGACAACGTATATCAAGCTTTGGGCATGTCATATGAATCTCCACTATGTTGTAATTGCAACTCCTTTCTAATTTTCAAATCAGCCAGATCAAGCCTTGCATTAACCGTGTCCTTTGACTTCCCTTTTATGTCCAGAATGGTACCAGGGAGGGTTTCACACACATTTTTTTAATATGCATGACATCAAGATTGTGTCTAAGCTTCAGAGATGGCCAATATGGTAAGTCCCACAAACAAATCTTTCTGCCCCAAATTGGCACACGATTCCCCGAACGCTTCCTTTTCTGTCCTACTCTAACATCTCTAACCTTTTCTAATTCTTCTAGTAGCTCTTCTATGGTGAAAGTACCTGGCTTCGCACTGCTATCATGGAGGGATGCAAATTCACTGTCCTTGCGCAAACGATGACCTCTCGGAAGCAAATGATAGTGCCCAATATAACATAGCTTGCTCCTTATGGCATATGACAGAGGATTTTTGTCACAATGGAGACAAGCAAAGTAACCACTTATGGTACGCCCTGATAGGGTACTTAGTGCTGGATAATCATGAATGCACCACAACACTGCAGCACGAAGCTTAAAATCTTTTCCGGTGATAGCATCAAGAGTATCCACACCAGACCATAGCTCAAGTAATTCTTCTACAAGAGGCTGCAAGAAAACATCAAAGGCCTTCCCGGTGAATGAGGACCGGGAATCAACAAAGCCATCATGAAATTAGATTCATTCATGCATGCCCAAGGTGGTAAGTTGTATGGAATCACAAAAACAGGCCACATGCTATAAGATGAACTCAATTTGCTAAAAGGATTGAAACCATCTGTGGCAAGTCCAAGTCTTATGTTTCAGTCATCTTCAGCAAAATCAGGCCAGCGGTTGTCAAAATCTTCCCATGCCTTTCCATCTGTAGGATGGGTCATTTCCTTCTCATTGTATTTCCTCTTCAACTTATGCCACTGCTCTTCCTCAGATCTTTTCTTGGAAACAAACAACCTTTGTAGCCTAGGGACCAATGGAAAATGCCGCAATACTTTTGCTGGAACCTTCTTGCTCTCAGGATCTTTCCATCTTGATGCCTCACAAACTGGACAGTTATCCAATTCTGCATATGTCTTTATAAATAGCACACAATTGTTGGGGCACACATGAATTGATACATAACCAAGTCCTAATTCACGTAGCATTTTCTTTGCTTCGTCATATGATTTTGGAATAGTATTTAACTGTGGGAAAGCTTGTGACAGGATCTTCAAAATTGCAGAAAATGCTGAGTTAGTGATCCTATAGTATGACTTCACATGGAGCATCTTGATTACAAATGTGAACCTTCAAAAATTGATGCAACCAGGATATAGCTCACGCTTAGCCTCTTCAATCAGTTGTTTGAAATGTGATGCAGCGTCCTCATTTCCATCTTCAAGTGCAGCCTCATTTCCATTTTGTTCAGACCTGACGAGTTCCCCTAACATCCCTTCAAGTCCACAATCATTAGTGTCCTCAGATACAAAAGAATCAACATTTGCATCCTCAAGTACTGCTGGTTCCTCCAAAACATGAACATCGCTGTCCTCTCCATGATTTATCCACCTGCTATATGTGCTGGACATGCCATTGAGCAGTAGGTGCCTCTCCACTTCATTTTGGTGCAGAGAATGATGGTTCATACAGCGACTACATGGGCACAAAATTTGCTCATCCTCAGTAAACCTCTCTCTGACGAAGTTCATGAAAGACCAGACACCACAAATATACTGAGGCGTAAACAGAGCACCATGAATCCAACGTCTATCCATCTACATAAAAAATTGCAGAAAATAAATAAATCTTCATTACAACCACTACATCAAGCTGAATTAAACTATGCATCCAAATCCATACCAATCGAAGTCAGCTGAGCCAAGATCCGTAGGTGGCCGGCGATGGATCCCGTGCAGGGGAGCCTTGATGGAGCCGCTGCCGCCGCTAGAACCGCTGGCCCTCAGTATCCTCTCCACCGCTGCCGCCACTGCCACCGACTATACCGGCAGCGCTTCCGTTGTCGCCCCCTACGCCGCCGCCAGCCAAGAGCTCCTACACCATCGCTAGCAGCTCCTAGGCCGCCGCCAGAAGCTCCTATGATGTTGCGTATGCTGCTGCCAACGCCTACGCCGCCGACGCCATAGGTCAAACAGCCATCGCGGACAGGGTCGGCCGCCGCGGATAGGGTCGTGGAAAGGGGCGGGCGGCGCAGACAAGTGTGGTCAGTGGTCAAATGGCTCCTTAATCTCAAAGCACTATAATTTGTTTGAGAAAGGACTAAAGAAAAAACAGATCAGCACTATGCGAAAACAATTCAGTATCCCAGTGGTTAGGTCCCTGCTCTTGCAACCGAGAGGTTCACGGTTCGATTCCCAGTAGCGGCAAGAATTTTGCACATTTAGCTTCCTCACCGACAGGTAGGTCCCACCTTCCCTGTTTACATCCCTCACCAACAGGTAGGTCCCACCTGCCCAGCGCCAGCCCCCTGCCTCTCAGCCTCTGATCAGGACCTCCCACATGAGTCCGTCATAGATGACTATGGAGGTGCCAAAATGGTCGGTGACGTCCAACCATGACAATAATTTAACTAATCGTCATATATCTATCACCTTGGATTTGGACCATCACAGATGACTACATTATGTGATGATTTGTTGGAAGGTCACGGGTAAACCATCATGTACAAGGGTATTTCTTGTAGTGCTGGCAGCCGGTGCTGCCGCAACACGAAGTCAATCGGTGAGAAGGAAGAACAGAGAGACGAGAGAGGGTTGGCGTGGTCTGATCCTGAGAAATACATGTGACAAGCTATACTAATTCAATCATCCATATACTACTCAAACATTATTTTTGTATTATAAATTTATCATTCTACCCTTAACTATATAAAAGAAAATCAAAAATAGAATTATCGCATTATTTTTTTAGGTGCTGATCCCACTAATTTTAGTATGCACTTGGTGCGTATGATCCCACCATTTAGTAAGCACTTGGTGCCTCTCGGTGCCTCTCCAATTGGTTCCTCTCGGTTCCTCTGCCTTTTTAGCCGTCGGATCGCTCCTCGTGAACCGTCCATTTTTCCGACAACCATTGTAATATGCACCTATGTAAGAAAACATGTCCAACGTACCAATCATTGGTATAAAACGACATACTGAGATTTGGAGTTGTACAAAGGAAAAGGCCAATTCTACATGGCCGATAAATTGTTCAATATATAACAGAACCAAATCTCAAATTTTATGACCATTCAAAAAAAATTATGCACCATGGAAGCTGAATACAGAATACACATGATAAACAACTGAGGTATATTATAGAGATAGGGTGGCTCAGTTCTAGGTTTCTGGGTAACATTTTATTGCAAGAAAAGGGTTAGAACTAAACATGCCAGGTTGTTGTCACAGGAGCATCCATAAGTAAATAGATCTTTATGACGTCCATCTACAAGCACGTAGGGTAAGAAGTGAGAAAGGAATCTAGATTGCTCTACTACAATTGTAAGGCATGCAGTATACATGTCCGGCGTAGCCAAGGTTGTAGGCCTTTAAACTGGAAAATTATGTAGTGCAGCTTAGACATATGGACCAATCATTTTATTCCAAAAGCGATTTGAAAAGAACAGCAACCCATAGAGCAAGTATATCAAAACTGAAGACCGAAACTGGATAGTTTATACATGCAGGGGAACCCACAAAAGATATTGTGCTTTAGTTCTTATAGACATAATTATTTACGGAATGCAGAAATAGCATCATAGCATGTAAATAGAGTATGTTATAAATCAAAGGAAGGAAATGTTCAGTACCACTGGGCAAGCAGTACATGGAGAACATTAATACGTACATGAACCCTTCACCTGGATTCTAAATATTATTGAATATATGTTGCCCTTCCAACACTTCGTCCAAGGAGCCCTGCATAAAAACGTTACATATCAGTTGGTATAGGATAGGCCACAGGTTTGTGTGCACTGCGATTAGTAAAAGCTTGTAGTGCGAAAAGGATAGAATATGAAACAGAATTTTTCAGGCACAAAGAACAGTTTGGATGCAGGCATCACATTCCTCCTATAAAGAAGTTGATTATAGCTTCAAATTCATAAAAATAAGTATGGTGCTGAAATCACAGCAAGGGCAGGAACCGTGCTTCGTCACTGGCGCGTACTAAGCGTTACGTGTGTATATATATGCCATAATCAATGGCATGATGGGGAGAAATGAAGAGGGGGTCACTTACAGCGCACAGCTTCTTGGTGGACTTGGTGGCAAGCTTCGCCTCATGAGGTTAACAAAGGCATTGTCATAAACATCGCCAGTCCTCGTAGTGCCCTCTGTGAGCCGGAACCCTCTCCGACGGCCGGAATTCTTCCGATGAACTCGCTCATCAACTCAAAGATGCAAACGAGACTCGAGAGATTTTTGGTGCTGTGCAAACCGCTACAGCTTTTCTCAATGCATTAGGCTACTATTTATATACATCTCGATGCTACAACAGGAAAGCTAGAAAAAGGAAATAGAAAGACCCATGCGTGAGGAACAAGCAAAAGCTACTCTTGCCGTCCACCATACCATACGTGCATGTACACGTACGTATGCCATACAAGGACGCGCTCGGGAGGAGAATTTCCATGCCAGGCTCAACGCTATCTGTATCAAAAGGGAATAAGCAAGAACTCAGGATTACATGCCATGCTTACATTTCACCCCCTAAGCCTGAAGTTCCTTGCCGATCTTGACGACGCCCAGCTTTACACGCAGCGGCTTCGTCAGAATGTCGGCGATCTGCTCCTCAGTGCGGACGTGCTCAATGTCCATCTTCACATCTCCGACACATTCCCGAATGAAGTGAAATCTCACATCTATATGCTTGCTTCGGTCATGGAAAATGGGATTCTTACTGAGAACTATAGCCGATTGGCTATCCATCTTCAGCAGGAAGGCTGTGCGCTGCTTGCTCTTCAGCTCTGCAAGTAGCTGTGCCAGCCATACACCACTGCAGGCGCACCAGAGCCACCGGTGACACCAGGCTCATCAGCGAGCCTCGTCGCTTCCATGGTGGGCACACCGGTGATGTCGCCCGCTGCACCGACTCCTACGACGACTCCAGCATCGGCATCAACTCGACTGCCCCAGCTGGAGTTCGTCTCGCCACCTCCGAACGCGGAGGAGTACTTGGACACCGACAACGATGATGACGTCGAGCCGAGCACATGGAGCTTGGAGGCGGAGGGCGAGGTGTCGGCGACTAGGTCCGGTGGCAGCTACAGTCTGTAGGGCGGCTGGTAGCGTACCTCGCGTGGAGGATTCCTCCTCTCCGCGGGGGACAAAGGTGCCACGGGGATGGTGGCGCCGTTGGGCATGGCGGCGGTGGCACGCCGGAGTGAGCGGTGGCGCGGCGGATTAGGATGGTTGGATGCTCGCACGGCGCCACGAAGCCGCGACGGACGTGCGCGGAGTGAGGGAGACAAGCTTCCGTGGAGAGATTTGATTTTTTTTTCTCGGGTCCCGACGGACGGACGGCCATGGCAAGTATTAACACATTTCAAAACGTAGTTTTTAATCACAGTTGTTCTTTGTTCACGTGTCGCTGTAGTTTCTACTAGCGGGTACTGTATTTGCCTGATTTTTACCGCTGCTCAAGAAGGGCCTTTGTGTGCTCGATTTTACTCCTCATCACCGCGACTCAAGGACGCCTACGGGTGACAACGGGCCGGTGCTTGGGATGCGCTTCGCCCGTTTCTCTCTCGCGCGAGTGAATAATAATTCAGCAAACACATACACGCCCTGTAATTTGACTGCTGCTAATGATATGCGAGAGAAAAACAATGTTCCATCACTAAAAAGTACGGCATGTTGAAAAACAGGGCGATAATAATATCGTTACAGTGTTTTATTAAAAAGTATTCTATAGAAGCCCATTCATAGTAGTATTTATCTTTAGAGAAATAATAGTTTAAAAATATTAATAACTAACTAAGACATATCTACTAGTTAAAGTGGGAATAAGAACATACATAGAAGAATTCCACGGTAAGAATGGAAAAGTAGTCTAGCTAGCTGGGAAGACAAGTAGTGAGTACTAACATTCCTAATATCTTCTCTATTAAGGTCCTGTTTGATTGGTCATGGCATTTTTGTCCTAGACATATGGATTGCGAACTAGTCTTCGATTAACCGTCGTTAGCCTATTACACTCTTGAAAAACCTTTGTCGCCATTATACATCCTGATACACGTAGTTTGGAATTGCTTCCAAGATTATCCTACCATCTCGATGTAATAATCTTTGATTTTTTCTTTAAAAAAAACTTTATCGGGGAAAATATCTTCCCGTGACCAAGATGAACAGCAGAATATTCATGAGATCCAAACACTGCTACCACTATAATCTCTTTTTTTTCCAACTATAATCTTCTTTGCAATTTACAATATGGTGATGATCCATATGAAAAAGGCGACACAATGGACAACTAGTAGATGTGGAAAACCTTTTCCACACGCTTTAACTGCTTAATGACGACGAGCTTTTCCAAAAGCAGCTCGGGGACCTGACCAGGGGCATCCGAGCCCCTTCACTACAAATATAACATAGATTGCGGACCCTTCGCCCAAAAAATTTGGGAGAGGATTGAGGAAAGAACCAATCAATCAAACCAAAGACAAAATACAACTAACAATTACCCTGACCAGAGAGCAAAAGGCATGAGCGTATGTACATGAGTTATGCACAGGTTGAGCGGAGAAAAGAATGTAGAAAGAGACTTGCAGCTAGAAGGACCACCCTCAGTCCTTTCTTTGGTGTAGGAAGGTAAAGCCAGAATTCTCCCGGATCAAAGGTGGCATGTCGACATCTGTTACCTCGATTTCTGTCATCGACTTCGAGATGTCATCCACCGAAAATGGAATACTGTGATTAGGAGTACACTGTCAGGCAACGGGCTTCAAGTAACCGTAGTCAACAATATATCTGAGTAGGAGTAAGGAAAATAATAACCTGGAATCATCATCCAACAAGAACGAGCTGCTCACTGCATTATTAGAATCTTCCGTCATCATTACTCTCATACTTGAGATGACCTAACATCAAAAAAAAAAATTCCATCAGAAACCAAATAGCACCATATCTTGACACAATAGCATAGGAAATTTGAGGTGAGTAACAACTAAATCAAGTAGAACAAAGCTTACATCTGATGAAACAGTGTGGGTACCATACTTATCATCCCAGTACATTGTACTGATTCGATATAGCTGTTGTATGCTAAGGACCTGGAATTAACAAAACATGTGACAAGCTGTTAAGTCATAACTTACAAATGTTGATGAGTAGCTGAAGTTAACTGAGTTCAGAGATACTTACAGGGCACAAATCATTGGTAACTTCTTTCAATGTTTTCTTTGGCTTTTGATGAATTACCTATAATATAAACTATTAGAATATCTATTTTTCAATATCGAAAGTTACAAATAAAACAAAACATCCAATCAGCATAGAATACATACAAGGAATCCAACGGCCTGCCTAATATGTTTTAATTCTTCCCAGGAAGAACCTGCATACTGTACGTGCAACATAACATTAGCATATAAATTTAATATTGCCCAAAGTTTAAAAAAAAAAAAAAGAAGTCTTCACCTCTTCAGTTGCATAGATGCACCACTGCTCTAATTCTGCCAATCCAGCTTTCACATATTCTCCATTGCTAAATGAACAGCACTCCCGGCGAAGAAGAAGACTACAATACAAGGACTTTCTTTTAAAACCAGAAAGAGAACTTAATGTAGCACAGTAGAGCAACCATGAATCATACCTATTAAACAACTGAACATTAATAAATGAAAAGATTTGAGTGAACACTTTGCTGATTAAGAATGAAGGGACCTGTCAATATCAATGAGAGTCATATCAATGCAAATTCTTCTTTTAAAAAAAAAGGGATGTGAATCATGTTAATGCATATTTTTAGGTAACATACATAATTTGCTTTTAAAACATTCAAGTAATTTGTCAATATTTTCACAATGCTCTGCCAATGGGCGATCAGAGTTTGCTGAGCTAAGGCATTTGCTTGGGAACGTGATCCTTTAATTAGACTTGCACGGGATGTTCTTGGTGCCTGAAAAATTAAAAAATCAAGTAAAAAAAATAAACCATGGTGTCAACTACGTAAATAACATATGTATATCGACAATCATTGATACCTGGATGCAAAGGCCAAGCAAAGGAGATATCTCCTTCTTCAAATTGTCTCTTATCATTCCATAGATCTTCTCAAGGAAAGCTGTAAGCTGTTGCTTGAAAAGCAGGGCTGGGTACTTGGCTTCAACTTGACGAAGGTCACCTAGCCCTCCAATCAAGCGACTTCCCAGAAAAGCACGCCCAGCACTTTGTGGTGAGGCTCGCATCCCCTTTATATTTCAGAAAAAGTGAAATAAGCATTTTTGCTGACTAGAAAACTAGAATGCCAAGTAAAAAATGGGGTGAAGAAAAATGTTTTACCGAAAACACCCTCCCAAAAGATGCAGCAGATGACCTGCGCCTTTGAGGAGTGAGTCCAGCTGCTCCAGTTGTTTTCAGTGTTCGTTGCAGCAGCAGCAGTAATGTGGATGAATTCGAGAGCCAATATGCCAACTTGTCGTTGTTGTCCTGGGACTTTGGAATGACAGATTTGAACTTAAATATATAGCAACAGCACAAAACAAAAACTATAAAGAATGAAATTTTACTCCATTGTTCCTGTGGTATTCAAAAATTTTAATATGGACTATAGCTATGTTTGCATGGTTCCAGTGGTATCACGAAAGCATAATATACCAGTTCAATAGTCAGATTATACTAGGCAATCAAATTGTGAAGTGTAGTTCTCCAAGAAAAAGGGAGTAAGGTCAAACAAACAAGCACAGTTCATTACCTCAATAGCAGAGCCAATTGTTTGAATAATACGGTCAAAAACACCAGTTCTTTCAACTTCAAATGATCTCCAGTGTAGAAGACACCTGTAGATAAGGCAAGCTGCAATAGGTTTGCCACTGGAGAATCCCAGATCTTGTGATACACACTTGATCAGCAGGTCTTGATTTTCCTGAAGCACAAAATTCATATATGATGAAGAGAAATCACAACTGATATAACTTCAGGATCAAACCAAAGTAAGTGCATGGTCTTAGAGAACCAAGGTAGAACGAACAAAGGAGTAATCACAAATAGCAAACCTGCTGCTTCTCATTAAGTGATTTTTGTGGCTTCTCTTCAGCCTCAAGCTCTTTGGGGTTTGGTGAGATAGGGGTGACATCCTATGTAAATATTTCAGGACATAAAAAGGCTATCACTTAATACCAGTTACTTCAGAATTGTATGTGAAATATTTTTTACACCATTCTTTTCACTTACTGGTGATGGCTTCACTTCTCCATTTAGAGCATTCCTGTTCTCCAGAGTTTTCAGCTAACAAAGTAGCATTAGTTTAAAATATTATGTCACTGCAATGAAAGTAAGTATAAATGTACAGAATGCCTGTAGTATGAAGGAACCTGGCATACCTGGAAAGGAGACTTAGGATATGCAGCTAATGACTTTGCTGTAGGAGAAATTGCAACAGCCTGTTGACGGAGCACTTTGTTCTCAGATTCCATGTTGGTTGCTTTCTCCTCCAGCCTGTGTTTGTTTCAACGCAATAATATATATGGTATTTATTCTTAACAAAAACAGTGTGACAAATCATATTAGATAGGTGAGACTAATTAAATACACCCACTATTCCAAATTATAAGATGTTTTGGCTTTTCTAGCTACATTGCTTTTACTATGTGTTAGAGGAGTCAAGGGCCTATTGGGCCTTAGCCCATTAGGGTTAATTATTCGCTTGCTTAGGGGCCAAGTCAGACCTCTCTATATAATGAGAGGAGATGTATCAATCTAGAATCAAGCAAGAGATTAGAAGGAAATCCCTTCTCTCTTGCCGGCCGTGGGCGAAGCCCCGCGGCCGGCCTCCCACAGCGCCCTTGCAGCCCTAGCCGCCGCCGCTGTGAACAGTACCAGCGGTACTGTAGCTCCGCGGGTACTGTAGCGTACCAGCCGCCATCGCTCCCCTCGACTCTCTCCTCTCAATCCTAGCAGCCACATAACAATCTGGTATCAGAGATCTCTGGTTCGATCATGTCCACCCGTCGTCCTCCGCCGTGGGCGTCATGACGAACGAGCAGTTGACGACGGCTGTCCTTGACCTCGGCAAGATGGTGGCCGGGATTCATGGGTTCCTGCTGGGGCAGCAGCCAAACCTGCCGCCGACGTCCCAGCAGCAGCTGCTGCCGTCGCCGTCGCCGCCACCGCTTCCGGCTTGGATCGCCGGTTTGCGGCCAGTCGTCCCTACAGCAGCAGCCTTGCAGCTCACGGAGAGGAAGGCGATTGCGCGGGCAAGTGCCTGCCAGGTGTTTGCGGCGGTGCGGCTGCAGGCTGCGGCGCGTGGCCTCCTAGCGCGCCGGCGGCTTCAGAAGATGCGTTCACCTATGCACGAGGCGACCTTGGCGGCGGTCGACCTCAGCATAGGGGAGCGCGACCTAGCATGGTCGATTGACCTCGCCTGGTCGGACGGCCTCCAGCAACCGCGCCAACCTGCTATTGTCTTCAGGCGCAAGGATGGTGTTTTTTCTGTGGGCGGCGAACTCCAACTCTGCGGCACCGGCGATATGGGAGCAGCTTTCCTCCTTGTCACCGGCGGGAACGCACTGCCTAGCGCCATCGCATTCCGCCACCGTCCGCCACGAGCACGTCTCCGCTGGTTGCTGTTGCCACTAATTCTAGGTGGCCATACCCGTGCACCCCTCTCGTTCCGATGGTCTCCATGGGATCCAGGTGGATACACACGTGCTGGTCCAGCAAGCGGAGGGTGCCCGCCGTATCTTCCGGAGTCAAAAATAAAGAGTCGTAGTCTTCTTCAGGTCAATAAAATAAGCCGAGATGTAAAAGGCTTATTTTTAGGTGTTAGGTTTGTGTCTAGTGGAGGCATCGTTAGATTGCAGCTCGAGGACGAGCTGCATGTCCAGGTGGGGTGTAGTGTTAGAGGAGTCAAGGGCCTATTGGGCCTTAGCCCATTAGGGTTAATTAGTCGCTTGCTTAGGAGCCAAGTCAGACCTCTCTATATAATGAGAGGAGATGTATCAATTTAGAATCAAGCAAGAGATTAGAAGAAAATCCCTTCTCTCTTGCCGGCCGTGGGCGAAGCCCCGCGGCCGGCCTCCCCCAGCGCCCTTGCAGCCCTAGCCGCCGCCGCTGTGAACAGTATGCATCTAGACTAATCGGAACTGTAGCGTGCCAGCCGCCGTCGCTCCCCTCGACTCTCTCCTCTCAATCCTAGCAGCCACATAACACTATGCATCTAGACTACATAGTGTATATCTAGGTACATAGCAAAAGCTATGTATCTAGAAAAGCCAAAACATCTTATAATATGGAATGAGAGAGTACATTCTAAAGCTTTATTTATGTTATACCTCTGGACAGTATCCTGAAGTTGCTCAATCTTTTTCTCTGCACTCTCAAACTTCTTAATTAGTTCTTCATTTCTCCGTTCAGATTCAGCATGTTCTCTTTTAGCAGCTTCTGTTGCTTGCCTTTCAGTTAGCAGCAAAGCCTGCAATAATAATAAAAAAGGTATAACTTCAACTAGATCGTGAAACAAGCATATGTTTTCAAATTCCAAGCACAAAGCATCCTTTAGTTCAATCATTATCTTATTCTGAACATTTCACAAATTGTGAAACAGAGATGATTGACATTTCATTCATATGATCGTTATCTTATTCTAGATATTTCACAAACTATGAAACAGAGATGATTAAGAGTGTTTTATTCATATGATAAGCAGCAAGTGATCCAAAAGAATGTAGAGGTTACTGTAAGTTATCAATGAAAAATGTCACAAAGAAAGATCAGCTGCCACCATACCCTTAGTTGTTCAACTTCGGCCGTCAGTGAGTTAATCTTTTCCGTGTCTTCGACTAGCACAGGAGTCTCTTTGATTACTGGAGGTGCTTCTTCAATTGCCTTTCTAGCAGCTTCCCTCTCCTTAACCACCATGGCCTTTGATTCTTCAACTTGAAGCAGCATATCATGCAATGTCTCTTGCAGCTTAGCAATTTCCTGGGCTTTTGCTTCCTCAAGATCAGTCTGCAAATTAAGAACATAAGCATAGGCCCACAATCACCAAATTTAAACCAGTGTCAAGATAAGAAGAGAAATAAAGGATGCAGGTACACTACCCTTAATCGCTTCTCCAATCCTAAGCGCCAGGTTAGTTCTTCAACACGCTTCTCAAGTTTATCCTTGGCCTCTTTAAGGGCCCCTGTTTCTCTTGCGGCCTGCAGATGGTTCATCAAATAAAGTGTTGAAGTCTGTACCATAGTATGGAAAACTGAAGAACCGCATAAGGTAAGAGTTAACAACATACCATCTTGAGCTTCCTGAGCTCTCTTCTCGCAAGCCTTTGCCTCCAGGCACACTGGTAAGTAAGAGCTGCTCCTTGTAGATTCTTGTAATGTGAGTAGTCTCTGTGGCGGCGCCATTGAGCCTGTGTTCAAAATAGCATGTCGATCAAATAATCATTAAACGAAAAGAAATATTGCAAAAGGAAACAGTACTGCAAAAATTCTGAAATTTGAATAGCAGCTTAATTGAAAAGATCATACTTGGATGTGGACAGCTGCATTCGTTTCCTTTCTGAACCTGAATTCTTTGCAAGCAGACATTGCCCTTAAGCCTGTCTGCAGTGTGATTGCAGCTGATTGCAGTTGTAAATAAGATTCTCGTGCTTTGTGGCGTCGCATATTCTTTTGTATTTTCACTGCTGCTGCTTCCTTCCTCATGCACTCATACAACTTACGGGCCAAGGTTCCTGGATTTCAAGAGGAAAAATGATACGTGTGAAGTCAGAAGAATGCCTCCAAAGCCAAATGCATTCAACAGTGTATATACTTGAGAAGAGAAAATCAACATCAGCAATACTTCTGCCTAACACTTCAACATATAGAGAGGAAACAGTACCTCTGACAAAAGATTGTAGCTGCATTGCTGATCTTTTAAGCTCAGCAAACTGTTTCCTTGCAATATATGTACATATTTGCCTCTGTATGATTCTTGCTGCTCTTCCTAATACTTCAGCTCTACGAGCATCCAAATCAGCCATCTGTCCAGCTCTCAGAAACACCTTTGTTTTTCCAATCTGCAAAAAAATCAGGTAAGAAAAATTATAGTTCAGATCACTGAAATACTATGTTGTGATTGGATGTCTTGTATTAGGTTCCAATGCTATATGAAAGAACAACATGAAAAAATCAGCAGCTATGGGATCACAGTAGCAGTTCCATGCGTTACCTGGTAATTCTCCAGACCCACTTTTTCCAAAATCTTTTGGCACGCAATCTTATCATCATTGCTAGGCACAACAATACAAAGGAAAAAAAAAACAAAATGCAAATGAATAGATTGAAATGCCAAAAATAAATGCGGAAAATGGGCAGAAAAGTCCATTTGCATTCTTTGTGGATTTCCTACCTCCCTTCTAAAACTTCAGGAGCAAGGACACCGAAACGATTGACAAATTCATAAAATGTTTTTCTTGTGGGGTATCCAGCACAGCTGATCCTGATAGCTTCAAGGACACCCTGTGGTACATCTTAGTTAGTTCAACTGACACTAACAACAACAATTATGCTGATAGAGTTTAAGAATCTTACTCCACATCTTAGTTGCTGTATAACATTTGTATTCTCAAAAATGGCTGGCTTAAGGAGATTATTTGGCTTCACACATCTAATATAGTGGGGTTCGGTAGAGCTCAAAGTTTCCATGAGAGATTGAAGTTGCAGCTGAAAATTGTAGAAGAATGTCAGTTATCAACAATAAATAGGTAGAAAAAACATTAAGGAGAATGAACAAGCTTGCTTTCCTATTTTGATGTACCAGAACATAAAAAAAAAATATTCGTATTGGTTACATGCTTACCAAAGGTAAAACCAACAAAAATTCAAAAAAGGGTAAAGCACTCATTATAGTCATGATGGCATGCTAAATTTTATCTCCACACTACTATGTCACTAGTAGCACAGAGAGAAACCATGTACATACACTGTATACACCATCTGGGAGGAAGCACAACTTTCCAAAAACATCATTGTAGTGACACAGATGTACGCATACTAAAGGAAGCATACAGACACACCTTAGGGCGTCCGCAATGGTGCTAGCTACATAGCTAGCTTACGTGGAGGTGAGAGAAAAGCAAAGACTATTTTATACATTCTTATTTTTCTATGTACTATTGGACCCACATGTTCCTCTCTCAAATTCTTGGACTACGTGAAATAGATCAGCTATTTGTTCGTCGTTAGTGACTACTCTCTCTCCTACCTTTTCCATGTCCACGTCAGAATAGCTAGCCAAATAGCTAGCTGTTGGGGACGCCCTTAAGTTGGACCATGGTGCAGTTTAAAAAGGCTTTATCAACTTATATCTTTTATCCACATATCAGGCATGATGTCACAAGGTAAAACTGCATGCATTTCAAACATTCTTTTCATATAGACCACCTCATGCAAATACAATGGCACACATTGCGGAACCACATTCAACAGCATCAGACAAGATTATAGAAGAAAAATAGAGTTGATGATCTAAAGACAAAGTTGGTGCAGAGTTTATTAGTCAGTAAACATAGTCATGTTTGGAAAAAAAAATAGTGTGACTAAGGAACAATAAGCAGATTTTGATAGGGATGGTGATGTAACTTCAGAATGAAGCAAAGAAGAATAAGCCTATTCTCTAATTCCAATCTACATTATAAATTCTCAATCCATGCCCAGATTCCCTTCAAGCTAAACTTTCAGCTAAGGCAGCAATGCAGGAGGGCCATCCGGCCTATATATCCTAGACCAGTATATGATCTTTTGTGCATTTTCAGTCTTGAAAAAAATATGGGATCAGCATCCAGCCGAAGTAGTTTAACAAGCTGACCAGGCGCGATGTGCTATTGTACACTACTACATTGTGGATAAACACCATCAAAAGCAGGCTGAAACCACAACGAAGAGAGGAACTTGCATTTAATTTCGGTCTAGATGAAGGAGGCCCCCAAATAAAAGCATGCCTGGGATTTGGTACAAGCTGACATTAGCATATTGAATTGTCTGCAATAAAATGCCATCAGGTGACATGCTAAGAATGTCAAAAGCTACCTCAAGCCCTCAACTGTTTATGTATTGGGGAACGTTGAATAGGGAAATATGACACTGACAAAGATCAAAGCCTAATATGTGGAATCAGGTTCCAGGCATGGATTGAAGTGACAGAACAACATGGATAGCATGTTTGAACATTGGCATCAAATGTTCTTTTAAGGACAAAAATATGCAATGGGGAATATATTTTTTTCACAACTGATGCTTCAAAGAATACAGATAAGGAGGAAATGATAGCTACTAATGAAACCTATTATGGATATGGTGAAAACGTAAAGTGCAATGTTATGAATAAGCATACTGTGTAATAGGATTAAAAAAATACAACAGAATTTCACACCTTAAAACGTGATCCAATGGATGAAAATTTTGAAGACTTTGCTGTCTCCTGTGGGAGAGGAGGGAATAAACCAGCTACGAATGGGCATGAAGAAGCATTCAGCAGATCCTGATGTTCAGCCACTACATAATCTTTGTTCTTGTCTAAGAAATAATCAGCCTGGTATGTCACCTGTGGATGGTGCCAAAAAATATCTTGGTAGGATACTCACAATTTTTCACCAAGAATATGCATATCCTTTTATGAAGAAGACTTACATCGCCAGCATAATGGACTACTATAAAATCAGTGCGTGAAAGCTTTGGCTTGGCAAACCGCTTGTTATTCTTAAATGTTGTATATAGCTTCTGTGCAAACGTCTCATGCGTTGATCTAGGAAACATACTGAACAGAAGTTTTTAGGGAAAGAAGTCATCAAATTACAAGCAGTCAGATAACAGTGAATTGAAATAACTAACAACTAGTTGCCATAGTAATTGAAGAACTGTGTCAATTGCAAGTGGGAATTCTCAAAACATACCATGCTTCATCCAGAAGTGCAATCAATCCACCTTTCTGAAAACATGGGACTAAATGTTACTAGTGCCATACATAGTTCTAAGACAATTTGAAATAACACTGTTTCTCTCAGAAATTCCATTACCAAATACAACAACAACAAAGCCTAGCTCATCCTAATACTTAAAATTTTGTTTCACCCAACCCTAGCTCATCCTAGAAATATAAAAGCATCAAAAAAGTGAATTTTTAGCTGTAGACCCCAAGTCTTGCATTTTTTAGTATCTATACTCTTTCAAAAGGTGATATGTTATGACAATCTTGCTTTTTTTTTTTTTTGCAAACCGACAACCTTGCATTTAGTGTGCCATGTCATAGTATGTAGTGTGTACCTTCTCTATCAAGTCTAGCACATCTTGATTATCAACAAACTCGATGTAACTCCAGTTTATCTCTTCTCTGGTATACTCTTCTTGTTCCATTTTGAACACATGCTGCATGACAAATGCCACATATTTACTTTAGGTCGGGAATCTCAAGAATAAAGTGATATCGTCTCATCGAGAGCAAAGTCATGACATACCTGGTTAAAATGTTGTTGCAGCTTTTCATTTGTATAATTGATACATAGCTGTTCAAAACTGTTCAATAATTCAATTCAACAGCTCTGTTTAGTTCATTCTATTATGCGGATGTTTTATCTAGAACAGAAGAGTTACAAAACACTAACCTGTTAACTTTGAAGCTCTCAAAACCATAGATATCAAGAACTCCAATTAATTGTTTTGAGTTTGGGTCCTGTCCAATTGAGACATTAATTTTTTCCACAATCCTGTGCACAAGATCACAGTAATAACAGATGTCAGGCTATGAACACTGAAATCTAACTGTGATTTTCTAGACAGGTGAGGAAGGGTCATTACCAATCGAACAATCGGGAGTATATTATTTTGGCTAATGCATCTCTGCTAGCAACTGCAGAAGCAGGATCAAGTGTTCTAGTGATAACTTCTTCAGGCGTGACTATAACTCGTGTTATCAGTGCCTTTTCCAAATTCTGGCAATCACATCTGCACGAAATTTTAGTGCTTAGCATTTTTGTGATCACGCTGAACAGATAAGAAAATCAAGCATTCTATCAAGGAGAAACATGCACTCACTTCAAAAGTTCTGCTGCGGTATTAAGGTGGAACCTGGACTTATCATCCTTGATTACAGAAGAATCAATTTCTGTTCCCTTGGCAAAATTTATATTTCCAAGATGAAGTACAGCAGCTACAACCCTGAATATAGCTTCCTGTAAGATAAACGAATTATGATGGTTGACATTAATCCTGAAACTAACACTCTAGTAGCTTCAGAATAACAAGACAGACACCTGCTCTTCCTCATTGATTCCAACTATGTCCATAGCTCTTCTTGTTGCTAAATACTCTTCAGCGTCATTGATTCCATCCACCTCAATACAGCTCGACTGGTTGAGGTAATGGAACGATCTAGGATCAGACAGCTTATACCTCTGAGTTTCCTGCAGATTAGAAAGATCCATAGTAAGGTATACACCTTTTTCAACCATGTTGAGTTACATGCCGAAATATCAAGAACCGCATAGCACAAGTGATTCAGTTTGAAAATGTACCTCTGGTGGTGCAGCACAAAGGAAATAAAAGCAATGGTAATTTCTTTCTGGGGAATTAATTTGGCACACGCGTGATCTTTCCAGCAAGTAAGTTCTAATAGCAGCTCCTGAGATCCTTCCAGTCTTGTCAAATTGGATCTCAACAAACTTGCCAAAGCGACTTTACCGGAAATTGAAAACAAATGGGAACGTCAAACAACCATTTGATGGTATCCAAAGGGGAGAAACAGAGAGCAACCAATCAAAGACTTACCTTGAGTTGTTGTTTCGCACAGTTTTAGCATTACCAAAAGCTTCAAGAACTGGGTTGGACTGAAATTATGTATGGTAGAAATATAAGGCAATCAACCAATACATATGTTTTCCATCTAAATGATGCATATAGCAAGCAGATAAATAAATAAGGTTAAATGGTCTTGCCTCTAAAACTTGTTGTTCCACTGTACGTCCTTCTACTCCAGACCGCCCACCTAAGTGCGCTAGATATCTCATAAGCATCTTCGTTGTCTCAGTCTTCCCAGCACCACTTTCACCACTGACCAATATAGAGTTGCTTTTCCCTTCATTTATCATTGCCCTGGTTCACATTGACAGGTTGCACCAGAGTAATGCAGTTATGTAAATTAGTGCATGATGGCATGTTACCATATATCTAAATAGAGTATTTATACAACAAGAATGCACCTGTAAGCAACATCCGCGATAGCAAAGACATGGGGACTCAATTCCCCAAAGTCTGCACCCTTGTACTGTTCCATCATGTGGGTATCATAAAGATGTGGCAATCTTTGAAATGGATTTACAGCAATCAAAATGCTGCCTGTGTAAGTCTGAGAGTGCAAATGAATTGTTATCATGAGCAGCTTATGCAATTTATTTGGTGTAATATTTTTTAGGCAAAAAGGGTAACGAGCTCACATATATTTCATTCAGTTCATAGCGGGTAGCAAGATTCTGTAGAACACCAGGTTCATGTAAGTATGAAAGCCTTGTCATATCATCAACTCCTCCTGGTGGAGCTTCCATATCCTTAGGAAAAACTTTTGACCTGTCTGTGGTAACCTGTGCAAAAGCATTACTTTCAGAATCCATTTTCTGTCAAAAAGATACAGCCTATATCCTGACTCCAGTTGATATAAAATACTGGAACAGAACTGTAGAACCTCCTTTCTAGAATAACACCAATATTCCTAAGGCAATACTAAGCAGAAAAACACCAACATAATTTGAATTCATATTAATAGCAAGATGGAGACCTTATGCAGAACACATAAGAAGAAACAGCAAACGGTACCTTTTTCCCACTCGATGTCTGCACATGTACTTCATTGTTTTTTATGCTAACAACCTCCCCATCTATCCAAGCTAGATTTGGGTCTTCCACCCAAACATGAGAACCAACGATGATATTAACTGGAGTTCCCTGTGAGAGAAATAGTGCAATAATCAATGAAATGTCAAGGAAAACAGAGCTAAGATTATGTTTAAAGCATTGTCTACCTCTCCCTCCCTTGCTTCTCATATCACTATGTTCATGAACTCAACACATTTTGTTGAATTATTATAGATGTGACTTATTGAGTGTGTGATACTGTGTTTGCAATTATTTAAGAAACAGTATTCTAACGACACAATGAGTCAGGCTTTGAACCTGGTGAATATGTTTACCAGGCCTCCAAGGTACAGAGGATGAGATTTTCGATAAAAAGTGAAACCAATTTGTTTCAGAGCATCATTCGGAGCCTCGGAGGAAAAGAGATGAAGAAGATGGAGAATCGAACTTCCAGCGGAATGAAGTTACAACAAGGTAAGCAAAGAAATAGCACACAACAACTCCCAAGGAATCTGGCAAACAGCCAGAGCAGACTTACTACCAACAAAACATGTCCTAGGCCTAACACAATAAACTTTGGGACGCAACAAAATTTCATGGAAAAAATATTTGATTTCTTTATCCCCAAATAGATGAGGAGGCTGGATGTTATCTTTTGTAGTGATATATAAGAAATAAATTCTGTAGTTCCTCTGTGATGGTTGATTTGAAGGGCGGGCCTGGTGCAAGCGGTAGTCTTACCGCCTGTGACCGGAAGGTCCCGGGTTCGAGTCACGGTCTCCTCGCATTGCACAGGCGAGGGTAAGGCTTGCCACTGACACCCTTCCCCAGACCCCGAACAGAGCGGGAGCTCTCTGCACTGGGTACGCCCTCTGTGATGGTTGATTTAAACCCTACGTATGCAATATGTTACCCAGCCATGCACGAAAGTAAGAATGGAAATTTGCACTTCCAATTTATGCATCAATTATGTATCTCAGCACTTAACCAAATTCTGAAGTACAGTAGCGATATGTTACAACTAGCACAGTGATTAGGTGCACTGCCAGGTATATCCAAAGCATTGCAATTTTCAGTACAGTTACAAGGGTCTCTTATGACTTATAAGGGCCCCAAAGAAACGGTTTACTCTACAGACGGTATGCAGATTGCTAAGCACTTCGATATTGATAAGTACATGGATAGCAGGTAGGTAATACAAATACGAACCATACTAAATGTAAATGATATATTCTTGAGGCAACTATGCATTAAGTATCAATCAATAAACTTGAGAGATCAGTAAGATTCCAAACCTCTAAAGGAATAGGAAAAATGCAATTTGAGCTATTCAAATATGCAACTTTAAACCACAAGAACAAGATTCCTGGTATTAAAATTTTAAAATATCATGGCATAAAATTTATAGCAAGTTCATCCATGAAACCATCAATAATTATTTTAGTCCTTACTACTGGCTCATCAAAGCATCAATGTTTTCTACAACAACTTTAGTTAGATCTTTAGTAAGGAACATCCTTGGTCGTCTACTTGATATAAAACGTCTTTCATACACAACCAACAAGAAATGAGCATACTGACCTATGAAATGTAGTTCTATTTCCAGCCCTAACATCACTGCTAGCAAACTTGAAGAAGCTCATCCAAACTCAAACTAAGGTTTCTTTCGCACTAGGTCACAAATCAGAGGGGAAGCCTGAATATAATCTTCTTAATATATATGTTATTCTGCATTCATGACATTACTGCTAAATAAACTTCGTTGCAAACAAAAGCTAGGCTTTCTACAACATGACGCTTTCATCTATTAAGTGAAGTAAGAATACCAGTACTGCTGCATAAACACACCACACTGTACAAGAAATCTAATCACACTGTCTATTCAAGTTCCAAATGAGACAAAAAAAAGGGGGTGTGTGGGGATGGGGGCTTCCTCTTAAATCGGCACACACAGGAAGTTAACAAACTCCAAAAATAGCAGCGAAGCTCCTTCTAACAGCTGTAAGTACTGTACCGAGAGCAGAGCATGCTGTGCAAGAAATCTTATACGGCTAGGGTTGAAAATTTTAAGCATGCTGTGCAAGAAATCTTATACGGCTAGGGTTGAAAATTTTATCATTGACTAAGGCTTCCAAATGCGCAAGCAGCAACTCGCATATCAATTAAGCCATCTGAATTCTGAACCAATACAGAGTCGCGAATCCCAGCGAAACAATGATTCGATCAGCAGCCAGGCGAAGCGAAGCACGCCCAGCACACAAGCTAGTAGCAGTAGTTGGGAAAGCAAAGGGCTAAAGGATCCGGAACAGTACCATGGGCGGATCAGATTCGGATCGAAGGGGACAACGGATCCGTCGACTCCAACAGAGGGGACCCCGCCGCCGGCGAGGTCAGTAGCCGGCGAGGCGGCGAATTGGACTATCTCTGCTCGGTTGCCCCACCAACCCCCCAAGCTGCTGCTTGGTGTTGCTTCTCGACTCGACTTCCACCAGTCCTATTTTTTTACGCTTCTCTTCCGCGCGGTTGCTTCGCGACTGGTTCACCGCACGTGCTGGTTGCCGCCGGCGATGACGGCGCGGCCGGTCGCGACGACGGAGTTGGAGAGAGGACGGAGGGCAGAAATGGTAATTACGTGCTGCTTAGTTTTCTTGCGGTTTGAAAGAATCTAGGAATTCTGCTCTGGTCCTGAAACGCGCAGTTTCCAGACGGGAAAAGGCATTTAAATAGCTGCACTTTTGCCTGAAGGACCTATAGTTCTGCTGATTTTCAATTGCTAGAACATTTTGAGAAATGATATTCAACGTTCTAGCAATTTGAGAAATGATATTCAACGTTAGAGTGATTTAGAGCAATCCAACGTTTGATTTTTTTTTCCTTTTCTTCTCTTCCTCTTCCTCTCTTCTTCTCCAACTTCGACCGGCTTAGAAGGGGCTAAGAAGAGGTAGACTGGCTAAGCAATGGTATAGCAGGAGGGCGACGATTAGGGTTTCAGCGGCGTAGGAGACGGCTAGGCCAAGTCGGAGCGGAGACGCCCAGGGCCATAGTGGCGGTAGGGTCTCACCAGAGCTCCACGGCTATCTGCGCCCACGGCCATAGTGGCGGTAGCGTCTCACCAGAGCTCCACGCCGGCCGGCATATCGGGAGGAGGAAGAAGGTAAGGAGAAAAAAAAATCGGATGTTGGAAGAACCTAAAACACGCAAGTGTTTTATAGACACATCCAACATTTTATAGTCTACTGCTACATTCAAATCCTCATGAATTAGTACTTGCAAAATACTGTACTGAACGAAATTGGAAGTTTTTAGATAGCGATTGAGCCTTGTATCAAATATCTACCAAATCAATAAGGCGAGATTTGAAACAGTTACGAAGGTGGCGTCTAGTGCAATTATCGCTACAAAATGGTCTTTATTAGAGTTCCAAACAAATGTTGTAGCATGTGCATACATGTACATAAAGGGTCCAAATAGAAATAGAATTAGAACAGTGTAGGCAGACGAGAAACATTGTTCTCACTTGGATAGTAAATATATTGACAGGAATTGCTCGCTTACGGGCTTAGGGGTTGTTTGGATGAATTTGGACTAACAACTAGTCCATGACCAGTGGACTAATAATTAGGCTGCTTGTTTGGATGTTTAGAGGCTAAAAATTAATCAACTAGTTGTTAATTCTAGGAATCCTAACAAGAGAAGCTCAGATTACAAGAGGAGCTCAGATTACAAATTCTGTGACCAGGGACCAGAACGTAGCATACAATATTTTTCCACCCCTTGCCCGTGAGGACGGCGGCCTTTCGGCCACCAGCCGCTGCCGTTTAGGCTGCGTGCTGCGCTGGTCTTTTCTCGCGACGATGACGAAACTGCCCCTCCGGTATATTGTGTGGCACAGGAAGCATAGGCTGTCGCTGGGAGTCGCACCGTCCTGGACAAGCTGGAGAGCTCGGAGCTGCTTTTGAGGCCAGGATGTCGCGGCCGTCGCGGAGCTGGCTGTGGGGGCCACGCCACCTAGGGGCCACCACCGCCCATCCTCCGTGCGCAAAGATCATGTGATCGAAAGTGCACTAGATGACGGCAACAAGAAAATCGACTTGTGGCTTATTTGGTCAATTGGTCCGCGTGCGTAAGCTTGGCCTGCCAAGATAAAATGTTCCAATAGAACAGTGTTGGGTGGTTTACTTCCTCAGTCGGTAGAAGGTACCAATTTAAGTAAAAGTCAAATTATTTTAAATTTATATTTATAATACCAAATAAGCATCGTTAGATTCGTCGTGAGATATATTTTTATAGTATATTTATTCATATTGTAAATATTGATCCTCTTTCCTATAGCCTTAAATCTTAATCAAACTTCAGAAAGTCTAACTAGACATAGAACTAAAATTACATCAATTTCTTGACGGAGGTGGACAGTGCTAGAAACAAATAGATAATGGACCATTTTTGTAATACCCCATATTTTAGAGATTATTAATTAAGTAAATTAACGGCTATGTCGGATAAATATTTTCAAACTGAATTTAATTATAGTATTTTCTGGAAAAATGACTTGCATATGCATATCGATGCTCCAAAAACTTAAAGCTACAAAGTTTAATCTATTAGAACTATTCAACCAATAGCAAGAACTAGCCTAAGAACTTACAAAAACAAAATATGAAATATCCATGAGGCCACCAAACTAAGCCGTATCCTTAGAAGAAGCACACTAGCAACAGGTCCTCAGGGTTTGCAGAAGGAAACTTATCTAGTGTATCACACTAAGGCAAAAAAAAACAAGTCCAATGTAAGGTCCACGGAACATCTCAAACATACAAAAATATGTTATAAGTGCATCGTACCCTTTAGTGGATTTTGATTGATTAAATGACAACACGATTAAAGGTCTAACAAGTTGGACTGAGCTAGAAATTCTAGGTTTATCCGGAGTTCCCGGTTAAGGTCGGAAATTCCAAGGGGAATTTCCAATCTGGGGTCTCTTTGAATTTAAATTTCCATGCGGAGTTTTTGAGGCCTGATGCATTTTTAGCTATGCAGTTCTCTATTAACTTTTTCAGGTCCCAAAAATTTTGATCCTGACCAGAACTTTCCGTAACAGTTGGGTTTTGGGGGTCAAGTATACTCCCTCACCCACTCTCTCCTTAGTGTTGATTCTAACCATGAAGAACACCTCTCTTTGGGCCAAAGAAACTCTCCCCTCTCCCTCTTTGTGAGGATTGATTGATTATTGTGAGATATAACAAGTTGGATTAAGAGATTGGGAGATTGAGAGTGTGTGTGTGTGTGTGTGTGTGTGTGTGTGTTGAGAGAGAGAGAGAGAGAGAGAGCAATCTCATCCTTGAGCGCTTGTGATTCTTGTCAAGCATTTGGTGAAGTGGCAAGGAGTTGCCCGGTGAGTTCCCGTGCTTGTGGTGAGCCGCGGGAAGTTTGTGAAGGCCCCGATTTCACCTCCGCAAGGGAAGAGATTAAGTTAGTGAAGTGAGGAAAGTGGTTGAAAGAAACCACTCCCTTGGGAACTCCTCAACGGAGACATATGATTCATAGAGGTGAATCCAAACTTCGGTAAACAAATTGGGTGTCTTCTTTGTTTGTTCTTGTGTTCTTGTTGTTCAGGTTCACTTTTGGGTGATTCGTCTTGATCTACTTGTTCTTGTATTTTTGGTTGTAGGTTTTGGGAGGAGTCAACTCACTGCATGTCTACCAACCATTGGTAACAAGTAGAATTGATTAAATAGGCATAATCTTTGTTGATTTGTAATTTCAATTTACCCTAACTGAAATTTCGATGATCCTGGGATGTCTAGAAATTCTAGTCCTATTATCCGTTACAAGTTTTATATTTTCACAAACTCCTATTCACCCCTCCTCTAGGTGGTATCTTGATCCTTTCATATGCAATGAAAGGAATATTTATATAAGAAAGAGTTGGGCGAGAAACAAATAGATTTTTTTCTCATGGTGTCGAGTAGTTGTTGTTGCCCCCATAGTACATGCTAGAGCACCACTAACGGTTGAGCTCCCTTGACTTATAAAGGCTCAAGATTTACTATGAGTACCCAATCTTCACCTTGGACTGACAAGTGTCAAACCAATCACACCTTTAGGAGCCTTCTAACATTCAACTCCATCGGGAAGGTCACCTGGTCCTCCATTGGACTATCTAAGAGCTAACAAACTCTAAGAGTAACAAGTTTTGATCTTCACTTGACCAGACCTCCAAGCCAAGAGCAAAAGGATGGACACTAAGATCACTCTTAAGCACTCTCTTTGACTTAAATGCCCCCAACCCCTTCTCAAAACCTCTCCATATGTGTAAATCTTTCATGGATTCAAGAGAGATCCAAATGGGCCAAAACACGTATGAGAGGCACCCAACCATTGCAGAAGAGCTAACAAAAATCTTCCACTGGTCACAAATGAATACTCTGAATATTCTTCATCGAATGGTATGCAGTAACCACTAAGGTACAAGGTGGATCATCGGCATCTAACATTGCATCCTGCTTTTCAATATGAACCGATTATTCAGTGCAATTATTTGTGAAAGCTTCCCTGCACACTGCTTTTGAGCTTATTCTTTTGACCGTAACACAACTGGGACAGCGAATCAAGTGTGGATTGGCATGGCGAGGGCGAGCTACCCATTGCAACCTTGCTTGTCGCTCAAAACAGGGTCAAAGGGTCTGAAAATTCTGAGGCTTCATAAGGCAGCTACAATGCATCACAGTGTCCACTGATTTTCATGGAAGGCAAAACTCGCACGAGCATGAGAGTGTTCGGCTGGTGGTAAAGCCGCTAGTGCTGATTTGTATGGCTGATTTTTTGAGAGAGAAAAATATTGTAGCGTGGCTTATAAGCCAGCAAATAAGCTACAGCCGAACACTCCCATGAAAACTCCAAAACCAATGGAAGCCTACCTACCTCGAGTCGGGGAGAGTCTTTTAGCACAAGGTTTAGCGAAATCGAGATCGAGTTCAACTGTTGGCAAAGACGACAAAGGCTCGAACCGCCCTACTAGTAGTAGCACATTGTAGGTTCATTCAAAAATTCTCCCGAGCCAACATCATAGTTTCGTCAAGGGAAAGCGGTCGTCACTCATGGACAACGATCTGCCAGGCTGCCACTCCCTATAAATTGTAGCCGCAACCGCAAGCCCGCAACCGTTTCGTGAGCGAACATTTCAAGGGTTCAAGGCCACCTTGAGCGAGAAGGATGGAGGAGCAAAGGCTCACCGCGATGTCACCTCGGCGGTTGCATACCTTTCCGCGCGCCTTGGAGGTGGTGAAAGCGAGAATGACATAGGAACGAAGCAGGCTCACCACGACGGTAGCTGCGCACCTCCCCGCCCCCGCGCGCCGTGGAGGCAGCGGCGGTGACAGCGCTGCGGGCATGGGGTGACGTCCCCCGTGACATCCTCATCTGCATCGCCGCCTTCCTCCGCTGCCACGCCGAACCGCATCCACATGGCCTGCGCCAATCGGCAGTGGAACGCCGCCGTGCTGGGAAGGGAGTTGTTAGGGGCACCCGCACCCGCAGCAACCGACGTTGCTCCCACCTCAGCTCCTATGGCTCATCTTCCCTAGCACCGTGGCAGCCCACCTTCTACAGCCTGATCGACGAGCGCTACCACAAGCCTCGGTGGGCTCCTATGTGCGCTACGGTGGCTCGGGCGATGGCAGCTGGCTCATCCTCGCGCTCGAGTCGCCTCACGTGCACGCGCTCTACAATCTCAACTCCGACCAGCGCATCCCGCTCCCACCGAGCTTCAGTGACCCCGACGGGCACCAAGTCCCCATTGGAGTTCGACATGCGGGTCACCATGCTCTCCTGCCTCCACCACCGCGTGCGCCCCACATGGTCATGGTCGACGCCGACTCCGCCGCCGCCGCCTTCTGGGACGAGGGCTACGAGAGCTGGTTCTCACTGGGGGGCTGCTCACGGTGGGAATGCAGGACTGAAAGGTCAGCCTGAATAGTCTATTTTGAAAATATATAAGATCACTAGAGTAATTTGATTAGCATGATAAATAGTGAAATGTAAATTTACTCTAACTTTTCAAGGGTTGCAAACCACCTATCCAATAATTCTAGATGCTATGATCACTAGGCACACAAGATGCTATGTTGCTACTCACTAAGAGCTCTCAAACTTGCTATACTAAAGAGCTTCACTAGATGAACTTAAACTCCAAAGCAAGCTCTCAATTTTAACTACATTAAAGAACTTGCTACAACTAGTTTGCGGGAATATAAATAAGTGAGTATGGTGATTATACCGTCGTGTAAAGGAGTGAACCAATCACAAGATGAATACCAATTCAAACACTAGGAGAATACCAAGGGGCAAGAGACAACCGATTTTTCTCCTGAGGTTCACGTGCTTGCCAGCACGCTAGTCCCTATTGTATCGACCAACACTTGGTGGTTCGGCGGCTAAGAGGTGTTGCACGAACCTTGTCTACACAATTGGACATCGCAAGAACTTACCCTATAAGTGAGGTAACTCAATGACATAAGCAATCCACTAGAGTTACCTTTTGGCTCTCCGTCGGGTAAGGCACAAGACCCCTCACAATCATCAAGAGATGGCCATGAACAATCACCAACTCGTGCCAATCCTCCTCCGCTGCTCTAAGCCATCTAGGTGGTGACAAGCACCAAGAGAAACAAGAAATCTGCAGCCACAACGATCCCCAAGTGCCACTAGATGCAATCACTCAAGCAAATGCACTTGGAATCACTACCAATCTCAATATGATGATGAATCAATGACGGAGATGAGTGGGACGTGTTTGCTTATGCTCACAAGGATGTCAAGTATGTCAAAGTACCAAGGGCAATAGCCCCAAGCCGGCCACCAACTATTTATAGACGGCCCAAGAAAATAGAGTCGTTGGCTCTACCATGGGCTGACCGGATGCCGCCCTACATCTGGTCAGGTGAGTCCGGTCACCCGATGGCTACCATGCGTCCCTTCGTTCAACTGCGTTCGTCGGATTTCAACAGTCGAAAATGGTCAGCAATTAAGTTAAATGATGACCGGACACGACGCTCCGGCGCTCCTGACGCTGAGCAACGTGGCGTCCATTCGTTCCAGTAAGGGTCTAGAGGCGAAAATTAGTGCTCGGATGCATCTGGTCGAAGGTGACCTGACGCTGCTCGGCATCCTATTAGTGTCTCGCCCTTCACCACGCGCCTGTGATGCTTACGTCACCGTATGTCAGCCGTGACCTGACACATGCCCTGTGCATCTGATCATGCGCTGGCACCTAAGTTCGCTCGATCAAAAAAGTGACCAGACGCGTCAGTGGCATCGGCCGGTCCTTCACCTCACTCTCAGCCACACCACTACGCCTCGGTGTAAATGACTGGACACGCCCTGGGGTGAGTTCGGTCACCCCACAGCTAGCGTCTGATCGTGGACTGTCTCCTCCTTTTCTTTTTTAAGTCCACAACCACTTGACCCTTGCTTCTAACTTGCTAACCACAAAGTGTAGAACTTGTGTGCACTCGATAAACCGTTTGGCCAAAGATTTTCCCTCTTTATAGTATGACTATCAATCCTAAGTCACTCACACCTCTATGGTGTCTTGAGTGCAAAATAAAAACCTATCATATACCTTTGTCTTGATCTTCTCGGTTTTTGTTTTTCTCTTTCTTCTTTTTCAAGTTGAGCTTGATCATCATCAACACATGTCCATCTTCATCTCCATGGACTTCATCATCATGCTCCATCACTTTGTGTGTACCAACCTTGCTCATATGACATTCATGACAAAGATTAGTACTTAGATTTTATCAATTAGCCAAAATCAAACAGGGGCTTTCAAGGACCTCATCTGCTACAGGGGTAGGTTCTTCTTCCTCACGTCCCATGAGGAAGTCATCGTGTTCACACTCTCGCTCGGCAACGGCGATGACGACGACCCTAATGGCAATAGGACCTGAACGCTGCTCACTGAACTACTCCTACTACAACATCCAGCAGTGACAGGGCTACAATGACAATGACGTCGGCTTGATTCGTGGCAACGGCACGATGAGGTGCTACATCGTAGGGTCCCAAGGCGGGGATGATGACCGACTCATGGTGGTGAGGTACTTCCTCGACCACGACGAGGGCACCAGGCCGACCATAGATATCATCTGGGTCTTCCACATCGGCTATCTACCGACGCCGAAAACAAATGGCTACTGGCCTCGCACGGTGTGAGAGGACCTCCAGAGATCTGGATGGTCAGGATGTTGTTCCTAGGGCTGGGCTGCTCCAGGTCCTTCGTGGTGGTCCTAGTGTTAGAATATTAGTCAATTTTAGTAGCAATTTAATCTAGAAAAAGACAGTGAGCAATATGAACATATTGATGACATCATGTATGTGCTTGTGTGTTTTAAGCATGACGAGTATGTAGATGATACTCAAACTAAGGTGTAACACCTCTGGTGTTACAAAGCTTGCTTAGGACCCAGATTAAGGCCTTAAGGGAATAGGGTGTACTCATAAGATGAGCATCATATAAGCACCATGCTTACATGAAGCTCGGCTACTTAGCCTAACTGGTAAACTACCAAGTTAAGCGCTCTATGAACCCACACATAAAAGTAATGATAACCTCAACTAAGCAAGATACATATTAAAAGTGAGCATATCCATGTAGATAGGAATATGATGAATTGATAATAAGTCTTACAAGATGTAGAAGTGAAGATATAAGGCTTTACCGAGCCTCCAAGACTAGATCTAGAACTTAAGGATGAGCCCAACTCGACCCTCACTCCCGAGCCACTAATCTACTACATTGGAGAGTTCTAGACCTAATCCTCCTAGTGTGTGTTGATCTAAATGAGAGATATGAATTAGGGTTTCTAGGATGGCCTTTGGGAGGGAGATATAGGCTGCTATATATAGGTCGAGGTGGAGTAGGGGGCAAGGAATCGAGGTGGAGTAGGGGGCAAGGAATCACCACGTCATTGATTCGCGTTAACTCCCTCGATCACCATTGGATGAACCGACCTTGATCAATGGCGGAGATGGACTCTCAAAGGTGGTAGGAAACCGATGTAGAAAGGTGACATTGATCGGTGGGACCCATAGGCCGGTTAGCCTATAGGTGGGGCTGGCCGGCCTATCTTTGTGATAGGTGGGCCCTACCCTCCGGTGGAAGCTTCTAGACTCCGTCTTGAGTTATTTTCCGCAGGTTTCATGAGCCGAATCTCTTTCTAATATCGGTTTGCTTGTTTGGAGAGTATGACGGTGGTCCTAGGGGCTATTTTTTGGATAAATCCTCCTGCATTCATATATTCACCAAAGCTCATGGAATTCATTAGTTTAAACCCCTAGACCTATATTTAGTGATGGAATTTAGCATATATATAAGTTATATTAATGGTTTATGATGAATGTTAACGACCATCAACAGAAAGCAAAGCTCAAGGCAAAGGTATATGTATAGGCTTTTGCTTTCACCAGCCTAAGGTGATTAGAGAAGTGAATGGGTCGGGTTTAGGATAGAGAGCCTACTATAAAGAGGGAAAATCTTAAGCCAATATGGTTATCTAATGCCACTATGTGAGATCTAACTATGTATGTGTATTAGATCAAGTGGCATAGTGAGATTTAAGAGAAAGCATTTGCAAAATATTTTTAAAATGCTAACTCAGTGCTAAAGGTGTTGGTTGTCATGTGGAAACCATTTAGTGATAGCCATTTGAAAAAGGTTTGTAAAAGGATCTTGATGGAGTGATTCCACACTCACCTAGAGTGGTGCCACCAGAGCTTTCGAATTGTCCTCCTACTAAAAATTGTACCGATCCTGATTGTCGCTAAGGGCATTGGAGCTCTCTGGCAATACATTGGTGGTGTGCACCAGAGCTTTGGTATAGTGGAAGTTGTTAGGTAGTTTTTAGCGTAAGCACCCTATTATCTTCTAGTGCCACTTGAGCTATGAACATCGGAGATTAGGAACAGTGGCTATCAAAGTGGGTAACAAGTCTAGAAGAGCTCACTGAAGCTCTCTGATGGTTCACCAGAGGTGTGCACCGGAGAGTGAGTCCAATGAGCACCCAAAGTTGTTTGACAGTGCACTAGAGCTCTCTAGTTCACCGAAGATACTCATTGTAGCTTTAATCATATGAAGACTAGTTTTGAAAGCCGTTAGAAGTGCTTGTTAGTATTTCTTAGAGCAATCACCAAGTGAGGAGGTTTTAAGTCCATCCCCAGTAATGGCGCCAGAAATGCTTGTTGGCATTTCTTAGCGCAATCACCAAGTGAGGAGGTTTTAAGTCCATTACTTGCAACGGCGGCAGAAATGCCTATTGGTATTTCTTAACACCATTACTAAGATTGAGTTAATCTTAGCAACGCCACCTAGAAACACCAACTACGATAGTCCTTAAAGATTACAGACAATATCCACAAGTGTATGGATCTATCGTTGTAGCATTTCACCCAGAAGTATTCAGGGTATCATTATTTATATTTTTTCCAAAGGAGAGCAAGGTATACATATTGTAGCATAGACATAAACATGATTATGTACTTGCATAGTAGACCATGGCTCATGATAGGGGTAAAATGGTATTTCATGGATAGTGGACACACATCTAGGGCCAACCTCAAGGATGTAACACCCTGGTGTTACATTGTAATGTTTTGCTTAAACATTTCGTAAGCATCTGAATTATGTACATATGTGTATGGCATAAAGTATAACTCAATGTTCAGCACTTGAAACATTCATACGAAACATGAGTCCGTGGTTGTGTTTCACATAATACTGTGTAATCAAATTGTTCTAGAAACAAAAAGGCTAAAGAACTGTTTGGCTAACGGCGATAAAATAGGTGTGGTCGGACAAGGATAGCTAGTTAGTACCTCGAGTAGGCTGGGTTTGGTTTTCGACGTGGAATCGTTCGTTTCAACGTCGTTTCGCGTAAGTTTTGGAGGTGGTCGACGATGCCACTTTTGGCAAGCTCTGTGGAGCGATCGACTTAAGCAGTAGGATGATATCTTGGCTCCGTTAGATAGCTTAATGTACCCTCTTGTGCATCGAATAGTTAGTTCAGGCTTTTGGAGCATCTGTACAAGTTTTCTGCTTGCTTTAAAAAGCGTGTGTGTCACTAGAATTGACACTAGGCGCGGTCACTGTTGGCCTGGCATGTTGCTGGCATTGCCAACGCTCTGCCATGCTGGCCACGTTCATGCACGCACCGCGTCCACCGTCTCGCCGGGCACGCGCGCAGCTCTAGCATTGCGCGCCAGGTCCGCCTACCCCCACTACCGGCCTCGGCCACGCTACTGCCCCGCTGCCAGCCACGGCCGCGCTGCTGCCCACCGACCAACCTTGCCACGCCATGCCCTGCTTCTACACTACCTTGGCCAGGAGCGTGCCGGGCCCATGCTACACGCCGCCCATCGTCCCACCGGTCCTGTGTCCATTGACATCTTGTTGGCTGCTCATGCGTTGGGCGATAGCCTGCCTCGCTGTCTCGTAGTGGTGCTGTTGGTCCGGGTGTTGACGCCATAGACGAGCCAAGCCATGATCTCCCCTGCCCCACTGTCCCCTTGGCCACCGAGGCGATTCTTCTCAATTCGCCATGATCATAGCAGTAGACTCCAATTCGGCTTAGGCTTGGCTTCGTTAGGTATCTGGCTGCGTCTCGTCCCCACCTTGCTGTGTATGCCTTTGCACAGGGCTGAGATTTCGTAATCCCATGCCACCGGCTCCATAAGGCCAGGCGGACGTCCTCCAACGGTGAGCCAGTCACTCAGTGCATCTCGTAATGATTCAGTGCACCCACAGCCTCGCCGTACCCACCTAAGCACCCCGCGCACCGTAGTCATAGCTTCACAGTAGGCCAGCCACCACCGCCGTGGTCGTGCCATCGCTGGGCGCTGTCACCTCGTCGGTGCGCACGCGACCAGCACTACTCGGGCTTCCTCTGGCTAGACCATCACCGCAAGGGTCTTCGTGGGTGGTTACTCGAGCTCATTAGCTGTTTGGTTTGTCTCATTGTCGCTATGGCTTATGGGAACGCCTCCGCCATTTTAGGTCTGGGCTCACCACCGGGAAGGGATTCCGGGACGATGCCCCTGCTCGCCGAACCACTTCTAGACCACGTGTGCTGCCTTGGAGGTACTCATCGGCCCCTTAGTTAGGTTTTGGGGACTCGGGTGTCGTTGGTGTGGTCGTCCTGTGCTCGCGCCGTCGCGCCGGTGCGCGCCCTAGGGGCCAGGGACTTAGCCGCGGTGAATAAGTAGAAAAGGGAGGGTGTAGCTGTAAAATGGTAGACTAGTGAAATAGTGTCGTAGAGTTCTCTATAAATACCGAAGCAACCAGGGGAGTCTGTGCATATTTGTCGACACGCGAAGGCCTTCCCCCGTCGCGGGCCATCTAGGCCACGCCTCCGCGTGGGCCGCGCGGTGGCCTACTGCCACGCGCGGGTAGGATGGCGCGCTGGGCCAGGCCGCGCGGTGTGGGCCGACGTAGAGAATTTGGTTTTCTTATTTTTCCAGAGGATAGAAATGCATATTCATTTTGGTTATGAATCCAACTTCGATAAATCGTAGTAAATTGCGTGGTTGTCCAAAAATAGTGAAACTACTTTTGTTAGGTTCGCAAAAATACCATCTATCTGTTAGTGTAGTTAGTTCATAGTTAGCTGTTATGATTATAGGCTCATAAATTCTAATTAGAAGGCTTAGCGTTATATCGATCAATAATTGCAGGAATTATGCTGGCAAACCGACAATAGCTTTAGCTTTGAAATTGTTACAGTAGGTTCCTTAGGCCTTTATATATTTGCTGTAAAATTGGTAGCCATAGAGCGAGCCTTGCTTTATTGTATGTATCATAAATTGGCATTAGGTGTAGGAATATTCGTAGTCGCCGTAAGAATGTATGTCACATTCATACTTGTTAGTGGTGCTGGTACGTATCTTAGCCTTAGTGGGTAGACCTCACTTAGTAGTTTAATAGATGTACTTTTAGGCGAAGAGTTGTTGTCATCTTATTAAGCATTGCATCATCATTTCATGTAGATCACGAATAGGTAGACTCCGTACCCATCTACGAGCCGGAGTACGACGATGTGATCGAGGAGTACAAGGAGGAGCTCTTCGCACAGGAGGGAGCCCAGGAGCCTGTTGGTACTGACCTTGTTGACCCGGCACCTACCCAAGGCAAGCCCTAGTGCATAACCCCTATTTTCAAATGATCACTGAATATATTTATATGATATGCATTTACGTTACAGGCATTTTATGGAAACAACATGCATAAATATATCCCCCATGAGTCCTACTAGTACAGGTCGAGTAGCTTGCTATGCTTAGGATGTCGGTAGCGTGAGTAACCTACCGTTACTCGCAAATAGGTGATTAAACTATGATATCATGATGAAATAATGGAAAGAGAAATGGTGACCAGGCAGGGATGTGGATTTGGTACTAGTGGGTGTGAGGGGTTGTGTCCTGCAACCAACAGGGCATAGCCCGGTTACACTTTTTCCCTGTCTGTGTCGATTAAGGACCGGTCATTGCATATGACTCTAGGCAAGTCACATATTATTGTCCCAAGCACATACTTAGGTATGGGCATAGGGAAGACTTGCTGCTCTCTTGTCGTGGATCTGGTTCTTTCTGGACCAACTGATGGGAAGAGGAGGTGGTGGAGGTCCTTGCACCGCACTGAGTTTGGGACTCAGGGGTGGGGGCTTGGAGTCCAAGTTTGGATGAGGACCTAGACACCTGGGATAGGAGAGTGGTGGGTTAGTCCTGCTTGTGCCTAGGGTACAAGCAGGGCGTCTGTCTTCAGGGCACCCAGCTAGGCACATTGATTCGTGAATCACCGAGATATCCGGTATGGCTTGTCTGCGGTTTAGCACCATAGTAAGAACTGGAAGTGGAAAAGGAAAAGGAACAGTATCGATTGCTCAAATCTTGCTTGCAAGTAGAACAGGTGCTTATATAGATTGACTAGATGAAAACTTAATACGGCTGATGATAATAAAGCATCAATAAGGACTTACTATTAGTATTGCTTTCTGCTAAAGAAAACCTGCAACCATAAAGCCTAGCATACTCCTTGAAGTCGGGAAAGTATTTCCACTGGTCGGAATAGTCTTGTGAGTACATTGTGTACTCAGGGTTTATTTACCCCTGTTGCAGGTGATGCTTGAGGAGTACCTTGTGTGGAGGATCCTTCTGGTGGGCTCAGACGGAATCCTCGTTACCTTATCGCTAGATGTTATCTTTTAATATTCCGCTGTTTATCATTCTGCACTTTGTATTTGGTATTGTAATAATGTACTTTTTAAGAAACTCTAATGTATGAAATGGACTTGTGTTGTAACTCATTCTCATTATTGGATCCTTAGGAAAAATGTGGATCTTTCGGGTTCTCCCTCGGGGTGTGCCCGACGGACACCGCTCGCTGTAGTTGCTTTCGGGGTGCTTAGTGTCTAGTGGAAGACAAGCGCCTCTGTAAGTACGCTATCTTGGGCGGTTCTGCCATAGTTGGTACCAGAGCCAATAATGGTCACAAGTTGCTCACTCTTTTACAAAACTAAAAATTTGACCAACAAAAGTTTTGCGAAAAGTAGGATGCGATTAAGTTGAGTTATATAAGTATAAGCCCTAGCTATATGGTATATATAGGATAGCGGCACTGGTTTTATCTAATTAGTTTTCTACAGGTACACTGACTTACGTTGCATAAGAAATCGTTTAGAACACGGAAAAGTGAGCATACGGTGTGCCAAAAATTTTACAAATGCCGCTATATTCCGGCTTGAGTGAACGCATAGGTCGAAGCATGCATCATATAATAGCATCTTACTTGAACTATAAATCCCCCTTCACGTATAATGAAAGTAGTAAATTGGTAGGACTAACTAAATGAATGCTTTAATAAATGTGTTGTCATCTCTTTAATCCCTGGATTCTGATCGGGAAGGTGTCCTAATGGATGATTCGTCTCTCTTACAGATGAATCTGAGGTCCGGACGTGGGAGCACTAGTTCGGGAGCGGCCAACAAGGGCCAAGGTGACAGTGCTTAGGCCTTTGAGTGTGGCAATGGGGGAGCTCAGGAGGTTCCACCTCTAGTTCCTCATCCTTTCCCGCCACCACCACCGCCTCCGCCGATGTCCCCCACAGAGATCATGGTGCAGTTGTTGGCTGCTCGTTGGGAGTTAGCCACTGCTTGTGGGGGTATTAACCCCTATACCCTTATGGCTAGGCTTGGGCCAGCCCGAATCAGGGGGTCTGGTCCACTAGAAGACGACACGCGGCCCAGCCAACCTATTCGGAATCCCGCACAATGAATCAAGACAGATTTGGAGATCAAGCAAGATCCTGGTCGATTAGAATAGGAATCCTTATCCGGCCACCTATGGCAATTGTAACTGGCTAGGATTAGTTTCTAGATCTGTAACCCTACCCTCCGGACTATATAAGGCGGGCAGGGGACCCCTCTAAAAAACATCTCTCATTGACATACAACAATACAATCAGACGCAGGACGTAGGTATTACGCCTTTACGGTGGCTGAACCTGGATAAAACCTTGTGTCTGTCTTGCGTTACCATCTTGTTTGTTGCTTGCGCATCTGTCTGCCGATAATCTACTACCTTGGGCATACCCCTAGGTAGACTGCCGACCATATTTCGTCGACAGTGGCATGCCAGGTAGGGGGTATGCGTACTGCTCTCTAGGTGAACAAGATGGTCATCATCCCCGGTTCCATGGCAACGCCGAACGGCCTCACGTTCACCATCGGCCAGATCACCTAGACCACTGGCTTTGACGACTTCATCGCCATGACCTCAAAGGAGGTGCAGGTTCAATCTGCGCCGACCACCACTTCACCTGCATCGGCTATGGCTCCGACCACGGAGGATCTAGCTCCGACCATGGTGGATCTAGCTCCGACCATGGCAGATCTGGCTCCGACCAAGGTGGATCTAGCTCCGACCATGCCAGCGTTGTCTTCAGCCATGCTGACAACCCATCGTCTGCTTCCTCGCTACAAAAGGAGGCAGATTGACAACACCGACTTGCTCGACTCCATCGATCGGGTCGGCACCAAACTTGCCGAAACCCTGGCTCTGGTAAGTTCGATTCAAAGTCAACCTAACGAGTAGGTAACTACAACCCACAATAGATCTACCCGACCAGCTTGGGCCAGTCGTCCTGCATGACTCGGTATGGATCTCATGGTCACATCTACTCTTGAAGGGCGCTCCGTCCATCGCCGGCCAGCCCCTGCGACGGGTCTCTGGCTCTCCGAGTATAAAGCCTCGATGGAAAACAACTAGGTCCAGCCCTACGGCCTACACAACTTCATCAACATGGTCTGAATTGAGGATTATCAAGAAGGATCGGTCCACACAGTTCAAGAGGGTGGCTCGAGCTCCTCGACTGGCATCGAATCTAATGCCTCCATTCACACCGAGCTCTAGCATCATGACGATGAAGGCGTTGAATACTGATCTGGATACCCCCAACCATGCCCTGGGAATCCCGTAATTCCCCTCCTTCCCACCAAGGCGAGGAGACTTGATTAATGTCATCAGTAATGATGAACCGCCGGTGGTCGGCGAAATGGAACAAGAAAGGCTGGCACGCGAAGCACGCAATATTGACCGGTTTAATCGCCGACAAATTGAAGCCGAGGCAGAAGAGGAGGCCCGACGCAAAAGGGTCCAGCCACGTGACCTTAACAATGCTTTTGATAGGGTGGGGGACAAGCAGGTCTTTAGGAGTCCTAAGCGCCAATGTAGCCATTGCTATGGCGACAATGCAATGACTACCTAACACCCCGGAAACATGGGCAGTTCGCGATGACATACAAGCTTACCTGATGTCTGCTATGGCTCAGACCACAGAGATTGTAAATCAAGCCTAGGCTCCATCCATTTCAGTCGAATCAAGCCACAGCCGCCAATACTCAAGTCGCTCATAGCCACCCAACCAACGTGGCTCGCGTAACAACGACCCATCAGATAACTGTCAAGGCGGAAACTGTGGCCATGATGGTGGTCAGGACGACAACCACCATCAAGAGGACAACCGCTGTGACGTCTAGGATGACAACCACTGAGACAACCGCGATAATCACCATGATAACCACGATCGCAGGGTTAATCAGGATGGCAACTGAGATTGCCGTGATGGCAATAACGATCTCCGCCATTACCTCAGAGGATGCGATCTGCAGTGATCGCATCAACCAAAGCACCAATGATCATGCATCCCACGAAAGCTATCGCTGTATGGAATATGATACTGCCCACGGCCCTTCGGGTTTGAAGCAGTTTACTTCGCACCTTTGCCAAGTCTTATGGCCTAAGAACTTCAAGCTCAAAAAACTTCAGAAGTACGACAGGCAAGGAGAGCCCTAAATTATGGGTCATGCTCTATGAAACTGCGTGCAGATCAGCCATGGCTGACGAGCACGTCATGTCTAACTACTTCCTAGTCGCTGTTGGCCATGCAGGTCACCAATGGCTGGTCAGCTTGCCGGTGAACTACTTTGATTCTTGGCAAGAGCTCAAGCAAGCCTTCATTGACAACTTCATTACTACTTGTGAGCAACCCGGCAACAAATATGATCTGCAGCGGATTCAAGATCGGAAAGATGAGCCACTGCGCGAGTACGTCCGGCGTTTCTCGGAGATGCGCATCAAGGTCCCATCAATCTCTGACAACGAGGCAATCAAGGCTTTCATCACTAGCCTCTGCTTCCACGACGCCCTAAGGGACAAGCTCCTCTGCAAGAGACCTGAATCAGTCACAGCGCTCTTGGCCACTGCTAAGAAATATGCGGACACCGACGACGCCAAAAAGATAATTATCGAAGAAGCAGCAAGGGTTCCACGCTCCAACCACCCCCCACACTGTGATGACTACCATGGCAACCATGGTTGAAACGACAATTTTGACTGCCACAACCAGCGCAACGACTCCCGCAACCACCGTGACCAACGTAATCAGCGGCGTAACCGTTGTGACGATTACAGGGGCAAGCATGCTCGGGAAGATGACGGCGAGGTCAACACCGTTAAAAAAGGTGGTGGACGTCGTAACAATGAAGAAGACTACGCCAAAGCATTGAAAGGGCCCTGCTAGCTCCATCCCAAGTCAAACCATACCATGGAGAATTGCCGCGTTCTCAAGTCTATCTACACGCGTCAACAGGCTTCGGATACATCCGACAAGCCTAATGACGTAGGGGAACAGCGCAACGAGGACAACGACGATGAAGACGTAGATTCCCCATCACAAGTACATCAAGCCAATTGATCGCATGCACACCATCATTGGAGGCAAAGTGTCCACCGAGACCAAACGAGAACGCAAGCTGCTCGCCCGTGCTTGCTTGAACATGGCCAACACCGACAACCTCATCACCAATCTGCGGCTCCCTCCTTGGTCTTACCTGTGAGATCTCCTTTAGTAGAAAGGACCAATGGGCTACAATACCTAAACCAGGACATTTTCCCCTAGTCCTTGATCCTTGTATCAATAAGGTTCAGTTCGACAGAGTGCTGACTTGACGGCGACAGCTCCATCGATATACTGTTCAAGAACAGTCTGTCGGCCCTAAAGATAACCCAAGGCGGATCTCAAGCAATACGAGGCACAGTTTTGGGGTGTTCTCCCTAGACAGATCTCTACACCTCTTGGGCAGATCACGCTACATGTGCAGTTTGGGACCTCGGACCACTTTCGCACCGACTACAGTTAACTTCGTGGTCGCTGACTTCGACGGCACCTACCATGCTATCCTTGGTCGACCATCGCTCACCAAGTTCATGGCCATACCTCATTATAGGTATTTGGTGCTCAAGATGCCTACCTGAGAAAGGAGTTCTAACTCTCAAGGGCAACGTATACGCGGCTTATACCTACGAGGATGACATCTTCAAAATAGCAGAGGCTCACGACCTCTCTATTTGCATGGCTAAGACCATGCTCGATGCCAAGAAGACCTCAGCTGACCACCTAGAGATCCCAGAGCTCGAGGCTCCACGCAAGAACATCAAGTCTAAGGAGCACAAGGTGATCCAGCTGGTCGACGGTGATCCTAGCAAAATGGCCCTTATCGGGGCCAACCTAGATCCAAAATAGCAAGACGCGCTCGTTAGGTTCTTGAGGAGCAACATGGATGTGTTCACATGGAAACCTACTGACATGCCCGGTGTACCTTGGAATTTGATCAAGCACTCCTTGAATGTCAACGGCAAGGCCAAACCTATCAAGTAGAAGCTACGACTAGTTCGCTCGCGACAAAAAGGAGGCGATTAGGGTAGAAGTTACATGGCTTTTGGCAGCTGGATTTATCAAAGAAGTGTATCACCCGGAAGTGGTTAGCCAACCCGATTCTTGTATGCAAAAAAAATAATGAATGGAGAATGTGCGTTGATTACACTGATCTCAATAAACACTGCCCCAAAGACCCCTTCGGCTTACCTCGCATAGACAAGGTCGTAGATTCAACCATCGGCTACGAGCTGCTTTCCTTTCTCGATTGCTACTCTGGTTATCACCAGATCGCTCTCAAAAAGGACGACTAGATCAAGACATCTTTTATCACGCCTTTCGGCGCCTACTGCTACATGACCATGTCGTTTAGGCTCAAGAACGCTGGGGCTACCTATCAACGCACCATACAGGTCTGCCTCAAAGATGAGATAAAAGATGACCTCATCAAGGCTTATGTCGATGATGTAGTTGTCAAGACCAAGGAAGCACATACCCTTGTTGACGACTTGGCATGCACCTTTGCAGCCCTTAATACATTCCAATGGAAGTTAAACCCAAAGAAGTGCATCTTTGGTGTTCCTTCTGGTATATTGCTCGGCAACATTGTCAGTCATGACAGCATATGCCCTAACCTAGAGAAAGTCAAAGTTGTCTTAGACATGAAGCCATCCAAAAAGGTGAAGGATGTCCAGAAGCTTACCGGATGCATGGCTGCTCTCAATCGTTTCATATCAAGATTAGGAGAGAAAGGACTACCATTTTTCAAGCTACTCAAAGCATCCGAGAGGTTTGAGTGGTCAGAGGAAGCAGACGCTGCCTTCATACAGTTGAAACAATACCTTACATCACCTCCGGTCCTCACTGCTCCTAGAGAAGATGAAACTGTCCTACTTTACATTGCAGCAACTAATCGGGTGGTCTCCACTGCCATGGTGGTCGAGCGCGATGAGCCTGGCCATGCCTACAAGGTACAATGACCAATCTATTTCATCAGTGAGGTACTCAATGAATCCAAGACTAGGTACCCATAGATTTAGAAACTGATCTACGCCATACTAATAACATCCCGAAAGTTGAAACATTACTTCGATGGATATCGTGTGGTGGTCATGACCGAGTACCCTCTAGGAGACACCATTCGCAATAAGGATGCAAATGGGTGCATCATCAAATGGGCAATGGAGCTATGCCCTTTCTCCTTGGAATTTGCAAGCCATACTACAATCAAGTCGCAGGCACTCGTCGATTTCATCGTCGAGTGGACAGACTTAAGCACACCTGCCTCTCAGGGGCCTGACGAGTATTGGAAGATGTACTTCGATGGCTCTCTCAACATCGATGGTGTAGGAGCAGGAGTCCTTTTCGTGTCACCATCCAAGGAGTAGCTCCGGTACGTCCTTAGGATTTATTTCCCAACATCAAATAATGCCACCGAGTACGAAGCATGCCTACATGGTTTGTGCATTGCGGTCGAGCTTGGTGTCAAATGTCTCTATGTTTATGGAGACTCAGCTCTGGTCATCAACCAACTCAACAAGGACTAGGACACGACCAGTGAAAAGATGGATGCATACTGTAAATCGATCAGAAAGCTAGAGGGCAAGTTCTACGGCATCGAGTACGCACACGTGGTCCGAGACAAAAATCAAGCAGCAGATGCGCTATCAAAGTTAGGATCATCCCAAGCCAAAGTCCCACATGGTGTATTCATTCAAGACCTGCTCATGCCTTCCATCAAAGAGGAAGACCCCACGGTCGACAAGCTTCTAGACCAGCTATTGGTGGCTACGGTTTCTGGCATCAAGCACCACCGAGCCACCTCCGACCACCAATGAGCCCGACTGGAGAGTACCTTTCATCAAGTACCTGACAGATGGCAGTGGTTACACTGATCGGATAGAAAATGAATGCCTGATGCGTTGCAGTAAGCAATATCTGCTCGACGATGGCAAATTATGGCACAAGAACGCAAAGGAGGAAATCTTGATGAAGTGTATAACCTAGGAGGATGGCAAACATCTCCTAGACCAAATCCACTCTGGCTCCTACGGCAACCACGCGGCCTCGAGAATGCTGGTTGGCAAGGCTTTCCGAGCAAGGTTCTATTGGCCATCAGCTGTAGCTGATGTAGAGAAGCTAGTCCGCCATTGTGAGGGTTGTCAGTTCTTCGCCAAGAGAATCCACGTACTAGCACACGAGATCCAGACAATACTAGCCTCTTGGCCATTCACATGCTGGGGAGTGGATATGATTGGGCCCTTCAAACCGGCTCCTAGGAAATTCACATGTGTCTTTGTGCTGATTGACAAATTTTCTAAGTGGATAGAGTACATGTCTCTGGTACAGGCATCTTCGGAAAAGGCTATCACGTTCATCGACCAGGTCATCCACCGCTTCGACATACCCAACAGCATCATCACTGATCTAGGTACTCAGTTCACCAGGAATGCTTTTTGGGACTTCTACGATGAAAGGAGCATAGTAGTAAAATATGTCTCGGTGGTGCATCCCAGAGCTAATGGACATGTCGAGCGGGCAAACGATATGATCTTGGATGCAATGAAGAAGAGGATGTACAGAGAGAATGACAAGGCTCCCGGAAGATGGCTCAAAGAGTTACTAGCTGTGGTCTAGGGGCCTCAGAACCTAGCCCAGTCGCAATACCAGCGTATCACCATACTTCATGGTTTACGGTGCTGAGGTAGTGCTCCCAGCAGATATAACCTTTCAGATCAGCGTGGGCAGAGAACTTCGATGAAGACAAGGCTAATAAAGCGTGGGAGCTAGAAGTGAATAGTGCAGAAGAGAAGCGGCTTGATTTTTGCGTATGTACAGCCAAATGCCTTGCTGTTTTACACAGGTACTACAATAAGAACATTAAGGAGCGGTTCTTCATGGTCGTGGACCTGGTCCTGAAGTGGAAGACGAATCAGGCTAGTGTCCACAAACTCATAACTCCATGGGAAGGGCCCTTCATGATCAAGGAAGTCACACGACCAACGTCTTACAGGTTAGCTCACCTGGACGGTACGGACGTACCCAATTCATGGCACATCGACAAGCTTAGGCATTTCTATGCTTAACTACTAAGATATGTACCCCTCTTGTACTTTCGATTTAATTCAATAAAGCTATTATGATTTCTCCGACCACTCTAATGTGTCACTTCGAAGTCCATTATTATTCTAACTTAACTAGTCAAAACCGACCACCATTCCTTCCTAGGTTTTTGGAGCAGGCCCTATCTCTGGTTCCTCCCAACGTGTGATGGGATCTACTCTCTACACTACGGGTGATCGGCAGGTCCCCTCTAGTTTGACTTATCTGCGTCTACGTGTGCACAGGTTACGCTTCTCACACTCTGACCACAAGATAAACCAGGGCCATTCAAACCTATCAGGATGACGTGTCAACTAAACTGGTACAACTAAACAGAATACTAACATGTTCTCACTTAGTTACACCAACACGAGATTCAAGCTTAAATACGTTTTCCACAAAACAAACAAGCTTATGATGATATATAGTTATGTTATTACAAGCTTGCCTGAAAAGGTCTAAGTTTACAATAACATAACTACATCTTCTTCTACAGCTACAGAATATAACTATTGGCTAGTCGGGTCACGCGGCACCTGCTGCTCGCTGGGCCTGACATCGTGCTTGAGTCCCTAAGGACTCTTGTACTGGTCGAGCTGAAGAAGATGGCCCCACCGATGCCTGGCTAGTCGAGACCGTAGGCTTCGCCGGTTGGCTCAAAACTGATGGCGTTTCCAGCTGACTTGTTGATGGCATACCCTGTACAGGTGCTGTCCTGCCTCCACATAGGTTAATGTCGCCAATTATTTTTGCCGACAAGTCCAGCTGGGTCATCCGAAGCTCCTTAGCCTTGTCTGGATCTACCTCCTTCGGATATCCAGCCTCTAGGCGCTTGAGATTGATCAAGGGGTAGTGAGCACGTACCATGCTTAGCACATGTGCGCCTGTGTACTCACCCGCCTCCTTCATGAACTCTTGGAACCATCCCCATGCCTTTTAACATCTATCGACCAGTTCAGAGCTGTGGTGTCCTTGGCACGTCCTCCGTAAGCGCTGGGTCGATAAGGTTGAGGACCGGCAAAATGCCCATTGCCACATCCTGGCACCGGCTTTTCCATGTGTCCCGATCCTCGGTGATCTCTTGGCATCATGCCTTCCAGCCATCATGATCTTTCATCATGGCTTCCAGATGCTTCTTGGCATTGACTTTTAAAACTGCAAACCGCACAAGACATTAAAACGTCATACCACGACAAGATAAGGTGGGAAACAAAAGTGAGCAAAGGGGTCTGGAATACTTACTTTTCAGTTCCTCTTTCATCTTGGTCGTGTGGTCCCGGAGTTGCGACTGGTCATGCGCTAGTTTCCTGTTGTCCTCCTTCAGGTGATCACACTCTATGACCGCACGACTATTCTCCTCTCAGAGACAAACTACTTCGGCTTCTAAGCCTACACTACAGCTGTTACTACCAGCAACGCAACAACACTTGTCATGCAATCATTGTGATAAAGTAACTACTTACCTATTTTTTCCTGCTCTTTGTTACTGAGCTGGATGACTAGGTTCTAGTTCTACGCCTCTTGCTCCATCCTCTCATGGTTGGTGGCTTCAAGTTGGATGGCACAAGCGTTCCACTTTGGCCACCAGTTCTTTATTGCTTGCTGTTATCCCCTCAATCTGGTCGAAGCACTTCTTGTGGTACCTTGCGGTCTTCATTAAGTCCTGCATGCAAAAAGCTAAGTAAGATAGTATGACTAGATGGCAAGGTCAGGTGGTCAAGCAAAGCATACCTGGACTTTCGTCACCAGTTGTTTCACCGTCCATTCAACTTGCATGGTCTCTTCGACCTCTGGGATTTCCTCATGAACAACCCATTGGTCGTTCTGCCAGCGTGACACATATACATGTTGTCGCCTGTCCTATGGATGGCCCAGGACCTCTTCTACTTCATCCTCTTCGGCCTCTTCTTCAGGTACCGGTGCTGGTCCAGAGTTGGCAGCTTCTGCGATAACTATGGCCTTCCCATGGGCCTTAGCATCGACAAGCGTGCTCTATGCTCTTAACTCCGACCGTCGCTCCTCGGTCTAACCCATTACCCCTGGTGTTGAGGTGTCACCCTCTGTAGGGTTGGTGCTCGGAGCACTTGTATTTGGCTCGGCTCTCCCCTCGACCACCTGCTCGGGGACTGTTGTCTGGCCACTTGTCTACTGAGGCTCCGGCTAGACTTTCTGCTATGGGTTCCTCCATGGTCGACTGCTGGGCAGTCTTCTCTGACATTGCTGGCAGAGCCATGCCGCTCCTGGCTAGTTGGTCCAGATTTTCGGTGGACGCCGACCTAATATATCCGAGATAAGTTTAGAAGGCAACAATAATCAATATAAATTGTAAGATTACATCAAGGTTACAAATACTTACATGTTGGAAGCACGGAATGATGTGGCGAAGGCACGTCTCTTTGGCCGTGCTTGCTCCACGTGCTCTGCAGGTGACACCTGGTTTCCCTCTACGACCAGCACCGACGCTAGGGCTTGGTGCTCGACCCCTCCGTCGCTTTTCCTTGGCGCTGTAGTGGTATGCGATGTGGGTCCCACCGACATGGAGGAGCCACCTTGCTCCATCGACTCTAGTTGCCTCCTCCTCTTTCGAGGGACGAGTCAAAAGATGTCTGCATCCTCTGTTTCATCGTCTGACAATGTAAAGATCGCCTGACGATGCTTGCTGGCCAGCCGACCGCTTACCAGTAGCTCTGGCCGCTATCTCCTCCCCAACTCTGAGCATGGCCCAGTCGACGTCTTTGATCCCAGCGCTGGTCTAGGTGGTTGGGCTGGCAACTTGTGGCCAATCTACACTAGGGGGTGGAGACACAAACACTGTTGCTCTATCTCGACCATTAATCTGGGAAACACAAAGGAGATAACACAGTAAGTTTTTGTTACAACATAAAACTACGGGTATAAGGCAGGATAATTTACCTTTGGGGGAGGTCGGGCGAGCTTGAAAGCATGCTCGATGTCGCTTAATCTGACATAATTTGGATCAGCTAAGTTAAATAGCTCTCCAATTCTGGCTCTGACTTCGATCTTGTCTAGCGCCTCTTGCCTTGTCCTCGTTGGGTCTGCGCTACCTTAGTACTCATAGCCGGGGTGTACCCTCCTCTGGCAGGGCTAGATCCTTCGGCTGATGAAGTTCCCGACCACACTCGGACCATCCAGTTTCTTCCATGGGATCATCCCAAGTAGTTCTGGGATATGTTCTAGGTGCTCGGGCTTCTCCGACCAGCTGGTCCTCTTCTCCGGAATGAACCCCACGTCGCACAGTGTGATCATGTTCGGCTCTTCACGGATGTAGAACCACTTCTTGTACCAGTCGTCAAGTGATGTATTCCAAGGGCAGTGCAGGTACTAGGCCTTCATCCCGTCACGAAGGTTGAGGTACACACCTTCGGCTATCTTCAAGCCGCCGCTTCCTTTCTTCCGCAGACAGAAAAGATGGCAAAAGAAGTCGAAATAGGGCTGAAAGCCGCCATATGCTTCGCAAAGATGAATGAAGGTGGAGACAAGAAGAATCAAGTTGGGACATAGATTACAAATCCCAATCTCGTAATACAGACAGAGCCCCTGAAGGAAAGGGTGCACTAGAACCCCAAAACCCCGTTTGAAGAAATCTTTGAAAACCACAATCTCACCTGGTTGTGGATCGGGGTACCCCTCGCCCTCTGGTGCACGCCATCCCATGAGTTCCTTATTGTGGAGTACTCCCATGATGATGAGGTCTTCGATGGTCTGCTTGTTGCTTCTTGACTTCCACCACTCCTTCGCCATGACTCTGACTTTCTTCTAGGCATCACTTTTTGCCATGAATCTGGCCTTGCTGATGAAAACGGATACGGTGGAAGAGTGGTTGGTGATGATTTTGGAGGTATTAGGGTTGGCAAGAGGAAGAAGAAGGCTGCGGCGGCAAATGGTAATGGGGCTTGGTAAAAAGTAACTTACCAATTCTATACTATATTTAACCAAGAGTTCCAATGCTTTGTGTGCCTGAGATTCTTGGGAGACAGTGCGCATGCGCCGTAGACAGTTGTTTTCACAACCTCGAGATCTATGCCAATATATGCGCCTCTTCATTATCAATGTATGCGCCTCTTCGTTACCAGTGTGAGAGGGCTCACACTGATGCACCTCCTTATAGGTGCCAAGTGACTATTTGCTTGAAAGGACAAGAAGGCAGTATGACATGCTATACTCATCTACTTTTTTGACCAGACATGTCAGATTAGACTTGATAGAGTAAGAAGATAAATAAGTATGCCAAATAATAGTACAAGTGGCATTTGGTTCTTCACCACACGTCTTGTGCTTAGGGATGGTCTAGACTACTATTGTGCTCGAGGACTACCCAGACCACTACTATGCTCGGGGACTGGTCCAGACCACTATCATGCTCAGGGACTGCCCAGACCACTATTATGCTCGGGGACTGCCCAGACCACTACTGTGCTCGAGGACTGGTCTAGACCACTATCGTGCTCGGGGACTACCTAGACCACTACTATGCTCGGGGACTGCTCCGACCACTACCAGTGCTCGGCGACTGCTGAGACCACTACTATGCTCGGGGACTGCTCTGACCACTATCGTGCTCGGGGACTGTTTCGACCACTACTCGAAGACCGCTCTCCTCGGCTACATGTGATTTGTACTCACATACAGTCGAGAGGCATTTATTTAGATCTTACTACAAGGCTTATACTTCGCCTTCCAGCAAGCTCGGGGAACTATATCGGTACGATGCACCTGCCGGTGCATCTTGTATTGCTTGTACAACGATTGGATTCTTAACTTCAGTGGAAATTCTTTTTAGACCCTGGCACCACGTGCCTACGTCACCTACTACTAGGCTCAGGGACTAAGTGGGCACACTTCACCTTGTGGTGAATGTGTTTATTTTATCGACCCCTACGCTTTGACTGATTGCAAGAATTACTACTGTCCAAGGGTCACTTACATTTCTTTTCAGAAATACAAGTGGGCACACTTGATAAGGAAAGAAATCTTTTTCTTTTTTTCTTTAAGAGCACCATGCATTCTTCGGACAACCAGAATCTTCGGCTATAATCGTGGTCTACTGCTCTTTGTTCTAACCAGAATGCTGGCACATTCGATTGGTCAATGTTTCAATCAGTTCGAGATGACATGAAGGCGGATCGCATTAGTCGAAGGAGATCGAATGGCGTGTCACAGCATAATACATGGTGCTCGGGGACTAGCTATGGGGGTATTAACCCCTATACCCTTATGGCTAGGCTTGGGCCGGCCCAGATTAGGGGGTCCGGTCCACTAGAAGACGACGCGTGGCCTAGCCAACCTGTTCGGAATCCTGCGCAATGAATCAAGACAGATTTGGAGATCAAGCAAGATCCTGGTCGGTTAGAATAGGAATCCTTATCAAGCCACCTATGGTAATTGTAACTGGCTAAGATTAGTTTCTAGATCTATAACCCTGCCCCCTAGGACTATATAAGGCAGGGCAGGGGACCCCTCTAAAAAACATCTCTCATTGACATACAACAATACAATCAGACGCAGGACATAGGTATTACACCTTTACTGATGGCCGAACCTGGATAAAACCTTGTGTCTATCTTACGTTACCATCTTGTTTGTTGCTTGTGTATCTGTCTACCGATAATCTACTACCTTGGGCATACCCCTAGGTAGACTGCCAACCATATTTCGTCGACACTGCTCGTTAGGAGACAGCTCATGCCATGGAGATTATGGCACAGACCATCGCGGGCCTTGCCCGTGGAGGCCCTGGGGGCAACTGGTTGGAATGGGGGTGGTGCTCGCCATCCTGAGGGACAGTCCTCTTACTAGGACTTCCTCAAGACCCACCCACCCATGTTCACGCTGTTGGACGAGCCTTTGGAGCGGAGCACTGGCTTCGCATGTTGGAGTAGAAGTTTCGGCTACTCAGAGTGGCCAACGAGTAGAAGGTGCACTTTGCGTCCCAGCAGCTTTTGGGGTCTGTAGGTGCCTAGTGGGAGACTTTCTAGGCCGTAGAGCTACCGGATCATCTGGTAACATGGCAGGAGTTCTCCATCGCCTTCCGCGAGTTCTTCATCCTTGCTGGTGTTATCAACCAGAAGGTGACCAAGTTCCTGGAGCTGCGCTAGGGAAGTAGGACGGTAATGGAGTATGTGACCCAATTTAACCACTTGGCTTAGTATGCTGGTAGTTAGGTGGATACGGATGACAAGAAGAGGGATCGCTTCTTTCATGGTCTCACTCCTTCACTTCAGGAGAAGCTATATCTAGGGAACTATCAGAACTTTGGGGCTCTCATGAATGCCGCTATTGCTCTTGAGGGTTTTCAGCGAGCATCGTAGGCAGATTGGAAGAGGAAGCGGGTGGTAGCTAGATCCTCCAGCCACCCTCATATGCAGAAGGTACAAATTGTGAGGTGGGGGGCCTATCAACCATCCAGGCGGGCCTCTGTTCCGATCACCCCAGCAAACATCACAGACTTCCTCTACTCAGTACAAAGCACCTCCACAGTAGGTGCAGCCCCAGTAGACTCAGGGACAGTAGGTCCCCCCTCGTTAGGGATTTGGGAACAAGCCTGGTGCTTGTTTCAAGTGTGGCAAGGATGGCCACTATGCCAGGGAGTGTCCTCAGCAGCAGGCAACTCAGTCATCTCAGCCGTCTACAAATTCTAGGCTTATTAAGAGGACTATCATCAAGAGGAAGGTGCCTAGCAGATCTAGTCAAGGTGCACTTCATGGATGCTCAGCAGGCTATGTAGTAGGAGACAGTTATGGCTGGTATGTTTACCATCCAATCCCATCTAGCTTTGGTGTTGTTTGATTCTAGTGCATCACATTCCTTTATGAGCATGGGGTTTGTAGAGCAGCATAACTTATCACTATTGGCTATACCATATGCCTATAAGATCCATACTACGGGTTCTCAGATGTTCATCAATACCCGCACTGGATACGGTAAGTTTGGTATTAGCCACCCACACTTACCGTCTACAGTTCATGATAATGCCTGGGCAAGGCATTGATGCTATTCTTGGAATGAACTGGTTACGGGTGTATGGGGTAGTATTAGATATGAAGAGAAGAAGTGTGGAGTTATGACTTCCTTCTTCTGAGGATAGGATGTCTCTTATCATACCCTTAGAACCAGTCTTACCTGTTGCTGCCCATGCTGAAGTCGTTCCTAATCTTACCTCCATTCTAGTAGTATGTGAGTTCCTAGATGTTTTCCCTGAAGATCTTCCTAGATTGCCACCAGACCATGAGGTAGAATTCTCCATTGAGCTTGAGCCGGGTACTGCTCCTATCTCTAGATGTCCGTACCACATGGCTCCGAGGGAACTAGTAGAAATGAAGAAGCAACTGGAAAAGTAGATGGACAAAGGATTCATCCGCCCAAGTTCTTCACCATGGGGTTGCCCAGCTATTTTGTGAAGAAGAAGGATGGTACTCTGTGGATGTGTGTGGATTACCACCCCCTCAATGCGGTAACAGTTAAGAACAAGTATCCTTTGCCCCACATAGATACTTTGTTTGATTAGTTAGCTGGTGCCAAGGTGTTCTTGAAGATAGATCTCCGATCAGGCTATCATCAGATCAAGATCAGGCCACAGGATATACCAAAGACAGCTTTCTCTACTAGGTATGGGTTGTATGAGTACCTAGTGATATCTTTCTGTCTCACCAATGCCCCAGCCTTCTTCATGTACCTGATGAATTCAGTTTTCATACCAGAGTTGGATAAGTTTGTGGTGGTTTTCATTGATGACATCTTGATCTATTCCAAGAATGATGAAGAGCATTCTCGTCACCTTTGGATAGTACTGACTTGACTAAGGGAGCACCAGCTGTATGCTAAATTCAGCAAGTGCGAGTTTTGGCTAGATCGGGTGTAGTTTTTGGGACATGTATTGACACCTGAAGGCATTTCTGTAGATCCTAGCAAGGTGCAAGATGTATTAGATTGGAAGTCTCCTAGGTCTATGCACCAGATCCATCAGTTTCTTGGGATAGCTAGATACTATCGGCTGTTTCATTCCTGATTTCTCCAAGATAGCCCAGCCCATGACCAAGTTGCTCCAGAAAGAAGCTAAGTTTGATTGGAGTCTAGCTTGTGAAGAAGCTTTTCAGTCCCTGAAGACTTTTCTGACCATGGCTCCTATGTTGGCCCAACTAGATATTGAGAGGCCCTTTGATGTTTACTATGATGCCTCGAAGATGGGATTGGGATGTGTGCTTATGCAAGATGGGCGTGTGATAGCTTATGCTTCGCACCAACTGAAGAAGCACGAGGTGAACTACCCCACCCATGATTTAGAGCTAGCTGATATAGTTCACTCTCTGAAGATTTGGAGGCATTATCTGTTGGGCAACAAAGTGCATATCTTTACTGACCACAAGAGCCTTAAGTATATTTTCACTCAGTCTGAGTTGAACATGAGGCAAAGGAGGTGGTTGGAGTTGATCAAGGATTATAATTTGGAAGTCCATTATCATCTAGGAAAAGCCAGTGTGGTAGCTGATGCCTTGAGTCATAAGTCACATTAGGTTGAGGAAATACCCTTGTCACTCCACCACACAGAGGTGCTAGCTCAGATTGCATTGACCTTAGAGTTGCTGGAGCAAATTATTTAGGGAGCAGAAGGAAGACCCCGAAGAGATTCCTCACATCAGGAAGTTGCTAGCTAAAGGGCGTGGACCTCATTTTAGCATTGATGAGCAGGGGATTGTGAGATACAAGGATAGACTGGTGGTCCCATCCAATGAAGAGCTGAAAAGAAAGATTTTGCAAGAAGCCCATCATTCCAAGCTATCTATCCACCCTAGTAGCAACAAGATGTACCATGATCTACGCCAACTGTACTGGTGGTCCTACATGAAGCAAGATATCACCTAGTTCGTTGTGGAGTGTGACACTTGTGGTAGAGTCAAGGCAGATCATATGCGTGCTCTTGGATATTTGCAGCCTTTGCCCATTCCTGTTTGGAAATGGGAGGATATTTCCTTGGATTTCATTATGGGTTTATCCCGCACCTCCACGGGCTTTGATTCTATTTGGGTCATTGTGGACCGTCTCACCAAGTCTGCCCACTTCCTTCTAGTGGATACTAGATACACTGCCAAGAAGTATGTGGAGTTATACTTTGATTGGATTGTGACCCTACATGGAGTTCCTCTCACCATCATCTCTGATAGAGGGTTAGTTTTTGTCTCTTATTTCTAGGAGAAACTCCAGGAATATCTGGGTACTCGTCTTCTCAGAAGCTTGGCATACCACCCATAAACTGATGGTCAAACTGAAAGGGTGAACCAGGTGCTCGAGGATATGCTGTGGGCTTGCACCATCTCTTTTCCTAAGAAGTGGGATCAGTGTTTGAAGCTAGCAGAATTTTCATATAATAACAGCTACCAAGTGAGTATCCGCATGGCACCATTTGAAGCTTTATATGGGCAGAAGTGTAGGATGCCACTAAACTATGTTGAAGTAGGAGACCGTGGGTACTTCAGGCCTAATTTCATAACGGAGGCTCGAGAGAAAGTAAATATAATTCGTGAACACTTGAAGGCAGCTTAGAGCCAGTAGAAGGCTTACGCAGACAAGCGAAGAAGGCCTTTGGAATTTGTAGCTGGGGATTATGTGTATCTCAAGGTATCTCCTATGAGAGGGGTACATCAGTTTGGTGTCCATGGCAAGTTAGCCCCTCGATATGTGGGTCCATACAAGGTGTTGCAGCAGTGTGGCCCCGTTGCTTATCATCTCCAACTCCCTGAAATTCTCTCGGCAGTTCACAATGTATTTCACATCTCATAATTGAAGAAATGCCTATGAGTTCCTGAAGAATCTGTGGAAATAGAGGGACTTCTGTTCCTAACCTGATCTGTCTTATGTGGAGCATCCTATAAAAATCTTGGATGAGAAGGAGAGAGTGACCAAGAACAGAGTGATAAAATTTTACAAGGTGCAATGGCAAAATCATTCAGAAGACGAAGCCACCTGGGAGCAAGAGAGCTACATATTAAAGCATTATCCCCATCTCCTCGCTGGGACTGGATAGTTAGTTATTGCACCAAATGTACTCCCTACCTCTTTCTCACACTAGGCACACGAAATCTCGAGTCGAGATTTTGTTTTAGGGGGGTAGATTTGTAATACCCTAGGTGTTACATTGTAATGTTTTGCTTAAACATTTCGTAAGCATATGAATTATGTGCATATGTGTATGACATAAAGTATAACTCAACGTTCGGCACTTGAAACATTCATACGAAACATGAGTTCGTGGTTGCGTTTCACATAATACTGTGTAATCGAATTGTTTTGGAAACAAAAAGGCTAAAGAACATTTGGCTAATGGTAATAAAATAGGTGTGGTCGGACAAGGATAGCTGGTTAGTACCTCGAGTAGGCTGGGTTTGGTTTTCGACGTGGAATCGTTCATTTCAACGTCGTTCGCGTAAGTTTTGGAGGTGGTCGACGATGCCACTTTTGGCAAGCTCTATGGAGCGATCGGCTTAAGCAGTAGGATGATATCTTAGCTCCGTTAGATAGCTTAATGTACCCTCTTGTGCATTGAATAGTTGTTCGGCTTTTGGAGCATCTATATAAGTTTTCTACTTGCTTTAAAAAGCGTGTGCGTCACTGGAATTGACACTGGGCGCGGTCACCGTTGGCCTGGCACGCTGCTAGCATTGCCAGCGCTCTGTCGTGCCGGCTGTGTTCGTGCGCACACCAGCGTCCACCATCCCACCAGGCACGCGCGTAGCTTTGGCATTACGCGCTAGGTCCGCCTACCCCCACTACCGGCCTCGGCCATGCTACTGCCCCGCTGCCAGCCACGGCCATGCTGCTGCCCGCCGACCAACCTTGCCGCGCCATGCCCTGCTTCTGCACTGCCTTGGCCGGGAGCACGCTAGGCCCATGCTACACACCGCCCGCCGTCCCACTGGTCCTGTGTCCATTGACATCTTGTTGGCTGCTCGTGCGTTGGGCGACAGCCTACCCCGCTGTCACCTCGGCGTCGATGTCGTGCTGCCACTTTTGTCTAGCGTTGCCCGATGCGATGGCACCATACCGCGCTCGTCGCCTTGCCGCAGTGGCTGTGCAGACGACTCGCCTATCCCGCTGTCCCGTAGAGGTGCTGTTGGCCCGGGCGTTGACGCCGCAGACAAGCCAAGCCATGAACTCCCCTGCCCCGCTGTCCCCTTGGCCGCCAAGGCGATTCTTCTCAATTCGCCATGACCATGGCAGTAGACTCCAATTTGTCTTAGGCTCGGCTTCGTTAGGTATGTGGCTACGTCCCGTCCCCACCTTGCTGTGTATGCCTTTGCATAGGGCTGATATTTCGTAATCCCACGCCACCAGCTCCATAAGGCCGGGCGGACACCCTCCAACGGTGAGCCAGTCACTCAGTGCATCTCGTAACGATTCAGTGCACCCACAGCCTCGCCGTACCCGCCTGAGCACCCCACGCACTTGCAGCCGTAGCTTCACAGCAGGCCAGCCACCACCACCACAGGTCGTGCCATCCCCGAGCGCTGTCACCTCGTCGGTGCGCACGCGACCAGCACTACTCGGGCTTCCTCCAGCCAGACCATCACCGCAAGGGTCTTCGTGGGTGGTTACTCGAACTCATTAGCTGTTTGGTTTGTCTCATTGTCGCTGTGGCTTACGGGAACGCCTCCACCATTGCAGGTCTAGGGTTCACCACTAGGGAGGGATTCCAGGACGACACCCCTGCTCACCGAACCACTTCTAGACCATGTGTGCTACCTTGGAGGTACTCATCGGCCCCTTAGTTAGGTTTTGGGGACTCGGGTGTCGCCGGCGTGGCCGTCCTGTGCCCGCGCCTGTCGTGCTGGTGCGTGCCCTAGGGGCTAGGGACTTAGCCGCGGTGAAGAAGTAGAAAAGGGAGGGTGCAACTGTAAAATGGTAGACTAGTGAAATAGTGTCGTAGAGTTCTCTATAAATACCGAAGCAACCAGGGGTGTCCGTGCATATTTGCCGACGCACGTAGGCCTTCCCCCATCGTGGGCCATCTGAGCCGCGCCTCCTCGTGGGCCATGCGGTGGTCTGCTGCCACACGCGGGCGGGATGGCGCGCTTGGGCCGGGCCGCACGGTGTGGGCCGACGTAGAGAATTCAGGTTTTCTTATTTTCTAGAGGATAGAAATGCTTATTCATTTTGGTTATGAATCCAACTTCGATAAATCATAGTAAATTGCGTGGTTGTCCAAAAATAGTGAAACTACTTTTGTCAGGTTCGCAAAAATACCATCTATCTGTTAGTGTAGTTAGTTCATAGTTAGCTGTTATGATTATAGGCTCATAAATTCTAATTAGAAGGCTTAGTGTTATATCAATCAATAATTGCAGGAATTATGGTGGCAAACCGACAATAGCTTTAGCTTTGAAATTGTTATAGTAGGTTCCTTAGGCCTTTATATACTTGTTGTAAAATTGGTAGCCGTAGAGCGAGTTGCTTAATAGCGTAGTTATTATCCTTGCTTTATTGTATGTATCGTAAATTGGCATAGGAGTAGGAATATCCGTAGTTGCCGTAAGAATGTATGTCACGTTCATACTTGTTAGTGGTGCTGGTACGTATCTTAGCCTTAGTGGGTAGACCTCACTTAGTAGTTTAATAGATGTACTTTTAGGCGAAGAGTTGTTGTTGTCATCTTATTAAGCATTGCATCATCATTTCATGTAGATCACGAACAGGTAGACTTCGTACCATCTACGAGCTAGAGTACGATGAGGTGATTAAGGAGTACGAGGAGGAGCTCTTCACATAGGAGGGAGCCCAGGAGCCTGTTGGTACTGACCTTGTTGACCCGGCACCTGCCCAAGGCAAGCCCCGGTGCATAACCCCTATTTTCAAATGATCACTGAATATATTTATATGATATGCATTTACGTTACAGGCATTTTATGGAAACTACATGCATAAATATATCCCCTATGAGTCCTACTAGTACTAGGTCAAGTAGCTGCTATGCTTAGGATGTCGGTAGCGTGAGTAACATGTCATTACTCACAAATAGGTGATTAAACTATGATATCATGATGAAATAATGGAAAGGAAAATGGTGACCAGGTAGGGATATGGATTTGGTACTGGTGGGTGTGAGGGGTTGTGTCCTGTGGCCAACAGGGCATAGCCTGGTTACACTTTTTCCCTGTCTGTGTTGATTAAGGACCGGTCGTTGCATATGACTCTAGGCAAGTCATAGATTATTGTCCCGAGCACATACTTGGGTATGGGCGCAGAGAAGACTTACTGCTCTCTTGTCGTGGATCTAGCTCTTTCTGTACCGACTGATGGGAAGAGGAGGTGGTGGAGGTCCTTGCACCGCACTAAGTCCAGGACTCAGGGGCGGGGGCTTGGAGTCTAAGTTTGGACGGGGACCTGGACACCTAGGACAGGAGAGTGGTGGGTTAGTCCTGCTTGTGCCTAGGGTACAAGTGGGGCGTGTGTCTTCGGGGCACCCAACTGGGCATATTGATTCACGAATCATCGGGCTATCCGGTACGGCTTGTCTGCGGTTTAGCACCGTAGTAAGAACTTGCAAGTAGAACATGTGCTTATATAGATTGACTAGATGAAAACTTAATACGGCTGATGATAATAAAGCATCAATAAGGACTCACTATTAGTATTGCTTTTTGCTAAAGAAAACCAACAACCATAAAGCCTAGCATACTCCTTAGAGTCAGGAAAGTATTCCCACTGGTTGGATAAGTCTTGCGAGTATATTGTGTACTCAGGGTTTATTTACCCCTGTTGCAGGTGATGCTTGAGGAGTACCTTGTGTGGAGGATCCTTCTGGTGGGCTTAGACGGAATCCTCGTTATCTTATCACTAGATGTTATCTTTTAATATTCCGCTGTTTATCATTCCGCACTCTGTATTTGGTATTGTAATAATGTACTTTTTAAGAAACTCTAATGTATGAAATGGACTTGTGTTGTAACTCGTTCTCATTATTGGATCCTTGGGAAAATGTGGATCTTTTGGGTTCTCCCTCAGGGTGTGCCCGATGGACACCGCTCGCTGTAGTTGCTTTCATGGTGCTTAGTGTCTGGTGGAAGACGAGCGCCTCCATAAGTACGCTATTTTGGGCGGTTCTGCCACAAAGGATAAAAGGAAAACAAAGAAGAAAAGAATATTCCTAAGTGGAGCAGGTATGTTCTAATATAGCCATGCAAAGGACAGTTGATAATCATACAACGAATATGGTTAGAGCTAGAACTAAATGTGAGATAGGTCGGGAGGCCACCGAGTACTGATTTGCTAGCATCCTCATGTGACAATTTAGACTCCTACAGCATACCTGAACGTGGGGGATTACAAGGGATGGACAGGGCTGTCACCACCTGCCGCATACCCCTCAACCATGGAGTAGGAAATGTATTCACCTATCTCTCCATACCCAAGCACCATGTTTGCATACACAGAGACTACCCAAATCCCCCCGGGTCCCCAACCCTACGGATCGACAGGTAAAGGACTTGGGCACATCTGAAGGCACGATGAACCACCACCTCAACTTAGCTCTAATTCTACTCATGTAAGTTATATGAATGATTAAGCATAAAGTTTTACATGTCAAGATCATAACACACAAACTATATACTAGTTCATATCATGATCATAACACAAGAACTATAGTCTAGTTCATATGCATTGATATATAAGTAATATGAGAGCAAGAACTTGGAAGAACTCTTTATAGTATTCATACCAAGAAGGTTCTCTTCTTCCAAGGAGACAAGCTCTCCTTGATATCTTTTGCCTTGCTCACAAACTAATACTAAAGCTAAAGATACAAGATGAGGTAGTGAGGTAGAGGCTCTAAATGTTTGTGTGAGAGAGAGGTGAGCTCTAGCCCTCTTTATATAGTGGAGTGAGGACGGTTTGGCGCTGGAAAATAAGGAAACCCCAGGGAACCGCCTATGCATGGCGGCATGCAATCGCTAGAGCAAGGTGGGGCTGAGGCACGCCGGTGGTGGTGCGGTCGCACCCTGGGTGCAGCCGCACCCGGGCCTACTTCGCTGGCCACCGCCTTGCTCTGGTGGGTTGCTGGCTGGGCCTAGGTCGTGTCCTGAGTGGTATTCTACCTAGGTAAGTTGTGTAGGTGGGCTTCTTTCTCCTTCTTTGGTTTAGAATCTGCTTTACGCTTTTGTGTTTGCGCATTTTGCTATGTTTTCCACTTGTATTCGAATATGTGTCCTGCAAAACATGTTTTCTCTAATACAAAAGTATGTTTATTTCTCCTGTTTCGGACTATAATTGGCGGTTAGAAATGGTCGTTAGTTACCGCCAACAGTGACCATGTTGGAAAGCTCTGATGGTGCACTCCGGTGTTGCATCGGAGCTCTTCAGTGAGGCTGCTTTCTATGCGGTAAAGGACTATCAACTAGTTTCTTGAGTGGGCTTTATACATAGATGGTGTGGCCAAGCTTGGCTACTCTTTTGAAACCCCTAACTGATATGCATACACATTAGAGATCAAGAAACCTCTTGACACTCAATTGCATGCTAGTGGTTGCATTCTTGGAGGGATTAGAGTGATCTAATGCATTTGATTTGAGGGATAGCATCTTTATGGCACTAGATGAATGTGTTTGCTGGTTTTCTTGTTACTCTTGGTGGTTACTGCCACCTAGATGGCTTGGGCAGCTTGACTCTATTTGAAACACTCAAATTGAAGATTGTGAGGTGCTCTAGAGTTGATTTGAGGCACTATTTAGTTCATTCCCCGCCAAATAGACAAAGAAATACTCTAGTGGATATCGTGGCTTAAGAAGTGTCTTGTGATCGAGATCGCCTAGAGATCAAGCTCTCAAGTATAGGAGGCAACCTTGCGGGGTTGGGTCTTGATAGAGAGGATCTGATCCTTGAGCTTGCCTCAATGTGGACATAGGTGACGGTAAGTCACTGAACCACTGGGATAATTTTTGTGTCTCCATTGTGGTATTGATCATTCTCTACTTGTGCTTTCAATTGAGCCCTTTCTTTTTTTATACAAGTAGAGATAGTGGACTTGTCATCCTAGGTGTTACCTAGCAAGCTTTCTACATTTCTAGTGATATAGCTTAATCCTTATTGTTCTTTTGAATTGTGTAGTCCTTGATCACCCTAGGCTTGGAAGATCATAGTTAGAAGTAGTACTTATTTGGGCCTCCTTCCATTCTAACAAGTTTGACAAGTGTTGTTTGTAGAAAATTTTAATTAGGCTATCACCCCCTTCTAGGCATCCATAGATCCATTTGAATTATTAGGTGGGTTCACTCTTAGGTTTGTGTCCATGTTATTTATACCAAGGAGACCCATGCACTTTTGTGTTGATTAGGAATGGAGAAGATCAACAAGAAAAAGAGAAAATATCAACACAGAAAGGGATTCATATAGGTTAGATTCGGACTGCGGGACAACACCAACTTGTGACGAGTTGATTGCATATTGGGAGCATGGACGGTTAATGAAGTTGATTGGGGACCAAGTCCAAGTACTCCCAACATCTTCCACCAGCCCATCATATCACTTTTGGCCCAAGAAAAGAAAGAGTTCAAATCAACACATTCTATAAGTTGGATTCAGATTGTAGAACAACTCCAACTTGCGATAGTTGCCATGGCTTCATAGGGACTCCGATTGGAACTTTATAGTACTTTATGGAAAGTTATCAACTGTCGTTTCCAACGCATCAAACCTCATGCTCATACCATGTCCGAATCAAGTTCAACCTTCATTTTAATGCCAAGACCTTTTCCTGCCCATGGTGTTGTGTTGCCCTATTTTGACCTGTTAGCCCATATATCAGGTTGGATCCTTTAGGATACATCCTAGGGTTGGAGCATGACCCTTGTGGTTGTCCTTCCACCTACTCATAGGTCTCTTGAGCCACCATGAAGAATTGATTGTGTTTTGTTAATTTTCATTTAACCGTTGCTTCTTACCAGCTAGATCGTCTGTCTACTTGTATTGAACCCCCACCATCTTGTGTTTTCAAATTAAAATCTTCGTATTAATTTAGCAATTCCATGCTTGTTCTATTTGTTCTTGTTCTTTGATTGCTCGTAGGACAAGTGCTCTCGTGGCTAGTTGATTGCACTCCGCAAGATTATGAGCAATCATTCAAGGTCATTGGTCGCTAAGGCACAACATTTTTGGACTGTTGCAGTTATGTTGTGTACTCGTATTTATCCACCAATTGAGAGATTCATCTTATGGAGATATATGTGGCATGCATGCCACGTGTGGGCAGCGGTGCAATACTAGGCGCCTACGACTTGTGTAGTGAGAAAGATGATGGGTGGCGATTTTTTTTCTTGTAATGGAGTTGGCGCTGGTTGGGACGGAAGTCGACATGAATGAATGGAAGTGGAATAGGTGATGCATTAGAGGTAGAGACAACGGGAAAGCTTGGTGATTGTTTTTAGAAAACAAATAATTAAATCTGAGGTACACATTAGGAGAAAGGCATTTTAGCATGTGCACTATGTTTGATAATGACATTCTGACTAAAACTAATTTCATAATGGCAAATGGACGAAGTCCAAATTTGATAATATCAAAATTCCAAGTTTTCTTTTAACTAGCAAAACATGTCCGTGTATTGCACCGGGACGTATAATTTATTATTTTTTTAGAGGATACAATTTATTGTCAGCAAACGTGTTCATGTGTCGCAACAGGACGTTGCATGGTCATCTAAAGCTAGCTATCTTTGTTTGATTTTAACTGGACCAACCTTATTTCAATTAAATATGAAGGTCAATAATTAAATGTTATGAAGGTCAATAATTAAACACATTGCAATAAAGTATTAGCCTTACATTAGACTATTATATCCACCTATTTGTGAGGCTGACAAATATGAAAAGCAAACTACACATCCGCGCATGCTGAGTCCCACTACGTATAAAGTTGGGCTCCGCCGGTGAGGACATGACACTGTAGCGTGTATTGCAATGGGAAAATATTATATTGTAAACATAAGATGAAACAAAAGTGTATATGACACAGTGATAATTCATGTAAATGGAAATACGTGAAATTATTAGGCAACATTCTAACACAGGAATCTATACCACAGGAATTGGAAAAATAAAAGGAGTAAAGAAAAAAATTAGTGTCAGATTAATTAACAAAAATGTGTTAAAGAAAGGTATGTTTGGGAATACTCTAGCGTCGTGGTTTTGGTAAAAAAAAATTGTATGACACTTGCACGTGGGGTCATGGTCCATGAACTAAGCTTCTCTACCTCCCACAATCTCGGTTGCAGCGGAGGCGCAACCTAAATATAAGGCCCCGTTTGGCGCAGCTCTGGCTCGTAAAAAAACAGCTTTGGCTCTAGCTCATATGGAAAAGCAGCTTTTTCTGGCTCTGGCTTATTTTGTATAAAAACGTTTGACAAAACGACTTCTCCTAGTGTAAAGAAGATGTCAAATATCCAAAATACCCTTATATTTTTTTCTCTTTTCTTTTTCTCTTTATTTCTCTTTTCTTTTTCTTTCCTTATCCCCTTCTTTTTCTTTTTCGCTCCCCTCTCCTTGTCCGGCCGCTCCTATCCTTATCCCGATCGGCCGCTCCTCTCCTATCCAATCATCCGCTCCTCTCTCTCTCTCGGGCGGAGCAGGAGGCTGCCCGTGGAGCCAGCGGGGCGGCGCAGGAGGCCGGCGGCGGGGCGGAGCAGGGAGTCCAGCTGCCCCAACCGCGCCTGGCCCCATGGCCGCCGCCGCGTCGCGCCGTCGGCGGCAGCTGCGGCCCCGCATCGACGTCGTCCACTGCTCATCCTCCCGGGACAAAGATGGAAAATGAGTTGTTGGGACGAGGAGAAGCCGGTATGAGCCGCTATTTTTGGCTTCTCCCCGTGGAGAAGTGTAGAGAGCGGGATTTTAGGGGTTTTCGCTGGCTTCCGCTCGTGAGCCATTTTGGTTTTGTCCGTTTGGCACGGCTTCATCAAAAGCCGTTCGAGAAGCTGCTCGTGAAGCCGTGCCAAAGGGGCCCTAAGTATCCTCTCTCCTGAAGATTGATTTGCAGAATGGATTCTCTTTAGATTCTGTTGTTGGAGAAGACGAAAAATGGATATTAAAATCTTTATCTATAGCGCTATACAAACGGGAAATGGGTATTGTATTTTAGGTGGTGTTGTTGAAGATAGTCTTATCCATCTAACCACCGCTGTCAGCCTCTCAACCCATTATCATCGTTGAGCTCCATGTAGTCACGGCTCCTAACTCACTTGCCGGCGAGAGGAGTCCGAGCCTCTCTGCCAATGGAAGAACTTTTAGCGAGATTGAGATCCGTAGGATGCCTTCCAGGGCCATGAACCGGCTGTTCGTCGAGTCCGCCTCCGGCAGCGGCTGCTGCTGCGACACTGAGCCAGCGGCTTCGGCGGTGCACTGCACCTCTCTTCCCTCTCCCTTCCTCTGCTCCTCTCCGTGGTGGACCGCGCCAACGCCGTGAAGCCGGAGGCTCATCTCCGCCGCGAACTCGCCACCCCGCCGTCTCGCCCTGCATCTGGATTCGTTACCGCACCGATCTCCGCCGCTACGCCTACGTCTTGACGTCCGCGCCCCGTGACGTCGCCATGCGGACACCACCGAACAACCGGGCTCCGACCGCCGACACACACCTACCCAGAACCTCACCACCGTTTCCACGGACGCCAACGACTCCGAGCACCGGTCGCGACAACTTCGGTTCTGCCCACGACGCCGCGCCATCTTTCTTAGCCTCGCAGGCCCCGAACGCCGCCACAGACCGCCCGCAACGCCAACCAGGAGCTAGTACCGACCTCACCACCGGACACCTACCTCCTCGCCGTCGTACTCCACCGTCGGACCGAGCTTCGACGCTCTGCTTTCCTTGTCGACCTGACGTGCCAAATCCCATCGTCCACGACCTCGTCTCACACCTGCCTCCACCTCGTCGACGACCCGGACTCAGCAACGCCGTTGGTGTGGAGTTCTTAGATTTCTTTTTGTGATGGATCTCAGGAGGGAGAGAGGCTATATTTGTTATTTATTATTTTTGTTTATAAAAAATGGAGACAAAAAATCATTTACACAACCGAACGTGGGTTTCCATCTGAGGGAGAAAAACAGAAAGAAACAAAAAAGAACCTGTAAAGAACACTGGACGAAAATGTATTCCACTAAAAAAATTGAAAAAACAGACGGACCGAGATACTTTAGAATTTTTAGGTTGGATGAAAAATGATTGGCATAGAAATTTTATGTCTTTATTATTACGAAAATAGATTAGTTGCAATGTAACGGGTTCTTTTAGTGCACCTACGTTCATTATTGGGCTGCAGTGCATCAAGCCTGCAAACTTTTTTGCCTCTCTGGGCGTGTTTGCGCATCTGGCCCAGCATGGCCTAGCCAGCCCAAACGGACCAGGCCGGGGCAGGTCTGCCCCAACTGCTGCAACGCAGCTTGTTTGCGCACCTGGACCGATTCAGCCCGGTCCAGACGAGCTGGTGTTTGTAACCCAATACTCAGCCGGGCTCAAACGCCAACCGTTACCAACTGCCAAGCACAGATTGTGTTTGCCAGTTGCTGTGCTCGGCCTGGCCCAAAGAGAAGAAAGAACAGCATGATCAATAGAGAAGCAAACACTTTGAATGAAAAATATACAAAAGACATAGGCCTCAGACTAATTCCATTTAATCAACACATATATTGCCGGCTACATTGCATAATCAAAGAAGCAAATTAAGAACAGTAGCAGAATTAAGTAGTTTGGCAAGCCGAGAAGGGCAACAAGTTAACAGAAAAGAGAGTACATGAATCAAAGTGACATGTAGCCAGCTAATGCAGTCATCCTATTGTGTCATCATCGGCCTAATTAAAACAACAGCTGTGGCACATGAACAGTTTGAGTGACAGACCAACTACAACCATAAACAAGATCAAGATGACAGCATTTTTGCAATAGCCTTGCAGCTCAGGTGAATGAGGATAGATTTCAGAACCTTGACCTGTCACCAGTTCATGGGATGCTGATGCATCCCCATGAGGGGCATGAATTGGTAACAGCAAGGGTTCTTGAGGTACCCTTGCATTAAAATCTCTAAGAGCATCATCATAGTTGTTGTACTTCTGATAGATAGCCCCTTCTTCCCTAAGCACTTGCTTAGCACACTCATATCATGTAAAATAAATCCCAGGTTTCTTCCCTTCAAAGACCACATAGCAAGGAGGAATTCTCTGAAACCAACCAAATGTAGAACATGTAAGTGGTCTGAATGACATGCCTCAGTCGACCATTCAGTTTGAATGATGATGAACATCATCGGCAACTTGATAAAAAAATTAGCCTCAGCTGTTATTTTCCTTGTTTAGTCATTGGTGGCTACCAAGAATTGTAAGAACCAAATAAAGAGGCAAATAAACAACAGTTGCACTCACTGCCATCAGCCATCACAAGAGGATGTTGTTGCTGTGGAGTACAACTGAGCAAATAAAGAAGAAAGCACAACACTGTAAACCATCAAAACAAGAATAAGGTAGCCACCTCAAGTTTATTTTATGCATCATAGGCCTTTAAATCCCATAGTTACCACCAGAGGCATAAACAACAAAAAAGACAACTAGTTATCAAATAAAAAGTAGCCAACAGAGGCTACAAATAAGTTTCTTACAATATCAAGTTCAGCCCAACAGCCAAGGGCTCAAATGTTCCCAAATCCTTACCTATTGTTAGCCACCCTCCTAGGCAAACTACACCATCAAGGTCAAGTGTCAAAAGAACAAGAAGACTGCACAAAAGGTCCTGTTGTCAAAAGAAGAGAGAGTGGATGAGGGGGGGTGGAGGAACTATACATCTCTACAGTCAACCCCCTCCTGGCCTTCTAGCCCTTCATGTGTAGTAGAACTACACATAGTAGTTTTTGGCCAGGAAGGTCCTAAGCCAAAGGGCCCTGTGGGCATCACTCATGTTCACAAAGCCCCTGCCTTGGGCCTTGTTGTCCAGGAGGAAGGTGTAGGCAATAATAAGTGCCTCCTCACTGAAGCCAGGCATCTCCATCACAGCAAGGTACATATTGGCATCAACATGGGCAGGTCCAGTCTCCCTAAGAGCATTGGCCACATTGTTCACAGCATCTGACATGTTAGTCAACATGAGCATCTCCTCCTCAGAGAAGTTCCCTCTCTTCCTCTTTGGGCCAGCAGCTGAGGAGGTAGGAAGCAGTTCAGTGGCCTTGCTATCCCCTCCCTGTTCACTAGGAACTGTGGTGTGGGTCAAAGGAGGACCATCAGCCTTGGCACCAACACTGTCAGCCTGGTTCTGCCCTAAGGCTTCACCAGACCCAAGTGCAAACTTGCCTGTGGCCATGGTATTAGCAAAGATAGCCTCCATCTCAGTGTAGAACCTAATAGGGTAGTTAAGAAACTTTGCATCTTTAGGATGGTCCTGCAGAGTTGGGCAAATGTAGTTTAAGAAAGGCAAATGTAGGTAGTCAAGGCAAAGACAAGATCAAACTGCTACCTTGCAGTTGCCAAGGTAGTGCTCTTGCTCAAGCATGATAGCATGAGCCTGGTCATCCCAAAGAGCAGCACTAAGGTCCTTCAACTTGCTCACCCTAGCCCATTTCTGCCTCCACTTCCTCAAGTGGTTGTACACTTGAGTTGGGCTAACAACCTCCCCACAGAACTGCTTGAGGGCTTTGGCCACAGAATTCATATCTTTGTCCTTGAAAACCTTCTCAGGCCTGCTACCATCACTAACAAGGGCAGCCATCCTCCTTAGCACAAAGCCAAAGGTGGTGTTGGTCCACCTCATTGCCCTCACAGCCCCATTCCCAGCTACAGAAACAGCAACATCAATAGGGTTTGCTGCACCTGGAGCAGCACCAGCACCAGCACCAGCTGCAACAGGGGCAGCAGCACTAGCACTAGCACCAGCTACAACAGGGGCAGAACCACCATTGATGAGCTGCTCCATCACTGAAGTACCAGCAACAAACCCACCCTCAAATGCACCTGAATCCATCCTAGGACTGGCATGTAATGAAATCAACAACAGAATTAGTCAAGAATAGGCTGACAACAATATTAACAGTTGTATGAACTAACCACAGACTAACAGATCATGAAGAACAGAATGTTTCAAGAACAGAATGAATGAGGCATAAAATTGGTCTCAGCTTTGTCCACCAAATTATTACATCAGCATGACACACATGAGTTCCATAGCAGGGTACAGAAACTAAAATCAAGAACATATTACATCAACTAGTGTTTGTTCCCCTCCCTTCCCACATAGCATTGCAAATGGCATTCCTTATTTCAGCCATGTCAACAGAGTCTTGGTCCAGATGGGCTGGGGGCAGGTTGGTTGGATCAGTAGAAGTAGTGAAATCTTCCTCATCAGGAACTACTTCATCAATGCCAAAACCTAGGATCCAGTTATGCAAAATGGCACAGGCAACTACAAGCTTCACTTGTGTCCTATACTTGTGGAAGGGTTTGTTGTCCAAGATCCTAAATCTGCCCTTCAGTGCACCTATAGCCCTCTCCACAGTCACTCTAAGTGATGAGTGCCTAAGGTTGTAGAGCTCCCTTGCATTGGTGGGCCTGTTCCTTGGGCCATACTCAGACAAATGGTACCTAACCCCCCTGTAGGGAGGTAGGAAACCATTTTTGCATGCATACCCAGCATCTACCAAGAACATTTTACCTACACAAGACATCTACTGTGAGAGTGTGTGTTAATAGGCCATGGAATATGTAATTAGTGTTGGTGTGCAATTACCTTCTGGCAAACTCAAGCCATCTTCCCTGGCTACAGCATCTGCCAAAACAGTTGCATCATAGGCAGAGCCCTCCCAGCCAGCCAGGACATAAGTGAATTTCAGATCACAATTCACAACTACCATCACATTTTGGGTGGGATCCTTTTTCCTACCCCTAAAAGCTTGTTGCATGCACCTAGAAACCCTTGCTAGGAAATGAGTGCCATCTATAAAGCCAATGACATCCTAAAAAGCATGGGTCAGTCATTGCAATAGGTCTAATGTAACTAATGAACCCAGGGTATATAATTACCTTAAAATATGGATTCCATGTATGGCTTCCAAGAATCTTTGGGTGAGTGGTAGTGCTAGCTGGCTTTATCATTTCATTCCTAAGCTCACCCACAGCATACAACACCTGATGGAAGTGCTTGTGGACAGTTTGGATGGACCTCCTAAAGGACTGGTGGACAACCCTAAATCTTTGGTTGTGCCCTACAACATGTAAAAATATAGCAACCTGCTCTTCTACTGACACCCCCTCCCTATCAGTGACAAGACTCCTCTCTCTAAAAGTTCTCACTAACTTAAAAAAGCAACTCTCTTCATCCTAATCATAGAAATACACCCTGAATCAGTGGAATTGTATATCATTCTCAGTGTTCTCTGTCTATGCTGTTCATTTTCATCCCTAATCAGGGCCAGTGCTATAGGATCAGGCAGTGGGGTTTCAGGTTCAGGGGTTTTCCTTTTCAACCTAGTAGATACAAAGGTAACCATAACAACAGTCAAGGCAGCTGCCTTCCTACACAGCATGTCACGGCTCAAAGACAGATCCATCTACAAGCATATAAAAATGTAACATGATTTCAGTTAATGAGCCCTGCTAGGCATCAACATGACTGTGAAATGAATGCATGCCAACAAAAGCACGGCTGCATCTTTATGTGATGCCTCCCAGTACTATGTGGACAACATCATCGACCAATGATGGAACAAAAAACTTAGATCAAGAACAGCAAGGTACAAGTAACACTAACAACTGCATCAAACAGTTATGAACAGCAAGGTACAATACAAATCTGAAACAGATCAACAACCCTAACAGATCACGAGCCCAACAGATCAAGAACAGTAAGGTACAAGTAACCCTAATAGGAGCATGAAGCAGTTATAACAAGTATGAAACCCTAACAGATCATGAACAACAACGAACAAGAAACCCTAATAGGTTCGAGAAGCACCACAAAAAAGAAGATTAGGGGTCGATTTCACCTTGGCTCGGGGTCCAAACAACGGAGAGGAGGCAGATCTGGAAGTAGAGGATGCAGATCGGGAAAAAGACGAAGCAGATGCGGACGGAGAAGAAGAGGAACACCGCTGCATGGAGTTCCAGCAGCAGCCGGAGCGGGGAAGCGGCGAAGAAACTCGGCGCCGGTGACCTAACCCACAACCAGCCGGAGGTCGTCGCCGCCGCCGCCACGCACCACAACTCACCGCCGGTCTCTCACGAGGGAGGTGGAAGAGCAAGCACCGAGTGGAAGAAGGAGAGAGTGGAGAGTGGGAACCCGTATATAAAGGCCGGCGAAATCGCCGCCATTTCGCTTCGCGCGCGGCGGCCAGAGCGGGAGCGGAGAGCGGGGATGCGCGCGAAGACGTTTCCCCTTCCCGCCAGAGCCCGCGCGAGCCACCCCGCCGCCGCCCAAAATCGCCCGCGTGCGTCGCAGACGAGCGCGGCTCGGAAGAAACGAGGGTTTCGCTCGTTTCCAGAGAGCCAGGCGGAGAGGTCGAGTGTTGCTCTGCGAAGCCAGGCTCCCTTGCGGGCCATCGACGACAAACATGATAACTTGCAGCCCACGGGCGCAGCCGGGCCTCCGGACCAGGGTCGCAAACGCGCCCTATATGTCCGAAGAAGAGCCCATGATTCCATAACCTCATCACCCTCACTTGCTATTGGCGGGAAAAAGCCCTTTCTCTCGCGCCTTTTCCCGTTCCTCTCCGCCTTCTCTATTACGGAGTAGTAACTTTTCTGCGTCTCTCTCTGTTCCATTCCATTCCCACTTCCGCGGCACGAAACCCCAAGCAAGTGCACGGAGAGGCGGGCCAACCCACCCAGCGATGCCTCCCAAGCGCAAGTCCCCAGCGACGGCTGCCCCTGCGGCGGGGTCCCCGAGGAAGACGCGGAGCATGGCTGCTGCAGGGAAGCGGGGAACGGAGCCTGCTCCGGCGAAGGCAGTGCCAGCTAAGAAGGAAAACGAGGCGGCGGTTGCCGAGCCGAAGGGGAGGAAGACGGGCAAGAAGGAAGCCGAGGCGGCGGCGCCAGCGGCAGAGGAGGAGGATGGGGGTGATGCGGTGGCAGGAGGGAAGCGTGTCGTCGTCGAGGCCTGGTGAGTGCCTTGTTGTGTACTTTCAGGGTATGCGGTGATTTGGCTGCTGAGAGAGATAACGGATGATTTTGGGGGGACACGGGAAAAGATGGGATTTAGATTATTTTGTTCTCATTTGATTTCCTATTGTTTTTTTTTTCTGCCGGAGGAACAAGGATATGGTCTTTTAGCAAGGAAAAGCGGGTGAATAGATAGTGATAAACACAAATTGGAAGGAACAGACAATATGTGGTGTGGGCTTGTTTTTCTTTGCAGTTGTGAGGTGTCGTCAGTGATTAATGCAATATAAGTTGGAATACACATTCTTTACATTGAGAAACAATATGAGGAAGTAAGTTGTCCTGTATACGTATTGTTTTCAGAGGAACAACAAATGGACTTTTTTAAAAAAAAAAGTTTTAAAGATGAAGAATGTATGCAACTCTATCCATTGCAGGCTATGCAATGTCACTGATCCAAACACATTTTTCATTCCTCATGTCTGCAGGCTATTAAAATCACCTCTATTTTTCGAGACAATCTCACTTTGTAATAGCTAGTCCATAGTCACATAAAAGAGGTTCACTACCATCTACAATCTAATCTCACTTTGTAATCTCACTTCGTAATAGCTAGTCTGGTTCTGGTGTTATCTACAATCTCATCTTAATAATTAATTTTACAATCCTTAGGTTTATTGAATCCCTAGCTCATGTTGGTTAATTGCAATGACTAGCCTATTTCCTTTCTGTTGTAGATGTTTTGCTTCAACCTTTCATCTAATATTTTCTTATATATACTACAAGAAATTATTTATTTCTTGTATAAGTTTTAGTATATTTTAAAAATAATGCTATTTCAGAGACCTGTTGTCACAGTCCTAGACCGCCAAGTCATAGTTACAGCAATATTTGATTGTTTGGGGATTCAATCTTTGGGGAATAAAAGGGAATTGGGTAGAGGAAGCAAATAATCAGAGAGATAACAAGCAAGAATAGCAGGGAGAGGTTCTTGGTGAGAGGTGGAAGATGACTCAAGATTCTCGTTCTGTTCGATCCTGTCTCTGAACGTTGTTCCTTGCTTTGGTAGCTAGAGTCCTTCAGCCCAGCCCACTTAGGTAGCTTGGTCTTGGCCCACATGGCCACATGTCAGCCCAGTCCATGATACCTGTCATCAGATTACAGTTTCTCATCCAATTTTACAAACTACACTTCTATGGTCATTAGTGTCACAGAACTGCAGTTTATAGAATCTATCCACTTTATCAGGTCATATTGCAAAGCAAAATTTTATTCTCATTCAGCAGCTTACTATGTTGTTTCGGAAAAATGTTTAGTTTTGCAATATGGTAGCATAAGAAGATAGGTGTATTTTTGTGATTTTGTTTTTTAATGTCGAGATTGGCACGATATGGATGTAGGTTCTGCAGTAAGATTTCCAATCCTAGAACATTTATTACTCACATTTATTATTCAAGTCTTTGAAAAAAAATTGAATACATCATTGCTGAAATGCATGGTGAATTTGAAACAGTAATGTATAGTTGCCTAAATTGGGTCTGCTTTTAGATTCTATGATGATTTGTTCTAGTCATAGCATTTTCATTCTGTTATCTCAACATTGTTATCCTGTTTTCCCATGATGTATATAGTTCACCAATTTTAGTAGATAGTTTCTATTTGGAACAAAGGAAACGGGGTTCCATTTCTTTTTCTGTAGAACAGAAGATTGGAGGATTATTCTATTTACTGCTGGGAACCTGGAGTAGGTTTAATGTAGGGTTACTCTTTTATGTAGGAGTTTTTTGTTAGGTGGACAAAACTGGGAAAAATACGAACTTTTTTCAAATTGGAAAAGGGTGTGGTGGTTATCAAACTTCTTGTTTTCCTCTTCTGTATATTGTCACAGTTTCCCCAGCTGTGTGGATAATAAACCAAAAAAAAGTAGGTAGTGTTTCTTTCTCCTGTGGTCTTGCATGCGAGCAAGTTTAATAGAGTCAAAATAGAGTTTTTTATTAGCATTAAACTTTGCAACAAATCTGGGTGAAGTTAAGCATTATGGATCTGTGTTTAAAAAAGGGAAGTTAGGCAGTGCCTAGTTGCTAGGCAGAGTAATACCGCTTTGTTGACACCTAGGCATTTTCTCTATGTATTTCCCTGTTCTCTCTGTTATTTTGCTCCCATCTCTGAATCGTCCCTGCACCCACCACCACAAGTACAATCAAGAAGGCTTGCCTTGTCACTTAGCGGTCTGTATTGCCTGTCTAGTGCCTAGCACCTTCTGTAACATTGTTTTTGAGGTCACATGTCAGCAAATTTTGTTTCGGGGACAACACATTGCAAGGAATAGTTGCCTTCATTAGTTGAAGGCTTCCGCCTGTGATCGGAAGGTCCCGGGTTCGAGTCGCGGTCTCCTCGCATTGCACAGGCGAGGGTAAGGCTTGCCACTAACACCCTTCCCTAGACCCCGCACAGAGCGGGAGCTCTCTGCACTGGGTACGCCCTTTAGCCTACCCCAACTTGTTTGGGACTTAATATATTTGGGCTTTGTTGTTGTTGTATTAGTTGAAGGCTTCCATTTGTTTCATCGTTCTTAATATATTTGTTCCTGTCAATGCACTTTATTTAGAGATACTGAGCTGCAACTTTGCTTATAGTTCTTCTTTCTGCTATTCTATAGCACCCAGTGCAGACAGTTTAAGATCCGAGCTCAGAAGGTGAAGGAGGACCTGGAAAGTTCTGTTCCGGGGGTGTCTGTGATAATCAACCCTCAGAAGGTATCCATACTATGTTAATCGTCATGATCTTTGCCAAACCATGGGTTTGTGTGATACCCTAAAACAGCTTCCATGTACATCCTACTTTCTTGATGGCCATTATACTGTTTTTTTAATCCCCAGCCACGCCGTGGTTGCCTTGAGATTCGTGAAGAAGGTGGCGAAGTGTTCATATCATTGTTGGTAATATTCTTAACTGTCATTTTCCTAAATCATATAGGCTCTCAGTGTGCTATATGTATTTTGTCTATTTTAGAGCTATTTATTATCTGAGGCCTATGCCAAATTCTATCTAATGATCTCATGATAACATTTGATACATTTTTGTGCATAACAATTAGCCTGAGACAGCACAGCCCATTATCCCATACTAGAGTGATTCATGAAATTTGACTTCAAAATACAAAATTCGAACATGTACCATTTTTGCTAACCGTTTGTCCATTGCGTTACTTATGATAAAACCTTCCAAACAAAAGTTGCATACATTTAATTTATTCAGTATCAGCTTACCAAATTGTTGTACTTCTTTTCATTCTGCCAGATGGAAAATCATATGGCGCCTAGTGTTGGCGCCCTCGTTAGCTAAAATACCTTGTTACAATGTTTCAAAAATCATGTATGTAGTACACCTAAAGTTAAGTGTACCCACAACAATTTAGATTGAAATTCATCTTTGATTCTGAGACTAAAAAACAAAAGTGTCAATGTCAGCACATGATAAACAGTGCCAGGTTGATTGCTTGTCTAATTTGTTTCTTGGCATCTAGGATTGATTTCAAACTAAATTGTTGCGGCTATATTTAACTTTATGTGTACTGCATACATGATTTTTGTGATGATTTTTGAAACATTGCAACATGGTATTTAGCTAAGGAGGGCGCCAGCCCTCCTGGGCACCAAATCTGCACTCCTACCAGATATTTCGCTTCATTCCATGCTATACATTGTTTCTTAGAAAAACGTTAGAAAGGTTAAGATGAATAAATAGTAGTTTGCACCATCTAAGATGTCATGACATTGTGAAAACAGTAGGGATAGCCCATCTTTGCATGTAATACCATAATGATGACATCCACATGATTTCATTTGGTTTAATTAAAATTCCATTTGATGCACAGAACATGCCACGCCCCTTCGCACCAATGAAGAAGCTCGACATGGACAAGGTTATCAAGGACATCACCAAGAAAATCTCCTAAATCATGTTGGCTGGCTATGGCTGGATGACACCATTTTGTGCTTGAAATCTTCAAGCTAAGCTCGTAATCTTCAAAGTGTACGGTGTACGCGCAACTTAGGTCACCATTAGTGGCATTTCCTATTGCATTGGCCATGTGCCCATGTCTCTTATAGAATTTAAACCCAGTGACCCGTGCTTTGTTCAATGGAGTTAAGACATGCCAAATTAGTACCTGTGGCCTGTGGCTATGTGTAACCTATATCTATGCTTGTGTTTCATTGCTGGAGGTATATCATTTTCTGGTATATGTAATATGCCCTGAAGATTAACTTCCGATCTACTCTGTTCTCTGCCTCCTGCCTACGAAGCGGTGGTGTTTGAATTGTGAAAATCTACTTGTTCTTGGTATATACGAGCATCTCCAAGAGTGTTCAAAGAAAAAAAAAATAAAGAGCCAAAAAAAGATCATAGTTTTGGGTGGTTGCAAAGGTATATTAGATGGAAAAAAAATAGTTTCTCTAAGAGTCTTATTTTTTTAGCCTAAAACATGCCATGTCATCACGCGAATACTTTCCTGCTGCCTTCCACCACGGCCTATCTAGGGGCCTGTTTAGTTCTCCTCCAAAACGTCAAATTTTTCAAGATTCTCCTGTCACATTGAATCTTTAGACGCATGCATGAAGCATTAAATATAAATAAAAAATAAAACTAATTACACAGTTTAAACGAAATCCACGAGACGAATCTTTTAAGTCTAATTAGACTATGATTGAACACTATTTGCCAAATAACAACTGAAAATACTACAGTAGCATTTTGCCAAAAAAAATCGGCATCCAAACGGTGGCCTAGGTTCGTTAACAAACACATAAGGCCAGCTAACTCCCGCTCCTCTCATCGGGATATCCAGGACTTCTGTGGTTAGTGCAGCCGTCCGATTATTACCGTGTGAACCGCATTTCAAACGACGGACAAGGATCTCTCTCTCGGCGTGCCCCGTTCGCTTGAACCAATATTTTTTCCCTTACAACAAATCAACGTAAGTATCAATAAGTCAAATTTCAGCGATGAACTACTTCAGCAGTACTTTCAGTAAAACGAATAATATTTTCCTCTTACAACAAATCAAGCGCAAACATCAATATAAGCCAAATTGCAGCAAAACGAACAGGGCCGCCCCTATGTTGAGGTAGGGATGGCAAATGGGACGGACTCGGATCTGGTGGACTCTTTGTGCACCCGAAACGCGAAAACCACACCAAACACCGATTCAGGTAATAATCTATCCCAAAACCAAACCCGTGGATACCCGAAATCCAAATAGATATCCGAAACCCGCTTTGTACGGCAACATAGTAAGAGCAATAAGAATTTTCTATAAACATATGCATGATATATACACACATATTCACATGTATAAACAAGAGGCAACAAATAATAAATATTTTCATGAGTCAACTTAAAATAAATTTAATAATCTAAGTAAACAAGTTATTATTGTAAACACATGAGTTTTAATTCTAAATGATTTATTTCGATATTCATTGGATATCTACGGATGAAAAACCAAACCCAAAAATCATCGGTAAGAAATCATCCTAGACCCAAACCCACGTGACAAACCCGCGGATATCCGGCCCGAAACCACGCCACTGCCATCCTTACGTGGAGGGTCGAGGCCACCCTTCCTGCCCCCTCTCCAATGTCCCATGCCCATCCCCAAAACCCAACCCAATACCAACATTTCAGAGAGCGCGGGACTCGAGGCGCCACACCGGCTCCCCCCACCGGCACCGGCACGCACCATGGGCCCTACCACAGCTCGCATCCTTCGCCTCGTGACCGTCGTCGCCGTGTTCGTGTTCCTCCTCTCCTCCCCCGCCTCCGCCTCCACCGTGGACGCCGCCTCCGCCCTGGACGCCGCCACGCGGTGCGCGGCCACGATCGTGTCCATCTCGCCGTGCCTGCCGCACGTGGCGGCCGTGGCGCCACCGCTGGCTGGCTCCCCGCCCGCACCCACCGACGCCTGCTGCGTCGCCTTCCTCCGCGCCGTATCCCCGTCGGCGGCGGGAGGCGGAGAGGAGGGCTGCCTATGCCACCTGCTCCGCAACCCGCTTCTCCTCGGCTTCCCCATCGACGCCGCCCGCCTCGCTGCGCTCCTCCCTGCCTGCGCTGCGGGAAACGCCTTTGCCGCCGCCACCGTGGAGGCCGCCACCCTCTTCGCCGACGCCTGCCGTGGTGAGGAGTCACGCCCCCTCGTGCCTTTCTCCCCTCTCGCACCATGATTGAAGAACCATCTGCGTTGTTGCGTCAGGTTCCTGTACACGTTCTCGTCGCAATGCTGCTGTCTTTGCGCGCTTTTGTTGTGTACAACCGCATATGGAGGACTAGCTCAAGTTGTGGATGACAAATAGCACTGGCTTGCTTGCTGCCACGCGCCATTATCGTTCAGTTCTCTGATGGCTAGTCGTCAACTTAATCAGTCGTCTATTTTTTTTTTCAAATTTTAGGGACTCTATTTTGTCCTGACATTAATTGCTGCAATAGTAGTATTTCTGCTCTTTGGTACTGGTTCTTAGCATGATTTTCTTTTTGGTCTCAAGTCATATCCAGTTGTTTGGCAGATAAGTATTCTATAATTCCTTCCTTGAGTTTGTTTGTGTTCTTACTTCTTAGGGCCTGTTTGATGCATAGGGCTAATTATTAGCCAGCTAATTTTTAGCCCAAATTAGCTCTAGCCTATCCAAACAGGAAGCTAATATGGAGCTAATTTGGGCTAATTTTTAGCCTCAACTAGTAACTAGGCTTAGCTGATTCAAATAGGCCCTTAGCAAGACTCAGTTCATTTGTTGTGTTGCTTATCAATCATTGTTTCGCGTTGTAGGGGAAAGGCAGCTAGCATGTTTCATTCTTGTAATATAAGGCAACATTACTTTTTTCACCCTTCTCTTTCATAATTTAAGATACACCATTAGTTTGGCACGTGCTAAACAAAATGTTAGTTTCTTTGGAACCATGATTAGTCATCTACCAATCTTAATCAATTTTCCACGTTTTGTCTTCATGTCATATCCTGATGCTAAATCTTCATGTCATATCCTGATGGTTTAGCAGGAGACAAACATTACCTGATGCTTGGCAAATTTGTCTCCCTTACTATAAGTTCACCTATTTTTGTTATGTTAGAAGCTTCCATCTTTCTTCTTGACATGCAGATCGCACATGTACTGCTTGTGGTGTTTATCCTAATCATATGACTGAACGAGATAAAGAGTATAAAAAAGAGATAAGAGTATAATATTGCACAATCCATTAACTTCTCACTGATCATTTTGTTGTTTCATTTCCTGAACATAGAACTGAAGGCGCTGCCGGAATTGCATTTCATGCCCCAGTCAACAACCAGGCAAGAAATTTCCCCAGGTGAACATATTTCTTCAGATTACCACTCCATTTTTTTTTTAAAAAAGGTTCTCACTGCTTTTCTGTCCACACGAATGTTAGTTTGTTGTGCAATTACAGTTTGTGTTTCATGAGATTGGACATGTTCATAATGTATCTTAACTACATGACACATCATGTGATGCGCATTTCATAGTTCATAACTCTTTAGTACTTTGTGTTATTGTTTATATTAACTATTCTTACTGTGTCGTAATGAAGAATGCTTTGTAATTTGTGTTATTCTGTATGGACTATTGTGTACTTTGTGGTAATGAGCATTCTCTATAGCATGGTTGCCTTCCTATGAATTAATCTTTTGATACATATGTGTTGGTGCAGCTGCTGTCCCTGAGTTAATGTCCAAGCCAATGGAGGCAGTTCCACCAGCTGGGTCTATGGTTCGTTCAGGCGCTGAGGTCTCCAGCTCCCGTGGCATTCCCATTGCTGCATTGATCCTCGTGGCAGCAGGAGCTGTTATCACGTAGTTCTTGTGATGTTTAAGTGCCACTTAATACTCTCGTTGACCTCGATCTTGAACTGCGTTTTGTCATGCCTAGCTTTGACGATTCATATGGCCATTGTATATTGCTAAGAGTCATGGTGTAACGAAGAGATGGTCTCTGAAAAAAACCTTTCTGACCGCGGTGGATTCTGTCTACCATATTTTACCAGTGCTACTCCTATCACATGTTCATGCACCGCTTACAAAGAGTGGCACCAATAGATGCAGTTTCTTCTGTGCTGAGTTTCTTTTCACCTGAAAAGGAGTGGCGCCAATAGAAGCAGTTTCTGCGGTGCTGAGATTACCTTTCGAAAAAGAAAAAAAATTTCTCTTCAGCTGAGTGTCTCTCTTGTTGGTGGCGATACATTCGAACCACCACCTTTCCGGTGGCCTCACATTTGGTAGGCGTATTGGGCTCGAATTTGATAGGCATATTGGCCTCGCATTTGATTGGCGTATTAGACTAGAAAAAAGTCAAATTTATAAAGTTTGAACAACAATTGGTTAAATTATGTGCAAGTTTAGAGCATGAAATTTACATGAATAGATCTGTGTTCGTAGTGGATTTAAGATGATATTGATTCTTTATTAATGGACTATGTACTACAAGAGAAAGTGCGGATAAAAACCTATTTATATGACATTTTCTGGTCAAATATGTCTATTGTTTCTAGACAGAGGGAGTATTAGCTGCTATTAATTAGTTTGGTCCAACTAGTGAAATAGTTGTTAGTTGGATATTCAGCTAAACATTAGCTAGACATTTGAATACAACAACAACAATAACAAAGCCTTTAAGTCCCAAACAAGTTGGAGTAGGCTAGAGTTGAAACCCAGCAGAAGCAAGGTTCAGGCACGTGAATAGCAGTCTTCCAAGCACTCCTATCTAAGGCTAAGTCTTTGGGTATATTCCATCATTTCAAGTCTCATTTTATTGCCTCTACCCAAGTCAACTTCGGTCTTCCTCTGCCTCTCTTCACGTTACTATCCTGTCCTAGGATTCCACTACGCACCGGTGCCTCTGGAGGTCTCCGTTGGACATGTCCAAACCATCTCAACCTGTGTTGGATAAGCTTCTCTTCAATTGGTGCTACCCCTAATCTATCACGTATATCATCGTTCCGAACTCGATCCCTTCTTGTATGACCGCAAATCCAACGCAACATACGCATTTCTGCGACACTTATCTGTTGAACCTGTCGTCTTTTGGTAGGCCAACATTCTGCACCATACAACATAGCAGGTCTAATCGTCATCCTATAAAACTTGCCATTTAGCTTCTGTGGTACCCTTTTGTCACATAGGACACCAGATGCTTGCCGCCACTTCATCCATCCTACTTTGATTCTATGGTTAACATCTTCATCAATATCCCCGTCTCTCTGTAGCATTGATCCTAAATATCGAAAGGTATCCTTCCTAGGCACTACTTGACCTTCCAAACTAATATCTTCCTCCTCCTAAATAGTAGTGCCGAAGTCACATCTCATATATTCAGTTTTAGTTCTACTGAGTCTAAAACCTTTGGACCCCAAAGTCTCCCACCATAACTCTAGTTTCTGATTCACTCCTGTTCGGCTTTCATCAACTAGCACTACATCATCCGCGAAAAGCATACACCAAGGGATATCCCCTTGTATGTCCCTTGTGACCTCATCCATTACTAAGGCAAACAAATAAGGGCTCAAAGCTGACCCTTGATGTAGTCCTATCCTAATTGGGAAGTCATCCGTGTCTCTATCACTTGTTCGAACTCTAGTCACAACATTATTGTACATGTCTTTAATAAGCCCGACGTACTTCGTTGGGACTTTATGTTTGTCTAAAGCCTACCACATAATATTCCTTGGTATTTTATCATAAGCTAGACATATTTGAATCTAATGAGCTAATTATTAGTAGCTAATTATTATCTCCATGGATCAAACAAGCCCTAAAAGCGCAACATACTAACCTTGCATTTGAGTCCCTTCCACTCTAGGTCCCTGAAAGCACCTACGCCCCAAATTTGGTTTTGGCAATTAATGACAACATGATTATTATGACAATCATGTTTTTTGTAGAGGCTGTATAAGTTAGGTCACAATAATGATTGATGTTGGGCAATCAATGGTTTTTGTGCCTCTATTTGGTGGAATTCATTTTAGTTTTCAAAGGATATACGACAAGGCTAAAGACGGACTAGATCTAAGTGTCAAAGGGTGTTGAGAGACACTTAGAGTAGTTTAGAACTTTGTTTTTCCTTTGATCGAACTATAAAGTGGGTATGAATTAGTAGCTTGACCTACTTAGTGTACTGAGTTGGTGTGGTGTACACTTGTCAAACTTAGCACTAGGTAGCTCCAAGGAAGCCCAAAGTCAATTGGAAACAAAGCCATTCATGTATATGTTTGAAATGGAAGTGAATGGAGCTCTTTTTTGTACCACTAGATTAGTCCAGAGCCCTGGTAGAGGGACCAACGGACTATCCACTACAGAGGGTCAGCTAGGATTAGCTGAACATAGAGGAGAAGGGATGCTTAGTCATTGGAGCATCTAGTGTTGTCCAGAGAGGTTCTAGAGAGGTTTTATGGCCACTGGATTAGTTCAGAGCCTAGCACCAGACTATGCATTACTATGTATTGTATCATGCACAATAACATCTAGTGGAGAAAGTAGCCGTTGGAGTGGCACTGGACTAGTCGGGTGCTCGGTTCAAATAGGCATCGGATCATCAGGTGACCTTGATTTCTATGTAGTGGGTTTCAAATGGCTAGTTCTCAGAGTGAAGGGTATTTATACCTTCCCATCTTGGTCATGGCTACTCTCTTGCCACTCTAAACCACAGGATACATCTATGGGAGAGCAAGGGGGAGTTCAAGCTTAGTAGAGTGATTGGGAATTGCTAATTGCAAAATTATGGACTCCATTAGTGTTTAGGGAGTAGCAAATGTACATCCACTCTTCTCATTAGGCTTGGTTCGGTAAAGTGAGAGTTTGTTATTGTTACTCTTGTTGATTAGCATCACCTAGATGGCTTGGTGGTGTTAAGAAGCTCGGTGATCTCTTAGAGATTATTGTGTGAGGCCCAAGCCATGGTGTAAACGATTGTGGGTGATTCACCATGTCGTAGTGGTGAAGAATTAATCCGTAGAGAGCACTTGGTCCTTGCATGGATCAAGGGGGAGCTATGCCCTTGCGCGGGTTCTCCAACAAGGACTTGTGCAGAGTGCTGACTCTCCGATACTGAAATGATCCATGATTTCCTCGAAGGGAAATCCACAAATACAAACCATAATGTGATAGTCCTAGGAGATCACGCCATCACATTATTGAATCTTAGTCGATATCACAAGTCATACAACGAATACCTATCTTAGAAGGGTACAAATAAAGAGATTTACCCTAACTATTACATCGCCACTTGGCGGAATCACTCATCACATAGCATACATAACAGCATCCGAGTAGGCGTAGCGCCTTAGCAGGTGAAGGCTCCTCCTTCATAGGCAATCTTGTACGTAGGACAAGACCCTCTAATCCTCCCATCCATTGGCCTAGTAGACCTCCACCTAATACCCACCCCTAAAAGTTGGTCTAGAAAGAGTTAGAACCCATGATAAGAGAGCAACAAGTCTTCCCGCTCCCATAAGCAAGTATGTGCTCAAGATAATAAGTCTGTGACCTGACTATCATCCACAACAATGGACGGTCCTCAATTGACACAGACGGAACAAGTGCAATCCAAGCCTCGCCCGAATGCCTATCCAAGTCCCGATCCAACGTACCATTCCAATTCGCCTGGTCTCCAATTATCCTCCATATACATTCCATGTTATAGTAATATAATAACAACAATAATATCTTTCCTATCTCAAGCGAGTGACTAAGTAATCACTTGACTTCTATCGGGTCCTATAACATAGCAATTTACACGATCCTGACATACTAGTATGACTCATAGGATGAGGATATATATATATATGCAAGTGGTTTTCATTCGACTCCATAAAACTTAATGCACAAGCATAAAATAAAGTGTAGAATAATAGAGGTTATGCACCGAGGCTTGCCTAGGTAAGATGTAACCAAAAGTTAGCATTCCATCATGGTGACACGATCATCAAGGCATCATCTTTTCTGCTACTCCGGTCGACTCCACGATCCGTCGTTGTTCCTATTATGATATACGTGGATGCAACGCAGAAAACGTAATTAATCAATGGCAACCAGTAACTCTTAAAATACATTGACTTCTCTCAAGCTAATGAGCTCACTCTAACGGCTAACGCACCAGGCTACGTGTCCACGTGGTCGAGTAAGACGTCGTTTCCCAAAAAAATGTTTTAGTTCTACTATCCCAAGATGTTTTGTCATTTTATTGATTAAATATATATATATTTGAACTGGGCTCATTTAGCTACCTTAGCAAACTAATTATTATAGAGCTATAAAAATTATAGTTAGCCTATAATAATACTAGGAACTTATTGTAAAATTTTTAGAATTAACACCAGCACTGATTGATCATAAAAATTCCTACAAGTTCATATTTTAATAATATTAAAGCATGTTAAAGTATTTAGAGCAACCTAGAAATATTTTAGAGTTATGTGAACCAAACACACTAACAGATAGATTATGATTTTAGGAACCTAACAAAATTAGTTTCACAATTTTTTGTCAACTACATAAGCTTGCCCTAGAAACTAAATTAGAAAATATTTTAGAAAAAGAAAGGGCCGGTGTCAAGTAATTCGGCTTGGCGGCACAATGGCCCTAGCGCAGGAGCGTGGCTTGAGCATAGCAGGCCAGCCCAGGAGCGGCCCACGGCGAAAGAGCCCCGCGCGCGCTGGCATTTTTGCAAAAGGGCCCTCAGATTTTGAACTGAATCCTCCCGCAGTCCAAACACTATTTATCTCTCTCTAACAATCCCACTTAACCCCTTGTGTTTCCTCTAATCCTTGGTACGTGGTCCTTGGCAGTGGCGCGCACGATGCGTGGCACCAGTTGGCACTCGACGGTTACGTCGGGCACCTGCGGGGGTCTCCAGTGGCCTAGGGTGGCTGGGCATCTAAGTTACTACGGTTCACAGTCTAGGGGTGGTGGTTTGGGACTCAGAGAGGTACTGTGGCCTAGCCAACCATGGTGGCGGCTAGAGCAAGCATGGTTCACGGCAGTCAGCGAGGCTGTTCCGACGAACTAGAGCAGGCGCCAAGGACAATGGGAGGTGTAGGAGCAATAGGAGATTACCACAAGTCTAGCCGATGTGACGGTTGAATCGAAGGTGGCCCGAGCAGGTCTAGCCACGTGCACCTGCGCGGTACGGTGGCGTTTCGAGCGCAGCGTGGACGCGTCAACTCATCGCCGTTGAGGGTTCTGGCCAAGCTGAGGCGAGCACCTAGATGGAGGAGGTCAAGGTGAGTTCAAACGTCCATCAATTGAACTACTAGCGATGACAAGAGACTCACCCCCAACTAGGCTAAGGCATGACGGCGAAACTGACCAGCGATGAGCAAAACTTGAAGCTTGCCGGCAATAAAGCTTGGTTGTGCCTTGGTACGGGTCGAGCTGCTAGCTAGCTTCCACACCTAGCTACTAGGGGCATTGAATCGAGGTGCGATATCCTATGCAGCACGAATTTAACTCATGGAGTGGTGCGGTTCCGTCAACGGCAAGGGTAGACGGGGCAGCGGCTTCACGATAAGGGCAAGCAACGCGACGGGATAGTGGAGGCAGGCAGCGACTCGGACGGTAGGTGGATCGAGTGGTCGGGATGGGCGCCACATCGGCTAGCACTATGGCGCTTGGCTGGTAGTGGCCAACGGCCTCGTGCATGGCAGCGCGCGTGCAGCGGCACGACTCGGCACGCATGGCACAAGAGCGGGTACAGCACAACACCGTAGGGCGACAGCAACAGCACTGATGGCCCACGGTACGGCATACGCACATTCGGCCCATGGCCTCACGCAATGACGACGCAAGGAGTGTGGCCAGCGACACAGGCTACCATTCTAGTGATGGGCACGACTTTTAAAGCACCTGACCAAAATCAAACTAGCTCAATTGAGACCAAACCAATTCGATAGGGCTCAAGAGAGTACTAAGGGCTATCAAGAGGAGCATCAAACTGCAAACTTAGATGGATTACCAAGAGGGATAGAGACATGCCAATATAGGTTCGTCAAGCAGTATGCCTGTTCATGAACGGAGTCCAAAACAAGGCCAACAACACGTTCTATGGAAGTTTGAGCAATTTTTAAAACACCAACCCAAATTCAAACTAGCCCATGAACTACCTCATGCTAAAGTACTCACTATGGTACAACCAATAGTGCAAAAAACATGAATCTAGTGTTTAAGAAATTTAATCAAAATTTAAATGCCAAAATGGCATCGTCATTAGGTTTTCAGACTTGGTCATTTTAGTTCTAGAAACTAGAATTAAATTCCAAATTCAACCTTGAGCTATCAAAAATACTATTGAACAACATTTATTTACCGAAATAAAAGTTACATTTCCATCTACTGAACTTACACTTTGAATTTTATTTAAGTACTATATACAAGTCGCATTTTATTTTTGTTTATAAAAATTATTTTTTGTGCCAAACAATTAAAACGACCTATCCCATTTTTCTTGTTAGGATTTTCATTAGCACTTTTATGCACTAAGTTAACTTGGGATATTTAGTTGAGTCCACAAAAGTGAGTCACATAGGATTCGCTTATCATTTAGTTTTTCTTAACTACAGGAGTGAGTCATATAAGATACATGTACCATTTCATGTGTGTTTAAAATTTTAAAACTTTGAGGCACTCTATTCGTTAATTCTCTTAGGCCTTAATCTAGGTACTAAGCAAGCTCATAATACTAGGAGTGTTACACCTATGCTTTGCTTTTGCTTTGTGGTTAGTGGTATGCAAGGGTAAGAGAAAAGGCCTATAATTGGCCATAGTCTCTAAGTTCATCAATATTTTATAATTGTTTCTCAAGTTTTAACCCATTTCCATCCATCCATCCCAGCCACACACATGTCCACGTCCACACATCTCACCACTCTCTTGCTCTCTAGGCGGCAAGGACAACTCCCTCTCGTGCCTTGCCTCAACGACTAACAAACAGATCCTGATCCAACCTAGGGGAAGAGAAGAAAAACACCTCTCACTAGTCAAGTGAAGCGGATAACATAGGTAAGGTCCATAACCAGTTAAGGAAACGACTATGTATCGATCGATCAACCAAAACTCTAAAGAGGGTAACACTTAGACCCACAAAATCACCAACATCGGTGGCTCCCCACCTAGGATGATTCTGGGCTACTCTCCAAATAGGTGGGATACCACCCTACCACTCAGTCGTGAGTCACACCGAAGTCCACCACCACGCTGAGACTGTGAAACATAGCACCAGGCCACCAAAAGGGTCACTGCATGGTCTTGGGAGGGTTAGAGGATATGCCCTTGCCTCCCTACACTATTACTACTGAAAGTGCATCTAGCCCTTTAGTGGGTTTTGGATGATTGAATGACAACATGATTAAAGGTCTAACCCATTTGCTAAGTGTGGACAAGAAATAGATTATCTCACATATATTTAATGAAAGCCAAAATGATGTATTGTTAGAAACAATCTAGTTCAAACACAAGACAACAATGCAAATGTAATTCATGTAAGGCTTATTCATTGTGGGATTCGATAACTCATATGAAAGCAAGCACGTTGAAAAATAATTAATGAGACAAGAGGGATCGCATATGGAATGGTCTCAAGCTTGCTATATGAAAGACAAGTATACAAATGAACTTAATGAATGATTTGACACCAAGTGTGACTAGATGGCTTGAGATGGTGAAGATAGCAAGGAAAGGCTTTGAGGTACTAAGCAAGGGTGAAGGCCAAGCGATGGCTGGGCGACCGAGGAACCTAGCTAGGGTGAAGAAGGAAGTACTTGCATTTAGTCAAGGCACCAATCAAATCATATTGGTCATATTGAAGTGAAGAATCAAATCCTAGATGAATTTATAAAGGGATGACTTGATACCTTTGAAGCCAACTCTCATTTGTTGAAAGGAATCAAGCGAAATGCTCAAGATGGCTATGCTCAAGGATAAAATCAAAGTTGACACCCACTCTTGATGAAGATTGAAAGCTATGGCATTTCAGTTCAAGAAAATTCAACTCAAGCGCTTCAAATTCCTTCTTCAGTTAAACTTGAGTTATAGGTATGTCGTACTATTAAGAGGAATGCATCATGTTGATAGATAATCATTCATAAGTGCTCAAGTCAACCCATGTGAGGTTTGATTGTTTGAGAGACAAAAGAGCTAACTTGTTTTCTGCTGGTCTAGTACTAGACATGTCTAGTATTTGCCCAGTCATAGCAATTTCTTTGTTGTGTCAGCTTGGCTCGTCGGGAGTTTCAGAGGTCGGGAGTTTCGGCAATCATCGGGAGTTCTGACGCCTCACAATGACACTAACAAAGTTACTGTTGGGGCTGTACAGTCGATACCGTACGTGTCCGGTATTGATACCGGACATGTCTAGTATTTGCCCAGTCACGGTAAAATTCTTGGTGTTCTCAGGTTGGTTCAACGGGAGTTTCGGCAATCATCAAAAGTTAGCCATTGGGGCTTTACGGCAAATACCGGACGTGTCCAGTATTGCCCAACGGCTACATAACGGCTTGTTTTTCAAAGGGGCTATAAATACCCCTTAGCCTCCACCTTTGGAGGCTGCTGATTCTGCTGACATTCTCACACATTTTTGAGCCTTGAGAACACTCTCCAACCCTCTCTTAGTGAGTGATTGATTCAAACTTGCAAAATCCATCTTGTGGGTTGAGTGAGATTCAAAATTGAGAGCAAGCCACCCTTGAGCACTTGTGCATATTTGTTGATCTCATGATTTGCATTTGTTACTCTTAGACTCTTCGGTCCTAGATGGCTAGGCATCGTCGGAGAGCACCCAAGAGGTTGTGGTGTGCCTCAGGAAGTTTGTAATGGTTCGATTCCACCGCCATAAGGGAAGGAATCAACTAGTGGAAGGAGGAAAAGGAGTTGGAAAAGACTTCGGCTAGAGTGGCCTTCATGGTCCTCTAGTCGCAACCCCCTCAACGGAGAGTAGGACTCGACGGAGTTCGAACTTCGGTAAAACAAATACCATGTCTTGATCTCTCTTTCCATTTGGTATTTGTGATCTTCGTGTGTTGCTTGAGCTTGCAAACAGGTTACTAGTTGGTCCCTGCAACTTGGTGTGAAAGGAGAAACCGAAAGGAGCAAGTTGGGAATTGGTCTATAGAATTCGTGAATACTGGACGTGTCCGGTGTTTCTCACCAGCACCCAAATTATTTATTCTCTATTCAAATCTTTGTGTTGCAGGGTTGTAGATCCTAGACTTATTTAGTACTTGTTGTTTACTCTTTGGTTGACTTGTGAGGGGTTTAATTCTCTGATTTAGAGTTTCCAAGAAATTGGAAACTCCAATACTAATAGTTTCCACATTTTGAAGGGTTGATTTTTAGAAACACCTATTCACCCCCCTTCTAGGCAGCATCCTCAGTCCGTTCAACTATGACCTAGCAGAAGTGCTATCACCCTAGCCAGATCACACACTACTATAGTAGACCCACCATAGTCGGGTCGTAACCCCCCATCACAACTGGTTTTCGGCCTCGATAGTAAATGGTCAACGGTGGTAGTCCATGTCATCACCATTGGTTCACAACCGGCTATGATAGACCCTCAACACCGCCACATTGGTCAATGATCCGACAGTAAACATGATAATCACTGTCTCCTTGCACCATGACCCGACTATGTGTAGTGCGGGTTCACCATCACTTTCACGTCCGATACGTCTGTGAAAATGTGAACAACACTGCCGTTTGGCCGTCTGAATGGCCTGTGTACTAGTCAACATCACCGTCGCATTGCACAATGGCCCAATTGTGTGAAGTGCCAGTTCACCATCACTTTGACATCCTATTCGTCTATGTTGAGGTGAACATCACCATCGCCTTGCAATGTGATCCGCCTTTGATGATCCTTTAGTCGGTGTTGGGTTACTAAATGATTCGGCGGTGATACACTTTTGATCCCTGCCGCATCAGACGAATAGCGTCGGTGTTGGATGTTTGGCGGTGATGACAAAACAACCAACGACGCTTACATCCGACGGTAACAGAATTGTAAATGTATTTACTAATTTAGCTGGGCCTTAGTAGCTTACTAAACACAAACCATATAGATATATTCATTACATCCATTCATCGTGTCCACGCACAAGAGTACTTTTTACAATAACAATCAACACTAACATAACAATTGTGTGAACTGATATACTAACACAAGTGGTACATATAATACAAAATAAAGGTACTACTCCCAACAGACAATGAAAACGAGGTAGATGTGCTCCAATCCTATGTGGCACTCTGCTTCCAAGGCAAAGCTTCTTTCAGATTGGTAGCCAATGCACCATGGAACCCTCTTCTTCCTCCCTTAGCCATTGCAGGAAAATTGTTCAAAAGCACTCAGACTCCACAACCAACACAAAGCAAAAAAAATAATAATATTCAACATACCAGTTACTTCAGTTACCAAGCCAAAATTGGACTATATACAGAATCAAAATAACTCCCTACCTCAACAAAGACATGTCGTAACAACAAAATACAACATACACACCTTTACTGCTCTGCTAATGAGTCTATGAACATTCACCAAAACTTGTGAAATCCATTTGTTTAAACTCCTATACCTATGTTTGGTGATGGAATTAAGTATATATGTAGGATATATTGACGGTTTATGATGAGTGTTAACTACCGTCAACACCCATCTAACAAAAAAATGTACCTATAGTTTGAAACATTTCAGTTTTATAAACAATTATGCATGCAATTAGATTAGTTTTAAAGGACAAATTAAGTGGTCAGCAAACTAATTCAAATGATCTATAGATAGTTGGTAATCGTGCCTATTTAATGAAAATGAAAGTCCCACTGAGACTGGCCTTTATAGATGAGTATGAAATATGCACGTGAATGTAAACCGCCTCATTTTCCACGACTCGTCATCTTCGCCGCGCCATCGCTCATGACCCGCAGTGGGTGACTGCGCAAGTCACGAATCTCGAATAGTTCTAGTCATGAATGCTATCCAGATCATGACCTTGGCCCGATAGAGGTAGAGGCGATCCTCCTACGTTAGGATGCCGACGACAATGCCCGTGTCGCAGCACAGTTGTCGACAAAAAATAGTCGGTGCTTTGACGCCCTCAACTAGGCAGCAGTCACAGATGTCCGCATGGTGGCGCATGTGGGGGCGACAATGGAACAGCGTCTCCATGCCTTGCCTGGAACATCTATGTGTTTATTGTTTGAACTTTGAACATCTTTGTGTTTACTGTTTGAACTTTGAATGGCATGTGGACAGGCGGCGAGCCAGAGGGCTAGAGAGGCACAGTGGCGCAACGTACGTTGATAAAGGAGGAGGCGGGGGAGGCAGCCGAGTGGTTGCTACAATTTTTTTGTTTGCTTCAGGGGTTCAACGAAAGTACTCGAACGAAACAAGTTCCCTATATAACGTGAGATGTGTCTGCACCCAGTCAAATTCCCATTGCTCAGACTATCATGTTACTTTGTGAACCAAAATGTTTACACAAATGCACACCTTACATGCATTTGTACCTGGGCTGTACATGGTTTCATAGGTTCTGATCGTCTGCACTCCCTCGGTTGTGTTTGAAGCCACCGCTTCAGGAATCTAACGTTGATGCTCATGAGACATGACTTGGCTTCAACATAGATCAAAGGCACTCATGAATGTTTAACATATTATAGATCAGATCAAAGACAACCAGAAAGAAATCTGTAGTGTGGGTGGGCACGTCAATGCGACGGGCCGAGAGGCAATGTCCCCTGCTGTAACAGGCTGCTGACGCCACCCACACATGAATGCAGGAGCACATCGTTCATCAATTACATTGTCTAGGTAGTTAAGATTTCAGATGGCCGGACCTTGTGTGATCATGTAAAGTATACAATGCGGCCCAATCCAAGTAGTCACAATAGTTGAAGGGCACACTAAGGACTTGCTTCGATTTCTCTTTTTTTTAGAAGCACGCATCAGATTATAAATCTGAATTCAGAATAAAAATAATCTTTGATGCATGTTGTTGTAAGTTCAACAAATGTTATCAAATACAAAAAAGTTAGACGAGTTGGGTTCAACACATATCAAAGCCATTTCAGGAGTACTACTACTGATATAAATGTTGTGACCTGATTGCACTTCAGTAGGCAATAGTTTTACTCACAGCTCGGTACTATATAGTGTCCGATGAGATCAAATGTGCCGCATTCAGGACTTTTATGCGAGTGCAATAAAATATGAGAATGAAGCGAATGCGGCAGGAAAGCTGGACACTAGAAGTGAATCGAGAAAAAGGAGCTTTTGACCATCATGACACGCTTGAGACTTGAATGCCTAATATGGTTATGATAGGTCTTTTTTATACTTATTTCACTCCTAATCCAAGCAGTCACAACAATCAAGGGGTAGACTGATTGCTACGACACTTTATACTATACTATGAGATCAAATACTCAGCGTCTGGACTTTCTTGCGTTCGCAGTAAAAGTCAACAGTTATGGCTCCTCCGTTCTGCATTATATCGAGCGAGACTTGTTCAGATGAACTCCTCGCTGTATGGTTCTTTCAAGTTCAATAAATTTTATCAAAGACACGAGTTGGCTTCAACAAAGATCAAAAGCACTCATGAATGTTTAGCACATTATAGATCAGATCAAAGACAAGCAAGAAAGAAATCTGTAGCGAAAAGCAACCAATAGGTTCTAAAAACCAGCTACAAAATGACCAAATGACCTGAGCTACACCACGCTCAACAGAGTTTAACCCACCTAATACAAAGTTCAGCAAAAGTTAACACCAACATGTAAATAATAGTTCACATATTTGCAAGGGCATCTCACAGATCAAACCTAGTCATGACTACTAATACTACTGATATGTCCCACAGATCAAGGGTCAAGGCGGGCGTGCCAGATGTTGTCCATGTCTAGCTTCGCTAAGACGGACATTGGCGACCGGCTCGAAGCTCATGAACAGATCGTCCATGGGATGCTTTTTTTCTCTTTCTCTAGAAACTCGAATCCCCTTAGAATCCATGACTTTTTTGGGTGGCAAATCCATGGGGATATCATTTGAATAACCCATTTAGTTATTTATGGAGCTGTTTTCCATCCCTAGGTGTGACTTTCCCTTGCTTCCAAATTAGACCTTAGTTCAAACAGCCACAGATGCAGTCACACACAAAAAAATCCACAGATGTAGCGCAATAAGCTGCAGTGAGCAGGTTTATTTTTTCTTTTCTTGGTAATTTTTAGGTGTCAAATTCATGGATCTTTTAATTATTTATTATCATCCTCTTTTAGTTTTATGTTTATTTATATTATGAAAAATAAAAAAGGCAACAACTACCTAAAGCAAAAAAAAATTAAAAGACAGATATTAGGTACCATTTTGTAAACATTTCCTATTAAAACACGAAATAAATTTCGGTCTCTGCTGAGAGGAAACGGGGAGATCTGCCTACGCAAAATTTCAGCACCGTGCCGAGCAGTGCCACCAGCACGCACCGAAAATTAGATGTCTCTCTTTTGCCCTCCACGCGAAAATTAGGTTTACCATGCCATAGATTTCAGACAAGGGTATTTGTGGTACTGTGATCGCCACATAAAAGTGCAAGAAGTCACCGTCTCCGCCTCCATCTCCATTCTCCAGCCGCACTGTCTCTCCTCCCGCTCCAAATCCTAGCTAGCCCCATGGCCTCTGTCTCCATGTGGACCAATAAGAATAAGACACCTGGTCCAATGAAGAAGTGACATGTGATCCAACCGCAACACGATACGTGTGCCAATAGAAAACTGATATGAGGAACAACAGGGACCCAACACGTGGTCCAGTAAGAACCTAAAATGTTGAAAGGTCCTAAATGGCTAGAGGGGGGGGGTGAATAGCCTATAAAAATCCTCTACAAATACACTAGAGCAAGTGGTTAGAAACCTAAATGGCAAAATACAATTTTGCTCTAGCTCTACAAGGGTTGCAAGCCACCTATACCAACAATTCTAGTTGTTATGATCACTAAGCACATTCAAAGGCTATGTCACTACTATCTAAGTTAGAGAGCTCTCAAGGACTAGAGTAAAGAGCCTCACTAACCAAACTACTCAACAAACAAGCAGCTCTCAAAGCTAATTACACTAAAGAGCTTAGCTACACTAGAATGTAAATACAAGAGAGTGGGTAGTAAGGTTGTACCGCCATGGCAAGTGTGATGAACCAATCAATATGAATGCCAAGAGAATCACCGGGAGAATGCTAATCACAATATACACAAGATTTTTCTCTCGAGGTTCACGTGCTTGTCGGCACGCTAGTCCCTATTGTGTCGACCAACACTTGGCGGTTCGGCGACTAATTGGACACCACACCAAGCCTTCACTAGGCGCTGCAAGAATCTACCCAAAGTGAGGTAACTCAATGACACGAGCAATCCACTAGAGTTACCTTTCGGGTCTCCGCCGAAGGAAGGTACAAGACCCCTCACAATCACCGGGAGATAGCCACAAACAATCACTAACTCATGCTAATGGTCCTCCACTGCACCAAGCATTCTAGGTAGGGATGAAAACGGTATGGAAATATTCTAAACCGACCGCTTTCGTTTTCTATATTATGATACCGTTTTCTATATTATGATATCGTTTCCGAATTTTACCAAACATAAAAATTTGTCATTTTCAATTGGTTTCGCAACCATTTTCAACCATTTTTTGTACTCTTTAATTGCTAAAATGTAGAAATATCCCAAACCGACCGCTTTCGTTTTCTATATTGTAATACCGTTTTCGACCGTTTTCATCCCTAATTCTAGGTGGCGGCAACCACCAAGAGTAACTAGGAATCCGCAGCCACAACGATCCCCAAGTGCCACTAGATGCAATCACTCAAGCAAATGCACTTGGAATCACTCCTAATCTCACTATAAAGATGAATCAATGATGGAGATGAGTGGAAGGTGTTTGCTTAGGCTCACAAGGATGTCAAGTATGTCAAAGTGCCAAGAGAATGAGCCCATGGCCGGCCATGGTCTATTTATAGACCCCCAAACAAATAGAGCCATTATATTTTTTTGCATATTGACCGGACGCACGTGCGTAGAGACCGGACAGCGTCCAGCCGCTCTGACGCCGCCATGTGTCATGACCATTTAAAATAGTCCGTTGGGGTGCTCACACACCTGATCGGACGCATCGCTCTAGATGACTGGACGCCCCACCATGCAGAGTCCGGTCGAGGCCACTTTCCTTCAGAGAGCATCCCAGAGCAAGTTTTTCATGACCAGACGCGTCCGGTTCTTGGTGATCGGACTCACCCCTACGTCCGATCATAACGCCACCTCTGTGCCGACCCGTGAACAGTGTTAGATGTGCGTCCGTTCGCCTGGCTGAGCCAACGTCCGGTCGCATGCAGCCAGCTGCCTTTGCCTTGGGTCACTTGACCGGACGTGTCTGGTCATCACGGACCCAGCGTCCGGTCACCTCGACCACTCGTTTCTTTCACTTCACGAGGTGCTTCCTTTCACTAGATCAATGAAGCAAGCATGCAGCCACACACTCCCTCTCTTTGGCAAAGAGTGCATGCAATGCTTGTCTATTTTTATCCTTCTCAAAGTGCATGCAATGAAAGAGAAGCCGAGCGCACACAAGGCTCCCTCTTTCTTTTGCAATACAAGTGTGCTCTCCTCCATTCACTTTTGCACAGATTTCTTCTCCATTATCATCACCTTTGCAAATGTGCCAACACCACCAATTGTACACCACCATGTGAATGTGTGTTAGCATTTTTACAATCATTTTCAGGGCGTTAATTGTTAGCACACTAGGTCCCTAAATGTATATGCAAGAATTACTTCACCTAGTGGCACTCGATAACTGCTTAGCCAAAGATTTTTCCCTCTTTATAGTACGGCTATTGATCCTAAATACACTCACACCCTCTATGGTCTCTTAAGTGCCAAAATAAAAACTTATTTGATACATTTGCCTTGATCAACGTTGTTGTTGTTTTTCTCTTTCTTCCTTTCCAAGTTAGAGCACTTGATCTTCAAGTTTAGTCACCACCATCACCATGACCATCATCTAGCTCCACCACTTGACTTTGGACCGTCCTCTCTTGTCTACACACTTAGCTCAAGGATTAGTCCATAGATTTCATCAATTATCCAAAATTAAACTAGGGCTTTCAAACGTGCAAGAACCAGAGATGACCACGTTGTCTAATAAGAAGGTGACACGTACCTGAACCATCTCCAATGCAACTGGCTATAGCATGTACACGTGGAAAGCATCTCCAACGGAAGCACCCATCAGCGTGGCAGCCCCTGCCACGCATGCCAAAACAGTTCTAGACGGTCAGTTTTTCGTCACAGATCAAACAATTTCAATGACGAAGTTTCTAGGTTCGTCATGGAAGTTCAAGTGTGACGCGACTTTTTTGACGAACCGTTTTTTGTCATAAATTCGTCATAAAACTGAAATTATGACGAATTTGACTTCTTTAGTGACAAAAGATGTTCGTCATGTAAGTGAGATTCCTAGTAGTGTGAGGGAGCGAGCGGCACAGGTGTTTAGGATGGGCGCGCGACGCGGCCGGTGGTAGGGCGTGGGGCGGTGGGGCACGGTGTGGCAGCGAACGAGCGCGCGGTGGAGGAAGGGGCGCGGACAATAAGCGGTCACGCTGCTTCGCAGCCTAGCGGATAAACACGAAGGAGTTGGGGCGGGCAGGTGGACAAGCACAAGAGAGTGGGAGATTTTTTTTTTTTGAGCTGATACGTATAGCGGCTTCCTCAGGTACCGCGGGTCCAAATCCCAGTTCAGTTCGTGACATTGTGTCATGATACGAGGTTTGATCTATATAATTAATCAAACCTACATGTGGTCGATGGTTTTTGACATAAGGGTGTAATCTGCTATTTTAACTCCTGGTCTTCAGATATTTAAGGGGCTTTATTCAGTGCAATTTTGTGTGTAATGCTGAGTGAACTTTATAATAGCATGGTTTCAAAAATATAAAAGTTTTTTTTCCATCCAACACGTAGCAGCTTTGGATAACAAAAATATTTTACAAGGCCATAGCATCCAAACGGTAGTAGCTACGGGCTCGCACCAGAGCCCTCTGCCATCTGTGTGAGCAACAAGAAGCCGAAACAATCGATCACCTGCTCAGCAGCTGCACGTACACGGTAGGTACACGGGGGTTGACACTTGAGAGCATCCTGGAATGAGCCCCCGGCGTCGTGGAATTGACACAGCCTCTTCACACTTGTGTCCTGGCAAGTGTGAAAAGAAAGGAACGCCCGAGGGGCATAAACTAGCCTTCAGGCAACGAATAGAAGCTGATCAAACACAAGGCGGACTAACTAACTAAATTGGCTCAAAGATCTACCAATGTATAAATCTCCAAAGACTCACAAGTACATATTTTGTTGAATATTTAGTCATTTTGTCACATGCTTTAATTCAGAAATACGACATCACAGAGATCATGACATAAACGAGCACGAGTGACCCATCTATCGCATATGCAGATCTACTAGCGAAACACAAGGCGGACTAATGGGTTATAGAGCAGAAGCTCACGGACTTATAGTTGTTTAGCATCTGAGTAATAAGACTCTACGATTTGTAATCTTTTGTAATGATTTCAGATCGTCTATGCTCGCCGTAACCTGTTTGGACTAATGTCGCAACCTACTACAGAGTAATTGACACTAAAGCTTTATTTGGATCAGATAACTTTTTATAAACTGCAATAGCTAACAAAATCAGCTAATACTAGTTTTTTTTATAATCTGATGGTTAAATAGTTTAAGGGTTATAAAATATATTATATTATAAGTTGGGCTATTTGGATCAGTTTAAGCTTTTTTTTTTGTAGCATCCAGTTTTAAGAATAAAACCAGATGCACACTATATGTGAGCCTAGGAAGTCAAATCTCACATATAGCTACAAAAAAGGTAATATCAAAAGACAATGTTCAATATATAACGTACTTAGTATAAAGGATATAACCTTAGACAGCAAACATCGGAAAGACAACTTCGATCTTCGGGTGAAGACTCTAATCCACAGGGACAACTCACTGGTTGATCATAAGCCTAACTCCTTCAGACTAGTAATCTGGTACCCATACGGGATTTTTTCAAAGATTTAAAAAGTAAAACCTAAGCGTAAGTACATATCGTGCTCAACAAATATAACATGGGGTTCATGGGGCTCAAAAGGCTGACACTGGTTTAACTACGATTAGCTTTTAATGAGTCATGATTTTAGCAATTGAGTAGCAACAAGTTTATCACAAGCTCATAAATACATGATCAGGTAAACATGAATAATTAATAGCATAAACAATTAATCATTAGTGAGCATCTTCTTCATCCATGTCATTAGTGTTCATCATCTATTTCGTAAGGGTTCCAAGGCCGCTTGTGACAGTGAGCACGACTGATATACCAGTTTTACACTCTTTAGAGGTTGTACACTTTCACCATGAGTCGTGTTGCCCATATGCTCGAGTTAATTACTCCAAAAACACTTTCAAGGTGAGCAGGCAGGGTACACTACGAAGTTTTTCCTCAATCGTTCTAATAAGGAGTAGCCGCTAAGGATTCCATCTCCCAAGTGTTATGGAGTCATCTCCAAAAATAGCACTAATACTCGCAGCATAGTACACACCCTGGAGATGAGGCTCATACCTAGCCTGGTATGCCCCTCTTGCCCTTTCGGTAAACTACTATAAACTAGAAAGAGCACGGTACTGGACTAAGATCAGAGCCATGTAGCACTCATGGTTGTACTGTAAGTCCCAGATGATCACTTACAGATAAGTCCTTAGGGAGAGAAATTCAGAGCACCATAAAAACAGTCCACTGCTCTAGCCCCCTTGTTCCATGTTGCTAAAAAGCATCTTTTCATGTTTATTGCATATACCATTAGTTAAGTTACAAAATCATGGTTGTAGTTGAGCACTAGCATCATAATACCCAATGCAATACCCCATAGGTATCAAGGCATAAGGTACAAAGTACTAGGAAAATCCTTAGTGGTAGTCAAGATAGACACATGCATATGATTAGATTATTAAAGTGAATATGACAAAAAGGATGATCCCATGCTATACTTGTCTTTTACTCTTGCTTATATTTTTCTTATACTTTGCTTCTGGTCATCACCTTCTGATCTTTAGCGCTCACAAATGGTTCTCATTCCACTCATAGCAAGCACCATGCATAGGCAAACATACAAGCAATAAATAAAAGCATCTAGGAACAGTACACCACACAAGATAAAACAACGTACTAAAAGAAAGGGCTTGTTGCTACGGTCCCCAGATCACAAAACACCGAAAACAGGTCTATGATTAAAAAGAAACAACTACCAAAGTTTTATATTATAAAAGATAAAAGAAAAGACTATGCACATGTTTTATTTTTAATTGAACAAAATCATGTGTTAATTATCGAGTTAAATCTAGCTATATATTATTCATAAATGTTTAGAGAATCATTTATAAGCAAATATATTTCTTTTATGAAAAGAAAGTAAACAAGTGAGCATCTAAACTAGTTTTATATTTAACATTTGACATATAAAAGGAGGATGTTAAACTTATATTGCTTTTAATTCGAAAGTCAATTGCACGCAATTAATAATTAAATTAAATATGTAATTTATAAAATTTACGAACATACCACACGATCAACGCCAATAACACGTAAATTATGTCACTACGACCTCAGTGTAACTTGAAAGGATTTAAAATAATAAAACAACATAAACCTTAGCGCGTAACAAGGGACGACCTTTGTGGATTTGTCTTAAGTATCAGAGAGCTCTGGACACTAGGAAGTTGAATGGCAGCAAGGTTCTGGAGTTTTGGGAGCAGGCCAGCAGCTCAGTAGCTTGGTCAGGCATAGATGCTCCTGTTGGGAAAAGCTTAATCAAAGGCACGTGATGACTAGTAGGAGATAAAACAGGGCAAGTTAGAGAGAGCAATTCAGGTAGGTACGTAGGACATGTACCTTCATAGGATGCTCGGTGGCTTCTAGATTCACGGCAATGAAGATCGAGCATTGGCAAAGGGTGCACGGAAGACCTGGCAGCTTGCTTCCGCTGATAGAGGCGTCCTGGTGCTAGTAGAGATGGAGATGCGGCTTTTGCATGACCTGGCTGGAGATGGACGGCACACACCACACTGACGATGGAGGCAGGCCGAGTAAACCTCAGAGCTGCGGAACGGTGGCTTGCCGGAGATAGTCATCAGGATTGGCCAGCGGCTGCATGGAGAGAAGAAAAATCTAATTTATTATATTAGGGATTTTCTAAATTAAGGGCTGCCCTTACGTAGTTTTGGTGTGCTTTACTCAAGGGATTGGTACATATTTATAGGGAGAAAAACTCCCCACATCTACATCAACTAGCAATATGGTACAAATTGATGTTGCACCCTCCACATTTACTAATGGGCCTAAATAATCATTAAAGCTCATTAGTAAAAAAATGCATGGGCCTTTATAATTTATTAGGATTATTGCTCATGGGTTTTGAGTGCTGAAAAAAATGAGAGATTTATTATTTTCAGAATTAATTAATTTCGTGGATAAAATAATTTTAGAAAAGTCTAGAATTATTATTTAAGCCCCGAAAAATACTCCGAAAGCTCTGAAAATTCAGAAAAAAAAATCCCAGAGACATTATGGAACATGAGGAAGCCCAAATAAAGTATTTGGAGCCTATGATAAGATAATTTGGAGCATCTAAAAATTAAATTATGATCACAGACAAGTAGGAACAAGTTCCAGAAAAAGCTAGGAAAAATTCCCGAGAAGTTTGTAGAGATTGATCGACGGACGAGGAACCGAAAGGAGTGATTTGTATTACAAAGAAAAGATTTTAGGAAGCTTCCAACAAAAACTTGAGCCAAGAAACAAAGAATTTGATTATAGAAAAAGATAAAGGCAGTGCCAGAGAAGGAAAATCGACCTATTAACGCATTTTAAAAACTTTGCTCACTCTCAACACACAAAGAAGCAACTGAGCAAACATCACATCATCCAAACACCCGTCAAAATTAATAAACTTTGAAAATTCACATTTTTTCTATAACTAAATTTGCGCTAGCTCAAACTAAACTTGGTAAATTGTATCCAAATATTAAAATAATTTATTTTTTTAGTGTTTTCTATGCACAACCCAAAATCGGAAATTCTAGTGTGTGACATTTTTATAGCTTGCAACTTATTTTAGCTGATTCAAACATGTCCTAAGAAAAAACATTGCACTTCTGCAATGCATCTTAGAGCACACAATTTTGCGATAGCTTTGGCCAATCAGTTGTAGTTTGCAAAATTTGCTCCCGTTATTCTCCTTTCCAATCGCCTGTTAACCATCATATGATCAACATTTGTTTCTGCCTTACATAAGTCAAAACTTCTTTGCAACCTATCCAATCAGTCCATAACTACCCCATTTCTCCCCAAACCATCATAATACAGGACATACAGGGGAAAGCTTTCTTAGACATCCAATGATCCAACTGGAATGGTCTGTCGCCGCATCAATCTCTTACAACTAAAAAGAACAAAGTGTGGACACTTTTTGGTGCGACATTTGTTTTGGGTCTGCCTCTCCTAGTGCGATACGATACCGCGGCGACGTGGAAGGAAGGTGCCCCTTGCGATACGATACCGCGGCGAAGGAAGGAAGGCGTCGTACATTGGGCGACGTCGAAGGAAGGCGCCCCTCTTCTCCCCGTGCGATCCCGCGAGCACAGATGGAAGGCGTCGGCAGGTGGGACCCGTGATGCCCGCTCACCCCAATCCCGCGATCCATCCACGCTCCATCCGCTCCTACGAGCCCACTACAATCACGCTCACGCACGCGCATCGCTGACGCCGCCTCTCCCTCCCTACCCTCGGCCCCCGTGCACCACGCTGACTTCTGCTCATCTTCTAGGACAGCGAGACGCAGCGATACATGGAGGTCGCCGCCGCCTCTCCACCATCCTCCGTGCTAGCACCGGCACCTCACCAAGTCGGATACCACATGAGACCTTCGATGCGCCATGACTGCCCCGCCCTCGATTGCCGAACCACTGCCGCAACTGACGTCCACACCCATCGTGGACGACGACTATGATGCGTCCATTGTTCGGCCCCAATCCACCTCCTCTGTGCTCCATGGATCTCGATCTACATTGAGACCTTGACTGCTAAGGTCAGCACTTCTCAATTCCTGTTTCTCTTCTATATTGTTCTCCTGATACCCCGATCCCCTCCCTAGAGAGATGGAATACCAGAAGGATAGATGCGAGGGCAGGTACGTCGGTGGTTGTGGTTATGCATGTTGTGGAGAGATCTTTGATACGCGTCAGGTTGCTCAAGTTGGTCATTGAGATGGGTTTTGGGTGAAAAAGAACATCTGAAACGTCTCATGTGAGGACTGCTTTGGGTTCTGCGTGTCAGATTGATGAGGAGTTGTGTGTCAGATTGATGAGGAGACATCTAACAAGCTCGAACTCTCTATGGTGCAATTATTAATTTGTTGTTGCTTCGTTTCCCAATCTCTGTGATACGCGTCTTCTCTGCAAGTAACATGTTCGATGAAATTCCACTTAGGTTTGTTTTGCTTTTTTTGGTGTTTACTAAACCAACTTGCAGCCTCATGTATCCTGCACACTGAAATCTATTTTCCATGCATGCAAAATTTCCCCATCGGAGCTCAACCCTCCATGCATTTTGTTCTGCATATTAAAAATCTACAAACCTGTGTCCTTGCCTTTGATTCTAGATTTAGTTGGTCCATGAGTAAGTAGAATATGTGATTAGCCTTTTTCTAATGCCATTTGCATGTTGGTTGATTGGATGATGCATTTTTTCTGTAGAAGGGAACCATTTAAGTAGTTTTTTCTGCCACGAACCTATTGTTTTGTCCCTTTTGTTTACCTTTAACATCGATTATTTTTCTCTTCTGTAAACAAAGGTGATTTGTCTCTTTTGCGCTGGAAAGTTGTTTTTCATATGTAGCTTATTTCCTTATAATGCAATCAAAGTATTCTAATGGTGTTTTAGATATTTTATTTAAATGTGGAGATTTGGTGTATGCTCTGTACATAGTAATCTGAGGTTACCATTAGTCATGGTAATAGCTTAAAGATTGAATGTGTGTTAGTAGCCATGATGCAATCTCTACATTATCTTGTAGCAAGGTTCTTTTTAATGCTTATATTACAGCCTCCTCTTGATGTGATCCTAGGTGTTGGTGGACAACAGGGAAACTACCCCTACGTGTCCAAATTTATGCATAGTGGTTACAAATTAAATTAACCACAATGCTTAAAAATATTTAGCTAATTATAACCTATGTTTCCAGCGCCCTAGCTTCCTAATAAATACTGATTATGGCACATGACTACTTTACTTGTTGGGAAGAAAAATTTTGACCTGAAGTGAACAGCTAAATGTGAATTTTGTGAAGGTCCTATAATGTAGTCTTTTCCTGTTGCTGATACTGGAAATGGTGGAGCCTTTGTTTTTTAATTAAAATGCGACTTATTTTTTTATCTTGATTGGGCATGTAACACCCCAGGTGTTTGTCACCAGTTAAGCAATGGGTTTAAACTCAAACATGACATGTTAAGTGGTGATGAAAGTTTCAAGATCAAATCTACAAAATGAGTGACCACTTAAACTTGGACCATGCACCATTGCTTACATGTTGCCCTTTCCAAAAAGTATGCTTGAGTAATGTTGGATCTACTTCTTTCATGTGCCCCACATCAATTTCCACCCACATGGATGATTGGAAAAGTTTCGTGAAGTTTGGAATCAAAAAGTTACATGAAATGATAAGTTATAATCTTTCTTGGATTGCTTTATTAAGTGAATGGAATTATAGATCGTCAACCAAACCTTGCTACCTTGCCCAAACGACTCAAATTGAAATCTACAACAAAAGTCATGAAGGGTTCGTGTTGAGCGGAGGACAAGAAAATACCTCCATCGGTCTAAAACTTGGATTTAAGCTTTACCGCGATGCTACTTTGACCGACGTTGACCAATTGCTTATAGTGCTTGCATGGAGTTACACCTTAAATAAAAGTTGAAGTTTAAGTCGAATAGAACCAAATTTGTTTGATGCTCAAGAACTAGTTTGGTCCATAACCTAGTCAAACAGAGCTCACAAGATTCAATGAACTGCTGTTTTTGGAACCCTAAAATTTGGCTAAGTGTAGATGACGAACTTCCCGTTTTCAGTTTCAATGTACCCATATTTGGCGAATTTTAGTTTGCAAACCATTTCGAATTTGGGAAAACTCCTTTAAGGAAAGTTAGAGTACTCTTGTAGCCCTACACAACGGTGTAGTCGGTGGAGCAAATAATCGATCGGTTTAGGAGATATGAGGGGAGAAAAATGGGATTTCAGCTTGTATTTTCGCGGTGGTATTAGAATTTAAAAAAAAAATGTTGAACAGTGGCCGACAGATTACTGGCGCTGCAGCTCGCGTGGCCGCCATGCGTCCCTGCTCGCGCCGTGTGGCCATCTTGCCGTGCTTAAGTTCAGAATCGGCACCCTGCCCTCTCTCTGGCACTCTCTCTCACTCTCTGCCCTCTCCCTCTCGCTCTCCAGCGCGCGTGCATGAGCACGGTCATGCCATGGCTGCAGCAAGCACGGCCAGCTGCGCCCTCCTCCTGCCGCTACCATCAGCCAAGCTAGGGCCAGGCACAGTACATGGCTTGCAGTGGCCCTCCCTCTCACCGCCGGAGCCGCCTGTGCCCGGCCGAACCCATCGTCCGCTGCCATGGATGCCGCCGAGCTGGAGCTCGTGCATGAGCCGCCGGAGCTACATCCGTCGCCGGCTCCCGTACGGGCCGCCTCCCGCACAACCACGGCCACTAGCGGGTGCGCACGGACGCCTGGATGCTTCCCCGCCGCTTTCCCACCGCCGACGCGCCTCCTCCGGCGAGCTCCTGTGCATACCCCTCTGTAAATCGCGACCGAGGACCTCAGGTAACAATTGAAACAAGTCAAGGGGGTTTTCTGTAGAACCGTAGACTCAAATGAATAGTGCAATAAGGACTGGTTTGTAATTATTTTGCAGGAACTTTGGAAATTCATAGTAAATCGTAGAAAATTCGTAAAATAGTAAATGTGGACTTTTTGGAATCCTTGTGAAATTCTCTATGCACTAGATCTATAATATGTCTGGTTTTAGTTTAAAGTTGTAGCTGTAAAAATGGATTTGTGCAGTTAGGGTTTGAATGCTAGTCTTATTTGTTTTTTTTATAACTGCAGTTGTTTTGCTCAAATAATTGTGAAATTTTTGTGGAGTGCTACTAAGATGATTGTTGTTGTCTGGTAAAAATTTCATGAGTTTAGGATTTATATTTTAAGAGTTATAAAAATAACAAATGCCCTGTAATGCTTTGCTCCTACTCTGAATAGTTCTGCATGTTTGAATTAATTGGCTCAGTTAAGTTATGAATCATGACTTGATGAAAATACATGAGTTGTAGTACTTTTCTTAATCTTTCCAAAAAGTTAAATATCATGATTTTTGGCTAAGTAGATCTTGAGTTATACTTGCTTAAATCTCTGTGGCTGTTTCTGCCCAAACCCAGACAGGGTTTCCTTGTTCTTACTGTGGGGCCTTCTTACTTGTGGAATTAGCTTTAGGTGTTTACAACAAAGTTGTTTAGAATTTGCTAAGATTTCTAAAAAGTCTAGAAACACATTTATTGGACATGTATAACTCCATTTATTGCTGTTTAAAGTGGCATGTTAGTTTCTGTCTATATTTTGGACAGAGATGCAATTATTGGATTAGTTGACCCTTCTAACTGTAGAATCATCTTAATATGAGAATAATAAAGTTGTAGGTAACTTCCTAAGCTTTTCAAAAAGTTATGGTTCATGTTTGTTGGGGGTCTAGAACTCCAGTTATGCTTCTCTGATGATGCTATCCGTTTTCTATACCACTGCTGTTGGGTTGGATTTGCAGTTTTGCTTGTGTAATTATTTTCATGGTGTAAATGATGTTTACTGTAGTTTTGGTAAATACACAAGTTGTAGATGATTATCTTATCTTGCTTGTGTTAAATTTTCATGATCCCAGGTCTGATAGTGTAGGAGTTACATGACTTTTAAGTCTTCTAGCAAGTTTTGATTTTATTCTGAGAAGATCTGAAAGATGCTAGTGTTTGATCTAGTTAGGATTTGAATGAGCTTTTGGTGATAATAACAAAGTTGTAGATAATTCATGTATCTAGATTCTGTTAAAATTTGGTGGTATTTGGCCAAGTAGTTTGTGAGTTATGGCTGTTTAAAGTTGGGTTATAGAATTGATTACTCTCTGTCTTGTTTAGACCAGTTTCTGTAAATGGGTATATTTGACTTAGTTAACTTGAGAATCATGCTAAGATGATTAAATATGAATTATAGATAATTTCATAAGCTTTCCAGAATGTCTTCTTGCAAGTCATTTGGATTTGTGTAACTCCAGTTATAGCTAAATCTTGTAGCTGTTGTTTGCATGTCCAGAAATTGATAGATTCAATTATAGTTGTTTGCTTGTATATTGCTAAGTGTGGCTCATACCTTTGATGATGGTTGAATTAGAGTACCTGAGATCTTAGGAAACTTGTGTCATGCTTGGTGTTGTCATCTTCTTTGCTATCGTGGCATGATAAATTGTGCGATATTTATAGTAAGCAATGCGAAGTGCTTGTGCATGTTAACGTAACCTTGTGCTTGTCTTACTTACTGCCTGCGATGCATTGTCTATTGCACTTCCATGTATTCATACACATGCATCTTGCATCTCATTTATGTACGCTAGATGAACCACGTGAAGGATGTGATGTGGAGTCAAACCCGAAGACGGTGTTTGGTGGATCTATCCCGAAGAGAGAAGGACTAAGCAAGTGCTAGGACCGGAGATGTCACCAAGTCGGTACAAGCTAACTGAACTGACTTGTGTCGGATCCCAGGCAAGCCCCGGAGCATTTTAAGTCTCCTAGTATTTTACAAATGATTACTTAAGTACTTATGATTGATGCATTAGGTTATAAGAGTTGAATGGAACCACTTGATGCATATAAATTCCTTGTCCAGATATTACACCTTTAACCAGTATAGGTCTAGGATCGAATATATGCTTAGCCATGCTTAGACCGGTAGAAGTCGGGTGATATCCTGTCACCTGCGAGATATAGGTGGATACCGGAGCACGGTTGGCTATATTTGCTATCGTGGAAAAGAACCATGGGGTAAAAGTAAATCAAGGCCGGGCAGAGTCTATGTCTAGGTTGACTCATGTGATTCCGTCTGTGTCGATTAAGGACCGTACCGTTGTTGGCGATTCTGACAAGATTGAACGCATGCATATCACTTAGCTGGCCGGATAACTCGTTCCGACCGCGAAGCTGAGTAGCTCAACTCAGGCCGGGACCCGTTCTGTTGTGCGCTCCTTTCGGGGGACGATCAGACTGAGCCCAAGGGCAGGCTAGGCCTGAATGTCCTGGCATCTGGTGTCCCAGATTGTGCGGCGCGGTACGGACCCGTGAAATGTGTACCTGAGTTGTACCAAAGGTGACCTAAGGTAACCGTTGATCTGGTCTGCCTGGGTTTGTGTTAGGAATAAATTCCCAGCTGGTTGAAATCGATTCGAATCGCCGTCTCTCCCGGATAGTGAGAAACTTGGCTAGTCCCAACATCGTAGTAATTGGATTATGGAATGTGATGGTTTGGATAAACATGGAATTACTATACCTGCTATGGTTACTATTGTATGCTCTAAAAAGATATACCACATGTTTGGCACATGATAGTTGCTAATCTAGAGATGGATAGTTCTAATTAACTTGATGACAGAATTATAATTGTATAATTGAGTTAATCGTTTTTTATGCAAAATGTTGTCAAGCTACCTCCACTTATAAAGCCTTGCATACTCCTTGGAGTCAATTTTATTTCTGGTTATGACGGGTAAGTCTAGCTGAGTACATTCGAGTACTCAGGGTTTATCCCACCATGTTGCAGGTGAGGTTTCGGCCTGTTGAAGATGGTGGCTAACCGCCGGTGGGCTCGGTGACTCTATATTTATTCTCATCTATATGCTTTTTTTCTGAGGATGTCACTTATGCTAGCAATGTATTTGGAACTCATATTAATGAAATCCTTCGAAAGCAATGTTATTTTCACTAATCGGTTTTGAAATCCAAACTTGTTTTATTATTTATGAACCTATTTGTAATATTATTTCCGCTGCAACTCTGCGTATGTGATGTGTATTTGCTTAATCACGCGATCTTGGTTGTGATGTTGATTTACCGAGGTCCTGCGTGACACTCGGCGGACTACCGGGTTTATATAAGTGAGAGTATGCGCGTGTCAACGTGTTAAGCGGGGACAGCCATACTTGATCTTGTATAAATTGGGCAGTTCTGTCACAGGGCAACTGTGCTATGTTAGCTGACTCTACTCTCTATGTTCAATGCATCATAGGTTATTCATAATTTTTGCACCATAGGGGACAAGAATTGCGAGCTTCGATTGCACCATTGTGTGTCAACTGTTGGTGGAGGCTCTATTTTCAAACACCTACTACAATATATGGTATAAAATGGTTTCTTATAGAATATGTTTTCCAGATAACTATTAATTTGAAATAGATCTTACTTGCACACTTGAATTATATTGAAAAAATAGTTCATCAATTGTACAGTTCCACTCCTTTCTGCATGCTAGAAAAAATGTCTAGCACTCTAATTGAAGATGTGTTGTTTTTTTCTTCACGTGATATGTTGTTTTCCATCTCTAATACATTTGGAAATCCTTCTTTTATTATTTTGCTCGTATACTGACAATAGCTTTGTAGTTTTGAATTAGTTGGGAGCGATGCACTGATGTAGCCTTGTAAACCTGTAGGTGCTATCTGTTGCAGTTTACAACCACTACAAACGGATATACTATGAGTCTTTACAAAAGGGGTCAGTTTCACTTCTTTGTGTCAAATTGTCTTTTCTGCAAATAATGAAATAACGAATGATATTCATTCCTGCACTTGTAGAAACTGGAATTCATAAATAAATATCTATAATACTGGATCTATTGGACGTCGCTCCCATTGATCAATGTCGCCGCCATTGCTGCCCCTTGGTGAGATCCCTGCACGATTCAACGCGTCTTGCTACAAATCATCAATCTGCGCTCTTGGTTCAGCACTAGCGCACTGCTCTAGCAATGGTGTTGTTTGACTCCTCTGAACAACTCCCCACGCCCGCAAGAACGGCAGGCAGCCAGTCGACCTCCCCACACTGGGAAGTTGCTTGGCATTGGAGTTTTGATCCATTGAAGGTTTTGCAAGGTCATTGCTGTGAACCCAAATATGGATAAAGTGATTGCCAGTTTTGTGTCTTAATAAGTTAGTTTTGTGTCCTAATAAGTCCTCTTTCCATTTCACGATTCACTTGCATTGTTCAATGCTTTATTCCTGTATAATCGACCACTACAGTTTTCAATGCAGTGCCCAACAAACCACACATCTTCATTGTCTGCGTGCACAAGTGCCATCAGAGTCAATGCTTAATTAGCTACTTTGGTTTTTCTCTTATGATCATATTTTCCGGCTGCCGACATGCAACCTTACTAAAGTGCAAAAAAAAAGAATAAGTTTTATCTTGAATTCTTGCATCTCATACATGTTGAATCCCTAGACTGGATAAGTTCAGACACGCGTAGAGTTTGCCTATGGTTGTATGTGCTAGCAGGTCATGCTTACTAGGTGTTGTTGTTAGCATAACTGCAATGTTTTCATGCAGACCATGTTGAAGCTAGAGACCTTGCATATCTATTTTTTATTAGCTGCATTGGTTTGCCAGCAAAGTGAAAGAAAACCTGTTTCTAAAGCCTCTATATACATGTGTCTCAAACTATTTTTTTTGCTAGTTTTAACACAGAGATTTTGTGTTTCCCCCTTAATGCATATTTGTTAGTTTTGAAGGTTAACTTTCTTTGACATAATACCATTTGCAGGGCCTTGGAGTAGTAGCTATCAAACTCATACTATTGGTTTATTAAATTCAGTCAAGATAGTCACTGCTGGTTATTAAATTCAGTCAAGATAGTCACTGCTGGTTTATTACAACACCGAAAAGATGTTCTATGATTACTACAGCGCCCAGAAGAATGTACTAATATTATGATTCTTATATGTTCTACTGATTCAATATCTGGCTTTTCTTTACTTGCAATTAGTATCTAGCTTTTCACATGCCCTTATCCCTACTCTATTCTGTGCAAATGGCTAACATTAATGTGTCTCAATTGTAGTTAAGCTAGCTGACATATCAAAATTTGATACAAGGCTTTGAAATTAATTCAAGGATCTAAATGACACTGAAAGCTCTAGTTTGGTTTTGGTGAATTGATAAAACCCTAAGTGCTAACCTAGTTTATTAAGTGATCATGAGATAGGTAGCACATTCCTAAGTGGTGAAGCAAATGAAGATCATAACATGATGATGATGATGCCATGGTGATGATTAAGTGCTTGGAATTGAAAAGAAGAAAGAGAAAAACAAAAGGCCCAAGGCAAAGGTATAAATGGTAGGAGCCATTTTATTTTGGTGATCGAGACACTTAGTGAGTATGATCACATTTAGGATCGATAGCCGTACTATTAAGAGGAGTGAAACTCGTATTGAAATACGGTTGTCAAAGTGCCACTAGATGCTCTAACTCATTGCATATGCATTTAGGATCTAGTGGAGTGCTAACACCCTTGAAAATATTTGTGAAAATATGCTAACACATGTGCACAAGGTGATACACTTGGTGGATTGGCACATTTGAGCAAGGGTTAAGATACTTCATCGGCGGAGTGTTCATCCCGTAGAGTGCGGACAGTCCGACGGTGCCACTGGCGCCCTAGATAGAAAAGACGGAGGTCACTGTAAGTGACCGGACGCTGGTCTCGGAAGGACCGGCGCATTCGGTCAGTAGAAGCAGCGAAGACGCTGGCAGTCAGGTCTCTGACCGGACGCTGGGTCACTTAGTGACCGAACGCTGGAGGGCTGTGTCCGGTCCCACTGACGTGGCAGCGCATAGAGGAGTCGTCGTGTGATCGGATGCTGGGTGTGTCCGGTCGAGCTTGACCGAACATGTCCGGTCGTGAGAAGTCGTCTCTGGATGCTTACTGGAAATGACCGGACACTAGGGGTTCTGCGTCCGGTCACTTCGAGCTGCTTCATCCAGTCATCACTTGACCGTTGAGATCGGGCGATCAACATTTGAAGAGATGAGACACGTGGCATGCATCGCATGACCGGACACTGAGGTCCAGCGTCCGGTCGATATGACCAGAGCGTCCGGTCACCCCGTGTTGTGCCTAGTGAAGGGGTACAACGGCTCTATTTCATGGGGGCTTCTATTTAAGCCCCATAGCTTAAGCTCACTCTCTTGGCCATTTACATTGATATAGCAACCTTGTGAGCTTAGCCAAAGCCCTCCCACTCATCTCCATCATTGATTCATCATCTTTGTGAGATTGGGAGAGAATCCAAGTGCATTGCTTGAGTGTTTGCATCTAGAGGCACTTGGTGTTCGTGCTTCACTGTAGGATTCACTTGTTACTCTTGGTGGTTGCCGCCACCTAGACGGCTTGGAGCAGCGAGGATCGTTGAGCAGAGGTTGGTGATTGTCTCCGGCTCCGATCGTGGTGATTGTGGGGGGTTCTTGACCTTTCCCCGACGGAGAGCCAAAAGGTACTCTAGTGGATTGCTCGTGGCTTGTGTGATCCTCATCTTGTGTTGGTTGTGCGGCACCCTATTGAGGGTTTGGCGTGTGATGCTAATTAGCGCGTGAACCTCCAAGTGAGTGAATCGCCACAACGAGGAGTAGCTTGCCGGCAAGCAAGTGAACCTCGGTAAAAAATCATTGTGTTCATCATTTGATTCTGATGTGATTGGTCTTCATTAGTATTCATTCTTGTGATTGATTGGCTCCTTCCTTGACACGGCGGTATAAACAAATTGCTCACTTTCTTTACTTTACCGCAAACTAGTTGTCAAGCTCTTTAGTGTAGCTAGTTATGAGAGCTTGTTAGTTTGGTTAGTGTGGCTCTTTAGTTAGCCTTTGAGAGCACATTAACTTAGTATAGTGTCATAGCTATTGTGTTGATAGAAACTATATAAACTAGAATTGTAGTAGGTGGCTTGCATTTTTAGTAGGCTAGTGCAACACTTGCTTTGCCTCATAATTGTTTAACCGGATTGTAAAGTGTTGTTGTAGAATTTTTAATAGGCTATTAACCCCCCTCTAGCCATTAGGACCTTATAGACACCGATTTGTAAGTACCAATAAATTGGATATCTAATTAAGTACATCGTTCATACTTCTGTATGATTTATTTTTTCCATATATATTTTGCATGAGTGATGGTTATATGTTAACATATCTTGAACTCTCCAGGGTTGGTGACATCGTGGTAGAAACTTGCTCCCTGTAGCTGTAGGTATATACTTAGATTTGGTGCAAACTAATTTATCTGTAAGTTATATTTTGGAACTTGGTTTAAAGTTTGCTTTTGACGAACAAGCCTTCTCTCTGCTTTGTTTAAGGAGAAAATTGGATTCTTGCTAGCTGAAACAGTGGCTTCGCGAAATTGCCATCCCAATTGTTGGTTTTACAAAACTGAGGTATGCCACTTGTTACTAAGTCTAAAGAATCAGCACATTTCTTAGTTGGAATTTATGCCCTTGTAGGATTTGATGGAATCAGGGAAATATGAAATATTGAAATTGTTTCTTGTGCTAGACTACTGTCTTCATCAGAAAGATGTGTTCTTTCTGATATGTGCAGATCAGTCTCGTTGATACGTTCTCCTTTTTCTAGGTTGAGCAGCATGTCATCTTGCGTAGCATTCTAGCGACACAGCAGGGGACTGACGCTGAGGAGCTTCAGGAAGATGGAGTACCTCTCACTGGTAACATATACAAGCACTGAAAGTTTGAAACTGTCCTTGGTACTAGCAACACAGGAAGTTGAGAAGACAGGCTCAAAATTTATTTGGTTACTTGGCATGTTTACCTGATGGTTGTATGTAATTCGTCCTCTATTTATTTTTGTAAGTAGTTGGGATAATAGCAGAAGTTAAACTAAGCCTGGAAGGGTATGTGTTCCCTAACCTTATTTAATCTGATGGTTGTATGGTAATGCTATGCTACAAAAATGGCTTCGTGTTCAGAGAAATTTGCATTTCCTTTCTCTTATCCTACAAGCATCAAGTATGCATTCCATTATCGATACATGGCTGATGATACTCATCATGATTTTAGATGTGAGAAATCGGTTGATGCAACCCCTTATATGCTTGGCAAAACGTAGACCATTGAAGATGCTTGGTGCAATAATACAATGAATGGGTACTAATACCAATTTGTGCTGGTGTAATTAAGTTTTGGTCAGATGGATTATAAATTCATGATTGTGCCAAGTATTGCAAAGATGAGGTAAGAATGGGGGTTTTAAAAGTACGATCACGGAGGAGGATGATTTATTTTTAGAAATATATACTTCATACATTTTCTTAGGTTGACCTTATTACTTAAACGTTAGGTGCTACATTAGTTGAAGCATCGCTCCCAGGTCACAGCGCCACCGCCGTTTGATGCTGTGACGCCGCGCCGCTCGACTCCAGCTCCACCGCCGCCGCCGTCCGACGTCATGGAAAGCTCTATACAATAGAATTTGTGAGCTTGCGACGTCGCGCTCTCCATGACTGTTAATTTCATGAACTTTGCCTTTTGAATTAAATGTCACTTATCGTGTGATCCATGTGTTTCTATTACCAAAGTTTAGTTGTCCCGTAGCAACGCACGGGCACGCTACCTAGTGGAAATATAATACTTAGTTTAATTGGACAAAGCAAAACTATAACATAACGCATCTAAAAAACCGAAACAATTATTTATTGGGAGTGTCTAGTTATCTATCGACATATTTTATGTGGCCAAATCTATTATATTTTTTATAAATGCGACCGAGTAGACACTTGTAGCACAAATCCTAAAGCACAAATCAAACGTATAGAAATATGACAGATTAGTACCAAAAAATTCTGTCAACTAGATAAATAGCAAAAGTCTTTTATATTACAAAAGAAAACTTAGATCTGCAGGAAACTGAAACAATTATTTACATTACAAAGAAAGGAGAAACTTCATCCTATGCATGGATCTGATCATCCCATCCATCAATAATAGGCACAGTATTATTACAATTATCATTACTACCAATTGATCTCACTAAACTGATAGAATACTTTACAAAAAGAACAAAACCTGCACACCTATCCATTCCAGAACGCAATAACTTCCACTCAATTCGCCAATGAAACTGGCACTATCTTCACGTCACAAATCTGATGCATGCAAGCTTGCAAACAAAGGCGAAACAAATCTCCAGCAAAAATTATCCCATCTCAATTGGCAGGCAAGCTCAATCTTCTGAGCTATCTGTCGCAACTGAAGTGGGCTTTGATAAAGTTGGCAGTGTAACACACCCAGAGGAAACATCAAGAAAAGACCACTCATCTTTGGCAGTAACAAGATTTGCAGGAACCCCGGTGCTTGATTTAACAGCCAATGAGTGCTTACCGCTGCTCACTTCTCCGTTCTTCACCAAACTTTGGATACAGAACTGGAGGATGCACTTGCTGCTTCTGTATTCAGGAAGAGGCAGACAACAGCACAGTCATCGGTTTTTGATGTGGGGTACCGTGTTCTCCATGCCCGGTGAGCTGATTCAACAAGAAATCGAGCTGCTGAGGCCTGTGAAGGAGCATTGTTGATGATGCTAACAACTTCGGCATTGGAAAGCACATCCCACACCTACAGACAACAAAGAGACTCAGATGATCATATAGCAAAAATCTCCCTGGCTCTTAACAAGTAGTAATAAGCAACCAAGATGTTTGAGTTACTCTGTGCTCACCCCATCAGTCGCCAACACAACGAATTCATCCTTATCTGTGATGCGGTGGTAGGAAATATCAGGCATAGAAATTATTCCATAATTCTTCAGACAGAAGTCTCCAAATGATCTTGCCATGGCCAACCCTGGCGAGTTGAAAGTTGGAAGCCACACACGAGCAACGTCTGGTTCATCTGGAAGAGAAAATACTCTGCCCCTTCGTTGCCTGATTCGTGCTGCTTCACCTGTAAATGATTCATTTTTCTTATTTTGGGTAATATCTACAAATCATAACACCAAAGTTACTTCATGCAAACAAAGTTACACAACAAAAGAAGGAAACAGCCATTTTTTTGGATAACTGGAAACAGCCAGTTGACATGCTCTTTCAGTTCACCATCGTTTTACACAAGCTCTATGTAACATATACCCATCTGTTATTAACACATCAATACAAGAAGTTTCATGAACACTGTTTTTAGAAATGTTCCTTTGCAGAAGATAAAGTGCAAGCACAGTAACAGTCTGAGTAGGATGGTTATAAAAACATGGTCCATTTCTCTATATTTATACGAGAGAGAAAAATTATGAGGGCCTAACAACTTCAGTCTGGAAGTATAGGAGTAGCTAGAACCAACAACACTTCATGGAAGCAGTAATTTTGAAGAACTTGCAGCTTTTGTTATTCAGAAAACTATGCTGCAATTTTAGGCAATGTAAAAATATTAACATTCCAAAAAAATGTATAAAAGTATCGTAGTGGCAAAGTTTACACTATCATGATTTACATAAGTCAATATGGAGGTAGAAGACATAAGCCATATAACGCTTATTTTTGGATACTTATCTTGCAAGGAGGTCTTTAGTTAATATGAACTAAAAGGGCACTTAGAACTCTAACAAAGTTTATACATCCTGACCCTCAAAGCCCAAATAGGTGATTTTAAGATTTAATGCACGAGAAGGTCATTACTCATTACAATGGCCAAAAGGATATGGATCAATTTAACAACAAACATTAACTTGTATTAATTTTCTTTCATAAATCTCCTTTCATATGCGTGTCATGAAATAGTTTCCTAAAAATCCTAGATACATGCACCTATTTCAGGAGTCTCACTGAATTAGTTACTACACTTGTTACAAAACTATAAAAACTCAAACCCACTTTTCAGAATTGAAAATTCTTGTAAAGTTAGACTTCTAGAATAGAACAATACATGAAGACGAAACATACTTGGGATGCTAGGTTTGAGGTCCACTGTCAGCTGAAGAGCAACTAGATGATTATGTTCATCTCTTGTGCCCAAGACAGCTCTCGAATCTCCCAAGTTGCCAATTATAAGATTTTGTCCCTATAGAAAAAGCAAGATAAATGGGCTGAATTAAAAACTAACTGCAGATTACAGTAACAAAAGGACATCATGGAACATCATACAAGAAAACTATTTTTTGACAAACAAAATAGTAGTTCTACCTGCTTGATTACTGTGACTGCTGTTGTACCACTGAATGCACAATCAATATTTCTATGTACTTTCAGATCCCTGTCCATAACATAAAACGCCTTCAAGAATGAAGCTCTCAGTGCCGTGAAAAATTCTGGGTACTCGCCATTCTCTTCATTTCCAGTGGAAGCATCAGTATCTTCAACCCTGTGTTCGGTTGCAACTCCTTTAGTAGTACCACTCTTGACATTGCTAGTAGAAATCTCTTTGTATTCACCCTTTCCTAAATTTGCACTCAGCTTTACAGGGAGAAGATCTCTGACCCTCTTGGCAACCAAATGGCCGTTTGGTCCATGGCCATCAAAAACTCCACAAAAAACGGTATCATCTTTTGAACCAAAATTCTGCAAGTAGAAAACAAGCATTATTCTTGGAACCAACTACATGATACATGTTTCAAAATATATACTTAATGGGGGAAACGGAGACTGGAAAATCATTTTGTTTGTACTTTATAATCAAGTAGTAATTAAGAAGCCTAGATAGTCCCTCCACAGCCATCGCGCACACACACCAAGAAAGTGCTAACTGCTAAGTTTAAGAAAAAAAAGCTAACTAGAAATCCATGAATATGGCATGCTAAAATCAGTTAACCACTTTAACATCGGGGGTAGAGAGTGGAAATGTATTACAATAATAACACTTGTTTCCCTCAATGGACGACAATTTCCAAATGGCAATGTGTGCAATGAGCTGTGTTATTTTACCAGCTGAATCATTAGGATGCTATGATTGATGTGGTAGGCTGACAGCCACAGCAACAAACAACAAATTTAGTAATTTAAACTTCAGTGATCTGTGAAGAAGATTCTAATGAAACCTAGGTCGAAAGAGATAAGAACAACTTATGTGGCGTCTACAGATAGCCAAAATCAGTAAACTGTGAAGTAACAAAACCTAAATCTAAAGAGACAAGAATGCCTTATGTGGACAGATAGTACCAAAATAACTTTATACCAAGAACATAAGCAAATGGAAATGGCAGGTATCAACTGTTCAACTCAAGGAGTACATGAAGCAGATAAGATCGTCTATATGTGGAAACTTAAGGATAAGGATGAGAATCATGTGGAGCCCTTCCCTACGTCCAGGTTTCTCCATCAGGAGAGCAATTATTAAGCTCTGATTAAACTAGTGAAACTGGAGTTATGGCGGGAGACTTTGGAGTCCAAAGGTTTTAGACTTAGTAGAACTAAAACTGAGTATATAAGATGTGACTTCGGCACTACTACTCGGGAGGAGGAAGATATTAGTTTGAAAGGTCAAGTAGTGCCTAGAAATGATATCTTTCGATATTTAGGATCAATGCTACAGAGAGACGGGGATATTGATGAAGATGTTAGCCATAGAATCAAAGCAGGATGGATGAAGTGGCGCCAAACATCTGGTGTCCTATGTGACAAAAGGGTACCACAGAAACTAAAAGCCAAGTTTTATAGGACGGCGATTAGACCTGCTATGTTGTATGGTGCAGAATGTTGGCCTACGAAAAGACGACATGTTCAACAGATAAGTGTCGTGGAAATGCGTATGTTGCATTGAATTTGCGGTCATACAAGAAGGGATCGAGTTCGGAACGATGATATGCGTGATAGATTAGGGGTAGCACCAATTGAAGAAAAGCTTGTCCAACACCGGCTGAGATGGTTTGGACATGTCCAACGGAGACCTCCAGAGGCACCGGTGCGTAGTGGAATCCTAAGCCAGGATAGTAACGTGAAGAGAGACAGAGGAAGACCGAAGTTGACTTTGGTAGAGGCAATAAAAGGAAACTTGAAAGGATGGAATATACCCAAAGACTTAGCCTTCGATAGGAGTGCTTGAAAAATAGCTATTCACGTGCCTGAACCTTGATTACTTCTGCTGAGTTTCAACTCTAGCCTACCCTAACTTGTTTGGGACTTAAAGGCTTTGTTGTTGTTGATTAAACTAGTGCAGGGTAAAACACACTATACCGGCAGTATCCAATGCAATCCATGTGAAGCAAGAGGAGACGAATCGAAGTGGTATTCTAGTCCAGATGGAGGGGGTCAGGCAGGCATTCTACGAGGAGACGACACATGTATGCCCTGGTCAAAGTTTAAATCTTTCGTTGTCTATGCCAGCTCAAGCGTACCTATTAAGAATTCCTATTTAAAAACCACAAAAGGCCAGACGACAGTTCTCCTTTTGCACGTTAACATCACATCTGGCCAAAGCAGAGCTCAGCAAACCATGAAAATGTTTCGCTTTCGCCGTTGTATCGGAACATGCTTCTAGAGCATCCGCGAAACGAGTTTCACATCACGGAGATGAATCGGCAGAACAGAGATCAAGCAATCGGTAAGATTGTTAAAACTAATAAACAAGGGGATTATTTATTGGACACGAGAAATGCTGATGATGGTATCAACTGTACCTCCCAGACCACCATGGCGTCCTGATTGACACCCTTCCTGCCCTGCATGGTGTAGAGCGACGCGGCGGCGGAGGCGGATGCGCCGTTGCCCGCGATGCGGCCCGAGGGAGCGTCGGCGTGGCGGTCCTCGGCGGACCCGCCGCCGCGGGGGCGGATCTCGCGCACGGCCCACCCATACTGCGCGGGCGCCGGGGCCACAGTGGCCACGCTGACGTTCAGTGCCCCGAGGAGGCAATCGAGGAGCTCGACGCAGCAGCCGCTGGCGCCGGCACCGGAGGCCTCCGCGGACGGCGGCGGCCCGGCCTCAGCGAAGCGCGCGGCGACGGCGACCGCCAGTAGCTTCTGCTGCAGGGGACTGTTCTGCTGTGCTGCCTGCCCCGCGCCGCAGCCCGAGCGCCGGCGGCCACCAACGGCGCCGGCGGCCCCGGCCCGCCTTCCCGCCGCAACGGTCACCATCGCCAGGAAGTCGCAGCAGTGGCTCCCTCCTTGCAATCTGCTCCTGCGAGGTACTTGGAGACGGATGATCAGGTCATGGCCGCGGCTCGGATCTTGGGAAAGGGGATGATGGGTAGGTGGTCGTGGCCGCGACGAGGCAAGCGCAGGGCGTGAAGGGCGCTAGCGCGCGACGCGGTCGTGGCAGGGGCTAACAAACGAAAGGGGCCACGGAACGAAAGGTTGAGAGCTACTGTTTATTGGCCACCAATATTATATTATTATTTATTATTTTTTGCGCTGTACAGGGACGACGTGAGAGCACAGTACAACAGTGCAGCAACAAGATAAGCAGACTGTAGAACCGGTGGTTTCAGGCACTGTGGATCTTCTCCATCGCCGTCCTAGAGACTAGAGAGCGATGGGACGGCATGGGGGAAGTGGAAGCGATAGGAGGCCGGTTGAATAGATTAACGGTTTATTTGGATCCTAAGAATTGACAATTAGATTTCACTAGAGCTCGTTCGTTTAGGACTGGTTTTGGGTAGGAATAAATGTTGGTGAGCAATTTCTATATAAATTACATAAGCAATCCTGACTGAAATGATTCCAGGGTATGAATCCATATCAACCGAACGTAGCCTTATGGATTTTGAAAAGGATTTGGTTAGAAAGTGATTCGAATCTAATGTTTTTGTTTGATTGTAGGTAAGGAATTTGTCTTTTTACAAATTCAATGGTCCCATGCTGTGGCCAGTCTGGATGGTGGTTGAGGGTGCCTAGGTTCGCAACTTGGCATGATGGCTGTGGTACAGATGAAAACAGATCCAATTTATATACAAACGGATTCGAATCCAAAGCAGATGTCTCAGATTCAGATATTTACTTAATTTAACTCAAAGCGCATATTATTAAATTCAACTTACATGAATTTCTTCGCTTGATCTATTATTTTATTAAAGTAAAAATAATATAGTTATCAATAAATATTTAATAATTAAAATTATCAATTATGCAATCATTGGTTTTATAATTTTATCATGAAATTATAAATTATATAAAATAATTTACATCCGTAAATATATAAGTTAAAGTATTAAAATGATTAAAAAAAACTAAATTAAAACAATAGTAATATACATATCCATATTACGAGTTTTAGCGGATATAAATATAGGAATGGTTCGAGTATTCATTTGCATTTTTCATCTGTAGCCCATCGAATCAACTCAATGATGGCTCGGGCTCCTACTGAGGCCGCTAGATCCACTCAACCGTGGCCCGGATCAGGTATTGGATTCGCACAACAGTAGCCTAGAGCACCCCTGACGGCGATCGGGAATTGTGGCGTGACAACGAACGTAAAACACCGTGACAGCAACCCGATAGGGTGGCATGACAAGTTGCAGTGGTATGGTAGCAATGGTGCTTGCAGAGGACATTGCAATGGATGAGAGGTATCTAGAGCCGCGAGCAGGGGACGAGGGATGAGGGGCTCGATCCTGAAGGCTGATGAGATCATGATTTTTTGAGTTTTTTTACATGTGAATTCGCTTTAGGCTAATAGTTCCAGAAATGTCAAGGAATGCTAATTTCTTTTCCACGGTGGAGCCAAACGGGCCAAGTATAGAATGTAGTTTCAATTCAAGAGACGCGGACAGGTCCAAGAGTAATTGTTTCTTGGCCATCATCAATATTATTGTGCGTTGTACGCGATGGGTAGGACAGCGAAAGCCTAGCCGAACAATTGTCGTAGCAACGAGAAAAGGACATTGCTGGTATCTCTCCTTATGTGGAAGAGGACCGGTGGTCCTCGTTGCTGGACGCTATGGGTCAGGAGTAGGGATGAAGACGGTACGGATATTTTCTGATCGTATTTGAAACCGAATCCGTTTAGAGGGGTTGAGATCTGTCCGTATCCGAGTCCGGATATCCAACATCCGATACCGTATTCGTATCCGAATACTCAAATCGCATATTTATGATGTCGATATCCAATCGTATCCTATCCGACATAGTTGACACTATCCGTATTCAAATCCGAATCCAGACAAAAATATGAAAACAAATGTAATATCGGTGATATCCGTCCGTATCCGATCTATTTTCATCCCTAGTCAGGAGTGATTGAGTGAGGATCTCTTGGGCTTCCCCACCATCGCCCTTGGAGGAAAGTGGGACTAAGGAGACGCTAGACTAAAAATGTTGGGAGTAAATTTAACTCTAGATCCTTTTGAAAAACAAATAAAAATGGAGAAATTTTAGAGAATTAGAATCTTATAGGAAAGTTTCTTATGAAGTATTTTGGAGTAAAGAATTGGGTTCCTGCAAATCTATGAAATTTGTATGAATGGCTTATTTTATAAGAATTTTGGATGAATTCTCATGGAAATTTTTTATTGTGTCACTTATCAAAATTTTGTGGCTTTTCTTATGTTCTATCAAAGCGTTCGATCTTGTAGTTTCATGTGTTTCTTTAATCCATAGGATTTAAATGTTAGGGCATCACACAACCTTGAAACTCTTGGTTACACAGCGGCTCGAAGATGAGGTGGAGGACATGGCGAAAAAGTTGGCCGGCGATATATACCTGTTCAGAGAGAATGATGGTAGTGGCGAAGCATAATGATCTCCTCGGTGGACATCATCTGTAATATCTTGACAGTATGGTTAGAAAGCGCAAAAGAGCAAGAAACAAATACTTATCAAATATTTGTCATTAGGTGCTTGTATATACAATATATGCAGTGTGCTTATAATTTGGCGACCAGTGGGTCTGCTGTTGGTCCCTATGGCCTTGGCCAGCCCATAGTCCATAACGTCGAGCGCGGAGCCTATGCACGTGTAGGAGAAAATTGGTGGCTGAGTTTTTTCCATAAAGAACAGCGCTGAACGTGTTCTGGTCGGCTGTTGTTAAACGAACTCGGAGATAAAGGCAACACAAGCGGTGTCCGAGCAATGTATTCTATGTTGAACTCTCAGCCTTGGCTGACCCATAATCCATGACGTCGAGCGCGGAGCCCGTTGACATGTAGGAAAAATAGGTGTGGCCAAAGGACCGTAGCCGACTGCCAATAACACAGAGCGCGGAGCCTGTAACATGTGTAGGGAGAAATCGAAGACTGGGTCTTCTCCAAAGAGAACAAAGAAAAAATGTTACTCTCTGATCAAAGAATGTTTTCGCTATATGGAAAACATGCTCTGCGATTTGGAAAAATCAAGTTTGGCGATTTGGAAAAAACATGGTTGGCATTTTAGAGAAATCGTGTTCGGCGTTTTGGAGAAATCTGTTCGGTGTTTTTGGAGATCATTATAGAGTATCGTAATGCTTCGGCGGTCGTACGCGGAGATCAAAAGTTAAAGGAGAAAAAATGGAGACAAATTATGGAGACCAAAACTTTATTCATCATAAAATGGAGAGTACATATCTGGAGCATTTCAAGGGTAGAAACATATAAGGTGCTCGATGTGCCATGAGTTTGGAACATCAATCCCATCTAAGTCACATAAGCAATAAGATCCTAGTCGGGTGACCTCTTTGACGATGTAGGGCCCTTCCCAAGGGGAAGAAAGCTTGTGCAACCCTTCGTTCTTTTGTTTTCTGTGGAGAATGAGGTCACCGACGGTGAATGAACGACCTTTTACGTTGCGGTTATAGTACCTTCACAGATCTTCTAGATACTTGGCTGTGCGGACGTAGGTGATCAAGCGTTCTTCCTTGGCCCGGTCAATGTCCTCTGTCCGGACAGCCACAGCCTGCTCTTCAACATAATTTTCTATCCTAGGTGCTCGAAAGGCAACATCTGCTGATAGTATGGCCTCAGAGCCGTAGACCAAAAAATATGGAGACACACTGGTACTACGACTAGATTGAGTGCGCAGTCCCTAGACCACAGCTGGTAGCTCTTTGAGCCATTTGCCCGGATGCTTTTCTTCTTTCTGATATAGCCTCCTTTTGAGGGCGTCAAGGATCATACCATTAGCCCGCTCAACCTGGCCATTAGCTCTAGGATGAGCAATGGAAACGTATTTAATGGAGATGCACCGGTCTTCACAGAAGTCCTAAAAATGATGGCCGGTGAACGTGGATCCGAGGTCTGTGATAATGCTGTTTGGGAGACTAAACTTGTGTATGATATCTTCAAAGAGGTCGACTACTTTCTTTGCAGTAGCTGAAACGAGCGGTTTGTACTCGATCCACTTGGAGAACTTATCAATGGCGACGTATACATACCTAAAACCTCCTGGAGCTGGCTTGAAGGGCCCAATCATGTCTAGTCCCCAGCATGCGAAAGGCCAAGAAGCTAGGATGGTCTGCAATTCCTGTGCCAGTATGTGTATTTGCTTGGCAAAGAACTGACATCCTTCATAGCACCGGACGAGGTCTTCTATGTCAAAGATGGCCGTGGGCCAGTAGAAGCCAGCTCGGAAAGCTTTGCCAACAAGGTTTCTCGAGGCCACGTGATTGCCACAGGAACCAGAATGAATTTCATGAAGCAGCTTCACTCCTTTGTCTTGAGGGACACACTTCTGCAATACCCCTTCCTTGGCACTCTTCCTCATCAAGTTACCGTCTACCAACACGTAATGCTTATATCGGTGGATTAGGCGTTCGGTGTTAGTCTTGTCGGTGGGTACTTCAGAGTTGGTGAGGTACTTGATGAATTGCTCCCTCCAATCGGCGACCGATGAAGGCACCGCAAGTACCAACTGCTCGGTAGGGGAACCTCCTCAACTTCCTTTTCTTCTTTAATGGATGGCACTAGGAGATCTTGCACGAAGACCCCCAGCAGAACCACAGCATGAGACGAACCTATTTTTGAGAGCTAGTCGGCTGGTTGATTTTGATCTCATACCACGTGGTGGTACTCGATACCGTAGAACTTCCCTTCAAGCTTCCTGATTTTGGCGCAGTATGTGTCCATCTTCTCACTAGAATAGGACCAGTCTTTGTTGAGCTAGTTGATAACCAATGCGGAGTCTCTATACACCATGAGGCATTTGACGCCGAGCGTGACGGCTATACGAAGACCATGGAGACATGCTTCATATTCCACGGCATTGTTGGAGGCCAGGAAGTGTATCCAAAGAATGTAACGTAGCTTATCCATGGTCAGCGTAATGAACAGAATGCCTGCACCAGCACCGTTGATGTTAAGGGTGCCGTCAAAGTACATCACCCAGTGCTCGAGGCAAGCGGTGGCGATAGGCTCTTGGATCTCGATCCATTCAGCGACGAAGTCAACGAGCGTCTGTGACTTAATGGTAGGTCTACTTCTGAATTCAATGGAATAGGTGCCGAGCTCAATAGCCCACTTAATGATGCGGCCATTGGCTTCTTTGTTGCGAAGAATGTCCCCTAGGGGAAACTCAGTGACCATGATGATCTTGTAGTATTCGAAGTAATGCCAGAGCTTGCGTGACGTAATCAGAATTGCATGTAACAGCTTTTGTACCTGAGGATAATGAGTTTTTTGGCTCATTGAGTACTTCACTAATAAAGTAGACCGGACGTTGCACCCTGTAAGCGTGCTCTGCTTCCTCGCGTTCGATGACGATAGCTGTACTCACGACACGAGAAGTGGCGGCGATGTATATGAGTAGAGTCTCATCTGGGCTTGGCGCTGTCATGATCGGTGGCTTTGTCAAGAACAACTTGAGCTGCTCGAAAGTTGAATCTGCCTCCTCCGACCAGGAAAAGTGCTCGGAGGCCTTGAGGAGCTTAAAGAAGGGTAACCCTTTTTCGCCGAGGTGTGATATGAAGCGGCTTAAAGCAGCCATGCAACCTGTAAGCTTTTGTATATCCTTGATACATGTTGTCCGTTTCATATTGGTGATGGCATAGACCTTGTTAGGATTAGGCTTGATGCCTCAAGCATTGACGATGTAGCCCAGCAGTATACCGGATGGAACTCCAAAGATGCACTTTGAAGGGTTCAGCTTCCATCGGTACTTGTTCAGATTGGCGAAGGTTTCTTTGAGGTCGGCGATAAGCTTGTCGGCTGTCTTGGTTTTGACGACCATGTCATCGATGTATGCTTTGACATTGCGGCTGATTTGCATGTCGAGGCACATCTGAATGGCCCTTTGATACGTAGCCCCGGCGTTCTTGAGTCCGAAGGACATAGTTTTGTAGCAGTATGCTCCGAAAGGTGTAATGAACGACGTCTTTATCTGGTCTTCTTCCTTGAGGGAGATCTGATGATAGCTGGAGTAACAGTCAAGGAAAGAGAGTAGTTCATAGCCAGCGGTGGAGTCTACAACCTCGTCTATCTGAGGCAAGCCGAAGGGGTCTTTAGGGTAGTGTTTGTTAAGATCAGTATAATCAACGCACATTCTCCATTCTTTATTCTTTTTTTGAATGAGAATAGGGTTTTCTAACCAATCTAGATGATACATTTCTTTTATAAACCTAGCAACTAAGAGCCATTTTATTTCTACCCTAATGGCCTCCTTGTTTGGCTTGAATCAGCGAAGTTTCTGCTTGATTGGTTTGGCAGTCGGCGAGACATTCAAGGAGTGCTCAATCTTCTCCCGTGGTACCCCCGGCATGTCTGTAGGTTTCCAAGCAAACACATCGACGTTGGCATGTAGGAAGGAGACGAGCACGCTTTCCTATTTGGGGTCAAGGTGAGCCCCAATCTTCACGGTCTTGGAAGCGTCATTGAGGCCGAGGCCGACCTCCTTGATTTCCTTGGACTTGGCAGAGGCACGGGGAAGCTCAAGCTCTGGAATCTCCATGTCATCGGTGGGTACTGTCCTGGCTTCGGCGACCACGCTAGCCATCTAGATGGAGAGGTCGGTGGCTTCAGCAAGGGCGAGACTCTCTGTCTTGCAGGCGTAGGCGATGGAAAGGTTGGCCTATAGAGCCAGGACTCCTATAGGCGAAGGCATCTTCAACACTAGATACGCATAGTGTGGTATGGCCATGAATTTGGCCAGAGCTGGCTAGCCAAGTATGGCGTGGTAGGTGGTGTTGAAGTCGACGACGTAGAAGTTGATATGCTCAATGCAGTAGTTGCTTGCTGTGCTAAAATGTACTAGTAGGGTGATCTCTCCAAGTGGCCTGGATGCCCTTCCAGGTACCACACCCCAGAAGGAGGAGTCCGAGGGTGTGAGATCTGATATCGCGAGGCCCAACTCCCTTAGGGCTCCGGCGAAGAGTAGGTTCAAAGCACTGCCACCATCAACAAGGACTTTTCTGAATAACACCTTCTGGACAGTTGCGTCGAGGACGAGGGGGAAACACCCTGTATATGGTATGTCTACCCACTGGTCAGCCCTACTGAAGGTGATGGGGATCTTGAACCATGGACGATAGCTGGGGTCGGTGGTAGTTTCTTCTGAAGCGACGGCGAGCACTCATCGAGTGGCAAGCTTCCATTCCCTTCGACTCTCCGTGGAGGTGAGGCCCCTGAAGATGGTGGTGACCACCTTATCGTGGTCCTAAAAGGCGTTGTTGTTGTTCCTAGGTGGTCAGCGACCTCCTGTTCCATTGTTGGTGTTGTCATCGAGCCTCTTGTCCTGGAACTCCCTGGCTAGACCAATGTAGTCCTTCATCTTGTGTTTGACATTCTTGTGAAGAGGGCATGGGCCGTCGAGTATCTTTTGGTATTGCTCATCATAGTTACGCTTGGCGCGAGGTTGACTAGCAGCGGTGAAGATGTGTTCTAGCTAGCAGCGGCGATTTTGGCCTGACCTGTGTCTTCCTATTCGATCACGGCCGCTATCGCGATGATAGCCGTGGTCGTCGGGGCGGCGGTCATTGTGACGTCGGTCGTTGGGGTGATTGTCATATAGGTGAGGTGGTCGCTGAGTGCCCACATCCTCATTGAAGCACACCTCAGCTTCCTCTGCATCGGCGTACTAGTTGGCGGTAGTTATCATTTCGCTAATATCGGTCGGCGGCTTACGGTTGAATTTGGAGCGAAGCTCACGATGGTGGAGTCCTCAGATAAAGGCGGTGATGACTTCAGCTTCCATGATGTTGGGGATAGAGTTCCTCATCTCAGAGAATGCCGGATGTAGCTGCGAAGGAGCTCGGATGACTTCTAGTTGATGCGGCTGAGATCATGCTTTGTGCCAGGTCGAGTACACATGGCCATATAGTTGTTGGTGAAGACTTTCTTCAACTCTTCCCACGAGCCGATGGAGTCTGGTGCAAGGCTGGTGAACCAGCTCATGGCGGGTGGCGTGAGCATGATAGGGAGATAATTTGCCATAACACTGGTGTCTCCTCCAGCGACACAAACGGCAGTGGCATAAGCCTGTAGCCACTGAGTTGGGTTCATTCTTCCTTCATAGGGCTCGATCCCGGTGATCTTAAAACCATGGGGCCATCGAAGTGTTCAGAGTGCCCTTGTGAAAGCCAGAGGCCCCTCAGGATTGTCAACGCCATAATCTATGGCATTGTGGTCAGGGATAGGCTTGAGGGCTAAGTCTAGGTTGCCGTACTCCTTTTCGTAACCCTGGCAGTGACATACTTCGTCTTCATGGCGACCAAAGTGACGGTGCTCGATATGCCGCCGCGCATCCCAGAGGTTGCTGAGATGTACTCTAGCATCCTGTTCGACCTCCTAGTCATGTTGGTGATGGTGTTCGGTGCGATGCCCCCCGGGTACCCCTTGGAGAGGTAATGACTGGTCGGTGAAACGGCTTTGACTTGGGCGGCGATTGGACCTCGGTGCAGCTGATCGGTGAATCGTGCTCATAAAGCACGAAGGTCTCTGATCCTAGTGGATCTCATTGACCTGACAGTGAGCTGCTTTAAGCATGGCGGCGATCTTGGCGAGCTTGGGCATTTGAGGGAAACGAGAGAGCTCGTTGGCGGCTACTGCCAAATTGGTGCTTGGAGTCTTAAAGACGCCATGGCTGTTGACGTGGAGAAATTCTTCGTCGAGGTCACGGTAGAGCGGGAGCGGTCTTCCTTGAGAGTCAAGCTAATTATTCCGAGCAGCCTCGGCCCTTGCGATGGCTACCTCATTTTCTCACCGCTGCGCACGGTTGATGTTTCGGTTCTCCCAAGCAGCGCGCTCCTCGGTTTTGCCGTTCCAAGGAGGGCTGTCGATGCTGACGTTGAAGATCGCGCCACCCTAGAAGGGTGGGGGGAGAAACTGATTAGAGAGGGTTTTGGCGAGGGTCTCCGTAGAGCCCTGAGACTCAGAGCCCAGAGTTTCTTCTGGGATGGTCTAGAGGTGCGCCTCGGGGCTCCAGCCTAAGTGTAGCATGTTGACAAGCAGCGGGAGCTGGACGGTGATCTGGTCGGCGAGTCTACCCCTTAGGGCGTGCTGGTAAGCGGTGATGGTGTTGGAGAATCTGAAAGGTAGGGCCATAGCCCTTGTAGTTTCCCGAGCACCCTTCGATAGATCTGGATCGGAGGGTGGTCGGCGCTGAACCAGAGTGTCCAGTGTCGATTCGGTGATGGAGAGACAATCAGTAAGCTTCAGTCTGACCCGATCGATGGACTCAATCATATCATCATTGTTGATCGGCCTCCTCTAGTAGCAAGGAAGCGGATGGCGAGTTGTTGCCGAAAGAGACCTCGGAATCACCTCTAAGATCGGATCTACAGTTGCAGGTGCAGGGGTGGCCGGTGTAGAACTGATCTGCTCTGGCTCGAGGAGCTCTCCGACTCTGTAAGCGTTGATGATCCACGAGATGGATCCGACCATGAAGATCTGGCTAGGCTGTGGAAGGGACAAAGAGCCTATGGAAAAAACCATCTTGTTCGATAAGGAAACAGCACGCACAACCCCAACCTGGCGCGCCAACTATCGACAGATTATCATCGGCAGTCCTCTAAGGAGTATCCCACGAAGGTAGATTGATCGGTAGAGGAGCGCGAGATCAAGAACAAGAAGGCAACAGAGACACACAAGTTAGACAAGTTCAGGCCATCAGTATGACGTAATACCTTACTCCTGTGGTCTATTAGTTTATATTAGCTATCGTATGATATGTCGTGATTTTAGAGGGGGTCCCTACCCGCCTTATATAGTCTGAGAGGCAGGGTTACAAGTCGGTTAGATCTAAGAGATAACCAGAAAGTAATAACTGATTACAGAAATCTTGGGATCATACATATCCTAACAGATCTCGTAGTATCTTCAGGATATCTTCCTAATGTCTTATGAAAGGCGTCGAGTAGAGTCGTGCCTCATAAGGCTTCTTCTTGTGGGCTAGGCCACCCCTAGGGGCGCAGCCCATGTGGTCTGCCGTGGGTATCCGGGGTCATACCCCCCACAACTACTCAAGATACACATGGGTATTCTTCCTTCATGACAAATCCGAAGTTGCATCATGCTTTAAGAAGTTTGCCAAGAGAGCACAAAATGAGTTTGAAGTGAAGCTCAAGAAGATTAGGAGTGATAATGGGAAAGAATTTGACAACACAAACATTGAAGCTTATTGTGATGAAGTTGGGATCAAGCATGAAGTCTCCGCAACCTACACTCCTCAATAAAATGTTGTAGTTGAGAGAAAGAACCGGACACTAATCACTCTTGCAAGAACAATGCTAGATGAGTACAACACACCTAAAGCTCTATGGGTAGAAGCTATCAACACCGCATGTTATGCATCCAACCACCTATTCCTTCAAAAGTTTCTTGGCAAGACACCTTATGAGTTGCTCAATGGGAAGAAACTGGATGTCTCCTTCTTTAGGGTGTTTGGTTGCAAATGCTACATCTACAAGAAGCAGCAACACCTAGGGAAGTTTCAAAGACGTTGTGATATTGGTTTTCTTGCTGGTTACTCATCAAAGTCCAAAACATATAGAGTATTTAATCATGTCACCGGCTTGGTTGAAGAAACATATGATGTGGAATTTGATGAATCTAACGGCTCTCAAGGAGCACATGAGAATCTTGATGATGTAGGTAATGAACCATTGAGGGGGGCCATGAAGAACATTCCGGTTGGAGAAATTAAGCCACAAGATGATGTACAAGTGATTAATCCACCTTCTTCATCAAATATGCCACAAGATGGTGATAAAGATGGGAGAGTAGAAAATGAGATACTCATGTCTCCCATGAGCAAATGGTGACACAAGCACAAGATGTCGATGCTCCACAACCTCCCCCTCAAGTGGTTGATAGAAGAAATTCACCTCTACTACAAGCTCATCCACAAGATCTCATCATAGGAAGTCCATCGAAGGGTGTAATGACTCGCTCTCAAAAGCTTGCTTCATTTATTGAACATCACTCTTTTGTCTCTTGCATTGAGCCTACCAAGGTAGAAGAAGCTCTTTAAAATTCAGATTGGATAAACGCCATGCATGAAGAGTTGAACAACTTCACCCACCATAAAGTTTGGACTCTTGAAGAGCAACCATAAGATTCAAGAGTCATTGGAACAAAGTGGGTGTTCCACAACAAGCAAGATGATCAAGGCGTTGTTGTGAGGAACAAGGCAAGACGAGTTATAAAGGGGTTCTCTCAAGTTGAAGGGTTGGATTTTGGAGAGACCTTTGCACCGGTTGCAAGACTAGAAGCCATTCGTATCCTCCTTGCATATGCATCACATCATGAAATGAAACTATATCAAATAGATGTGAAAAGTGCATTTTTAAATGGCTTTATAAATGAGCTAGTCTATGTTGATCAACCTCCCAGGTTTGAAGACCCTAGATATCCTAATCATGTTTATAGGTTGTCCAAGGCGCTATATGGGCTTAAGCAAGCCCCAAGAGCTTGGTATGAGCATCTTTAGGATTTCCTCATTGAGAAGGGCTTCACCATTAGGAAGGTCGATACCACACTATTCACCAAGAAGCTTGATGGATATATCTTCATTTGTCAAGTATATGTTGATGATATCATATTTGGATCATCAAATGGAGATTCTTGCAAAGAATTTGGTGAATTGACGTTGAAGGAGTTTCGAGATGTCAATGATTGGAGAGCTTACATTCTTTCTAGGTTTTCAAGTCAAGCAAATGAGAGAAGGGATTTTCATCTCTCAAGAAAAGTATACCAAGGATCTTCTTAAAAGGTTCAATATGGATGAATGTAAGCCAATTAAGACATCAATGTCATCTAATGAACATCTCGACCTAGATGAGGGAGGTAAAACGGTTTATCAAACTCTCTTCCGCTCTATGATTGGTAGCTTGTTATATTTAACCACATCTAGGCCCGACATCATGTTTAGTGTGTGTATGTGTGCTAGATTTCAAGCTAATCCTAAGGAAGCTCATTTGATTGCCGTTAAAAGAATCCTTAGGTATCTTAAGCACACACCAAGCATTGGCTTTTGGTATCCCAAAAGAGCTATATTTGAATTAGTTGGCTATTCCGATTCGGATTATGCCGGTTGCAAAGTTGATAGAAAAAGCACATTCGGAGGGTGCCATTTGCTTAGTAGATCACTTATGTCTCGGTCCTCTAAGAAACAAAATAGTGTGGCTTTGTCCACCGCCGAAGCGGAAATACATTGCCATGGGTGCTTGTTGTGCACAAATACTTTACATGAAGCAAACTTTGCTAGACTATTGTGTAGTTCTAGAAAAGGTACCACTTTTGTATGACAATGAGAGTGTGGTAAAACTTGCTAATAATCCGGTTCAACACTCTCACACCAAGCATATAGATATCTGCCATCATTTTCTTAGAAATCATGTTGCTAAGAATGATATTTCACTAGAAGGTGAAGGATCGAGGATCAATTGGTGGATATCTTCACTAAACCACTAGATGAGGCTACATTTTGTCGGTTGAGGAATGAGCTCAGTGTGCTTGATTTTAGCAACTTCACTAGAAAATGAGCCTGTGTTGTTCCTTGCATTGCATTGTAATATACAACATGTTTAACTTTTGGTAATGCCTTTAGGGCTTGTCTAACATGGTTAAGATAATCGCCAAAAAGCGTGTGAAGAAACTTAACCTTGGATCAAACTTGATAAGCAACTAGAATTACTTTCAAGTATTGCATTGCATATGCATGAATGTTGTTTTGTCATTTCTCTTCAATCACCCTTTTATTGTCTATTTTCTTAAAAAAATTATAGCCTAAGACAAAATACTTTGAAAATTTTGTGGGTTTTAGAGAGGTCACTCACATAAGTCTCAATTGGTGTTTATTTGGATCTTATTGAAGTTGGGACTTGATTGGGAACATGCAGCGCGAAGGACTTTGAAGATTTGCTAAAAAAGATTGACCGGACGCAGCACCAAACTCTAATGTGTAGCGCCTGGTCAGTTCATAGGTGGTAAATTGTTGCTACGAAGGAGTGATCGGATGTTGGAACAATGTTCTCCCTGTGTCTAGTCAGAAGGTGATACTGCGTCCGGTCAAGCGAAGAAGACGAAGACAGGATCGATCGGACTCTCGCTGCGTCTGGTCAGTGGTGATCAGACGTGTTTGGTCATGACTCGAGGGGATTTGGACCTCTCTGTAGTTGACCAGACTCTGGGTGGCAGCGTCTGGTCATTGCCACTAGGAGCGTCTATTTAGTAGAAATCGTGCGGGATTCCAACTCTTCTCTGTTTCCTTTTCTATCACGTTGGGGGCCACCATAAAATCCTGCCAAGCCATGACCTAATCACCATCCTGTATAGACCCACACCAACATCACCACAACCATGCCCTAGCCATTGAATCCATGCCAGCGCTGCTTTCGCACAGCCACACTAGCACCACCGTCGCATCCCACGCCACCTTGCCTGCGCTGCTCCCGCATCCGCGCCTCTATTCCACGCCTCCACCATGCTCGCGCTGCTCCCATGCCCTAACGCCGCCTGCCCTCGCCGCACTACTGCCACCAGTGCCACATTGCTCCATGCCATGCCCTAATCCACTACCCTACATCTTCTCGGATGTCGCTGCATGTCACCAGAACCCTAACCTATGCCGACCCAGTGGTGCCCTCATTTCTGTTCCTTACTCTTCGGTTCGTCGGTTCATCAAGTAGCAAGCCATCGTCTCTAATTTCGTACCTATTGCTTGCTTCTTAGGGTTTCATATCTTAGATATATATTGAAATTATTTATATATCCAATCTATTCCATCGTGCAGCGAGTCGGCAGTTGTTGAGGTCACTTTTGCTGTTGTTAGTTAACTCGAGGCCAAGCTCACTGAGTACAGATCGAGGCCAAGCCTCGAGAGTGTCAGTGCAATAGTTATTTCTTGTCTGAGGCAGTAGATTGTTCCAGATGGAACATGTCAAGAACACCAGAGGTGGTCCTAGTGATGAGGATCCAAGGCCTCTGCCTCGCTTGCCTACTGATGTGAAAGGCAAGGCGACGAAGAAGCTTGCGGCAAAGAAGAGGAAGTATGCAGATGCTGACATAGAGAGAGCAGCAGCAGTTGCAGCCAGCCGCAGAGCGTGCAGAGAGAGGAGGTGCTAGGAGTGGAGTCTAGATTGCTAATAAGCTTTCACCAGCACAGAGGGACAGCTATTGAGTAGGTTGAGCGTCAGTCATGGAAGTCTAGCTAGGGACTATCATGCTTGAGGGACGCCATGTTGCTTTGGAGGAGACTCAGCCTCAGGGGGAGCCACAACAGCAGATAGAGCAGGCTTAGGAGGGAGAGTAGGCAGAGGAGACAGAGTAGGCACCATAGCTTCGCCGCTCTAGTCAGTACCCGTACCTAGGTGACACCAAGGCCAAAGACATAGCAGAGGGGTTCTCATCCGCCTCCTAGACCACAGGGTCTGCCTCCAGTGACTCATCTGGATTTGAGGGCCACCACGGCCAAGCAGGTGTAGCAGCTCAGATTTGTGCAGTTTGAGGAGTGGTTCCCACCTAGGAAGGATGAGTGTGCTTCTGAGGGGTTCTATACACCACTACAGGAAGATTTTATAATGCATATCTTAACAGTGGGGTGACATTTAGGTCTCATAGGGTCTATTCCATTGAGGCTATCATAGCAACAGCAGGAGAGCAGATTCACCCTTACCTATCTTATCTACCAGGGCTGACAGATTTACTTGGGCGGACAGGTAGATATGTACCATCATGGGTCCATGAGTTCTATGCTACACTCTGGATTGACCCGTAGCATAGATTCATTCACTTTGCATTCAGAGGCAGTGACTATAGGCTAATGAGCTTCAGGGTCAAAGAGATTCTCAGGCTTTAGGAGCAACCCATCTGGCTACATGAGGTGTGCTATGGCTAGATAGAGCCTCCTAGATGTCCTCACGGCGGTCTTGTACCTCCTACAGATCTGGTCTGCCATTGCTTCAAAGAGCCTTTTGGAGAGGGATCGAGTAGGACACCCATGGATCTTACTTCTACAGCGAGACTGCTAGATGCTATCATGAGGAGGACCCTACTTTCGAGGATGGGATATCACAAGGGCTTGACTTGCATTCAGTTATGGCTATTGAACTCTCTGATGCAGTAGATTGTGTTTGATATTTGGGATCTTATTCTATCAAAGATGGAGGATACTCTTGCAGAGGGGTTCAGGGGTCATCGTCAGCTGCCTTATGCTCACTAGATTACATTTCTGATTCATAGGGCAGTTATAGTGAGGCCTCTAGAGATGTTGGCAGAGTATTCTGGTGCCACTATAGAGTTCCCTGCGTATAACAAGACCCAGATGCTCCATCACAGTAGGCTGAGCGCACCTAGCCAGCCGCGCCATCGCCTAGAGATGCCAGAGACTGCAGCCCAGCAGGATGAGACTATTAGGGGCATTGCAGCTATAGAGGAGGAGCAGTTAGATGCTCAGCAGGAGGGTATGGTAGAGAGCGACCCTAGCGACAGTTCAGATGATGACTACCAGGATATCCCTTAATTGCCTCCTCGACGACATGACCATAAGGCCGGTAGCTCTAGTTCAGCTCCACCTACACCGTAGACAGACCTTATTCTACTTGCTATACTTGAGCGGATGAGGCAAGATTAGGCTCGCCAGGCTCAGGAGACTGCTGCTACATTTGCATAGTTTTGGACCAGGTAGGATGAGTTCCAGCGACAGCAGCAGCAGGCCATGCAGTAGCAGCAGCTTCTCATGCATCAGCAGTTACTTGGATTCATGCAGCATGTTGTTACTGCTATTGGGGCTCCATCGCCATAGCCTTCACCCCAGATCGGCCAGCCTGCCACCACTTCTATGACTCTAGCTTTACAACCTAGTGGGCTTCAGAGTCAGGGACAACCAGCGACACGGTTTCCTTCACCTACAGAGCAGGTGTCCCAATGGTTTACCTCACCAGTGCTAGCCCCACAGTTCACACCTCTTCATACGGGCTTCACACTGCCTCAGACTTCCTCGCTGCTTGTGCCAGACACCCCAGTCTCTAGGAGCCTTGGTGCGACATTCAGTGAGTTGATAGGGTAGCCTACTTCGCCAGATCTACATGTCCCTGATCCTTCCATAGTTGCTCCTATTACTAGGACTATAGAGATGTTCCCTTCCTCAGTTGCATCATCAGAGCCGCCTGCTTTAGTGATACCTGTAGAGTCACAGGCCGTACCAGTACCAGATCTGACCTAGACCGCTTCAGCGTCACTCCCAGCGATAGAGGGTCATACAACTCAGAGCTCAGGATCATATGATGATGGCACATAGTTCTAGATCGCTCATCGCACCTCAGCGCTCGACTTGTCCACTGCAGCCCCGCTGATAGACCCTTAGGTTTTGGTGTTTGACGCCAAAGGGGGAGAGGGATCGAGTATGATAGACTTAGGGGGAATGATACATTTAGGGGAGCATATCTATTATATTTGGCTTTTTATGTGTGATACACTATTATGCATTCATGTTTACTATTATGCATTGAACTACATAAGTGTGATGGTAATCGTGATATTAATGTGACCGTGATATTTATGTGATATGTGACATGTGTGCTCTCTACTTTGAATTATTTATATGTCATGTCACTTGGTGACATGTGTGCTCTCTACTTTGAATTATTTATATGTCATGTCACTTGTTTATGCTCATTTGTTTTTGCTTCCGTGTTTTACTCCAATGCAAACGAGCTTTAGTTCTTGTACTCATGCTTATTTCATATCTATTAAGTACATCATGTTGGCTTGGGTCATATAAGCTTGCCTAACTCTTTTGTTCTTATTTGTCAAAAGCTTATATGAACCAAGCATGTTGAAAACCTCATCTCTTTTTACATACTTGAGGTTGTATTGTCATCAATCACCAAAAAGGGGGAGATTGAAAGCATCTAGGCCCCTAGTTGGGTTTCGATAATTAATGACAATACAAGATTACTGTGACTAACGTGTGTTTTGCAGAGGCAATTAAGTTAGGTCATGGTAATGAAAATTGATTGGGCAATCATGGTTGTCATGCCCCTACAATGGAAATCATTTCTGTTTTCAAAGGATGGACGACAAGGTTAAGGATGGACTAGTTCTAAGTGTTGTTTGGTGTTGAAGAGACACTTAGAGTAGTTTAGGACTTTGTTTTTCCTTTGACCGTACTATTAAGGGGGGTATGGACTGGGTAGCTTCACCTAGGTGAGTCTAGTGGGTTAGGTGTGGTGCACACTTGTCTAATCTAGCACTATGTAGCTCCTAAATAGCCCTAAGATCAATTGGAGCAAACTTCATTCACATATGATTGCGAGTTGGAAGTGAATGGAAGGGTCAAATGTTGACCAGACGCTGGTTCCAGTGTGACCGGAACGCTGGCATAGAGTCCGGTTAGTTCATTTGATCAAGGTAAAGTCGTCTAGATGTGATCGGACGCTGAGTGAAATGTGACCGGACGCTGGGTGCCAGAGTCTGGTCAACTCTAGAAAGGTCCTAGAGAGGGAGAATCCTGATCGGATACGTCCTGGTCAGTGCTGACCAGACGCTGGTCAGGTTCTAGGCTACTGACCGGACGTTAGGCGCCAGAGTCTGGTCAACATCAATAAGGGTCCAGAAGGCAGTTCTCGTGACCAGGCATGTCTGGTTAGTGCTGACCTGGACGCTGGTCAGTGTTCGGTCACAACTTAACTACTCGATGGCGGGGAGAACTGATCGGAGCGTTCGGTCACCTTGACCAGAGCGTCCGGTCACCTTGACCGGAGCGTCCGGTCACCCCACAGTGGCACATAACGGTTCGTTTTGAATGAGGGGTTATAAATACTTCCTCTATTCACACAAGTGATCACTTTTTCTCATTCCAACAGCTGAGAAACACCCTTGAGAGTGCCAAGAAGAGCAAGGTCCTAGTATGGTGATTGAGATTTGAGAATCCAAGAGAGAGGCCTCGTTAGTGAAAGCAAGAGTAGTAAAGTGTGCATCCACCCTTCTCATTAGGCTTGTCGTGGTCAAGTGAGAGTTCGTGCTTCTTACTCTTGGTGATCGCCATCACCTAGATGGCTTGGTGGTGATTGAGAGTTTGATGATCATTCGACAGAGCTTGTGGATGACCCAATTCAAGTTGTGAGCAGTTGTGGGTGATTCACCACGATGGAGTGTCGAAGGATCAACCCGTAGAGAGCACTTGATCCTTGCGCGGATCAATTGGAAGCTACACCCTTGTGCGGGTGCTCCAACGAGGACTAGTGGGGAGTGACGACTCTCCAATACCTCAGCAAAATATCGCCGCATTCCTCCTTCTCTATTTACTTTAAGCATTTACTTTGAGCAATTCAATTCTTGTCTTTACATTCATAGAATTGCCATGCTAGAGTAGGATTGGAACATAGGTTGCTAAACTTTTATGTGGTAGATCAATAGGAACACTTTCTAGGCACAAGGGGTGAAGTGGGCTAACCATAGGGTTTAATTATTGCAAAGAATTTTAGAATTAGCCCAATTCACCCCCCTCTTGGGCATCTTGATCCTTTCACCCTTCACGTCCCTCTCCTTCAGAATTCGAATGGTGATGAGATGGTCTTGGATTCTCTTCTTGTCTTTCTCCGAGACTCCCCACTTCCTCCACGAGTCTAGGACCTCTTCGACGAGGCATCCAATAAACTCTAGCAAGGGGGCGGCTGCGTCGTTCTTGACATAGAACCAATGCGAATGCCACCCCTTGTTGGAGGTCGATAGACGCATCGGCAGGTACTTGCTGACCTAGTTGTTGCGGAGCTAAATGCCGGCACATCCCATCGGCACATGCAACTCCTGCTTCTTCTCCCGCTTCTTCAGGAGGGTGACGGCGAAGAAGTATTGCCATAGGTCGAAGTGGGGACTAATCCATAGGAATCCCTCACACAGGGCGACGAACACCGCAATGTGCTGGATTCCGTTGGGATTAAGGTGTTGTAGCTCTACCTTATAGTAGTGCAGCAATCCCTGAAGAAACTTGTGGGCGGGGGTGGCGAATGGCTTATGGAAGTGAGCAAAGGACATGACATAGCCGTCGAGCGGCGATGGCGTGTCCTCATCGCCGGGTAGCCGCCACTCCTCGGCGGTAGTCCATGCGCAAAGAAGACCATGGTGAACGAGGCCCTCTAGACGCTGGAGGGTGATATCGGAGTGGCACGATGGCTCCATTGGAGGATTGGGGTGGGTGGATGCGAATTTGACGATGGCTGAGACGCAGATATGGGAAGCTTAGGCGATTGACGGCAGAGGTTGTAGATGCAAAGGCAAGGAGGCAAAGTACGAAACCCTGAGGGTGAACCCTTTAGTTTTATAGGGGCGACAGATGTGAGGAATGCAACCATCCAACTAGATCTCTGCCCCTGCCATGATCCACCACCATGTCACGTCGCGGGATATGCGCCCGCAATCCCTATCCTTTCCCTCCAAAGACGTGCCGAACGTTTCGCCTCTTCGGACGGACCAGTTCTCTTTACCAGCAAAAGGGATACGGGTCAAAAAGCATTTCTTTGGCCTACCTGGGCCCTGGAGTTCAAGGGTTGGCCCATCAATGGTTTTGATGGCCATCCCAAGGCACCCTTACGACAAAAGGATGGGCCCGTGAGCTGCCAAAACTTAGGCACACGAGCTTCACGGGAGTCTTGGTCCACGAACGAGTCTTGGCCGAGCTGACCCTAGCCAAATCCCCGCGAATGGGATACTAGGATCCCAATTGAGCTATCCGGCTAACAAAATCATCAAATCTCACGAACATACCCGCAAAGGGTCCGACCTCGGTGAAGAAGAAATCGCCATCTTCCGGGCATGCCATGGGCGACAATAGAGGGCAAGGGCTCTCAAAATTCTCTCTTTCAAAAAACCCTCCGAAGGAGTATCCTACTCCTCCATAGGCTCGAGGGATACACCCACCAGGTGCGCTCACGCGCACCCGCTGGTGAGTCAAAAAATCCCCTAGGCAATTCTACTCGAATCGCTCGGGGGCTCGGGGGCTACTGTCGGGGACCAATATTAGGGTACTCGAAGAGGAGGAGCTAATGACCATCAACATTGATTCATCCGCATGATTGAGAGCGCGACTACACCACTTACTGGATCACTCCTCGTCCGGCCACCGAGACCATGGGCCTCGCTTCAAGCTAACTTCCGAGGGCTGGCTCTGCCTCACCTGATGTCTGAGGGCAGACTCTGTCTCGCTCGACCCCTGAGGGCTGGCTTCGCCTCGCCCGATGTTTGAGGGCAGACTTCGTCTCGCCCGACCCCTGAGGGCTGGCTCCGCCTCGCCCGATGTCTAAGGGCAGACTCTGTCTCGCCCAACCCCTGAGGGCTGCCTCCACCTCGCCCGACGTCTAGAAGCAAGTTCCGCCTCGCCCGACGTCCAGGGGCTGGCTCCACCTCGCCCGACGTCCGAGGGCTGGCTACCCCGAGCCTGACATCCAAGGGCTAGCTCCACCTCGCCTGATGTTCAGGGACTGGCTGCTCCTTCATAACTACACGCGCAGATAAGGTAGGACACTCAAGTCAACCGCAATACCGAGGACCATTCCCTGCACGCCTGTAGGAAGGTACCGTCTGGATATGACAAGACGGGCACTTTAAGCCCTTCCAGGCATGTCAGAGCCCAGACAATGTTGTAGGTGCCAACATTTATCTTACAGTGTTGTGGACGCCGCCATTTTCCCTATGATCTTGACGGAAGCATACGACAACCACTATGGTCCAAGAGGAAACTCACGTCATCTACAGTAACAAACGTGCGATCACTGCGTCGTCTGCTCCTCGTAGGGTCACGGATCAGAACCCTGGTCCATTGCGCCGACCGTCGGAGTAGGATGGGACGTGACCACTTGCTGACAAAGCTAGAACATGGCATCATCAGCGGACAGATGCCCAGCGCGGCCCTATCAGGATCAGCGAACATGCATCCAGCATAGAGCTACCCCTAGCACCGTCTGCCGTGTCAGCGGGACTCACTCAGAGGAAAAGGAAGACCCAGCATTTTTGAAGGACCTCCTTTGCCTCTAGTTTTTCTTCTTTCTCTCATCTATAATCCCTGCTTTCCCTTGGTCTATAAAAGGGAAGGCAGGACACCCCACTAAGGGGATCGATTCGAGACACCACGCATCACATCACATATAGCTGAGCAACAACTAAGCTCTCAGCACCCATTCGACCTTTCCATCAGAGACTTGAGACCTTTTCCCCCTCTCGCCCGTTTGTAACCCCTAATACAAACTTTTTGGTGCTAATAACACGAGCAACAACCACAAACTGGACGTAGGGACATTCTGCCCGAACCAGTATAAACCTTGTGCCCATTTAGCACACCATCCGGGTCAGACGCGCAATAACATAAATTTACTCGTTGGTGTTTACTCGAAACACCGACAGTGAGTGAACTAAAGTTTAGAGCTAACTTTAGACCACTTGTTTAGAGACTTTAGCTCTAAAGTTTAGAGATATAAAGTTTAGAGCAACAGATCCAAATAGGCCCTCAATATGTTGACCCTCTATAATTTTCATTTCACCTCCACAGTTAAACCAAGAATATAGTATTTGCATAATTTAAATGAACATAGACTTAACATAGTATTACAACACAATATAAATTTCAAATTTCAAATTTCAAAATATCCACATCGACAAGAGAAATTAAAACAATACGCATGTCAAATACAACCACACTACGACACACCATAGCGTGCCCATGAATGTCTCTATGAACTACCTGTCATCCATGGACTCATCTACGACGCCTCTTCTTCCTTTCTCTCATGTTCCTCTTCCTGTTTAATCAAGCTCAACATAAGAGCACCATCATCGGACTCATCCTCTTCCTCAAAGAATTGGTTTAAAGTACTCTCCTCATCATCATCAAACAAAACCATCTACAAATAGCCATAGGATATATGAAATCCACATGATCTGATACAATTGTTCAAGGAGGGTGTCGGGCAGGGCGACATATCTTGCTGGAGTAGGGGCGTCGATTGGGAGGTGTCTTGGAGGCAAGCCAGGAGGACGAGGGGCGTCGGTGGGAAGGCGGCACCTAGGCAAGCAGCAAGGGGTGTTGGCATGGAGGCGATGTCGGGCAAGGGGAAGGGGCACCGACATGGAGGCGGCACCAGGCAAGGAGGAGGGCGTTGACGTGGAGGCAAGGAGGAGGGGCAATGCTGGTCATGGGAGACTAACATAGAGAAGCTGACGACGGTCGTGGAGGTGGCGTCCAAATCCGCCTGTGATGAGACCCACCGGATGTCGAGGCACCGGCGGCGGCCGTGGAAGGGATTGATGTTGGGCGAGCAAGGGGCGCGAGGGCATCTGTTTGGCGCGCGGATTGGAGGAGGGGTTGGCGACTAACGAACAAAAAAGTAGGGGGTCATTTGTTGCCCCAATAGAAATTGTGTGGCTGATAAATTTGAGGGGGGGGGGGGGGGGGGCAAATAGGTAGTTTATCGTAGAGTTTTTTTTTTTGTTTTTGCTCCACTACTCAAAAATCCAGTAGAGACATTGTTTTTGTAGCATGTTAGTAAAAGTCACCACTACTATAAGAGCATTATGTTTCTATATCTTTTTCTATATCTATATATCTTATAATCCTACACCTACTAGAGTTCTAACTTGACATATAAGTTGTCCACCTCACCTTATCGGTCCACTACTAGATGCAGTTACAACCTAATATGCAATTATTTTATACAAATCAGCAAGATGCATCATCCACTAACATACACTTAGTTATCCACATCGGCGTGCCACTTCATCCACCAACATTGTTCTATAATAGTTTATCATTCTATATAAGTAATTATATATAGTCTAATTTTATTCCAAATCATCCACAATTTCCGCAGAGGAATGCTTAAGAGTTTCTCATTTTTTTTGTTCGGACTGTAAAATATGCAACGTGTACAACGTCTAGGACCCATGGAGGGTTTTCTCAACAGCTTACCTCAATTCTAAGAATTTTTTTATTGACTTAACTGTTAGAAATTTTAGGAATCATAGAAAGATTTCATAGAAATTTTAGAGAATTGAGACGACGGTCATGCCAGCTACAGAGCGGGGTCAAATAAAAACTTTACTGCACCACTATTTTCCCGACCCAGTCTAGGGTTCTCAATCACCAAACATTCAATATATATATAGTAACCCAACTACTACCCTGTAGCTGGCTAAAAAAAACTTATTCTATAGCCAATTTGAGTTACAATAATTACTATATTAATTTATAAAATTATAGTAACTCCTTACTAAGTGATTTACTATAATATTATGGTAAATATCTTCATGTGTTATAGTAACCCAACTATCGTAAATATGTATTGACATTATCATAAATTAGTATATAAAATTATCGTAAATGGAGGTGGCTACAGAATAACTTATTTTGTACCTGGCTACTGAATATACAACCCCCCCCCCCCCCACACACACACACATATATATATATATATATATATATCACTCTTTTCTGCTCCAAATAAATGTCAAAACATTATAAAAAACGGCAGAATAAAAGTTCATACTAAACAACACTCATTTCACAAAGAAATGTCAGAAGATTGCTGTACTGCAAACAAGGGAGATTCTTATTTTACACATACAACTTTTTTTACGGGAAACTCAGCATTACACTAGTCACACACAGGCTCATTGTATGGCATACAATGTTTTTGTTTTCATCGTTTTCCGTGGTCAGAGAACACAGCCTAAAGCCCTAGATTTCCTTTTTGTGAAAAGAATACGAATAAAATGAATTTCGGTCAGTGTTCGTGTTGTAGAATAGAGTTAGCGTGTTAAATTGCTGCACACCATCGTTACCAACAACAGAACCAGGGACTTGTGCCAGTGGAATTTCCATCCGGAGGAGATGTCATGTGAATTGACAGTATATGTTGTGCCTGTCTTGTCGTACTTAATTTTAATGGTCGACGAACCTGAAATTACAAGCAGATGACCAGAGAGTTGAGGAAATAGGGGGCCAACCAACGACTAAACACCCCCCCCCCCCCCCCCCCCCCCCCCCCCCCCCCCCACACACACACACACACACACACACATACACAGAGAGAGACACTTTTCTCTCTCTCTCTTATTTCAGAAGGAAGAAATTGTCTTTCACAGAAAAAAAAGGAAAATAGATGTAGATGAAGTTTTATCCCAAACTATGTAATGGCGGTTGACAGTTAACAAGAATATAAGCTATTGTATGCTGAGCTCGTGGCTCCCAATTTCAAGCAAAATATTTTGGAATTAGTCAAGATTTCTGGAAAGAAAACAGCAACCTACAACTGCAACCTATAATGAAATGAACTAAGGATGGGCAGATTTGAGCGTGCTAGCACTTACAGTTGTAGTCAGTCCACCCAATGACTTGATTTTCCAAGTCATAGACAACCAACTTGTTTGAAAGTACAAGGTCTGAAAGAAGAGTGTGAAAAACACGGCATTGGAAACAAAAATGGGTTTGCAAGTGCACTGCAATGCTGACCTCCCATAAGCACAATGTCCTTTCCATCTTTTGATTGTAATGCGCCATTTTGGAATCCCACACAGTATATGTCATTCTGCTCCAATGAACGAAAACGTGGACCATAAGAGTCATGAGTCATGACCATGTATTATGCACTCGTAAATGGAACTTGTATGCTAATAGCACTGCTATTTCAAACCACTGTTGTGCTTGAATCAAAATATCAGAAATGAACTGATTAACAACCTACTGAAATAACTAATAGCTATGTCTATATCTTATCCTGTAGAGTGTGCGGTATAGAGGCTTTACTGCTTTACTGTACAGATGTTTCAATGTCATGTATCCACAAAGGTTAAAAAAAGAAATTATTCCCGAAAAAGAAGGACCTTCGAGTTATAAACATATACTCCCTCCGTTCCAAATTATAAGTCGCTTTGACTTTTTTGATTCATCCATTTTACTATGTATCTAGACATATTATTATATCTAGATGCATAGCAAAATGGATGTAACAAAAAAGTCACAGCGACTTATAATTCGGAACGGAGGGAGTAATAAAGAGAGTGTATACATATACAAAAATGGTAGGCTATTTTCTCTTTATAAGCAAAATAACCGGTATAATCCGGAAAGAGGATGAGAACTATCAGAAATTTAAAAAGCAGAAAAGGCATGTACATGTCATCCATTTTGGCAATATGAAATTATGAATGCGTGCTATTTTTCTGTAACTTCTCTACAGCGTGTATGAACTTTGACATGTAATCTTCAAGTACACATAAAGCTAGATGTGCTGTAAATGTACTTGGGGTTTGTCAGCAGTACCCAAGTTTACTAATTTTGAAGCAAAATTAAGTACTGATAGGTGATGACCATGGTTAATCATGTAATACCAGTGTTTGGGGAATTGCCACCATACCATTAGTGAAATTGCACTTTTGCCAACACTCCATCGAGTGTGTCTATGACACTCGGGACCAGGCTGCCAACTATCATAGTGATAGATCTACGCCATTTTGCCAATGTAGGTTTAGAGGTTTTTTTGGCAAATTTTCCTTAGTTTAAATTGACACCTTTATCCAAAAGAATATCTCTGTCGATTTCAGCAAAATTCAGACAAAAAGAAAACACAACCTGGAGTTTGATATGGAATGATTGAGAAATTTTTGGAGAGCCAAAATCCTAACAAAGAAACAATGTAACGGAAAAAGAGAGCATAAGATAGGTGCTTCATATATTCACATATATAAATCAAGGTTATCAAGTCATCCGACTAACCGCAATTAGTCGGGCTTATTGGTGCCATGCAATCAGTTATGCACTACGATTAGTCCCAATTAGTCACGATTCGTCGACCTTATTACAAATTACAAAAGTATTTTATTTTAAAAATTATCATGTAGTTTATGCAAAAGGGGTGAAAGGAAAAAGAAGGCACTGAAGCCACTTTTAAGTGCTATAAGCTGGAACCAAGTTGAACCCATGCAATTGGCGAATTAAACGTTGCTCCACTAGGAGAGAAATGTCATGTTACCCCATTTGGGAAAAAGTACTCATGTGGATACACATGCAGTGCAAGATCATCCTCAAAATGGAAGGTGATGGTCGGGAATCCATCATCTACACTGCAAGAGAAATGAACACAACAGTTAGAATCATAATCATAGTAAGAGAATATAATCTGTGGGCTGGTGATTCATCTTTGTGCCAATTCAAATAAAACAGAGCAAGTATGAAGGGACCATGAAAGAAGTATGAGAGGGCATTATCGATATCAGGATTCAGTAATAATATATTTCATCATGTATGAAGTGCAGCACAGAAGGAATTGCAGGTAATTTAGTACGCTTCCAACTGCAGCTGTATTGTGTAAGCCATACCTTCCAGGATATTGGAAACACATAAAATCTTGAACGTTATGGAAGACTATATCTTGATGCTTGTTAAATACCTACAATTGGTTGAGAAATATAATATGAAAAGAAAGGAATATGGTCCTCTGTTATAAGGGACAAACTAGAATATGATCTTTGTCATACCGCGGCCATTACTTCTTTGAAAACCAATTCTGGAAGGTATGTCAAGGTAGTACCACTGTCGATTATAGTGCCCTTTTTCTCCCCTGCTTCAAAAACATGAGCTGGGAGCTGTAATGTAGTGCCACCAACATCAATTGACTTAAGGTTCACATTGTAGTGTGGCCTGGAAAGTAAAATCATGACAGGCTATGAGTACAGTATAAATGAAGTAAAGCGGCTAGCTGCAATGCATCACATCTCAAGTAGAACTAAAACACTATGTGCCAACAAAATATGCGTTCATATAAAGTTTGTAACAATGCCATTGATATGAGGTTTTTACCAACTCAAAACTTACAAAAAACAGTGGTATGTTCAAGAGACCATGGACAAAAAGGAACATGAAGTTTACAAAAAACAGTGGCACTAGCACAACAGCATTGGTGAAACATCTGTTTGTAGCAAGGCACAAATGCCAGTGAGAGAACATTTATCCACTGAGCAGAAGTTTTAATGTGCATATATCTTTCTTTCCTTCGCACATGCAATTTTGTCAAATCTTATTCCACACTTATTAAGTGTCCAGTTCTCATATCCTTTTGTCCTTGTTAGTTGGATACTAAGCAAGTAAGCAACATGCCTAACCAATGGTTATCACTTGTCAGAATTAGGTCAGCAGTCGGCTATCTTGTGAGGGTTCTGGTGAAATAGTAACACGTCAGTTGCCCACCATTTTTTTATCGAACTCGCAGTAAGTTGCCCACCATTTGATAGAAATAGTACAAGTACAGCAACAACAGGTCTTTAGGGTTGAGAGTGCGATGGTTTCATTTCTTTATTTTGTTTGAGGTTCATGTTCCAATCCTAGTGAACTGGTGACTTAGTGATTAATCAAAGTTAACAGCTATGAACAATTAGCAAAAACATTATATGACCAGTGAAACTGAAATGTGGTTCACCCATGAGTGTAATGCAACCAACAAGATAATTAGTACGACAAGGTTAACATACATACATGTCAGCTACCAATGGTGTTGTTTTCACTTTTGGCTGAACCACATTTCCAATAGCAAAAATTCCACCACCTTTTATGGTATCCAAGCAATGAGCAAATATCTTCTTCACTTTACCAGCAGCAGCTAGCTGTGATAACATTGACGTATTTGCCTGACCAAAACCAAGAATTCCATCAAGGGCTTGGTTTGAGCTTCCCAAATCCCCACCTTGCTGAGCACCACACCTACAAAGGAAAGAAGAATCATGTATCCCCACTTAGCACTTCAGCACTATTAACAAATGCTAATCGTTAATGCTTGTTTCCTACTCAGTTCTTCTATTGCAATATGATAAAGAGCGTGGGATGCATAGTAAAACCCACAGCAGGGTTAATGCTTTCTCTTTTACCTATCGTTTCAATGAAGTAATAGCCTGGACAAGGGCCAAGAATACAACTTCATTATCTCATACTGGGATAAAAAATCTTATCCTAATAAAAGAACATGAACTATCATTGTGGCGATGGTCAAGGATCATGCTAATCTTTTCAGGAAACAAAATAGCCCATCATGAATGTTGTCCAACAAAAAAAGATTGCAATGTGATGTGATAAACTGACATGACCTGACTCACCCGAACGTGACACTGGCATTGCCCGGCTGTGTCTGCCCATCCCCAGTCACCTGATCAAACTGCAGCGCATCCGTGACGAAGAGCCCAGTAGTTGAGCTACCATCACCGTACATGACGCTGTACTCGCAGGGCACGTTGGCAGTGCACCCCGGCAGCTTTCCCCCATAGGTGGCCGCGCAGAATCCCTGATCGCAGGACACCGTGCTCCCGCTCGAGGACGCCTTGGGGTCATAGAACGTCAAGTCTAACTGCACAGAGATTTCACATCAAAATGGACACAACTGAACCAATATGTAGTTCAGACACAAACAAGAAATATAAAGTGGGAAACGGTACCCCGAGTCCGCTCTCGCGGGGGCATTTTTCGCAGGAGATGCAGTTAACCCAGAGGATGTCGCTGCCAGTGTCGACCTGGACGTAGTAGCGCTTGGGCGGCGTCCCGAGCTTGATCTCCGTGAAGTAGAGCCTGTGCGCGCCCGGACCAGTGCAATAATCCCCACTACCAAATCAAGCAGCCCACAGGAAATCCCAAAATAAAGAAGCTAGCAAGGGCCGGCACGTACCCGGTGTCAGTGGGGAGGCCGAGACCGCCGAGCGGGAGGTCGGCAGCTGCGAGAAGGCGGCCGTGGCGGCGACCGTCATGGACACGAAGGGCGCTGATGTTGGCGCCGGCGTCCCCTCCAACTCCGGCGGGAAACTTGCGGCGCACCTGGAAGACGCTGCCAGCCACAGCACCGGGGGCGGAGCTGGCCGCCAGCAGCAGCGCGGCTAGGAGGAGGGCGGCAAGCCGAGGCGGAGGCGGGGCCATGGATTATTCGTGGGTAGCAGACGGCAATTCGAAAGGCGCCTGCACGCAGGGTAGCAAGTAGCAACAATAATAATTGCAGGGAGCGGTCGGGCTTCGGGCGGCGGGAGGCCGGCTACTTTTCGTGTCCTCCCCCGCTGGCCGCTGCTCCTCCTCCTCGCCGCGGCCTCCGAGCCTCGGAGCGGAGGCGTTTGAGTGAGGACTGAGGACAAGCAAGGCACCGGAAAACGGGGAGGAAAGCTGGTCGGCGGACAGCTAGTGGGGAGTGGGGACGGCCATCATACCTCGGGTCGGGCGGGTTTCTGTTTCGGGTTGGGCTGTGGAGAACCTGGGGAAAAAATCTCAGCCCGAGGCCTTGAGGCCTGAGCCTGCCCGTGGCCCGATACGACTCAAAAAGCCTGCCCGTGGCCCGACCCAACGACCTGGTTGACCCGATGGGCCATAGGGATGCTGTGCTCGCCGAGCTTGCGGTGGACTGGTGGGCTGGCTTGCCGCTGTCGTCGTCGTTAAGAATCACTCGTCCGTCCCCAGTCATCCGTCGCCGCCTCCCTCGAAACCCTACGCCGCAAGCAAAACTCTGCTCCTCGCTTAAACCCGCGAGCCCCCGGACCCGGATGTTGTTCCGCTTCCGCCCGGCCCCCTCGTAGCCACCGCCTCCGTTAGCGCCGCCACCCCACCTCGCCGGCGGCCATGGCGACCCCGTCTTACGCGGCGGTGAAGGGCCTCAACACGTCCTCGTCCAGCCGCAAGCGCTTCTCGGTACGCCTCTTCTCCGACTGCTGTTTCGCTGACACCGAATCCAGCTCGCGGAAGAGTTTTTTTTTTTGGATGCTAATGGGCTCTGTGTTTCCTTCTGCAGTTCAAGAGCTTCTCGCAGCGGGTGGAGGAGATCGACATCGATGTGTACCGCAGCCTCCACACGCTGAAGGCGGAACCGTCCAGCGGATCGTCCTTCCTCCTCGACGCAATTGCGGAGTGGAGGGTATGCGACCTTTTCTTTTCTTGCTTCGTTTATTCCAATCTTTGATATCCTTAAATCCACTTTGGAAGTAACAAGGGAGCTTAATTTGGTGCTTAGAGCATCAGAAAGAGTTTAATTTCCTTAATCATTGTTTGCTGTGCTGTCCTGTGTGCTATATTGTGTAATCTAGTCAGGATTACATCCAAGAAAATGGAAACAACACATTCTAAAATTCCACTCAGCATGAAATGGACCTTAGTTCCATCTAATTTGCTTATTTTTTCTTATTGAAGAATTAACAGAGTTCAAGGTTGTTCACAAACTGCACAAGTACAAACTTTTGCTTTAGTAACTCTATCTAGTAGAAGCATAGAAAACCTAAAACTTTTAACCGCTCCTGGGTTGCCATGCTTAAACTGCATCATACCTAATCACCTTTCTGGCCAATGCCTGCGCCATGGTTGGCTAGGTTTTTGCCTGCGCCGTGTCTTGGCCCAACACTATGCATGGTTGAGTAGTTGAGCGAGTGCAACACTCTTGACTCGAATTCCACCATTGGATTGCTCCCACCATCGTACTCACTTAGCATAACCTGCTACTGACGAATCACACCACCATATATGTCTTCACTTTATACTTGCACTTGGCGTCTAAGTGTGTTACAGTTCGATCAACTTCTGTGGCTACCATCATGTTTGATGCATCGCACAGAGGTGCCAATATGGAAAAGGGCAATGAATTCAATCATATTGTTAATTTCTAGCCAATAGATTAGTCTCCCAGCTGTCATCAATGTACTCCCTCTGTCCCAAAAAGAGTGCACATCCCACTTTTCGAGGGGTCAACCAATCTCAAGTCTGACTAAATATATGCAAAAAAAGGTACTAACATTTATGTTATCGAATAAGCATTATTAGATTAATCATGCAATGTGTATTTCATAAGAAACTTATTTGGAGATACGAACGTTGATAATATTTTCTTTAAATCTAGTCAAACTTGAAATTAATTGACTCCTCGGAAAGCGAGATGTGCATTCTTAGAGGGACATAGGGAGTATGAAGTTGCAGCAGGTTCCTTTCCATGGCCCTTTTAATTGCTATATAGAGTTATATAAATATGCCAACCCTTACTCCAGAGTCGATGCTAATATGATCATAAATGGTGCGATATGAGGCTCGTCATTGGGCCAAGGGTGTGATGGTGCTGAAGGTCCAACACATGCACCAGCGCAACTCTCTCGGTCTTGTGATGGAGTTAAGAGCATGATATAGGCTGAGCAGTTTCAGCAGATGCATGAAGTGGGCTGTGTGGGGGCATATCTGGAAGGAGTTTTGAGTAAAATCGTTGCTAGTTTTCTGGTGCCGAAAGATGCACTAGCAGGTCTTGCCTAGGATAGTGATGGAAGTTAGCGCTTGAAGTAGACCAAGCACAACGGCAGAGGCATGGCTTGTGCCCAGCATGAGCGCATCTAGAAGGGTTTTTTGATTAAATCTAGGCCATGTGGGTACTTGGTTCTTTCTATTGCAAATAGATTAGTTATAGTTATAGGCAATTATTTAACACTTGTTTCTTTTGTTCCTTTTCTTATGTGAATCCAGGAGCTCAATACTGCAGAGGATTTCATCTCATTTTATGAGGAGATGATACCATTGGTACAGACACTGCCTCAAATTGTCTTGCACCGTGAAAAGCTCTTTTCCGCACTTGTACAAAGGGTAAACATGAGTGCAAGATTGTCCCTGGAGCCAATACTCATGTAAGCATATCACAGATTCATGTACTTAGTTAGTGTGATGACTTCAACTCTTCTTCGTATGGTACTAAATGTGTTATATGCTGTCATTGCCTTTCCTTATTTGTCTGACCTACATATGCGAATGATGCATGATTACTCAAGTTTGGGGTTTGTGTAACAATTTTGAAAAACTATCTGTACAATATAATAAGAATAAAAATTGGAAATGAAGTCAAGTTTGTCATTCTTCATATGTGATCATCTGATAAAACTTGCTGTGCAGTAGATTGTTCTGTTGGGCTGTAAATGGAACCTGCCTATGTCTGTACTTACAGCTTGTTCGCTTGGTCGTATTTGGCTTATAAGCCATGGCTTATCAGCCAACGTACAATATTTTTCTCTCACACCAAACCATCCAACAGTACTTTCAGCCATGGCTTATAAGCCAAATCAGTCCAAACGAACAGGGCGTTAGTTGTAGATGTTTTGTTATATCTTTGTTGGAATGGCTACTGGATCAGCATACAACCTTTAAGCAACCTTAATACTAGGTGATCCCATATTTTATTGCTCTCGACAATTGTTTTTTTTGTAAGGAGACACGGGGAGTTGAAGAGCCTCAGTTTATTGTCTGACCCTTGGTTGCACACATGCCCTATTTTCTGTGTTGTTCTATTGTACTACTCAGCTCAATTTTGCCTATTGCAATCCTTTGTTTGAATTAAATGTACTTCTATCGAGTAATGTGCTCCAGTGCGCTGTAGCATCAGAATTTCAGTTTCACTAGGTCACTAGTGGAATCCTACTTTATGTTTAATATTCAATAGCTCATGTTTGGTTTGTGATGATTTAACAACTATTGGATGTCTAACTGATTTCTTTTTGACATGCAGGTTGATTGCAGCTCTCTCCAGGGATATTCTAGAAGATTTTTTGCCGTGAGTTTCGGAGCTCCAATTCAATAAGTTACTATAAGGCTACTCAGCATGGTTGTTAGTCTGTAGCATTATAGTGTTGTGTAGGCCCTGGTCCTTATGGCTTGCTTGTTTTGTTTTTTGTTATCTCAGATGATTACCTTGATCTATTTTTCCCTAATGACCTAAATTAAATCAACCTAAAAGGATTATAATCTCTATTGTTCTGCTGCAATAGTTGTCTGAGACTTTATTTTCATACAGAATGAGAGGTTTCAGAGGCCCTTATCCTCGTTAGTTACGCTTGACCTTTTTTTCTATTTTTTATTGATTACAGCTTTTTAGGAAGACATGCTAGTGCCCTTTTAGCTCTCCTTAATGATGGAGGTGATCGTGACCCCGAAATCCTGGAGCAGGTTGGTCTGCTTATTGTGATTCATAAGTCTTGCTTGCAGTTAAGTAGCAGAAGTCATATGTAATGTTGTATTTCAGGTCTTCACATCCTGGTCGTATATAATGATGTACTTGCAAAAGTATCTAGTGAAAGATACTGTCCAAATTCTTAGGTGAGTTTGCATCTTCAAAAATGAGGCCTATGTATGCTATTGGCTCAAACCTTGTTTAATGGCCTTTGGCCCCATGATTAGATAAACAAGTTGCATTTGTTGTTATCCAAAATAAAATCAGTTGCATTTGTTGATAATTTGATATCCAAATTCAGCTATCTAACTGACTGCCAAGTCTTTATCATTGTTGAAGGACCACAGCAGCGTTGAGATATTCCCCAAAGGACTATGTTAGAGAATTTATGGCAGAATCTGTATCATTTTTGTTGAGGAATGCACCTAATAATCAGCTAACGCAAGGTATTTTTCTTTTCTCACTTATGTTCTTTTACTGGATATATATCATGTTTCTGAAAAGTATGGGTCTTTTTTGTTTTCCTCAACTTTTGGTGTTGGTTTCAATAATGCTATGGAGCCACTAGCTTTTCATATTTAGTTCAAAATTAACCTTTGTCGTATCTGGCTGTGGGCTCAACTTAAACACTATCTCCATTGTGAATTGCTCAAAGATATGACATAGTTTTTGTGGAAGTATTCATTCTAGCCAAGCCTGAAACTGAGGTCTCAGAGGACCAACTGAAAGTTGTGGGAGTAAAGTAATAGATAAAGATGGAGACTTAAAGGGCATCTCCATTTATTTTTCATTTAAAAAAATTCTACTAAATTGGTTCCTTTCTGTGTTTTTTTTTTCTGTCTGGCCTGTTATCTATTCTTGATTGGAAGATGAGTTTGATGAGGCACACTGCTTACACTGTGGTTCAGTTTCAAATCATTTCTATAATGAGGTTTACTAATTTTCTGACTTCAAATATTGAAAAAAAGGCAGATTTCCCACTACATTCAAGTGCTTTTGATGATTTGCTCTCAGTTATCTCACTTAGGCCCCAGGACACACATCCATTCAAGTACTAATGAATGGAGTTTTAACTGCGCAGATTGGTGTTTTCCTTTTTTCCACTGGCTTCCTATCTTTTGCAACTATGCAATGTTTTCTGTTTGCTGAGGCAGAAACCTCTTAACATAGGGAGAATGGGTTTTCCATATAAAGTTGTGTTGTGTAGCTTCATCACTACTCCCTTCGTTCCAAATTGTAAGTTGTTTTGCCTTTTCTAGGTACATAGCTTTTGCTACGCACCTAGATATACATTATGTCTAGTTGCATACTAGAAGCTATGTATCTAGAAAAGCCGGAACAGCTTACAATTTGGAACGGAGAGAGTACTGGTACTAAAGAGTTTAGGCTGAGCTACCAACAATGGTAGTGGGCAGCTAGGCTGTCATGCTTGTATAAATGAGGTAGCTAATTTATTTTAACTTGCATTTTTCTTGATTGGTCCTTAGGTCTACTGAAAGTTCTACGTGAGGCTGCTAAACAACCATCACCTACACGGATAGACGGGGTGGTCTCTTTGCTGTGGCATGTCATGAAAGGAACTTCCACAAAGCTACACTCAAAAGCTGGGCAGGTCTTGAAGTTCTTGTTGAGCAAGTCAGTTGTTTCCACTCTCCCTGATAAATTCCCTGATGGTCAGATAACTTTCTGCGAATGACACTGTTTTTTTTTTTGCATTGCCCTTATGTTCCATATGTTCTACCTATTGCTTGTTTTCATTGGGCCACCTCATTATCAATTTGGTTTAGCTAGTTTGATCAGTGCCTCATTATTTTAATTCATAAGTGACTTTTTTAGCCTCCATGTTTTATCTATTCCATGATGGTCAGATGACTTTCTGCCAAATTCCCAATGACATCTACTATTGTGATTTTCTTAATGTTAGTTGCACTGCCCTTATATTTCATTTGTTCCATCATTGCTTGTGTTCATTGGCTCACCTCGTCATGTATCACCATTTAGTTGAATTCATCAGTGCCCCGTCATAATTCATAAGTGAGTTTTTAGACGTCTGTTATGACCGGCGTCCAGTACGTCAGGTGCCGGCGCACAAGTGATTAGGAGGCCGGCGCACAGGGGCTATGAGGCGCCTGGATTAGATGGGCTAATGGCCCAGTTATCTTTATTTGCTATTTCCCTCAATAGGATATTTATTTGTTAAAATAGGATTTTATAGAGAGGCTATATATATATATATATATATATATCTTGTAAACAATTATTGGAGAATTAAGCAAGGCAAATATTCTTGCCTGGCCTCAAGGGCCATTTACCGTGACCCCTGCCTCCCTCACGTTGCCTTCCTCCTCCAGCATGCCTAGGGCAGCCGCCGCCTGCCTCCCTGCTCAAGCCACGGCGCCCCAGCGCCGTCACCCTCGCCCCCAACCTCCGATCTTCTATCCCTACGCTCTTCGCAGCCGCGGTAGGATCAAGGATCCTATCAATCTGGTATCGGCGAGTCAGGTTCCGATGCTTCCGCGACAGTGGACGCTAAGACCACTGCGCCGCCGGTTCCGCTGGTCGTGTCGCCGGTGCCGCAGGGGGCGCAGCCTTCCCCTTCTGACGCCATCACCAAGGCCCTCGCTGAGATCGCCCAGCAGCTGGCCCATCTCAACGCTGGGCAGGTGCACCTCTCCGCGCCGCAGGCGTCCATGCACTCTCGCCTGGCAACCGTGGAGAGTCATCAAGCGTCTTCATCGGCGACGACCATGCCCCAGGGTTTCCCCTACGGGATGGCAGTGTACGTAACAGCGGCTCTGTCCACTTTCTCCACCAGCACCGCCATACCCGCAGACACCGCCTCGCATACCACGCTGCCCACTTCCACGATGCCCGCCGCCCCAACCCCATCCACCGGAGTTCCCATCCACTTGCTCAAATTTCCACCCTCACCATCGCCGCTGCCCAATTTTTCGCTGCCACCAGCGCCGGTGTTTCCCACCTACACTACCGCGCCGCCGCCGCCGGCTCCTACCCCAGCCGCGCCATCTCCGGGGTTGGGAATCCCCCGCTTCAGCAAGCTCGACTTCACCTCCTATGATGGCTCGGAGTATCCCTTGAATTGGCTCACCCATTGCGAGCAATTCTTTCGAGGGCAGCGCTTGCCTCGGATCGCGTCTGGCTCGCGTCCTACCATCTGCATGGCGCCGCACAGACGTGGTACTACGCCCTAGAGCAAGATGAGAGTGTACCTTCATGGGAGCGTTTCAAGGATCTCTGTCATCTACGCTTCGGGCCGCCTGTTCGTTGCAACCGCCTCTCCGAGCTTGCGCGGTTGCCCTTCCAGACCACCGTGGAAGATTACCAGGAGCGTTTTAACGCCCTGGTCTGTCACAACCCCAACCTGGAGCCGCGCCAGAAGGCGGACTTGTTCGTGGGGGGCCTTCCGGAGCACATCCGCGTCGACGTCGAACTCCGGGCTCCCCAGGACTTGTAGACGGCGATGCACCTGGCTCGGGCTTACGAGCGCCGCGCCGCGGCCATGCTGCCGGCCCCAGTGCAGCGGCCTGCGCGCCCTCAGCGCCAGCCCCTGGCGCTGCCCAAGCCACCGGCGCGTGTCCCAGGGCCTGGGGCCGCCGCACCAGCAGCAGCAGCGCCTGCCCAGCAACAGCCACCGCAGGCGCTGCCAGTAGGTCAGGCACCGGCGCACAAGTGGCTAAAAAAATAAAGATGTTATGACCGGCGTCCAGTACGTCAGGCGCCGGCGCACAAGTGGCTAGGAGGCCGGCGCACAGAGGCTATGAGGCGCCTGGATTAGATGGGCTAATGGCCCAGTTATCCTTATTTGCTATTTCCCTCAATAGGATATTTATTTCTTAAAATAGGATTTTATAGAGAGGCTATATATATATATATATATATATCTTGTAAACAATTACTGGAGAATTAAGCAAGGCAAATATTCTTGCCTGGCCTCAAGGGCCATCTACCGTGACCCCTGCCTCCCTCACGTTGCCTTCCTCCTCCAGCACGCCTAGGGCAGCCGCCGCTTCCTCCCTGCTCAAGCCACGGCGCCCCAGCGCCGTCACCCTCGCCCCCGACCTCCGATCTCCTATCCCTACGCTCTTCGCAGCCGCGGTAGGATCAAGGATCCTATCACGTCTCCATGTTTCAGAACCACAATGCAAGACCTAACATCATTTTTTGTGCATAATCATGTCAGGGAAAATCTGTTTTGAAAGCTGCTCTTTTTTACACTTCTTTCTGTTCTTCAATAATAATCACTGCATAGTACAAAATGCAGGGTCTTCTACTATTCATGAGTTCATGACAGGGCTGATTCAAAGATTATGCGATGAAGTGGATCCAAAAGAATTACCATTGATGTATACTTGTTTATTTGAAGAAATCAACTGCTGTCTTAAGGATGGCTGTTTGGAGCATTTGAAGTGCTTGATTGATTTTCTTGCATTTGCTTTACAGAAGAAGCAAAGCAATGTATTCGGTCAGATTTACCAGTCCGATTTACCAATTCGTTGTCGATATTCTTTCACTGCTTGAATTCATTGTTAGTAAAGATTAGATGATTAGTAGATTCTTCTCTATTTTGCCAGATAAGGTGAAGTTGATTAAACTTGTTGAGTTGCTGGTTAGTAGATATGTGTTGCCTGGAAGCAACATAACAGAAGCTTCTTCATCTGAGGTTCTTGGAAGTATTCTTGACTTTCTGCTTTCTGTTCTGGATGTTCCAACCATTTCTGGCAATTTGTCCATCGTATCACCTTTCTATGCTCCAGTGTTCAAATTAACAAATCCGAGGTAAATTTTCTCTTGCTGATGGTGTTTGTTTACTTTGTTAACTCCTGGACATTTTGCTTCTCACGAAATGGTAGTGATCTAGCACCTAACACCGATCTCAACTCTGTATCCAGTGTGATTGTCTTTATAAAGAAACTTTTGGCAACAGGTCCTCTAGTTACACAACATTTTGAAAGTCAGATATTGAGGTATGTAATATATTTTCTTATATTCCTTAAAAAATGTTATGTCTATTCACGATTCGCACACAAAAGATTTGACCATGCAATTTTATGCCTTGTAGTGCAATGGATAATTTCATTGCAAGTTCACCCGAGGATGTTATCTTTATCCTTCACAATTTCTTTAAAGGATCAAAGAAGCAAATATTTCTTCGTAGCACTGATGGAAATCATCTGGATTCAGTGGAGAAAACTTACAAGTTCTTTGAATCAAAATTTTCTTTCTGGATAGAGTTATTAGATGATACAGTCGGCACTGGAAATCGATCTAGTAATAATCAGGTCAGTGAAAAGGAAGCTGCTATACTGTGGGGATCTATTTGCTGCTATCCTAACATGAAAGGTGTACATCAAGATAGTTTGTCACTGCTGAGGAAGTTAATCTTCAACTTTGATCGGTTGCTTGAAGTGGGAGAAGGTGATTTTACTTGAAGATTTCTTTATCCTAATATCACCGTCGTTGGTCTTTCTAAAAGGCATAAATTCAAATGATTGACATGCAGAGAACATGAATGGTCTTCCAATGACTACCTGGAGAAGTCTACTTGGTGCAGCATTGTCATCGTACCACGAATTATCGCTGGTCAACACCAGCAGAAATTCAGAATTTAGTTTTTTCATATCGCTTGCCAAGAGTCACAGTACATGCCCACAAGTACTGTCTGCTGTAGCTGAATATTTGGATTCCCTGCATGGGTAAAGCTACATATACTTTTTACCCTTCACTTTATCATTTGTTTCCTTAATTTATTTGATTAAGGCAATTCTTCATTTTTTTCTGTATGCTTCTGTGAGCAGACTACCATCCCTGGAAGTGACAAAAGAATTTGATCCACAAAATCTCTTGGATCTGTTCTCCATCTTTGCTGTCAATTTGAGCAGTCCAAGCAAGGATGTTCGAATTTTAACGTTGAGGATTCTATCATATTTTGTGAAGATGGATCAACGTCTAATCACAGATGAGGAGCGACCACACAAGAGGCAGAGAACAGAAGTTTCTGGAGAGGAAGCTGTTGCTAAATATGCTAATGTATGTCTTGTGAACTAATACTTTTATTTGCTATTTTCCTGGCATTGCTCTAATGTTTACTTGAAATCAGGTTGTGGATACTCTTTTGATTATTGAGTCGACACCAATTTCAGTATCTACTAGCCGTAAAATTGCTATCTTCATTTCTCGGATACAAATGAGTTTATATTCCAAGATGGTTCATGATGATTACATACCTCCTCTCTTACATGGTATTATTGGCATATTGTACAATAGATTTAGTGATCTGTGGCCACCAACACTGGATTGCCTTGCTGTCCTCATTAGACAACACAAGGAGCTTGTTTGGGGTCAGTTTGTTCAGTTTATTGCAATTCACCAATCAAAAGGACTGACTGTGAAAAATAAGGAGAAGCTGGAAGCTGCAACCCAGCCACAGTGTACGTATCAGTCGTTTATCTAATGTACTTTTTGTAAGATAATCTGCTGCATTCTCCTGATCTTTTGCTACAGCAGGGGTTAGGCAATAGGTCAACTCTGCTGTTCTCTATCTACTGTAGTAGTATGGCAGTAGTGCCAAGTAGTGGCTGATCTCAGCCCAATAGTAGATAGCTGTAGCAAGTAGTGGCTATAAAGTGTGGTTGTAGTGTACCTTGTAGGTGGTAGCTAAGAGTTGTATATATCCAGTTTGCTTGGCAATGAAAGGGCAGTTCAGTTCAGCAGCATTTGCACTTGTGTGTGCTCTCTTCTCACCCTTCTCTTCTTCCTCTAGCCCAAAATCCAGTGTGTGTGAGAGAGAGTGAGCTGCTGCTCACCTGTGCAGGGCTGCTGGCTGCCAACACTTTTGTCATTGTTCTTCTAGAAACCCACACATTAGACAATCCAGAGCCTCTAGTAACCGTTTGTATATGTCTTCATTCTTTACATGCACACATCTGTGCTTTGAGTTGCCCTTTTCATGTCCTTTGCTGCTGTGTGGTCATATTCCTAATTCTGCTCAGAAGTTCTTGACGCTTTATTGGGATTTTGTATCGTATTTCAAATGGTGCATTTGCAGGCTGTTTAGATGTATATTATTGTCAAATTATTGTCAGATCTGGCAGATAAGCTGTGATTTTGATGACAAAGTTCTGATGTGATATGCTTTTAGTTACACCTGATGGTACCATCTGAGGATACTGGAGTCTTATCTTACCTTTTGAATTATCTACCTGTGCTGACTTTCTAACTTAGTGTTTTGCATGCTTCTACATTAACAAATTAACAATAGTTCCTTCTGTTCAGCTCGGTTTACATAATGAAAAATTAATTTGTTGGTTTTCACATATTTGTGATTTACTTGTAATTGGCCTACAGAAATCCTTTTTGTAAAATGCTTAGTAGTAATTATGGAAAGCAACCGATTTGAAGCAGTAAGAGTCAATGATGTATCTTTACAATCTTTCTGATATTATTGAGTATTCTTGTATCCATTCTTCTTTGGCTCTGTTTATTCTTTTTGTACTGCTGTTTCTTACCCCATGTTTGGTATTGCAGCTATTTTTGACTGCTTCAACTTGTATCTTGCTATGGACTTTGATTGCACACCAGCTGAGACCATGGCTACCTTATTGCTTCAATCGCTCCAAAGGATTCCTGATGTTGCTGAATCCCGATCTCGACATCTTATACCGCTATTTCTCAACTTTATGGGTTATGATGATGGCAGCATCTTTAGGTATTTAGATGACAAACTATCTTATTTCTACAATTTTGACTTTTGGAAGTCCGATCCTTATTGATACCTTTTTTGAACCGACTTCTGCAGTGCTGATTCATATATGCCTGAAAAATGTAAAGGCAAACAATGGAAAACGATTCTAAAAGAATGGTTAAACTTATTGAGGTTAATGCACAATACAAGATCGTTATATCAGAGCAAATTTCTCCAGGAAGTGCTAACTAAAAGGTCTGCGAATAAATAGTTATATATGTGCTGCTGCGGCCTGCAAATGAATTAATGTGTTTTGTGTGTTATAAATTGTGTTTTAATTGTTTGTTCCCAGGGTTCTTGATGAAAGTGATCCTGACATACAAGCAAAAGCATTGGATTGCCTTTTGAACTGGAAGGATGAGTTCTTGACCCCGTACAGTCAAAATCTTAAAAATCTGATTGACGTAAAGACTCTTCGTGAAGAGCTGACCACATGGGCAGTTTCACATGACTCCTCGTCAATTCTGAAAGACCATAGAAGTCGTGTGGTTCCTCTGGTTATCCGTGTGTTGGCACCGAAAGTAAGGAAGCTGAAGCTACTTGGTTCTCGAAAGGTTTGTGTTTGCTTACTGCTTATCTATCAACAATAATGGTATTTGTAATTTTTCATTTGCTTTGTGTTTGACCTCGTCATTATTTTTTTGCATTCTGCCAGCACACAGGTGTCAGTCATCGAAAGGCAATTCTTCGTTTCCTTTTGCAGTTTGATTCAAATGAACTTGAGCTCTTTTTCTCATTACTTCTGAGGTCCTTGATCCCTGGCAGCCTCCAGCTTAAAATGTTTGGTTCTCAGTCTGACAACCTACTTGGAAATTTCACTGACATTGTTGGAACTTCAACAGAAATTTGTGTAGAGAACTTTACATGGAAAAAGGCAAATGGTTTCATTCATCTGGTTGAAGAAATTTTTGGTACTTTTGATATGGCACATATAAGCCCATTTCTTAATGTTTTATTAATCATTGTCGCTCGCTTGCTGGAGAGTTGCATGCGGAATCTTAGAAGTGAGAGTGATGGGAAATATCCTTGCAACCAATCAAATGACCATGATAATGATTGTTCCATAAATTCTGAAGTGGGCAATTCTGTAAACGTGGATGAATGCCGTAAAGAAATGCATCTAGGAGACCATATGGAGGTGCGCCATATTATCACCTTTACGGATGCTCTTATCTTTCAGTTTACTCTAGTACCATATGTGACATCTTTTGCTGAACTCCCAAAGTAGCTTTGTGTTACTCTGGTAATCAAGCTCAGAATGCCAAATTACTGAAATAACTAGGACATCTGAAGATATTATAGGGAAGAACTAGTTACATATAGCAAATCAAGTAGATGGTTCTATCAAATTCTTACTTCAAGTACTTATTTGTAAGCTTGTGTCATTATTTCTTATCATGAAGCTACTATGCATTTTATTTGCCAAATGTTTATGTCTTCTCCTAACTAATTGCTACAGCAACCTCACTCTGTCATGCAGACAAGTGTATCCATCAAGCAGTTGAAGGATTTGAGGTCTTCATGTATTAGAATTGTCTCGTCAGCCCTTAGTCACTATGAAAGCCATGAGTTTGGAGAAAACTTCTGGGGTATTTTTTCCTCTTCTGTGAAACCTCTGATAGACTGCTTTACACAAGAGGCTTCCAGTAGTGAGAAACCAAGTTCATTATTTGCTTGTTTTATGGCTATGAGTCGGAGCCCAAAATTAGCACCACTGCTCGGGTCGAATAATCTTGTACCAGCTATTTTTTCTATTTTAACTGTGAAGACAGCGTCAGGATCCATCACCACCTATACCCTTGAGTTCATTGAGAATCTGTTGAGGTTGGATATTGATTTGCAGCAGCAAGATGACCATTCAGTGAAGAAAGTTCTTCTTCCACATATGGATGTTCTTATCCATAGTCTCCATGATTTTGTTAATCACCGCAAAGAGCTTAACAGGTTAGTCACGCCATTACTATAGTAATACTACTGTGCAGAATGCAAAACCTTGACCACTTCAATATACTAAAATACTTCCTCTTTTTCACTGTATTTGTTCATGGCATCGGGGGGATATGATTCAGTATATCTGTCCATTGAAGAAATCAGAAGTATAGTTATTGTGATGTTTCACAGTCTACCCCCAATTAAATGCCTTGAAGGAGGAAGATTAGTTGTAGCATGCTATTTAATTGGGTTATGGATGGTGATTTCACACTGGGTTTTCTTTGAACTATTTTCTTGGTTAGTGCGCATTTTTTGGGCTATGGACAAGCATAGTTTATCAAATGAGAGTGATCGTAAAAAATACCAATATGTCAGTCATTTAATTTATTTTGTCCATTCATAGAAAATGTAATTTTTAGACTTGTGGATCTAAGACTGTCTATATCCTATAAATCAACAAATGAATCATAGCTTCCGTAAAAAAAGAATCATACCGTAGACATTAACTTTCTATAATGTTTTGTTCATCTATTATGGTGGTTAAACATCTCTTATGAGAGACTCAAGACTTCAATGTCATTGTTTAGATGTCTCTGTTTTGTCAAGCAAGTGTATAAATTTTCTTAAGACTCTTCATTGCTTGGGTCGTATCCTCTCTTTAAAACTTCTGTTCCACATTGCATCGCATTAATATCTTCGGACATGTTTACAGCACATTTGGGAGCATATGCATGTGACTTAATAATCTTGACTTAATTTCCTGCATTTTTAATATATACAGGAGATCTGGTACATGGCTTGGGCAACGCGAACTTAGGCTGTTCAAATTATTGCTAAATTACATCACAGATCGCTCAGCTGCTGATAATTTCATAGACCTTATTCTTCCATTTTTCAGTAAGAAAGACTTGAACTCCGGTAAGCCTTTTATGGAGTAAATTTTGTGTGCACATTAGCCTGCATATCGAATGATTGTTTTTTTTTTAATTTGCAAATGCCCAACCTTGACATGGTCTGCCCTATTTGTCTCATCTTTTATATCGCAGATGATTGTTTGGAAGCACTATGTGTTGTGAGGGGAATAATTCAAAATCTGAGATGCAAGGTATCTGTAAAAGTTCTAAATGCACTGAACCCATTACTTGCGACTGTCGGATTGGAACTGCGGCTATGTATCTGTGATATTTATGATGGGTTGTCATTACATGATCCTTCAATGTTGTTTCTGGTAACTATCACTATTTGTGATGTCAATTATGTCCACTTTGCCATGTTGCCTGTTCCTGTTTCACAGTTTCTTGTGGTAATTTGCATTTTTGACAGGCTGGGTTAATACGAGATCTGAATGCAGTTTCAGCTTCAGAACTTGGTGAACTAGATTATGACACAAGACTTAACACCTATGACAAGGTTAGGCCACAGTTGTTTCTTGGCTTGACAGAAGAGCATGTGGGCGCCATATTATCTCATTGTGTGTATGATATGTCATCTGAAGAGTTGATTTTGCGGCAAAGTGCATCGAGGGCTCTGCAGTCATTCCTGGATTTTTCTGCTGCAGTTATGAATAATGATGTGTCCAAATACTCTATTGATGATAAATCTAGAGAGAATAATACCAGAAGCATCTGCACGATGGGCTGTATTCAGAAGATATTGGAAAAAACTTATCTGCACAATATGGGAGTAGCAATGACTAAAGATATATCAATTCAAAAGGTGTGTATATATTTATTATTTTTTAGTTTGTAGTCTATCAAATTATTGGTTGAAGGACTGAAAATGATGTTGTATTCAGGAATGGATTATTTTACTTAGGGAGATGGTCTCCAATTTTAATCATTTAGCATCCTTAAGCTCATTTAGGCCTCTCTGTAAGGAGGATATGGAAGAGGATTTTTTCCACAACATAACTCATTTACAGGTAAATGTGCTTGATTCAGTTATAACAAAGGCCAGATAAAGGACTGTAAAACTCATTTATATTTACTAATGCAGGCTGGTAAAAGATCAAAGGCATTGTCGCTTTTCAGACAGGGAATCAAGGAAAACAACTTTTCAGAGGTAAATGATAATAGAACGCTCTAGTTGATGTCAGTATGGTATGTGCATATTTGGAAATTAAATTGCTGATAGTTGATCATTTGTTTCGGCTGTTGAATTGAAAAGCTAAGTACTTGTTTGGTGGACCTGTGATGCAAGTACCAGTTTTTTATAAAAAAAATAGGTACTTTGTCTCTTTGCTTTGTCAGGCTAGTATGGCTTCACAAATGTTTATATAATATTGCTGAAGAGATGTGAGCCTATTTTTTCCCTTTACCTAAGGGATTTGTGACACAGGCCAGATTTTCTTTGAAACTGTGTAACAGTGTACGGATCTTGCATCACAAGCAGCAGAAATTTGTCTTCTAAAGCAGTGCAATTCTGTCTTGCAATACTGTGTTAACAAAGGAAATCTTAATAGTTGACGACTACAGGAATGTGTTATGGCCATCTAGTTAGTTAGCACTCAGCAGTCAGCACCTAGAAAAATGAGATGTTCAAAGAGTACATTTTCCTATAAAGAAAAACATTAATCTGTTTGTTGCTATAGTGTTTTTGTTTCCACCATTGGTTCTTGCGTTTGCTAAAAATTTACCAGCAAAGTTGATGGCCTTTTCTTTTTGTTTAGATACATTTTTTTACTTACATAAGAAAAGCATTTTGCACGTAAATCGTCACTCACCAATATCTGTTTCATGCACCTGTACCTGTTGCATAACTCGATAAAGTGTCCAGTGAACTGAACTCGTTATCTTCTCCCGTTTATTTTTTCATTAACATCACTTTGTGCTTTCATTTAGGATATCACTATGAAAGTCTTTGTTCCACTATTTTTCAATATGTTTTCTGACATAAAAGCTGGGAAGGGTGAACAAGTCAGAGATATATGTTTGGATACACTATCTGCTGTTGCTGCCAAAGTGCAGTGGGAACAGTATAGAACAATATTGAAGAGATGCTTCCGAGAATTAAACCTTAGACCTGATAAGCAGAAGATCATATTGAGGCTGATTTGCTCCGTGTTAGATGCATTCCATTTCATGAAGCCTGCAAATGATGCCTCAGGAAATTCTGATGCTATGAGTGAAGATGCTGATTCTTCCCTTACATTCTCTTTGACTATGGTCTCTTCTGATAAGCAACAGTACCTGCAAAAGGTTGTGTTTCCGCAGGTTCAAAAGTTGTTAGGATCAGATCCAGAGAAAGTCAACGTCAACATAAACCTAGTAGCACTGAAAATACTTAAGTTGTTACCGGTGGATTATTTTGAGTCACAACTTTCGAGCATCATTCATCGAATCTGTAACTTACTCAAGAATCGTCTTGAAAGCATACGTGATGAAGCTAGGTCTGCTTTAGCTGCTTCTGTGAAGGAACTTGGGATTGGGTATTTGCAGTTTGTGGTCAAGATATTAAGAGCTATACTTAAAAGAGGTTTTGAGTTACATGTTCTGGGCTACACACTTCATTATTTATTGTCAAAAAACATTACTTCGGATATGTATGGTAGGCTTGACTACTGTTTAGAAGATCTGTTGGCAGTGATTGACAGTGATTTACTTGGAGATGTTGCAGAACAAAAGGAAGTTGAAAAACTTGCCTCCAAAATGAAAGAGACAAAGAAGAGAATGTCATTTGAGACTCTTAAGCTGATTGCTCAAAGTATTACATTCAGGACAGATTTACTGAAGAAGATAATCTCACCTGTTTCTTTACATCTTCAGAAGCAACTTACTCCAAAGTTGAAAACCAGACTTGAGATGATGCTACACAATATAGCCTTAGGGATTGAGTGCAACCCATCTACTGAAACATCAAACTTGTTTATCTTCGTGTATTGTCTTATTGAGGATACTATTACAGGAAGTAGATCTGAATGCAAAGAGAATACACAATCTAGTCCTGATCAAGACAGTACTGTAGGAAAGACCTTCCTGGGACTAGGTGAGAGTGGATCGCAGAATTCTTATATACTTACCAAGTTTGCACTTGACTTACTTCGTAATCGTCTGAAGAGCATCAAGCTAGACAAGGAAGATGAACAACTCGTGAAGATGTTGGATCCTTTTGTTGACCTTTTGCGAAAGTGTATGAGTTCCAAACATGAAAGTGTTCTCTCAGTCACTTTTAGATGTTTTGCTTTATTGGTGAAACTTCCTTTGCCATCTCTCAAGGACAATGCAATTATTATAAAAAATGTACTTATGGACATTGTACAGAGAGCTGGAAACTCCAATGGTCATTTGGTCACATCTTGTTTTAAGCTACTTTCTGATCTACTTAGAGGATTCAGGATTTCACTTTCAGAGAATCAGCTTCAGATGCTTGTTCATACCCCTATGTTTGTGGATCTTCAGACAAATCCTTCCCCTGTTGCCTTATCGCTTCTCAAAACAATAGTCAGGCTAAAATTGGTTTCCCACGAAATTTATGATATGGTTGTTAAGATAGGAGAGTTGATGGTAACAACGCTAACTGAATCTATACAGCAGCAATGCATTCAAATTATGCTACAGTTTTTTCTGAACTATCCACTTTCTGAGAAGCGCTTACAGCAACATATTGACTTTTTTCTGGCAAACTTAAGGTATGATGAATATCCATGGTTACTTACCTTTAGCGTAACATCTGCACTGTATGCTAACACACTGGAAAATTGCAGTTATGAACATCCTTCAGGAAGAGAAGCAGTGCTTGAAATGCTCCATGACATTCTTACCAGATTTCCCCAGAGGATTATTGATGACCAGGGTCAAACTTTTTTTCTTCATCTTGTAGTTGCTCTAGCGAATGAACAGCATCAGAATGTGTCTTCAATGATCCTTAGAGCTATCCAAAAGCTGTTAGGACGCATTGGTGATCAGGGAAAGAGTTCCATTTTTGAGTATTCCCTTTCGTGGTACACTGGTGAAAAGAAAAGTCTGTGGAGTGCTTCAGCCCAGGTTACCTTCTAGTAGCATTGCTATATTTTTCCATATACTAAAAAAAGATATATTGTACATTTAGCAGTGGACTGTGTGGGTGGTTGCAATTTGCTTTTGTATTTGGGTGGTATTGAAGTACTTTACTTAGTCCCTATATGCTTATGTTTCAGAGTACTATTGTCTTTTTACATCAATTATTGAAGTGGTTCTTGCACTTTACAGGTTATTGGTTTACTTGTTGGTGATCACACATTACAAACGGGCAAGCACCTTAAAAGTATTCTGGCTGTTGTTAAGAAAATAGTGGAATCATCTGTCATTGCTTCTGGAGCTATACAATTAGGCTTATCTGATGAAGCTGTCCTGCCATTGTGGAAAGAGGCTTACCACTCTGTTGCCATGATGGAGAGGTTACTTCTTCGCTTTCCGGAGTTGTATTTTGAGCAGAACATGGAGGTATGATTACCTTCATGCACTACTACTATATCAAATTGCAGATGTATGCATTTTGGTTTTTTTTTCTGATCTAGATCTTGCCATGTCTTTTATGTCGCCTCACCACATGCCTTAGTCACTTTAACGTAAGGCGATAGTCAGTCGCCACGCCTCGCTTTACCGCTTTGCTAACCTTGGTGTTGTCAAACAATCATATTATTCTTTTGCAGCATTCATTTTTTTTGCAGCCATGTCTTTTTACCCATTTAGTGAGATTTGTACTACTATTCAAGGCACTTATTGACCATTTACTTATTTAGTATTGGGGTCTCAGATTTATTTGTTCTTAAACATAGTATTTCTTTCAAGCCTTGAACTGGTCATATCCCTTGCAACCTCAAGTTTATGACACAGTTATAATTTGCAGGATATATGGATAATAGTATGCAAGTTGTTGATCCATCCTCATTCGATGTTGCGTAGTATTTCAAGCTCTCTGGTAGCATCATATTTTGCTACAGCGGAGAAGAGGAAACGTGAACAGAAATTGGATGCCCCATCATGGCTGCTTGTTCAACCAAGCAGGCTATTCATAATAGCTGTTTCCTTGTTGAAACAATTGAGGACTGAACTGAGTGATACTACGGCAAACAATCTGATTGTACAGAATCTTGCATACTCGGTCTGCAACTTGCATATGTTGATTGGGCAATCGACCTCAACACCTCAGTTTTGGTCTAGCATTAGTTCTGATCGTGGTGCTTTCCTTGAGGGTTTTGAATTGCTTGGTTCAACAAAATTGAAAAATATGTTTCTCCTTTGTACTTCGACATCTAGTGATACATCTGGATCTAGTCTTGGCATTAACGAAGAGCCTACATCTTTGTTAGTTTCGTCCATCCTAAAGAAGATGGGAAGAATTGCAATGCAGATGCAGGATACACAGGTAAGCTCCATTCCATCAGCTAAGTCATTTCCTTGTATGTTTCTCAGGATGGTGGCTTGCAATTCATATGAAATACTTTTTTTTTTGTCCATACGCAGATAAAGATCGTGTTCAATTGCTTCAGTATGATTTCATCAGCTCTTGGCTCTGATGAATCACTAACCTATGCTGATCACCTCTTGGCCCCATTGTATAAAGTTTCTGAAGGATTTGCTGGGAAAGTTGTTAGTGGTATGTTAATATTCCTGTCTGGCTGTCTTGGTATTGTTTATTATTTGTTTTCAGCATATCGGAGGTGCATACATATTCAGTGTAGGCATGTTCAGTGCCTAGGGCTTGCCATCTGTCTGAGCTTATCTGAGTACCGTTTTGCTGTTGTCGTTTCAGATGAAGTGACGCAACTGGCCCAGGGGGTCCAGAACAAGTTACGTGACCTGATTGGCTCTGAGAAATTTGTTGAAGTCTACAAGAGCGTTCGGATGGGCCTGAAACAGAAGCGGGACGGTAGAAAGCAGGCACAGAAGATTGTTGCAGCCGTGGACCCAGAACGGCATGCCAAGCGAAAGCAGCGTATTGCAGCCAAGCACCGGGAACACAAGAGGCGGAAGATAATGGCGATGAAGATTGGCAGGTGGATGAGGTAGTTTGGTATTAAGCTCTGTGAAATTAGGTGGCAACGGAGTCATGTAATTGTAGAGGTTTTGTATTCGTGCTAGATGTGCTGGCATAAAACTAAGTTAATGTTTAAGTTGATAGAAAATTTTGTTTTATACGTTGAGTCACACTTTTGACTGGCCGACCTAATTTTGTTGTTGAGTTTCGATATCATATTGTAAGTAAAATATTAAGAGGGATATGCAATGAAGGTATAATTTTTTGGATTAATTTCTTTTCCGGGGAAACAAGTAATAATAATATATTAATTGTGCAATCAAGAATTCTTGCATGAGGTTTGCAGCTGGCGCCATCTGATACCCCGACACGATAAATCGGTGAAAATGCACCCCGGTGAAACTGATACAACCGAGCATCGACAGTCTGCTGCATCCTTCCTGGGAATCTCAAACAACAACAAAGCCTTTAAGTCCCAAACAAGTTGGGGTAGGCTAGAGTTGAAATCCAACAGAAGTAATCAAGGTTCAGGCACGTGAATAGCTGTCTTCCAAGCACTCCTATCTAAGGCTAAGTCTTTCGGTATATTCCATCCTTTCAAGTCTCCTTTTATTGCCTCTACCCAGGTCAACTTCGGTCTTCCTCGGCTTCTCTTCACGTTACTATCCTGACTTAGGATTCCACTACGCACCGGTGCATCTGGAGGTCTCCGTTGCACATGTCCAAACCATCTCAACCGGTGTTGGACAAGCTTTTCTTCAATTGGTGCTACCCCTAATCTCTCACGTATATCATCGTTCCGAACTCGATCCCTTCTTGTATGACCGCAAATCCATACTTTTTTATTATTTTGAACGAAAAGGTTGATTTAATCTATGAATGCTGTTTTTTCTAGTTTCAAAATTTAATACTACAAGTTTGGCTATCGTAAACGTTGTACCGTGATTTGCATCTTCTTGACATGGCATTACTCCCTCTTCATTAAAAGTGTCATTTTCACTTCTCGATGATTTAAATATTTTTGACTTTTGACTAAATATATAAAAAATATTAATATTTATGGTGCATAATTAGAGTAATCACTGAATATATTTTTCATGATAAACTTGTTTAAAGATGTAAATATCTACTTAAATTTGAGAAAGTTTGAATAGCACGAAACTTTATATGACATTCTTTTTGGATGGACGGAGTATGTAAGTTTTCTTTAACCAAATTTGGCTTCGTCCATCTTTTCCTTTGCTTCTCTCTCACTCTCTGAAAAAAGACAGCATTATATCAATTTAACTGTTGGTAACAAATTATGGTCTAGATCATTTCCAGAGGCTCATAACACCAAATTGGTCCATTGAACTAATCGGCTAGCCTTGCTGCATGAGTTGCCTTATTACAGTCTCCTAACATGAGAAGGCCTGCCTAGGCTCTAGTGGGGAATCCGAGGAGGAAATAGTGGCTCCTAACCTAGAATAGTTTCATTCATATCTATTTATGTATTGGTTCTCGTATTTTATATATAATTTATATCTAAGAAGCTATTTCTTCATCTCTTATTAATTTCAATACCATATCATTATTTTGATTAGTTTTTTTTTATCTCAAAAGACGGCTGTAAGGCCTTATATTGCTATCAGATGACTCAGCTAAATATCTAGAAATCAGAACCAAGGTACACCATACACCCCCGCCAGCCGCAGCCAGCCTTTGCTCCTCGCCGTCACCGCCCCTACCGCCTAGGGCTCCTCTCCTTCCTCTCCGATGCGTCTGCTGGTGGTAAGAAGAGGGTCCCATCTCTCTTCTCCGTAGTTTTTAGAGATCTAGTTTGTTCAGGTTTATCCCAAATAATTCTATCAATGAAATTAGACGATTTTCGGTCGGGATATTGTTTCCTGCGATGATTTTAGTGATTGCAACGACGAGGTTGCCATTGTAGATGTCGATTTCATCGGCAGACGGCCAATTTGTGGCCGTTATCCGCAATGGGAGGGTGCTTCTGGGCACTCTCAACAAGGACAGTTCTCCGGATCGTCGATATTTGGGGGGAGAGGAAATCAAGGATTGAAGGTGATGGATCTGCATCCTATACTGTGCCTGACGATGCATGTGTCGATATTCTTTCATCGATTCAGATGCGCTTTGGATGGGTTCTAGAACATTGATCTTGAGGCTTGTCCAATGTTTTAGGGTTAATCGTTGGATTCGATACATGGACTGTACTCTGGCTTCGGTGTTCGACTGCATCGACGAAAGCCACGAGGGAAGAAGACGATGGAAGAACTTGGATAGAATATTGTGCCTTACTTATTTCAAAAATTTTCATATGTAGTTTGGCGCTTTGGAAAAAAAAGCACTCAGCTAAATCGCGAGCCACGTGATTGATTAGTTGACCGTCCTAAGAGCATCTCCAAGAGTTCACTAAATCTCCTCCTAATCCTTGGTTTTTAGAAAGATGAGAAAAAACCTTCTCCAACAACTTCTAATCTATCGCCCTAATTTTTAGGATTCGGAAAACACTCACCCAATCCGCGTAACTTTACGCGCCGGAGACTTCGCGCGTATCGTAGCATCCCGCGTTGTTTCCCTCTTTGGCGTGGTGTTTTGGTGCGGCAGAGGGTCGCCACCGCTGTCTACTGGAGCGGAGTTGGTGCCCGCGTCCTCTGGACGGGAGGTGCTGCCGGGCTGCTGGGAGGTGGCCACCGCCTGGGACAACAAGACCATCCGGTGGATGTGCGTCTTGGTTCCTCCACGGCAGCGGCGTGTACGTGTTCGAGACAACACCACGGCAGCGGCGGCAGCCTACGTGAAACTACCGATGACTTTAGCGGAAAAAAAAATCGCAAAAAAAAGGTGGGACCAAATTTGATTTTTTAAAGTCAAATGTTAGGGATTATTGAAGATGACTTTTTTTTCCTCTCAATAACTTTTTAGGAGCCCGAAAACATGGAGTTTTTAGAAGAAATATTTACGGAGTCTCGAAGCCACGAGGGAAGAACGTTGCGACGGCGGAGGCGCAGCCAACCAAAAAGCTTCCACCAATCGTCAACACGACCCGCATGTGTGGGACCGGAGCACACCGTGTGCAGGTAGGCAGAAGAAGACTCGCAAATTTGACCCCTGGGCGCCGTCTCATAATGGCTGACGGCCCGACGCAGTGCCGCGCCCTTCCATCCATGGGTCAAAGTCTTGGGCCGGTCCACGGCGACGTCAACCGTGCCTCGCGCGAGCCAACCCTGCACGACTGGAAGAAAGCCAGCAGCATGTCACAACTCACTGGCTCGGCTCAGCCGCTCTGGTGGTGTCGCGCATCCGGTGGCCGTACGTGTACGTGGCGTGCGCGGGGCCAGGTTTCCTGCCAAAAATTTAGTCTTGCTCGCGTGCGCAGTGCGCTCCGGCTCGGCGCGGCCCGCAAAATCCGTCGTCTCCGTCGGTGGATCGGCAACAGGGTCCAGCGCGCGTGCAGCTAGGTGTCGCTTCGCGTCTTCACTTGTTGCCGTTGACGGCCCCGCCCGAGTCCGCCCGGACAGGATAAGAGGCGCCCTTCTGCGCTTGCTGGTTAGCTGCCTACCTTGTCATCTCTTGGCGTTGGCGAGCTGTGACATGGACACTGGCACACGCGATTGATCGGTTGCCTTGCCGGCCGCTTCTCCGGGGGCCGGGGCGATCGACCGATCGATCGAATGTCGTCCTACTCGTCTCTCCTCTCACCGAGCCACGCCCACGCGGATGATCATCGGGTTCTCAGCGGCGATGCCGACGACGACATGGCGGCCGTGTCTAGCTACCTCTCACTCGACGACATCGTAGATGATGTCGCCGGCGAGGAGTGCTACGGCCCGCTAGGGGAGGCGGCGGCGGCGGCGGCTGTTGATGAGTTCCAGTCGGTGCAGCAGGCGCCACTCTTCCTTGCCACGCTGCAAGCGGAGGATGGCTACTGCGTCAGTGGCAGTGGCGTTGAGCACGAGCAGAGCCTGCCGGATGCATCAGTGCTCAGCTCAGCTGCACTAGCCAACGACAACCACGACAGGATCAACCTGACGCAGTAAGCTTTTCGTTGATGAATAAGCTGCCCGATGATCCTCTCTGTTAGGCCCATCTCGATCACACCCGAGTTTTATTTTTCTCATTGAATCATTCCCTGCAAAACGACCCCCCTCTGATCTGAATTACAGTAAACGTGTGCGATTTGCTGAAATTGGCAGGGACGGAGGCTCGAGGAGGCCACTGAGGAGCGAGCACGGTAAGATCGCGTTCAAGACGCGGTCGGACGTGGACGTGCTGGACGACGGGTACCGGTGGCGCAAGTACGGCAAGAAGCTGGTCAAGAACAGCCCAAACCCGAGGTATATATATATAAATGTAGTAATCGCTTTTACACTTCTGCATGGATCGAGCTTTTATTCTTTTCAAATATCCTCGCTGATGAACATGAACATTTTTTCCGATTTGCTGCTCGGGCCACGCAATATAATATAATAATAATAATATAACCAGGAACTACTACCGGTGCTCTAGCGAGGGGTGCCGCGTGAAGAAGCGGGTGGAGCGGGAACGGGACGACGCGCGCTTCGTCATCACCACCTACGACGGCGTCCATAACCACCCGGCCGCCGCGCCGCCACGGTCGCCGGCATATCGGCTCCGGGACCTGCCGCACGGGCACCACGTCTAGGAGCCAGGAAACCGGCGGCGTCTCCGCGGCCGTCGATTTCTTGGCGCGGCTAGAGTTCTGTTCTAGCACTAGTAGTGCCCGGGCGCTATATGTTTTGTATGTTTTGGAACACCTTTTGCCAAGTATTTACCGTATATTAGTCTTCTTTGTTTAAATCCACTCTTTAAATTAGTCTTTCTTAAACTCACTCTTTATTTCTTTTAAAGCACTCACTCTTTAAGTCCTTGTTAAAGAGCTATTCTAATAAAAATCACTCTCTATGTCTCTTCACTAGGGATGAAAACGGTACGGATATTTTCCGACCGTATTTGAAACCGAATCCGTTTAGAGGGGTTGAGATCTGTCCGTATCCGAGTCCGGATATCCAACATCCGATACCGTATCCGTATCCGTATCCGAATACTCAAATCGTATATTTATGATGTCGATATCCAATCGTATCCTATCTGACATAGTTGACATTATCCGTATTCGAATCCGAATCCGGACAGAAATATGAAAATAAATGTAATATTGGTGATATCCGTCCGTATCCGATCCGTTTTCATCCCTGCTCTTCACACTCTAACAGCATGTCTATATTTTATTACGAACGTTGCATAGCCAGCTCCGCTGTCTACGTTTGACAGTGAGAAACTAGAAATATTAGTTAGGCGCTGTTTGGATCCCTTCATTTTGGAGGAATTGAAATCTACTTAATGAATTATGCTATTTAGCTTGGAATTTGACATTCCATAACTTTTCCAAACTCACAAATAAGCCTATATCAAATTTATAGTGTGAGAGATGAAAATAGATTCTATAGATCACTGTGCTATAATTCTATTCTCCAACTTATAGCACACTCTGCAACATATAAGTATATTCCTTGTATGCCTAACAATAAATATACAAATTTATTCCATATACAATTATATTAACTTAATTAATTTATGTCTAAATTATAATTATTAGAATGAATTCAATTCAAAGGATATTTAAAGACTTATACTGAAGAAGAAGAAGAAGCTGTTATTGATTTTTTTTTACTAAAATTCATATTTTTATTAATATGGAAGGATACTTTTGGATTTGATGTCAGTAGTTTCTCCAATTGATGCGCGATGTTCTTTTTCTATCGCGATGGTGATTCATTAATCCTAGATCTTTTACTCCTCTATGCTACTAACGTTCTACTTCCTCCGATTCAGTTTATAATACATCTTCTAAATTACATTTTTACTATTTTTATATTTTATATTATATTGTTTATAATTATAGACTTATAGTCATTAGATAGTACATTTTATTACAAAAGTTAATAATATCAAATTTATATTATAATAATTTAAAAATTCTTAACTAAACTATTGATCAAAGATTATAAAATTTGGCATACACGAAATGCCTTAAAAACTAGACTGCAGGAGTACTACATAGAGCCGAGTTTATATGATCATGGGGGCCCAAATGCAGGCGTTCCTTGATTGCTGGCGCAGCGCAGCCTCTCTGCGTTGTGATCTTGCTGCTGGGCCGGACCAATCCAGTTTTCCTGCACCATAACATGATGACATGAGCGTGACTTAAACTATTGGATTGACTTACCGTGACTAAAACTGTTGGATTGGCTTATTAGAGTCGACAAATATGATTATACCCGACTCTAGTTTTATCACAAACTATGGTATTATTATGAATTTTTTTTTGCCAAAATTACTTCCCATTCAATCAATATGTCAAACCTAGCACTGATAAAATAAATTTTCAGTCTCAAATTAAAAAATATATCTATATTCTCTATTCTAATTTATTGAAAAAATATTGATGATTTTTGTAATGCCATTGTTATATATCGCAAAAAAATAATGGCATTGTTTGATGTCAACTTTGATCTTAACAATGTCTTCTTTAAATATTTGATGTTAACAATGTTACTGAATGATGCTTGGCTCCCATGTTAATGGAGACGACAAAAGCTTTTCAAGTGAGCCTTAACGAACCTCAGCATAGTTGAGTAATCATGGAAGGGAGTTGAGCCTTAACGGGCACTGGTTCGTTGCGTTAGCATCAAAGAGGTAGGGGTAAAGCATCCGAAGTTTTGACTCCTTCTCCCAAGTGGCTTCTCGTTCAGTGTGGTTGCTCCACTGGACCTTGCACATGGGTATGACCGTGCTTCTAGTCTCCTCGGCTCTGTCAAGTATCCGGATAGGGTGCTCCCTATACTCCAGAGTGTCCTGTATATCGAGTGCCTCCGTAGGTACTTGCTCATCTGGTAGCTTCAAGCACTTGCGTAGCTGAGATATATGGAGCACTGGGTGCACTCCGGTCAATTCCCCAGGCAGCTCCAACTTATAGGCTAGCTTGCCAATTCTCTAACAGATCTTGTACGGTCCTACATACTTTGGTGCCAACTTCCCTTTCACATGAAACCTGATGGTGCCTCGGAGTGGGGAGACTTTGAGGTAGACATAGTCTCCAATTTCAAACTCAAGGTCTCTTCACCTGTTATCTGCGTAACTCTTCTGTCAGCTTTGAGTAATTCTCAGATTGTCTCGCACTTGGGCGACTCCTTCTTTAGCATCCTTGATCTTTGCGGGGCCAAAGAACGCTCTCTCTCCTACTTCTGACCACATCAGAGGGGTCCTACACTTTCTCCCATACAAGGCCTCAAATAGTGACATCTTGAAGCTAGCCTAGTAACTGTTGTTGTAAGAAAACTCTACGTGTGGCAAACTCTTCTCCCAATCAGACCCATACTTCAGAACACAAGCTCGGAGCATGTCTTCTAAGATTTGATTCACTCTTTCTGTCTGAGGGTGGTAAGTGGTGCTGTAATCTAGTCAAGCCCCAATTGCCTTGTGAAGACTCTTCCAGAACTTGGATACGTATTGCGTCCCCCGATCAGACACTATGCTCATAGGGGCTCCGTGAAGCCTGAGAATGTTATCCACATATAGATCTATGAGCTTCTCAACCCTATAGTCATTCCTCACAACTATAAAGTGAGCTACCTTGGTCAATCTATCAACAATTACCCTTATCGAGTCATGGCCTTTCGGGGTTCGAGGTAAACCCACTATAAAGTTCATGGATATGCTTTCCCACTTCCATATTGGAACATCTAAGGGCTTCAATAGTCCTATCGATCTCTGGTACTCAACCTTGATCCTATTGCAGATGTCGCATCGTGCGACATGTCCCGCAATATCGGCTTTCATATACTTCTAGCAGAAAAGCTTCTTCAAGTCAGCATACATCTTGGTACTTCTTGGGTGGATGCAATACTTCGAGTCATGTCCTTCAGCTAGGATCTCTTCTCACAGGGCTGAATCTAAGGGTACACAGATTTGATCCTTGTACCAATACACTCCTTGTTCATCTTCTCTGAACTCAGGACACTTGCCTTGCTCCATGAGCTCTCGGACTTCCTAGATTTTGGGGCATTCTTGCTAGGCTTTGCGGATTCTATCTTCGAGGTTGTACTGCACTCGAAGCTCATTCAACAATCCCTTTGCTAGGATTTCGAGCCGGAGGCCCTCCATTTCCTGGCTTAGCTCTGGTGGTATGGCCTCTATCATCAGACTATGGCAATAGCTCTTGCGGCTCAAGGCATCTACGACTACATTAACTTTCCCTGGGTGATAGTGTATCTCTAGGTTGTAGTCCTTAACCAGCTCTAGCCATCGTGTAACATCCTAAAATTTGAAATTCTAGAAATGCACCTAAAAAGATTTAATTTAGAATTTTTGTGCACATGAAATACAGGAAAATAAACTTTTTCATTAGATTAAAATTCATCATAAGGTAGCAACATGTTTGAGCATACATGCCATTGCATTTGATTTATTGGTTGCGTGGTTTTGATTGAAAATTCAAAATGGTTAAAATTGCTTTTGCAAATGAAATTAAAAATGGCTTTGAAATAAAAGAAAAGAAAATTATAAAATGAAAGAATTTAAAAAGTTATTCTTAGAAAACTTACCTAAAATTGGTTCATTTATGTTTGAATTAAAAAGTATATTTTAAATCATATTTATACTCGATTCGGTTCATATTTGAATTTGTTTTGAATTAAGAAAAGAAAAAGGATTTGGAAAAATAAAAAGAAGAAAAATCTCCTCTCTCTCATTTTGGCTCGAAGGCCCACGCTTCCTCCCTACCGGCCCGCTCCTTTCCTCCTCTCCGCCGGCCTAGCTCGTCGCCTAGCCTAGTCCCACGCGCCTCCTTCCTACCTCCCTGGCCGCAGCCCGCTTCACGCTCAGCCTACTAGCGGCCCAGCCACCCCTCCCTTTGTCCCCTTCATCTTTCCTCCCGCGCATCGGCCCACTCCGCACGCGGCCTGCCCCGCATCGGCCTGCTTCATTGCCCACTCACGCACACGCCGCAGCCCACCAACGTGGCCCGCTCAGTGCACTGCTCGGTCTTTACCTCGACGCTCGCACAGCCGCTGGCCCCACCCGTCAGCTAGCCACTTTCCTTTCTTCCCCGCGCGCTCGTTTCCTTTCTTCACCGCCGATGATGGCGCATGCCATGCACGGCAAGCCGCCGGGCCACCGCGCCCGCATGGAAGACGCCCAATTTGGCCCGCCACCCGCTCCCCTTCCATCTACCGTACCCCATCCGGCCTATAAAGCACCGAGCCAAGCCCCTCTCCCTCCTTTTCTCCGTTCGCCGCTCGAGCTCACCACCGCCGCCCTGTAGCCCACTGCTCCGGTGCCCAAACCTCGACGCCGACGCCACCTGAAGCTTCGCCGTGACCCAACGCAACCATAGGTATCTCCAATTTCACGTTTTGGTCATGGATTGCCCGGATTCATCCTCGCCCGCACCCTTTTCTCTCTCTCCAGCCGTCGTCGCCGTCGCCGGTCACTCCAGAGCCTTCCCGGACGCATCTGTCGCCTTCCCCGGACTCGCGGTGAGCTCCCGAACCTCCTCATCCCCTTTCTTGTCGCATTTAGTGCACTAGAACACCATATCGGCAAGCTTTGAACCACCATTCATGGCGCCACCGTAGGACCATCACCTCAATGTGCTCCCCGTCTTCGAGTTGTACCTAGTTGAATTTGCAAGTTCCCATACTGTTTCTGTGTTATCGGTTGAACGCGAGGTGGCCGGAATCGCCATCTTGGCGTTTAACGGCGAGCTCGGATCATCGGCATCCATGGCGAGTTCGTCGGCGTCTCTGTGCAGACGATGGGGAAATCCCTTTTCACTCTATGTTGCCCGATTCTTGATGAACGGTTAGGATTAGATACCTCTTCAATGTTAAGCAACCGGTCCAACGTGGACCTATGGACCCGACCCACGGTGCCGTGCCAGCGAGCCCAACGCACGCGTGGTGCACCGCTCCAATCATGTGCCGCCACGTGTCGGCCCAGTCAGCAGCCGCAGTCAGCCCTTGGTCAAGCCACGCCCATTTTAGCAGAATAGCCCCTTTGTTTTTGGTGAATCAACCCGCAATCCAAATCAGTTCAAAATAATTTCTTTTTGGTCATGTTTTCTTCTGTTTTAGCCCCTATAGTTTTGAGTATTAGTACCCGCAGTCCAGTTAGCATTTAAATTTCAGAATTAATTAGTTTAAATTCAAATTTGAGTTCATTTAATTACAGAAATGTCATTGAACCTTATTTCATGCATAACTTTTATGTTTTAAGTCCGATTTGGCCCGTTCGAATTGCGTTAGGACTGTATTTATGTTTTCTACATGTTTATACTACTATTAGGCAAGTTTTCAATATTTAAAATTCATGGGTAGATTTAATCTATTATTTAACTAAAGGAAAACTTGTTTAAATCATAACTTATTCATTTTAACTCTGAAATAGTCCGTTCAAGTTACGTTGGATTCATAACGATGTGACCTACGCATTAGTATCAATGTTTTCTATGTCAAAATCTTTGGAATTTCATGGTTTAAATCCCAACTCGAATAATAAATATGTCACTAGATTTATAGATAAAATGTAATAAATTCCACTTCGATTTTTAAAACCAAATATAAGTTTGACTTAATTCAACTTAAGTATTTTCTCTAAAATATCATATACATGATTTTATATAATAAAATAAATAAAGCTTATGGTTTTCCATTTTATAAGCAAAATCTTTCGGTAGATGTATCTTTTCAACCGTAGCTCCGATTAGCGTGTTTCCCATGTCTGTGTGTTTGTAGCAATACGTAGATCTGTTTCAAATCCTTTTTCCACTAGTTGGTGTATTATTCTAATATGGCTATGTATGTATGTTATGCATGTCTATTTGGATGCTTGTGTGGTGTTCTATGATCAAGTCCAGTCGGTGAGCTATATGTGGTGAGTCCAGAAGCAGTTCTTGGAAGATTTGGACCAGAAGAAGATCTGATCTGAGTTTGAGGCAAGTATAGCATGGAACCATCCTTGTCACCTATTCACCTTTAATCACTTAATTCATATTGCATGTGTATACCTTGTTGCCAATAAGGATATCCTAGATATTTGATATCTTGTACCTTAACACCTTTGGGTTATTGCATTGGGTAGTTTTTGCTAGTGCACAACCAAAACCATGATCTTGTAACTTGACTAATGGTATATGAAATAAACATTAAAACATGACTTTTTAGCAACATGGAAACAGGGGGCTGGAGTGTTTAGCTACTTTCTAAATGCTCTAGATTCCTCTCCCTAAGGACTTATCTGTAAGTGATCATCTAGGACTTACAGTACAGCTGTGAGGGCTATATGGCTCTGGATTTAACTCAGTATGAGGACCTTTTCTAGCTTGTTAGTGGTTACCTTTATGGCATAAGAGGGGCTTCGACAGGTATGTTTTTTGCTTGCCAAGAGGGTGCACTTTGTTAGTCACTCCTTGGAGGGGGGTTCATGCTTATTGATGGGGAAATCTTAGCAGCCCTAACTTGTTAGATGAACCTTTGAAAGGCTTCATAGTGAACCATGCTGACCTTCCTTGGTAGTGGGTCAAGAGGCTGATCACCTCAGGTGAAAGGGTAAATCATGACTCATAGTGAAAGTGTACAACCTCTGCAGAGTGTAAAACTATTATAACAGTCGTGCTCACGGACACGAGCGACCTTAGAACCCTTTTGGAATAGAGATGATTACTAATGATTAATTGTTTATGCTATTCATTAATCATGTTTACCTGATCATGTGTTTATGGGCTTATGATAAATTCATTGCTACTCAATTGCTTAAAAAGAGGACCTATTAAAAGCTAATCGTAGTAAACCAGTGTTAACCTTTTGAGCCTCATGAACCCCATGTTATATTGCTGAGTATGACATGTACTTCCGCTTGCTTTATATTTCATATATTTGGAAAAATCCCGAATGGGTACTAGATTGCTAGTCTAGAGGAGTTAGGCTTGTGGTCAACCAGTCAATTATCCCTCTAGATTTGGAGTCTTCGCCTGAAGATCAGAGTTGTCTTTCCGCTGTCTATACTCTGAGGTTATATTCCTTATACTAATACATTATGTAATTAGTATTGTCTTTTGATATTAACCTTATTTGTGGCTATATGTGAGATTTAACTTTCTGGGCTCACATATAGTGTGTATCTGGTTTTGTCTTTAAAACCGGGTGCTACACATCGGTGTTGTCTCATGTTCAGATCTTCTTGGGTGAAGAAGTACTTTAGGTTCTTGTGATTAGTGTAGATACTGCATCTGTTCTTGATCAGGTATTGTCTCTAGATCTTCAAGGCATGCACAACAGCTGCAAGTTCAAGGTCATGGGTTGGGTAGCATTGCTCATGGTCCTTCAACTGGCGGGAAGCATAAGCTATAACTCTCCCATTCTACATCAGAATGCAGCCAAGTCCTTGTTTGGATGCATCACAATAGACCATGAAGTCTTGCTGAATGTCAGGCAACTAGCTCAAGAGTGGTGGTAAGTTTCTATTTCAAGGTTTGGAAGCTTTGTTCACACTCTGACATCCACTCAAACTTGTTGGTCTTCTTTAGAAGGTTGGTCATAGGTTTGGCTATCTTGGAAAAGTTCTCAATGAAGCGGCGGTAGTATCCTGACAACCCAAGGAAACTCTGGATATCAGTCACATTTTAGGGTTGTTCCCACTCTTTCATAGCTTCAATCTTGGTGGGATCAATAGCTACTCCCTTAGTAGTGAGAATGTGACCTAGGAAGGAGACTTCTTCAAGCTAGAACTTGCACTTGCTAAACTTGGCATACAACAGATTCTGTCTCAGCTTCTCCAGCACCACTCTCAAATGTTGCTCATGTTCTTCTATAGTGGTTGAATAGACAAGAAGGTCATCGATGAATACCACTATGAACTTATCCACCTCCTCCGTGAACACCTTGTTCATCATATTCATGAAGTAGGCCAGGGCATTAGTGAGTCCAAAGGACACAATAGTGAACTTATACTACCCATACCTTGTGACAAAGGCTATCTTGTGAATGTCCTCAGTCCTGATCTTCATCTGATGGTACCTAGATCAGAGATCAATCTTGGAATAGAACTTAGCATTCCTCAACTAGTCTAGCATATCATCTATCCTCGGTAGTGGGTACTTGTTCTTGATAGTTACGGCATTCAAGTTTTGGTAGTCAATGCACATTCTCGTGGAACCATCCTTCTTCACAAATAAGATAGGGAACCCTAGGTTGAAGCACTAGGTATGATGTACCCCTTGTTAGACAACTCCCTAAGCCATTTCTTAAGCTCCTCCAGCTCATCAACTGACAAGCGGTAGGGCCTCTTAGCAATAGGTCACATACGAGGCAGAAGGTCGATCACAAACTCCACATCCCGATCAGGTGGCATACCTGGTAGCTCTTCAAGAAACACGTCAGGATACTCACATGCTATGGGCACCTCCTCGATTGACTTGGCTTCCAAGGCACACAACATGGAAATTGTTCTCTCAAGGTTGGGCTCACATCGGATCATGTGCCCACTAGGATGTGTTATCTCCACATATCTTGGCGAGCAAGATATTACTCCCTTGTGTTGAGTCAGCCAATCCATCCCCAGTATGACATCTAGTCCATCAGAGGGAAGCAAGGTAAGGTCGGCTAGAAAATGGTGACCCTCAATGATGATGCTCACTCCCTAACATCTCTTCGTGCACATAATACGACCCAAGGGTGAACTAGTGTCTATAGGCTCCTTTTGTGGAGTCACTGGTATGCTATGCTCTCATGCAAACTTGGTGGATATGTAAGAATAGGTAGCACCTGAGTCAAATAATACCAAAGTTGTAGCTCCATGCATAATAAACATACCGTACACCACATCGAGGGTGTTCTAGGCGTCCTTCGTAGTTAGGTGGGTGAGACAACCACGGATGGCTCCAGCAACATTCTTGTGCGGCGTACCCTAAATAGGAATTTGTCTTGCTAGGGTCAGAGCAGGTGGTGCGACATTCTTCATGGGGTAGTCAACGACCTTGTGGCCTGGCTTGCCACAGCCAAAATAGGTGAAAGGCACGCTGCCTGTAGAGGTGGGTGCAGCAGTCTTCCACATGTCAGGGCTCTGAGTAGGGCAACTCTGAGTGGGGCGGTGGTAGTTGGTGGTGTAGGTACCACCTCCATCGCTCGAAGCAGGTGTGGCTCCCTAGACGGCATGTGGGCGAGGCAGTGAGGGCACGTGAGCACATGGCCTCTAAGGTGCCAGGGCGCGAGGTCTGCTCTTGGACCAGCGCTTCTTCTCCTTGTAGAGGGCGTTGGCCTCTTGACGATCCCTCTCCATCTCCATGACCTTGTTGATCATCCCTCGGAGGGTGTAGCAGGTATGACCCAAAAGGGCCACCTTGAGGTGCTTGTTTAGACCCTTCTTGAATAAGTACATCTTCTACATCTTCTTCTTCTCAGAATCTATCTCACCGGGAGTGTACCTCATCATGCGAGTGAAGCAGTTAGCGTACTCCTAAATCTTCTAGGACCCTTGGGAAATGTTGCGGAACTCCTCCACCTTAGCATCCATCATGCCCTTGGGCACGTGGTGCTCACGGAAGGTTTCAGCGAACTCCTCCCGTGAGATGTGTGCGGGGTCAGCGTGGGTGTCATAGTAGCTGTCCCACCACGTGTGTGTGGCACCGATGAGTTGTAGGGTTGCGACTCCAACACATTCCTCATTGGAGCAAGTGGTTAAGTCTAGCTTCTTCTCCATCTCACGTAGCCAGTCCTTGGTGGCGATGGGGTCATCATCAGAGATGTCGAAGGTAGGGGGCCTCAGCTTGAGGAAACCCTCCAGCTTCCTCTAGAAGTTGATGGGTGGGCCTCCATTATGGCATAGTAGCCCCTCAGCTAGTGTCTCCATGAGATGCGTCTAGTGGTCCATCACCTCAGATAGAAGTGGTGGTGGTGGAGCATTGTCGCCCCTAGGTGGAGCATCCTCGCCCCCAGGCTAGGCTACGCCTGACTCCTCTAGGATTAGCTCCTCCACATGCTACTCTCTAGTGGGTGGTGCCTCCTCCTCAAGGTTGAGGGCAACGTGGGTGGCATCGTGTCCTCCATGGCCACAGCCATGACCATGACCACGACTAGTGAGCACGGGGGACGGGGAGCCATAGTTTAGACGTTCATAGCAGCGACATGACATCTTGCTGCAAATGTTAGGTCATGAGTTGTTAAGTGGTTAGGTGATTTATTAATAATTTTAAATCTAATCATACACTCAAACACAGAAGCAAGAACAACCATAAGAAGCATTAAGATCCAAGCATTCATTACATCAGTTTATTACATGGTGATGTCTCTAGCAGCTAGACTAGAAGACTCATGAGAACCGCACTATACGTAGGTAGGCTCCAAAAGAGGGACATTCTACTCTAATCCTGAAAGTAGTCATGTCTCATAGCTACACAGGGCTCATCATCAACACTACAACTACTACATTATTAGAGCATCACTAAAAAGCTAACTTTGACTAGGTGGTGGTGAAGTGCTAGCATCCATCTCTTGGAGCTCTGTATCAGTATGGTGTATCCTCGAGATGTACTCTAGGGCCTACTCCATGGTCTTCGAGGCCATAGGGTTGGTCTCAGATAGGCTTGCCTTCAGATTGAGCTTGGTAGGCTCAACACTAAAGGTCTCCTTGCGTGGCCTCTTGCGTGACCCAGGTGGTAGTAGCTTCTACACCTCCTTATACTCCTTAACAAGCCTAATGTTGGAGTCAATCCATGCCTGGCTTATCCTGCTTGCCTTGTCCTTGAGATACTCCGTATACTTCATGTACTCGATGAGGTGATGCAAGTTGTGGGAAGCATTGAGACTCATCTATACTAGGTCCTTCTCCAACATATTGCAGTGGCTCTCTAGCATCATCTTCCTGAAGCTGTACCTCTTCTCCTTCTTGATATAACTCCTCAGGGACACCTTCTTGCGCTCGAGGGCATCCTCAAGCTCGTATACCTCACTACGCTAGATTTGGACATCACTGTCGGCATCATCACTATCGAATTTATGAGAACCAGCAGTGATGTACCTTCACTACTGGTTATGAGCTTGAAAATGAGAAAATGATTGGGGCTAGGCTAAAATCGACAGTGAAGCACCATATCACTATCGGTTTGTGGCTTGAACCGGCAGTGTTTTTGTGGCCACTTATCATTGCCGGTTCAAGCCATAAACTGGCAGTGATTTGGCTCTATCACTGTCGGTTCTAGCCAAGAATCGACGGTGATAAGCCTACAACACAAAAGGTTGCAGTCGTCCTCTTCTTCCTCCTCTCTTCCATCTCGAGAACAGAGGCGTGCGTTTGGACCCATCCCTCCATTGTTGCGGCTGCTCTTCACCATGAAGCTAGCGCTTGGATTTTGAAGAATGGCTTGATCTTTTTGCTTTAAGGTTAGTAATAAACATCCACTCCTTTGATTTTGTTGCTTAATTAGCTTCGTTTTGATGGCTACATTGCTTGATTCTCATTCTAGTTCTTTCTCCAGTCTAGAGAGCACTTTTCCAATTGGATATTTGTGCAAGGCTCAAATTGTGGTGAATCCATCATCCAAACGGTTGGTGTCTATAAACACATTTAAATTCCTAGCTAATTATTCCATGGTGGTCAAGATCATCATTGTTTGTATGTGATGCTATAATTAGTTCTTAGAAGTAGAGTAGAATAGTTGTTCTTCAATATTGTGCAATAATTGTTTTTTACTACTATTTTCAATTTATAGGGCCGGGGCTACCAATTTCAATTTTCCAATAATTAGTATACAATAATGTTTTCCAAAAATGGTACCTTCGAGCTACAACTGTTGGTCATGAAGCTCGATTTCTTATTAATTCTTTGTAATTACTATCTCAATATTTTTTTGTGTAGAGATGGATCGAGAGTGGATGCATCTGTCCCGAACGGACAAGCGGTACATGCATGGTGTCAGCCAGTTTATCATCGATGTCAAAGCCCATGCTAGGAATGGGAACCCTGTCTTTTGCCCATGCAAAGATGGCAAGAATCAAAGGAACTTTCATCAAATTGAGTCTATACGATCACACTTGATTACCAGGGGGTTCATGCCAAACTATACGATATGGACTATGCATGATGAGGTTGGTGTGAATGTTCTGTAGGAAAACGATGATGATGTGGACATGCCTGACGTAGCCATCCATGATGCTGACGAGGAACCCGGTGTCAACACAGAACCTATGGCCACAGTTAATAATGTGTTTAGGAACATGCTAACTGATGACACCGAGGATAACGATAGCATTTCTCAGCTGCTACGTAATGTAGAGACCAGATGTCTTAGTGAAAGACAGCTGAGAAAGCTAGAGAAAATGAGATAAGGTGGCAAAACACCATTGTATAGGGATTGTCCAATGAGCAAACTGGAAGCCAACATCATGCTGTTAGAGTTCAAATCAACAAACAGATTGAGCGATAAAGGCTTTGATCAGTTGTTAGGTATAATAAGGAAAATGCTCCTAGAAAAAATGAGTTGCCGGAAAAGACATACATGGCCAAGCAAATAATCTGCCCCATCGGCCTCGAGGTTGAAAAAATCCACGCGTGTTCCAATGATTGCATATTGTACCGTGGAGAAAAATACAAAGACTTAGACAAGTGCCCCAAGTATGAAGCTCCACGGTACAAGGAAGGGCTGTCAGATGAGGGTACCAAGACCAGAAGAGGTCCCATAAAGGTCATTTGGTATTTCCCTATAGCTCCTCGGGTGCATAGGCTATTTGCATGTGCAAAGTCAGCCAAGCTATTATGCTAGCATGACGAAGAGCATAAGAAAGATACAATGATGAGGCACCCTGCTGATGGGCATGACTAGAGGACTATCAATACAATGTTCTATAAGGACATTGGTGGAGTGGTAAGGCACATTTGGTTTGCTTTGAGCATAGATGGGATGAATCCTTTCGACCAGGTTAGAAGCAATCATAGCACCTGGCCAGTGACGCTCTGTATATACAACCTTCCACCTTGGGTCTGTATGAAGCGGTCGTACATCTAGATGCCACTACTGATCCAAGGGCCAAGACAAACTAGGAATGACATCGATGTGTTTCTGGAACCAATGATCGATGAACTAGTGGAGATGTTTGAAAAGGGTGTGCCAGATGTTTGGGATGAGTACAAAAAGGAACATGTCATGATCAAGGGAGTACTTATCGCTACAATCACCGACCTGCCAGGTCGAGGTTCATTGCCTAGAGAGAAGACAAAAGGATATACTGGATGTGTCAAGTGCTTGGACGACACCAATGCGGTAAATCTGCTAAATAACTCAAAGATAGTTTATATGGGACACTGTAGGTTCCTACCTAAGGATCACCCTTACCGTAGGAACAGAAAAGATTTCAATGATACTATGGAGAAATGCTTAGCTCCAAAATATCAAGACGGGCCTATGATACTTCGAGAACTCAACAAACTGGAGATTGTCCTTGGGAAGGGGGACAATGCAGTAGCATCGCCTGATGGGAGTGTTTGGAAGAAAAAATTAGTTTTCTGGAAACTACCTTACTGGCTATTTCTGAGTGTATGCCACTATCTTGATCCCATGCACATCACTAAAAGCGTGTGCGCTAACACTCTTAACACCTTGATGGACACCGGGGGACATCGAATGATTCACTAGCCACACACCTAGACATGCAATACATGGGAATCAGGAAGGAGCTGCATCCCATGGAGCTAGAGAATGGCCAGTTTGAACTTCCGGTTGCGTCATGGACATTGAAGAAGGAAGAAAAGCGTGTGCTTATTTCTTTCTTCAATGAACTCAAAGTCTCGATGGGCTACTGTGCGAACCCAAAGAGGCTAGTGAACATGAGAGAACTCAAGTTCAACTATGGCCCAATGAAGGCCCATGACTGTCATGTCATTATGACTCAGCTGCTCCCTATTGCCCTGCATGGTATCCTCCCCCCAAAGGTCCACGCCCCAATCATAAAGCTTTGCTCGTTCTTCAATGTGATCTAAAAAACGTCATTGATGTGTCCATGCTAGAGCAGTTGCAGCGGGACATAGCCGAAACTCTCGTTAGGCTTGAGATGCATTTCCCGCTGACTTACTTTGATATCTCATTGCATCTGCTCATTCATCTTGTTGACCAAATTAGAGCCCTTGGCCTAATGTACCTGCATTAGATGTTCCCTTTTAAAAGATTGATGAAAGTTTTTAGGAGGTATGTTAGGAACAGATTCAGGCCAAAAGGAGGCATGGTTGAAGGATGGTCAACGGAGGAGGCCATTGAGTTCTGCACATATTATCTAGACATCAAAAGGGTTGGAGTTCTAGAATCTCATCATGAGGGAAGACTATGTGGCAAAGGAACGATTGGGGAGAAATATGTTACAGTAGATGACCCTATTTCTTTTAGACAGGCATAGTTCGCTGTTCTCCAGCAAGCTGAGGGTGTGATGCCATACATTAATGAGCATAGGCAATCGCTGCAAACTCTGTATCCAAGCAGGTCATAGGCTTGGCTGGATAAAAACATAAGAAGGAATTTATCAATTGGTTGCGATGTCGCTTGCTTGGAATAAAGTTGGGTAATCAACTAGATGCCTTAGCCAAGGGACCTTTGAGTGTATATCTTAAGTACTAAGGGTATGAGATCAATGGATTCACATTTTACACAAAAAAGCAAGATGGAAAGAGCACGTACCAAAATTGTGGTGTTTGTTTTGTTGTTCATGATGAAAATAGCAACGTGCAGGCGACATACTATGGTTTCATAGAGGAGATATGGGAGCTAGCCTATGGTCCATTGATGACATCTCTTTTTCACTACCAATTGGTCTGACTCGAGGAAATCAACACTGATAGTGAAGGGTTCACTACCATTGATCTCACTAAGACCGCATACAGAGACGACCCCTTCATCCTTGCAAGAGATGTTATGCAAGTCTTTTATGCAAGGGACAGCAAGACAAAAGGAAGGTTAAAAGTAGTCCTAGAAGGGAAAAGGGAGATTGTTGGTGTCGATGGAGTGATAGATGAAGAAGACTATAGGGGCTATCAGAAAATGCCTCCATTCGGGGCGAACGTACCCCTACCTATCCTTCAAGAGGGTGATGAACCTACTTATGTATGGCTTGATCACAATGAGGCCCTCATTGTTGATGCACGTAAAGATATTTAGATTATTGTTAACTATGTAATCATTATGCACATAACCATGAAGGATGTTTGATCCTAATGAAACTCTCATCTCCTCTCTCCTCCTCGTTAATACTCTGCCGACTCAGCAAATATGCCGACGTATCATAACAATTAATGAGAATGAAAGTTATTTAAAACTACCATTGAGACTTCCGATAGAAGGACATTGGGGCAGCTATTCTCTTCTGAGTTACTACTAGTAGTGAGGGATCCACAACTCCTTAGCGCCACTGGTCCCAAACCAGTTTGTAGTCCCTGCTCACAATACTCAAAGGAGCCTAGCCCACAGTAGGCATTGAGCAAAGGTGTAGTAGCTCCAACCTTCATTGATCATTGATGTATGTGCTCTTGGAGATGTGAATGGGAATGCCTGTGGCTTGTGTGTTGACTGTTGAGTGATCCATTTACTTGATGCATGTACTATTCTAGTCTCCAGATCAGGCCGAGATGAAGAGGAACGCTAAGAAGGCCATGGAGAAAGAAGGTGCACAGAGAAAATTCATTTAATAATTTATAAAATTGAAACAAAAATTTTGGGCCACTTAGGACTCGAACATGGGTCTCAGGGGCTAAGTTGTGGTGTCTTAATCGTTGAGCCAATAGGAGGAGTTCGAAAGAAAATGAAAAGTTATCATACTTAACACCTAACTGCTACATTTTCAAAAAAAAATGCTACACCACATCACTACCGGTTTGGGGAATGAGCCGGCAGTGATGTAGCCTCATCACTGTCGGTTTATAATGAGAACCGGTAGTGATGAGCTATTTCCCAAATTAATTAATAATTTATAAAATTGAACAAAAAAAATTTGGGCAGCCTAGGACTCGAACACAAGTCTCGGGGGCTAGGTTGATGGGTCTTAACCATTGAGCCAGTCAGAGGAGTTCGAAAGAAAATGAAAAGTTGTCCTACTTAACACCTAACTACTACATTTTTCAAAAAAAACTGCTACACCAAATCACTGTCGGTTTTGGTTTTAAAACCGATAGTGATAGCTTCTATCATTGTCGGTTGCTCAAACCGACACAGAAGGCTCCATTCACTATCGGTTTTTAAACTAAAACCAACAGTGATGTGTAGATGCTCCTCACATGCCAACAGTGCTCCTACTGACCACAATAGTTGGAACACGACTAATAGCCCCTACCTCGACAACTTTAGTTCAGAAATAAAAATGTACCACGACTACTAGCCCCTATAAAATGGCCCTCGGCCAAGAGCTAGCCTCTCCATGCATGCTAGTTTTAGCTAGGCCTTATCAGCCATGATACAATGTTTTTCTCTCACAACAAACCACGGATATCGTTATGCGTCATAGTCCACCAAAATGGTGCACACAAGAGATACTAGAAGAATGCTACTGAAGATAGAGCAATGTCGAAGATTGGAGATGCCACGAGGTTCACAAAGCCATCCACTGCGGTGCACATCTGAAAAAGGCCATGTACAGACAAGGCGGATTCATCGATGCCACCTTGTCATCTCCAACCGGTATAGCTCGTAGACCACCTCAGTGCTGTTGTTTGACCCTAGTTGTGGTGCTAGAAGAATGCTACTAAGGTGGTTACATTATGATGTATTGATACACATTGATTGTAACATTGACCTATACGCAAATAGGTCTTTGTTATCGTATATGGAATTTTAGTGTAAGGTCTTTATTATCGTATATGTAATTTATTTCTAATATTTTTGTTATTTTTTGATGTATTTTATTACTATCTAAATAAATATATCGTTGTTGTTAAAACTTTCCCACTGTACTATCTAAATAAATATATCCTTTACATATATGCACCTTCATTGTCGGCTCTACTTACAAACCGGCAGTGATATTAACTTTCATTGTCGGTTCAAATTAAAAACCAGCAGTGATGTCCATGCCCTCCTATATAAAACAAACTACCGGCCACATACATCGATCCCACCCACCCACAAACTCTCACAGTCTCATTTCTCATGTTTCACTCTCACTTCTCAAGAAATCCACTCTCTATGTGATTTGGTCATGGCTCCTGCATTTTTCAATGGTATTGATATGTTGTCTTCTCCAATATTCTATCTATATTCATTTGATCTATACTTATATTCATGTTTCTTTGAATTCTACATTTATATATATTCTTATTCCTTGCATTCGATCTATATTTAATTATGTTGCCACATTTTACTTGGAAGAATTTTTTGTGCATATATTTTATGTTCATATTTATTTTGGCATTTCATCAATCAGGTGGTATGAACAACGGACCTCCCCCACCACAAGAACCAGGTTTCCATCCTCGTGATGAGCCATTCACTCCTAATGTGGCCATTCTACGGTTCCCTGTTCCAGCTATTGTATGAAATATTTTTCAACATCTTTTGTTTTTTGATGCTAACAAATAAGTGTAATTAGTTTAATATCATTGTTGCATACATATATATCGTAGACTATATCTTGAATAAATTGGCTATAAATAGCACTTAGCTAGTTCTTTATCTCGGACATTATCAAGAACAGGGCATCTAATGCAAGTGGTCGGCTATGGACGTGTGAACTCAGTTTTTCCATCCCTTTGAGGGGTGCAAATCATCGAAACCATATCCACGAGATGGGAAGACAGAGCCCAGACATGATAAGTGCCCAATTTAGTGCCGTGCTCATCTATTTAGAGGTACTTCGATGTGTTTGCTATGATGTGCCTGATTTATCGCACTTCAAGGCACTTGCTTTGAATGCTGGTGAATCCCCGTCCCGCAAGCAAGTGAATGGTTTACGAGCTACAACCATGCGGATGTGGTAAAATGATCACTTATACCTGAGTCATGATTATTTGTTGTTTATTATTGTAATAACATTATCTAATTTTTTTTTCTTTTTCTCCACATGTAGATTGCGCTCCAGGACCTTACCTACGCTGCATGTGGCTTGTGGGCCGTTCTAGACCAAGCTACGGAGCAACTCGGGTACGATTAGGACTTCTGCAATGATTTCCTTAGCCAACTCACTATAGAAGGATGCTAGAACTACATAAGGATTACTAACAGGGGCAGTGGTTATATCTATGGCCAACCATCCTTTCGGTATTATGAGGCACGTGAGAGTGCACTCATACGGGCATTGGACTTCATTGATACAAGCAGATACATAATCCGTGACATCAATTACCATATATGGCTACAGAGGCATGTTAGTGTGCGTGGCCCGATCAAACTCGGTAGTGATTCTGATAGTAATTAATATTTATTAGGTTGTTTTCAAGGTCGTAGTTTAATTGGGTTCTAATTTTAATTTGTACGGCTTTGTGTGTTTAATTATTGTCATACATGTAATTCGTGTAACATTTGTTGGGCAACTAGAAATATGCATTCTGGTGTCGTATTCATCTCAAACTTTTTCTTAGGCTTGCATGTGCCACGTGTGAAGGAAACACCAAGTTTGGGATTTTTCAGAGATGGTTTGCTACTTTCTGAGGTTTAATTGAATTTCTGCACGACGACACCGTTTAATTATAGGTTGAACTGAGTCTACCCACAAAAAGATCCAGAATGGTGCTAAACTTTTACACTAGCTCTAATGTGCCCTAGGGATAAGAATTTTGTGGAGGTCGATGACAAAATCTATTAGGTCTAAGATGAAATTCACCCTCTTTTGTCTTATTCGGCACAAAGAAAAATATAATAAATAAAAAAATGATTAGAAAAACCTCATATCCTTTGTGGGGTCTTACTTTGGGTGTACATGCTTGCCAAAAAAATTTCAAGCCATTTCGACATAGGCGGAGTATACATGCTTCACAGAGGTACATGCGCATTTTCATCGAACCATGACTATACACATAGGTTATCAAGGTTTCTATGGTTCATAAGCATTCCGGTGTCGTATTCATCTCAAACTTTTTCTTAGGCTTTCACGTGCCATGTGTGACGGAAACATCAAGTTTGGGATTTTTTAGAGATGGTTTGCTACTTTCTGAGGTTTAATTGAATTTTTGCGCGACAACACCATTTAATTATAGGTTGAACTGAGTCTACCCACGAAAAGATTCAGAATGGTGCCAAACTTTTACTCAGGCTCTAATGTGCCCTAGGGATAAGAATTTTGTAGAGGTGGATGACAAAATCTATTGAGTCTAAGATGAATTCACCCTCTTTTGTCTAATTCAGCACAGAGAAAAATATAATAAATAAAAAAATGATCAGAAAAACCTCAGATCCTGTGTAGAGTCTTAATTTGGTTGTACATGCTTGTCAAAAAAATTTCAAGCCATTTTGACATAGGCGGAGTATACATGCTTCATAGAGGTACATGTGCTTTTTCATCGAACCATGACTATACACATAGGTTATCAAGGTTTCTATGGTTCATAGGCATTCCAGTGTCCTATTTGTCTCAAACTTTTTTGTAGGCTTACACGTGCCACTAGTGATGGAAACACCAAGTTTGGGATTTTCCAGAGATGGTTTGCTACTTTCTAAGGTTTAATTGAATTTCCGTGCGACGACACCGTTTAATTATAGGTTAAACTGAGTCTACCGACGAAAAGATCCGAAATGGTGCCGAACTTTTACACAGGCTCTAATGTGCCCTAGGGATAAGAATTTTGTGGAGGTCGATGACAAAATCTATTGGGTCCAAGATGAAATTCACCCTCTTTTGTCTCATTCGGCACAGAAAAAAATATAATAAATAAAAAAATGATTAGAAAAACATCATATCCTGTGTGGGGTCTTAATTTAGGTGTACAAGCTTGCCAAAAAAATTTCAAGCCATTTTGACATAGGAATACATATGCTTCTATTTATTTAGTATATAAAAAAACACAATACAATGTTACATTTTTTAGAAAAAAAACTGCTACACAACATCACTGCTAGTTTGGGAAATGAACTGGCAGTTATGTACCCTCATCACTGTCGGTTTATAATATGAACCGACAGTGATGAGGTATTTCCTGAATTAATTAAATAATTTATAAAATTGAACAAAAAAATATGGGCCGCCTTGGACTCGAACACGGGTCTCGAGGGCTAGGTTGAGAGGTGTTAACCGTTGAGCCAGTCAGAGGAGTTCGAAAAAATGAAAAGTTATCATACTTAACACCTAACTGCTATATTTTAAAAAAAACTACTACACCACATCACTGTCGGTTTGGGGAATGACCGGCAGTGATGTACCCTCATCACTGTCGGTTTATAATGCGAACCAATAGTGATGAGCTATTTCTTGAATTAATTAAATAATTTATAAAATTGAACAAAAAAATATGGGCCGCCTAGGACTCGAACTCGGGTCTCGAGGGCTAGGTTGAGGGGTGTTAACCGTTAAGCCAGTCGGAGGAGTTCGAAAAAAATGAAAAGTTATCCTACTTAACACCTAACTGCTAAACCACATTACTGCCGGTTTGGGGAATGAGCCAGTATTGTTGTACACCCATCACTATCGGTTTAGGGAGTGACCCGACAGTGATGTACCTCCATCACTATCGGTTTCAACTTACAACAGGAAGTGATGAGATACTAGTATAAAAGAGGCGCAGTTGAAATTATCCAAATTCATTTCAACCCCACACCAACCCGTCCCCCACACCGTCGGAGCTAGAGCACCACCCCACGCCATCCACTGCCCCATGTCGGAGCATCGCCCCATGCCATCCACCGCCCCAAGCTAGAGCCCTGTGCCTTTCGTGCCCTCATTCATCGTCCATGACGTCGGCCGTGCCCCTCCTCCTTCCCAGTGAGTGCGTTTAGGAGCACTCCCACCGCTGAGGCCTTTAGAAGCATGCGGACAGCTGCTTTCCCTCCCCCACAGTGAGTGTGTGGCTCACTGCTCGTTGTGTGTTTGATGAAATGCCCCCATGGCGTTAGCGCCTCATAGTAGTGCTTCTCCCTCCTGGTTCCTACCTTCATAGTAGCGCCTCATTGTAGCTTGCAGAAGAAGTCGGCGCCTCACCTAACAAATCGTAGAAACACATATGGAGCTATACGTTGTGGCTTAGCATTCATTTTCTCGACAGCACGGGATGAGTAAAGTGACTGAGTCACAAGATGGCATAACATGGAGTGTTTGGGACAAGAAGAAAGTGACAAATATACACTGTGTTAGGAAAAATTAGTTCAAATACATCCACTCCTATGTGTATTATAGTTTTTTAAGACAATTGATAGTGTATGCCCACATTGATGATGCTGTTAGGGTATGTTTGTTTGTTCAAGCAAGAATCCTAGGCATCCGGTTTTAAATGTCTAGGACTAGATTAAGCTGTCTGGCTAGGGCTCGGACGCCTTGTGACTTCAGAGAGCATTTGCTGGTTTTTATGAGCTTTCTAGCATCCTTACTAAGATAGTCTTTTCTAGCAGATTTTAGATGATTACTGATGATGATGTATTGTGTGGTCTTGATACAATCACTGTAGCTACGTATTTGATGTTCAAGTACAAGTTTGTGTGCTCTCGCCTCTCTATCAGTCAGGAGAAGAAATGATACATTTCAATGGCACAGACATGCACCAGCATCCCAAAAATGCATCTAGTTGATTTTTTAATTTCCTAGAAGATGTGGTTTTCTATTATTTGTTCATCAACCCTTTTATAGCAAAAGCCCCATTGACATACCTACAAATATTGTTCATTAGAGCAGTGGTATCCATATCCTCATGTTTCATGTAGATTTTGATATAACAATGTGTGGATTACCAATGCATCAATGAGAGGTTTTTTAGATACTAATGGTAATGTAAAACATGACATAGATAGGTGACACCTGAATAAGTGGATTTTATTAAGATATGACTATATAAGTCAATTTTAGCTTCCTCCAAAATTCATAAACCAATCGGTATAATATGACTATTGGGAGCAATGAAGAATTTAGTTATTCATCTTGCACATGAGCAATACTGACAATGTATTGCCGAACAATGTTCTTACTCTTAAGCTTCCCTAGTTTAGTGAGTTACTATTACCACTTACCACAAGCCTAATTTACTTAAATGTATAGGCAACCATGGTATGGTATGTAGTGCATGTTGGTCACATGCCTTGGATTTATTGAACCTAGGAAGATTGCTATGCTCAAGTCAATCGCTACCCTGGTAATTTGCACAAAAAGTACAACATAGAAGCTGAAGCTTTGAGGGCCTACTATAGTCATCCGGCCTACCTCGCAAACCATGGGCTACTAGCCTACTATGGTCCAATGAATGCAAACCATGGCCATCTGCTGGCACTAGAGATTGAAGAGAAGCCATCCGCTGGAGATGTGAAGATTTGGAGAATTGCTCCTTGGTCTTGGAAAGATGTCATGCTTTTATTTATGGCTATGGTCATTGCTTTTCTTATTTGGAAGTTGATGTAGGCTTAGTTTCATAGAACAGTAGGTGGACTTTGTTGTATGTGGTCAATCAAACAATGAATTTGTTCTAGGTGAACATATGCTATTATTTGACTTTGTTGTATGTGGACTTATTATTAGACTTTGCATTAAACATATTATATATATATATGTATATATATATATATGAACATATGCTATTAGTAGTTGTCCATAGCCAAAACTAACAACGATCGTGTCATGGCCATGACTCATCATCGCCTGTTACCCCATCGTCGAAGAATAGATCGGCAACAAGAAGCGGCTGATATCGCTGGGATAGGAGAGCCACATGATCCGACAAACGGTGATGGTGTCAATTAGGACGGTAAGAACAAGCAGCCATGGACCCCATCTGGCCTGCTCGATCTGGGTCAAAATGACCAAGATGGCCAGGTAACTTTGGTATCATGTGACTATGTAGCCACACATGCTAATCAATTGAGAGGGTCATAGCTTACTTGGTGTCTCTAGCAGGAGCCTCCACCGACCGAGGAGCCAGAGGGTTTAGGTAGCAGGAAGGCTAGATCTAAGCGAGGCGTGTCAAAGATTCCTATTGGTAGGAATGCACACTGGCACATTGTTGAGTTCGATGAATTCAGGGATCCACTCTCACCGCCTATAGCTTTGACCAAATACAAGACTATCCTCAAGTTACTTGTTATGGACTTCATCTCGATTAGGTACATGAAGTGGATTGGGAAAGATGATGACCTGTGGAGGGTTCTCGAAATTAAGAAGGATTACATATGGGATGTCAAGATCCTAGAGTATTTCACTTTCCTAACGGAGTATGATAGGGAGTTAGTCAAGAAAAAAGCAAAAGAAATCATGGGGGACATGCTTCAAGAATTTCAAGGGGATATTGTACAAGAATTTTGTCCTCCAAAATAAAGAGCCAGATTTCGATGGTGGACAGTTTAGCAAGCAGAATGACTTTTGGCAGGAATTCAAGGAATATAGGTTATCCGAGGAGTACTTAGAACTGAGCAGGAATAATAAGGAGAAATCACAGAAAGCAATGAATCCTCATCATCTCGGCTCTCGTGGCTACGCCAAAAAGATGCCAAAATTTGAAGCAGAACTTCAAAAGATGGATCGCCTTGCTGAGGAAGGCGTTTAGATTGAGACCGTCGATTGGGAGCCTAGATTGGTAATATACTGTATGGGGAGGAATGTACGGCACGCCAAGGACGAGAGCTTTAGCTCCACAAATCAACCCATGAGCGAACTCATCCAGAGGATCTCCCAGGTAGCTGAGGAGGTGAGGCAAGGGACTCACACTTCTAATAGGGAGAAAGACATGCTCACCCAAGCACTCAGAACTAAGGAGCACCCTAGTCGCACTAGAGGAACCGATGTTGTTCCTTGGAAACTAGCATTCCCCCCAAGAATCTAACACTTACTGAAGCCGCTCGAGGGGTAGAGTGGAACAGGAGGCAGAGTATTTGAGGCGACTAAAAGAGATGGAAGACAGAATGGAAGCACAAATTGAGGCGAATGTTGAAGAGCGAGTCAAGCAAATTTTGTTGTCCAAGGGCTCAAGAGTACCATAAAACCCTACTCCTACTACCTTTAGCCCATAGTTTAGGGGTCGCAGCAGCTGCAGATCAACCCCGCTCGACAAACAAGAGATGAATGTGCCTCATCTAGTGGACAGCATCACTAACCCATCAATGTCAAGTTGTACATTCATCAGGAATGGACAAAGGACAAGGTGGCGCTTGGCTAGGCCTAGCCTATGGGAGATGGGACAATTAATGGCTGCCCAATTCCACAGGGGTACGCTCACATCACCATTGACAAAATACTTGATAAGAAGTATAATAACATACCCATTGAGTACCCTGTAGTGGAAGACAGGCCAAAACTTGGTCAAAACAAGGGCTCTCAAGTGGCCTGGAGCAAGTGCTTCATTAAGCTTGACCATCAATTGTCCTCTGATGATGAGGACGACTGCAAGTCTTCACCCACCCACGATGATCACTCACCATCTCCCAACAGAGATCACTCCCCTCCTCATCCAGAGCCATCACCCCCAAGAAGATAGAGGTCTCCTTCTATTCCTCCTCGTCTGACTCCATCTTCATCAGCCCCGAGAAAAGAGACTCCTCCTCCTCCTCCATCTTCATCAGTGCTAGGAAAACAAAATTCACGTCGTCATCATCCTCCTCCTCCTCCACTCAACCCAAAACAAGATCAAGGACATCCTCGTAGTCACAGAAAAGGTCCTTGGATTTGGTCGCTAATGCTCCCAAAGTGGACCAACAAAAAAGAAAAAGGCCATTCAGTGGCAATGTAACCACCTTGATGAAAGAAAAATTTATAGCACACATCTCGAAGGAAGATTGTGTTAGTTTCTTCAATCTTTGTGCCTCACTGCCTTCATTTTTGTTGAAGTTCGAATTCAAAAGGCAAACACAAAATAAATACGCTATGGCAAGAGACGAAGAAATACACAATAAAGATTTAAGGAACATACAGAAGTACGTCAAAGACAACCCAGGGTTAACCATGGAAGAGGCCGCGAACATCTATTATGATGTACATGGGACGGGAACACCGACAATGAAGTATGAAAGGGGCAATCTTTTGGTTCCTGATCATGAGTATAAAAATCTGAGAACATATATGTGCCAGTTACATGAATATTACATGGCTAAAGCAACATAGATGGATGACTTTGGTTTTGAGGTTATTATCCATTCGCCACATATTTTCCATTATCTTGAAGAAGAGAAGTTCGATGTCGAGTGGGAATGTTTGTTCCAGCTATACTAGAAATGCTCTCTTGATGTTCAAATGTTGACACTGTGGACTATGTAAGTAGCCTACATGCACGATATTACAATTAACTACTCTATTGAGACACAAATTGTTAACTTTTGAGCACTTCCTATGATTTTATGTAGGTGCATAGCAAAATTTTGCATTCTAAAAAGCAAATGGGATTACATAGGTTTCTTGGACCCCTTGCGAGTCAATGAGAGGACATGTCTAGGCCTCCATGGATGTAATGTGGAAGACCTAAAACAGAGATTGATTGCTGTTTTAGATGAATTCACGATGAAGAACAAAACCCACATACTTCTAGCCTACAACTACGAGTATGTGTTCTCGGCTTTTAATTTTATGCTTCTTTTTTTGTTAAGATTATTCGATAATTAGGATTATATGATTGCAGCAACCATTTTGTCTTCATTTATGTTAATCTTGCCAAAAAATCTGATCAAGGTGTGGGACTCAAAGAAAAAACATTTCATCATCTGGATGCACTAGTGGCAGTGCTGAATTAGTAAGCAATCCTAATAACATATTATTTTCAAATCACACATACTGCTTTCTAATGTTTCTCCCTTTAATGTTGCTCAGTGTTCGAAGAAGACATATTGGTGGGACGTAGGTCCCATTCAAGGTTGTCGAAATGGAGGGGAACTACCTAAAACAACCGGCGGGAAACAATCAATGCGGGTTTTATGTAATGTGGGCAATTCTTCGCTACATCGACGGGAAATCAGAAGAAGCCGATAAGTTGGTGTGTATAATCCCCATTTCATTTATGTCTGTTAATAATTCAACAAAATGAGTTACTGTTCCTCTTTGGATATCATCTTTTTTGAATGACAGCGTAAGAAATATAACCATGAAAGGCTGTTAGACATGGAGATCGTCGCACTGCAATCGGAGCTGGCAAAATTCATCTTAGACGTGGTATTGGAAAAAGATGGAGTATTTTCTATTGCACAATCCTTGAAGTACAAGGACCAGTATGGCCCAGAGCGGCTCACCAAATTATTGTAAGAAGTCCAAGAAGCATTGCACAATCTATGATGTCCGAGAACATTTCTTTTTTATTTTGAGGGATCAAGATCTGGATAAGAACATTTGAATTGTAACCGTAACATTTGTAATGTTTAATATTGATGGACATGTCGTCTACATAGCGTATATAAAGCAAAACCTGATTCCATGAAAAAATATAAATTAAAATCAATTATAAAATAATAAAATGCGAATGTGACATCACTACCGGTTATCAGAAAACCAACAGTGTTGTCGTAAACATCACTGTTGTTAGCAACAAAACCGGTAGTAATGGCACTGCCGACTCGAGCCATAAACCGACAGCGTTGGCTTAGCCATCACTGTCAGCTCTTGTCACAAACCGGCAGTGATTCTTACTACAACACAGCCGATTGAAACACAAACTGATAGTGTTGTTGGAACTAAACTCTATCGGATGGTCTTGTGAACCGGTAGTGTTGGTGGAAATGAACACTACCAGTTGTGTATAGAACTGGCAGTGAAGTTGAAGAACACTGCCGGTTTGTAGGAACCGACAGTGATAGCTTACCCTCATCACTGCTGGTATGGTTGTGCCGGATCAAAATCTAGCAGTGATGGGGTATTTTGAACCGGCAGTGAAGTGATATTCTAACGTAGTGCCTTGCAGTCTAGATAGTCATTACGGAGCCCAAAGTCTCTAGCCTTGTCTCTTAGATTTGCAATCTCCTCCTTCAGTTTACCCTCACATGCCTTGTAGTGGGTCTCCATATGGCCATAGCCCTAATGCTACGGATGGCCTCCTTGAGTACCTCCTTCTTCTCTTCCTCCAAGAAGGCCTCGCTAGCCTAGAGCAGCATGTCCTGGTAACGACGGTTCTACGACTCAATCTCCATGATGTACCTGTCCTGGCAGAGGATGTACTATCCAGATAGCTAGAGGCAAGGGCCCTCCTCAGCATAGACAGTCTGCTCGGCTACCATCACCTACCTCTTGGTACTCTGGGTGAGGTCCAGGGCGGTATGGTCCGCTCTTGAGGTGCTCATGTGCATCTCGCATCACACGGTGAAGGACCAAACATGAAATGGACTACACACAAGCCTCGACGGAGGTCTCCACCTTGAGCTCATGGAAGGCATGTAGTTTCGGTAGAGTCTCACTCGTAGGAACCCTAAGGTGGATGATGATGTGGCCCTATAGTCTGTCGGGTCCTAGCTCACCATGATAGATGTACTCAATCCGCTCAATAGGAACACCAAGCTCCTCAAGGATGTCATAGAGCATCTGAGCAAAACCTCTATAGCTTAGACCATCAATGGGAAGCTCAACTACAGGTGCCATCTACAAATTGGTCCATAAAAGGGGATCAGCAGATTAGAAAAAGAGGTAAGCCATGCATAAAAAGATGCAAAGTCGGTACATATAACCAAAAAAGACAAGTTCCACTCCTAATTCTATCGTCCAATCCTATGGGTCTCATCCTAGGGTCAAATATGGCTCTGACACCAACTGAAATGATCCCAATTTCCACGACGGGAAATCCATAGACTCGAAGTATAACATGATAGTCCTACGCAATTATCCTATCACATTATCATATAACAGTTGATATCATAGTCATACATCGAATACAGGTCTTAAAGAGAGTACAAATAGTAGGGTTTACTCATTATTACATCGCCACTTGGCAGAATCACTCAGAGCATGCAGCAACTAGAACAACATCAAATAGAATGGCAGCGGGTGTCGACTACATCTTCATGAACCAAACTTGAGCATAGGAACAAGACCTCTAATCCTCCCAACCATCTCCCAGGTAGTCGTACTCAGACTCAGAACCAGCCAAACAATTATCAATACGATTTGTACTGGCCACTGGCTCCCACCCTATGCTTTGTGTTTGCTTTGTAGTAGTGGAATGCAAGGGTAGAGCAAAAGACCTATTTGTGGCTATGGTTTTTCCTATACGAGTATGTCAAGTTTTAATAATAATTCAAGTTTTAATAATAATTCATCAAGTTTTAACCCATCTCATTCACACATTCTCCCATCCCATCACACATATCTCACCACTCTCACACCCTCTAGGTGACAAGGATGACTCCCTCTCGTGCCTTGCCTCATCGGCCAAAGCCAGAATCCAACACAAGAACCCAGGGGGGAGAGAAGAAGGGACTCCACTCACTAATCAAGGGAGGCATAGGTCAGAGGAATGTCCATATCCGAGGATACAACTATATGTATAGATCGATCAACTTTGCAGAGTGTGTACACCTGGAACCACAAGATCACCATCATCGACGGTGCCTCGCCTAGGCTAATATCGACTACCTCCCAACCGGTATGGTGCCACCCTACCACTCCACCCTAGGACACCCCAGAGTCCACCATAATGCTAAGACTATGAGACATAGTACTAGCCCCCCAGAGGTCACTACGCTGTCTTAGGAGGGTGTGGGCCATACGGCTGTACCTCCCTACACTATCCACTTCTAACCTAGCAGTAGTGGCACTGTCCTAGTTGGTTGGGTAACCGTCCCCCGCCCATTTAGGAGTGAGTGGTGTGTATGTTGGGTCCAATGATCCAGTTCTCTCAACATAGTAGTCCTTAGGGGGACTAGACATGATATCTTCTCAAAGGGGATAACCAACACCCCATGCCTCAATGACACCTGCATCCCAGGGCTTCATCCCACAAAGACACTCCACCTCGGGATCTCCTCATCTCACATGCACCTGCCATAGGTACCTCTCATAGGGGATGCCGAGGTTGCACCCCCTAGCAAGACTTGTCCAATGACTCATCATAGGATCCTGCCTAATCGACTCACCCTCACCACACACCCAAGATGCACGCCAAGATCTCCCCGGTTGTTAGCACATTATCAACACCAAGTGCCTTAACCACTCATAGACAATCCTCCACCAAGCATCACATCACATATATAATGCATAGTAGAAGCAGTAGCAAGTAATTAAGCAAGTGTCTAGCCTAACAGTGGGTGTGCAGGGGTATAGGTTGCGATAAGGTAATGGCTCACAAGCAATTCTACCATGCAACCTATCATAGATCATTGCATAAAAGTAAAGCACTAGCATCTACATTATAGCATGTCTACTAGGATTCTACAAGGTTGGGTGGGATGTGGCACCTGATAGGTCATCTCCAAGCTCCTCAGTGTAGTCGGGTTCGTGCTCCTCAGTCTACGGCTCCTCCAGGTCTATCAAACGAGACATATAGCCACGATAAGCAACTCCTATAGATGATCACAAAGAAGCAATGGAAATTCAAAAGATCTAAATGCACTCATACATAATCCTATGACGTAGAGCTCATTTTTAGAAAAATTTGGACCCTAGTTTCATATTTTCCTGAAGTCGTATGAATTTTCTAAGTTTAAATCATATTTTGAAAAAGAAAAAGGAATGGAAAAACCAGAGGCTGACACATGGCAGGTGGTGATTGGCTGAGGTGGATGAGTCACTAATAGGTGGGGTCGGTCAATGATGATTGGGCTTGGACTAGGCCTAGCGGGCCGGATTCAGGCTGAGTTGGGCCAAGTTTAGGCCGGCCCGGCCCTAACACATGTCAAACAGGCAGGCGGCCACGTGGCATTGATGGGCTACTAATGGGCTCATGCCCACAGGCATGGCTCATGTTGGACTATGCCATGTGGGTCCATGGACCACAAGCACGGTCCATGGTGGACCCTGTCCACCCTTTCTCCCTCCTTCCTTCAATCTACGTGCTCTGGGTGCACGAGCGGCAGCGGCGTGATAGCTCTCTTCCTCTACTCCCATGACATCACTCTTACCGGTAGTGAGCCCACCCATTCTCATGCTATGGTGGCTCGATGGTGCTGCTAGGGGGCTCTATGGCTTTGCTGGCTCATGGCGAGTTCATCGGTGGGCTAAAGGCGGTGCCTTGGTGACTTTAGTGCCCAGCATAGGCTCCATGGCGGGGTGAGGTGGCACAGGGTCAATGGTGGGGTTCCATGGTGCATTGGGAAGGCTTGAGCGAGCTTTGCTGGCTCCCTTGCGCTCTAGCGAATGCGACTACGACTCCAGGCATGTCTATGGGGGCTTAGCCGAGGCTAGCCATGGCGGCAGCGGCATAACAATGGTGACGGATAGCGGCCAGGCAGCTATGGCTACGATTGGAGCCGAGGGTGGCTCCTTTCCTCTAATTGGGATCATAGGGGAACCAATTGATGCACCGGCGATGACCAAAGGACGTGGCGGAGTCCACACCACGATGAGGTGCATGGCAGAGCTCTAGCGAGGTTGTGGCTATGGCAAAACAAGGTGAAATGGAGGCCTTTCACGCATCTGGCTCCACAATAGGGTGCATGAGGTGTTGACGAGTCTTGACGGCCAGCCCTCATCCTGTGAGGTGGCCGGAGTTGGCTGGATCATCCCTGGCACAATGGTGTCATGGGTGCACGGTAGTTCGATGAGGCAGACCTAACCAGCGGCCCTTGGGGCTTCTCTCCTGCTCCAATCTAGCACGTGACATGACCCTTGGCGAGGTGAAGCTTGTTGAGGCGCTTGTTGTACCTCTACTAGACTAGATCCGCTAGAACGGAGCTTCACCATGGCGAAGTATGGCTGCGGTGAGCGCAAGTGCGTGCGAGTGCACTGGCGTAGGCATTCCCGAGCCAATGTGCCTCGACATCGCTGCGTTGTGGCTGTTCGGCTTGCGCGTGTGTGTGTTGTGTTAAGTGATAGCGAAAGGCGGTGCATGTGGCTCTTCCAAGGTGGAAGAACACGACGACGGCCGTAGCGGTTACGCCAGCAATGATAGAGCAGGGATTTGGGGCTCACTGGTGGTGGCGTTGGTGCTAGGATAGCGACATAGTGATGAGACAGGGTGGTGCAGTGCCATACTGAATTGCTATGTCAGTGTAGGCGATCGGGGCACCATCTCTAGCTCCGGTAGCAGCTCCCTTGCGGCAGCAGCTCAGTTGTTCTTCTTTTCCTTCCCTCCTCCCTTCTCCTTCCTTTCTCTTGGTATCGACATGTGGCTGGTGAAGCCAGCAGTGGTGGTGGGGCGAGGGTGAGGTGCTAGGGCACAAGGGGTGCCCTTTTATAGGGAGGTCATGGCCATGGTGAGCAGCGGGTGTTGGATGGAGGCGAAGGGGGTACATGGAGGGTGAATGGGGCCTTTGAGCTAGGGTTCAGGGTTCAACACTAGGATGCGATGATGGTCAAAAGGAGGCCTTGGTGGTGTCATGGTGTGGGGCCACAATAGTGATGTCATTTGGTGCTAGCATGAGCTAGTGGGGAAGATTCCCCTGGCCAGTGTTGTAACACCCTAGGTGTTTGTCACCAGTTAAGCAATGGGTTTAAACTTAACCATGGCATGTTAAGTGGTGATGGAGACATTAGGTCAAACATATGAAAATGAGCCACCACTTAAACTTGGACCATGCACCATTGCTTACATGTTGCCTTTTCAAAAAGTATGCTTGAGTAATGTTGGATGCACTTCTTTCATGTGTCTCACATCAATATCCATCTATATTGATCACTGGAAAAGTTTCATGAAGTTTGGAATAAAAAAGTCACATGAAATGATAAGTTATATCCATATTGGAATGATTTTACTAAGTGCGTGAATTGCACTATTAAGTGAATGGAAATGTAGGTCATCAATCAAACCTTGCAACCTTGCCCAAATAACTCTAGATGAACTCTACAACAAAAGTTATAAAAGGTTCATGTTGAGCAGAAGTCAAGAAAATGCCTCAATCGGTCAATAACTCCAATTTAAGCTTTACAGTGATGATACTTTGACCTATGTTGACCAACCACTTATAGTACTTGCATGGAGTTGGACCTTAAATAAAAGTTGAAGATTGAGTAGAGTAGAACAAACTTTGTTTTTGGAACAAGAGCCAGATCAACTTGGAACTAAGTCAAACAGAGGCTCAAAAATTGAATCAGCGGCTGTTTTCAGACTTAGAATTTTTCTAAGTCTGGAATTCATCGTCATCGCCATTGGCATTCCGCGTTCTCCAAAATTCGTTAAGCAACTTGAGTTGGTCCAAAAATAAAAGTGGAAGGTTATATTATGGAGAAGAGCATGCAAAAAGTTGGAACCCGTTTGGCTTCGAGTTGATGGTTAATTCTGAGTTTTTCCTAATCACCGTCGTCATGCTGACAAACCAAAGTTAGGAGCATGTTATCTGCTAAACCATAACCCTAATGACCCTGAACCCTTAAGCAAAGTTGGAGAGCATCAGGTGTAGACCAAACTTCATTTTAGGCCCATGGACCAATTCGGACCCGAGCCAGCCCAAAATGGTGTCCCACCTTCCCCACTCCGGCACCTGCCACCTATTCGTCGGAATGCCGACGTGGCCACCGTGCATGGACGCCGCGCGCCCCCACTGTTGCTGCATGCCCTGCCTCCCTGCCGTGCCCCTGCTCGTTCAACTAAGCGCTTGAGCTACCCAGCACTCACTCGCCTCCCCACTCTCCCTCCCTCACTCTCTGGTGCTGCGCGCGAGCTCCGGGATGCGGCCACCATGGACGCCACCGCGATCTCGAGCTGGGCCACCATCGTTCTTCCACCTCCGAGAGCCTAGCAGCCCTGCATCCACCGCCACTGGCTCCACCGTCATCTCCTTGGCCTCGCGTGCCCCTCCTCGGCCTTCCTTCGCCGCCGTAGCGCGCGGCCACTGGTGCCGTGGCCACCGTGGACGCCTGTGCGCGCGGCCAGGTCAACCCAGCCCGCCTCTAGCCTAATTGAGCAGCCCAGCATGTGTGCGCGGGACCCCTGGTCCTCCCTGCCACTCCACCACTGCCGCCGGCCCTTCTCCGGCTGCACCACCGGCCGGCCTCCCCCTCGCCTCACCGGCTGGCCGAAGCCCCTCGCCGGTCGGCCGAACCAGCCACGACGGCACGTCTCCCGTCTCTGCCCCGTGAAAAGGAAGAAGAAGGGTCTGATCGTAAATAGAAACTTTTTAACGTGTTCACTTTGTAAAATAGCCAGACACAAGAAGTTACATTTACGGGCTTGGTTGATTTGAGTAAAGTCCAGGCTTCCCAATGCAAAAGCGTTTTCTTTTCGGTTTAATCTTTTAATGGCAGATTTTTGTGCTGGACTTTGGAAAATCGTAGCAATTAGTAGAAACACCATAAAATAGTAAATGAGTATTTTTTGGAATCCTTGTGAAATTATATATGCACTAGATCTATAATATTACATGTTTTAGTTTAAAGGTTTAGCTGTAAAAATAGATTTATGAAGTTCGGTTTTTAATGCTAGTTGTATTTGTCTTTTTCATAACTATAGTTATTTTGCTCAAATAAATGTGAAATTTTTATGGAGTGCTCATAAGGTGATTGTTATTGTCTGGTAAAAATTTCAGAAGTGTAGGATTTATATTTTAAGAGTTATAAAAATAACAAAGGTACTGTATTGCTTTGATCCAACTCTGAATAGTCCTGCATGCTTGAATTAATTGGCTTAGTTAAGTTATGAATCATGACTTTATGATAATACATGAGTTGTAGTACTTTTATTAAGCGTTTCAAAAAGCTAAATATCATGATTTTTGGTTAAGTAGATCTTGAGTTATACTTGCTTAAATCTCTGTGGCTGTTTCTGCCCAAACCCAGAGAGGGTTTCCTTGTTCTTACTGTGGGGACTTCTTAATAGTAGAATTAGCTTTAGGTGTTTACAACAAAGTTGTTTAGAATTTGATCAGCTTTCTAAAACGTCTAGAAACACATTTATTGGACATGTATAAATCCATTTATAGCTGTTTAAAGTGGCATGTCAGTTTCTGTCTATGTTTTGGACAGAGATGCAATTATTGGATTAATTGACCCTTCTAACTGTAGAATCGTCTTAATATGAGAATAAGAAAGTTATAGGTAACTTCCTAGTCTTTTCAAAAAGTTATGGTTCATGTTTGTTGGAGGTCTAGAACTCCAGTTGTGCTTCTCTGAAGTTCTTATCAGTTTTTTGTACCACTGCTGTTGGGTTACAATTGCAGTTTTGCTTGTGCAATTATTTTCGTGGTGTAAATGATGTTTGCTATGGTTGTAGTGAACACAAAAGTTGTAGAAAATTTCATGATGTTGCTTGTGTTAAAATTGTAAGGTCATACGCCAGATAGTGTAGGAGTTACATGACTTTTAATTCTTCTGCCAGGTTTTGATTGTATTCTGAGCAGATCTAAAAGATGCTAGTGTTTGATCTAGTTAGGATTTAAATGAGCTTTTGGTGATAATAACAAAGTTGTAGATAATTCATGTATCTAGCTTCTGTTAAACTTTGGTGGTATTTGGTCTTGTGGTTTGTGAGTGATGCCTGTTTAAATTTGGGCTTCAGAAATGGCTGCTCTCTGTCAATTGTGGACCAGTGTCTGTAAATGGGTATGTTTGACTTAGTTAGCTGGAGAATCATGCTAAGATGATTAAAGATGAATTGTAGAAAATATCATAAGCTTTCCATAATGTCTTGTTGCATGGCTATTGGATTTGTATAACTCTAGTTATGATCCAAATATGAAGCTGTTGTTTCCAGTCTAGAAATAGACATATGCTAGTTGTGGTTGTTTACTTCATGTGTTGCTAAGTGTGGCTTGTGCCCTTGTTGATGGTCAAGTTATGATACTTGTGACCTTGTAAAACCTATGTCTTGCTTGATGTGCTTGCTCTCTATAGTTAGTTGTGTGATGTTAGTTAAATAGCTATTGGTGTCTATGTCTTGTGTTTGTCTTGAATGCTTATGTGATGCCTCTTGTATTACCATTCTTCATATTCATGCACTTGCATCTTGCATCTCATCTAGGTGCGCTAGATGAACCATGTGAAGGATGTGATGTGGGAGCCGAACCCGAAGATGGTGTATGGTGGACATGTCCCGAAGGTGGAAGGACTAGACAAGTGCTAGGACGGGAGATGCCCACTTAGCGAGTGTCGTCTAACTAACACTGACTCAGTGTGGGATCCCAGGCAAGCCCCGGAGCATATTAAGCCTCTTAACTTCTGAAATGCAATTAAAGTATTATTGTTACATATATATTGTTGCATTAAGTTTAGGTGTTGGATGCAAACACTTGCTGCATTGGTTATCCAATCCTTGTCCAGATATTGATACCCTGAATCCTATGTAGCTCAGGCTCGTGTAGTGCTTAGCCCTACTTAAATGAGGTAGAAGTCAGGTGATTTCCTATCACCTGCGAGCTTTAGGGATATACATATGGCACGGTTGGCTATATTTGCTATCGTGGAAAAGAACCTATCTTCATTTGAATTGAAGACCGGGCGGAGGCTTGCCGGTTTGTAGTGACTCCGTCTGTGTCGCTTAAGGACCGAATCTTGGAGCCTTTCCTGTTCATGTTGAACGCATGCCTCTCTCTTAGTTGGCCGAGTCTAAAGACCGACCATGAAGCCAAGTAGCTCAACTCAGGCTAGGAGTCGATAAGTATAAAGTACGCCTCGGAAGGGAGCCATAGGCATGAGTCCAAGGGCAGGTGATTTAAAAGTCCTGATCGTCCTAGCAGAAGGGTAATCCCTGAGAGTGCTGGCGCTGATCGAACCCACGAATTTAGTTCCTGAGTTGTACCAAAGGTGACCCACGACTACCCTTGCAAAGTATGCTAGGGTGAGAGTTAGGAATACCCCCTCAGCTGAGTTATAATTCGATTCGAGTCGCCGTCTCTCACCGGTTAGTGAGAACTTGACGGGCTTATCTCCAAAGTAGATACACTAAATAACATAATGGTTCAGGAATGATGGTATGATGATGACAGCCTTATTATACCTGCTATGGTTAATATTGTTTGCTCCTAATAAGTGAGTGCTCTAGTACAGGTGCTAATCTAGTGGACAGGTAAATGATGATAAACTTGATGCTAAGTTTAAATTGGTCACTATATTCATAAGCTCTTTTATGCAACTGTGTCAAGCTAGCCCACCTCATAAGCCTTGCATGACCCTTGGTGTCCTTTATTTCTAGTTTTGATGGGTAAGTCTAGCTGAGTACATTCTCATACTCAGGGTTTATCCCACCATATTGCAGGTGAAGTTCTCGGCCTGTTGAAGATGGTGGCTAACCGCCGATGGGCTCGGTGATTCTATAGTTACTTATCGTCTATATGATTTTGTCGGATGATGTCACTTATGCTAGCAATATATTTGGAACTTATATTAATGTAATCATTTGAAAGCTATGATTGTTTTCACTAAGCGGTTTTGAAACCCAAACTTGTACTATTATTTGTGAACCCATTTATAATATTATTTTCGCTGCAACTCTGCGTATGGGATGTGTATTTGCTTAATCACGCGATCTTGGTTGTGATGTTGATTTACCAAGGTCTGTTATAGGTGTGTTCCTCTTCCATGGTGGAAAAGTAGAGGGCGGCGAAAGGGGATGATAGGGTGGGCCTACTCGTCAGCGGCTACGGGAGGTGGCAGCGGCGGGCGCATCGTGATGTGGGCGCAGGCATGGATGTGGGTGCGGGTGGTTGGCGCTGGGCCACGGTGGCTTGCACAGGCATGGGCATGGCTTGGGTCAGTTGTAGCTGTTGGGCTGCTTTGCCCTTTTACATTTCCTCCCTTTTTGTAATTCCTTTTCTATTTCCATTCTATGCTATGCCTTGGACTTCCATGCATGTATACATGTGTTGCCAAGCATGTACACACCCTTATGGGTCTACTAGGGGTCAACTAGGGTATTAGGGTCAATGCCAAAGGTCGGCAACACACACACAACAAGTTTGTTAAAAGGTTTACTTGATTTTATTTCATCACATGAAATCATGAAGGAGCAACTCACAAGTTGTTTAATATGCAAATACTCAATCATGCTAACTTGGGATCTACTTATGCAACTACAAGGGTGGTATCCTAGTATGCACACTCACCATGCATGGGTTTTGTTAGAAAATTTTTGAAGTTCATATTTTTTGGTTATTGGAAAACTTGGGTTGTTACACCGGCCCGGTAAGAAAAAGTTAACCCTAGGTCAAATGGGTGCGGTCAAATAGGTGGTCAAATGTGCTCTGCCTAGATCTACGTCGGAACTTCCAACGCTGAGTCGGGAGTTCCGTCAGGAGCCAGGACTTCCGACTGTCGGGACTTCTCGCTCGAGTTGGGACTTCCAACGCAGGAAGATGGAAAAACTCCCTAGCTTAAACTCACAATGCCATGTGGGGCAAAAATATGATGGACACTAACATTTTCACATGTGACTAGATTTCAATCAAACAACACAAAGCAATAGTCACATATGAAAATTATAATCTAGATTTTGAAAGTGTCACACAATGTTTTTGCAATTCTTTTCTTCTAGCTAGATCAAACAAAGTATGTGCAAGACATCAAGCCACATTACGAGAATCAATGATATTTAGCTCACTCCTCAAAGCACAAAATCTTGACTCATTTAGGGGCTTTGTGAAGATGTCGACTAGTTGCTTTTCAGTGCTCACATGATGAATTGCGATATCTCCTTTGGCTTCGTGGTCTCTCAAAAAGTGATGCTGGATGTCTATGTGCTTTGTTTGAGAGTGGTTTATAGGGTTGTTTGCCAATTTAATGGCACTCTCATTGTCACACAAAAGGGGAATCTTAGTTAGCTCACAACCAAAGTCTTTGAGAGTTTGCTTCATCCAAAGTAGTTGGGCATAGCATGCACCAGCCGCCACATACTCGGCTTCAGCGGTGGACAAAGCAATGGAGTTTTGCTTCTTAGAGCTCCTAGACACCAAAGACCAACCAATAAATTGGCTAGTCCTAGTAGTACTCTTTTAGTTTACTATGCAACCAGCATAATCCAAATCAGAATAGCCAAGTAACTCAAAAGTGGAGCCCTTAGAATACCACAAGCCAAGATTAGGAGTGTGCACTAAATACTGAAAAATTCTCTTAACAACCAGCAAATGACATTCTTTTGGATTAGCTTAAAATCTTGCACACATGCACACACTAAGCATAATATCAGGCCTAGATGCACAAAGGTAAAGGAGGGATCCAATCATGGAGTGATATACCCTTTGATCGATGGGTTTTCCTCCTTCATCAAGGTCAAGATGTCCATTGGTTGGCATGGTTGTCTTGATGGGCTTGGCCTTGTCCATGTCAAACTTCTTCAACATGTCATTGGTGTACTTGGTTTGACTTATGAACATGCCATCCTTGAGTTGCTTGATTTGAAATCCAAGAAAGAACTTCAACTCTCCCATTATGGACTTCTCGAACCTATTCATCATAATCCTACTAAATTCCTCACAAAAAGCCACAGTAGTACTATGAAATATTATATCATTGACATATATTTGGTAAACAAAGATATCATTATTGACTTTGCGAGTAAATAAAGTTGCATCGGCCTTTCCTATCTCAAACCCTTGTTTGAGTAGAAAATCCTTCAAGCAATCATACCAAGCTCTAGGGGCTTGTTTGAGCCCATAGTGCGCCTTGTCAAGCTTGTAGACATAGTTGGGATACTTGGGGTCTTCAAAGCCTGGTGGTTGATCCACATACACCAACTCGGATAGGGGGCCATTGAGAAATGCACTCTTCACATCCATTTGATATAGCTTGAAATCATGATGAGCGGCATAGGCAAGTAGAATACAAATTGATTCTAGCCTTGCCACCGACGCATAGGTCTCCCCAAAATCCAAGCCTTCAATTTGAGTGAATCCTTGAGCCACTAATTGTTGATGGTAGATAAGAAACATTATAAACCGCCAATACAAGTCCTGATCCATTTTGCTGAGTTTAGCTTTGTTCAGGGATGAGCAAAGGTTAAGCTTGGGGGAGTTTGTTGATGGTAGATAACAAACATTATAAACCATCAATATAACATGTATAAGGGCATGAATACGATCACTAACATAGGTTTAGGGGTCTAAACTAACAAATTCCACAAGTTTTGGTGAATCTATGTTTTCAACAGGGTTTATCTAGAAAATCGTCAAGGTGGACCTATATGTCAGAGCTAATCACGCTTATCCATAGCAAAAACAACCCTAGAAGGTTCTAGAAGACTAGAGAGGACACCACACCGAAGTGGAGGGTGAGACAACACCACCTGCAGGCCAGCCTATGGGCCCACCTGGTAGCCCCTCCTTTGAATGTTGGTTCTACACCACCTCCTAGATTGCATCTACACCATCCAGTCAAGTCGGTTTGATCTGAGGGCTCAGGATTGATGCTCTAGCCTATATATATCAGCCCCTGCTACCCCCATCAGATCATCAGACCCTAATCAAGTTAGTCAAGAATACAGAAACCCTAATCCTCAGAGCTCCACCATATTCTAGGGCATAGCTAGCTAGGCTAGGTCTAGAGGGAGGCAAGCTTAGCTTGGATTCATGATCTTGTCAAGAGCATGGTTTGGTATAATCCTTGCACCTCCTCTCTCGCTTGTATCTCTCAATACTTTTATATGTTAGCTACAATTCTTATGACAATGTTCTCTATATTATTCATGTACCTAGTTATAATGTTCATTGTCTACTTTGATTATATGCTTAGTATGGCTAGATTATCATTATATTCAAGCATAAGATAGTATAACGCTCACTCAAATGTACATGGGGTGAGTGGTCGACATGAGGCGGGTGATATCCGCTTCCGACCCAGGCTCCATGCCATCCATAGGCTAGGTGATGTCCTCCTGATGCACGCTGTCAACCATGTCCGCACGGCCAGCATCCATCACCCACTGCGCGGAGATCTACTTGACCACCAACTTTGCGTGTGGCAGCAGGCTCTCACCGAGCAACTAGATGTCCTCCATGCTCTAGCTGTCGGCATATCCACTGTAGATGGCGGCGAAGTCTAGGTCCGGGTGGTACGTTACCACCGAAGTCAACACCCCCAATGTCTCGTAGAATAGCCCATCGGTGATGAGGGCCCAAACCTCATCCAGAACCTCCGCTAGCTGGATGGTGGGCACACTAGTACTTGGTGCCGACCCAAAGACCTCCGAGATGATGAGCTAGGCAACATTGTGTATCTGGTCAAGTTCCCCCTCAAGAGCACATTGGTCTTCAAGGGACTTGGCCAGCGCCTCTACATTCCAGCCAATCCTCACCTTGGCCGTCTCTAGGTCCTCCTCCAATGACTCCACCTTTCCACCTAGCTCTAGAAGAAGGACTACAAGCTCAGAAGCAAGCTAAAGAAAGAAACCAACACGTCGAAAATAGAAAAGGTACTTACCAAGGTGGGTGTTCTCGAGGATGGAGAGTCCCTCTGCCTGCCGAGTCACCTACTCGCGCAGCCGGGCATTCACCTCCTCCATCCCCATCACCCAGCCTCGAAGCACAAGCACTCCCTGGCCGGCCTCTGACTAGGCCTTCTGCTCATACTCTAGGGCGTTCTGCTCTGTCTCCAAGGTCTCTAGGGTACCTTGGAGCACTGCCTCGGTGTCCACTAGGGACTTCCACAATGTCACCTCAGTTTCCGCCTGGTGGGCCTTGGCTGCCTTAAGCCCCCGCTTGGTGGCAGTCACCCGTTCCACCACAAGCACTTCCACCGCCCATGCCTTGGTCACCTCTGCCACCTAGTCCTGGGACTCATAGTGGGTGGACTCTAGCTAGCGCTCAAGCTTAGCCATTCGAGTGTGCTCCATCCAGAAGAAACGGGACTTGTGGCTCAACTTCTCCTCTAGGCCCTGCAAAAATGAGAAGCAAGCATGCTGAGGCAACCAACGAAAGACCAAGGGGTCAAGGATGAGCATAGGAAACTCACCGCCATGGCACAGCGCAGGTCGACCTTAACCGCCCGCTGGATGGAATCAACCCGCTCCTAGGCCTCCTCAAGCTTCACCGATAGTTTGGCGAGATCGGACTCCATGGTGAATCCTCTCCCCCTAAGGATGTCCTAGAGCTGACACACCTACGTATCCTAAAGGATGAACCAAACCTTCATTGGGTCCTCAGGGTAGGGCCACACTAGGTCGGTCTCCTCTAGCCCATTAAAGGGCCCAGCCTCCGACCGAACCACCACCAGCTCCTGCAACGGCGCCGGCAGCTCCACCTCATCGCCTGCTTCATCATTGGAGGGGATCTCCACCACCTCGGTTTCACTAGCCACTGGCAGGCATTCTGACTTCATCTCGGCTACATCTCCCCTCGGCACCTCTAGCTCTAACCAAGAGGGTGAGCCATGCGGCCCCTGCCCGGTGAGGCAAGGAGCTTGGTCTCCCTCTCCTCTTCCGCCATAGCTAGTGGAGGTGGGGCTACAAGGGATACCTCTGACATAGCCTCCACCGTCACCACCAGGATCGCTACCAACACTATCGCCACCGCTGCCGCCATACCAGCGACTGATCCGAGGGGCGTCACCCCTAGAAGGGAAGGACCTACCGCCACTACCCAGCTCTCCCCGCCGCTCACCACGGTGTGCTACAAGGTGGGCCTCCAATCCTCCCACATGGGAGTTGGGGCGATGCTCAGCCCTATCAACATTTGGCCACTGTCGAAAAAGTATAGGTCAGTCACACTCCAAAAAACTCAACAGCAAGATAAAAAAGAAACAAAGAAAGCCATACCAGGATGTAAGCGGTGCGACTCTAAAACCCCGACCCAACATCAATGGGCCCATAGGGTGAGGACTGCTCCCAGGCCGTGACCCATGCCCCCTCACTTCAACCAGGGGTGGAGTCGACCCAATGGGCTCCTACTTAGTCCACGAATCACCACAACCTTCAGCTCAGGGCACGCCAACTGGAAGAGCTAACAGGGCATCCTCCTGCTATGAGTCATGCACTAGCACTAGCCCCGACGACGCGCGGGTGTGAGCCCGCTCCTCTGACCGCCTAGCTTGCTCCACCGAGCCCACGGTAGGCGGGGACGAGGCCGGCGATGCCTCAGAAGGGCGCAGTGACCGCGTCCGCTTTGCCTCCCAATCGCCGATGGTGTCCGTGCTTGCAGCACGCTTCCTTGGCAAAGGAACATCGCCATGCCTCTCTGCCTCCTGCTCGCCACCAGCAGATGCGGCCGTAGGATCAGAATGCTCTATTGAGGTCACAACAACCTCCTAGCTTTCCTCCTTTGAGAAAATCATGTCATCCCCCACCTCTATGGGGTCCTCCGACTCGAGCTCTGACTTGACGTCGTTCCTATTTTCCCTAGCCCACACGCGTCGGGCGATCTCCATCTCCTTCGCATGCTTCCACCAAGCATCCTCAACTTTCTTCTTCTTCCTCTCAACTGCCACCTCCTTCTAGGTAGCCTGCTAGGCCACACCCTCTGCCCCCTTTAGAAGGTGTGGCCAGGACTTGTAAGCTCTAAGTCCCTACGAAATAGGTGACTCAAAATAAAAAAAATAGGAGAGCAAAGGGGAAAAGAACATAGAGTAAAGGAAGGGGAGCATACCAGTTTGGACACCATTGTGGCATTGAGAGGTTTGTGCTTTCCATCGAGGTTCCCTTTGGGCCTTAGTTGCAGCACCTGGTCATGGCGACTCCAGACCTCATCGTTCGGCAGCTCCTTTGGCAATGCACGGTCAGGGTCCAACGGGCCATTGTACTTCCACATTGGCCACATCCACTCCACCAGTAGAGCGACCCAAAGGGGAAAGAGGGTGTGGAACACCCGCACCCCATCAAGGCCGCACCGCATAAGCTTCTGAAGCTCTACCTCGATAATCTCCACCTACTTCTTCTACCGACTGGCTAGGCCCCATGACCAGCTCTCTTGCTTATCTAGCCTCCCGCTAGTGAAAGGCGGGAACGGCACCTCCACTGAGTTCTTGATGTAGAACCATTCCCTGTGCCACCCCTGATTAGAATCATAGGGGGTATACATGGGGTATGAGCCCCCCACGCTCGGTTTCTTCTGTAGTGCGAAGTCTCCCACCGGCGCGATCATGAGCGGCTTCCCCTTCGACAAAGCTCGCCTAGAGAACATCTACCGGAAGAGGTCCATGTGTGGCTCCATCCTGAGGAAGGCCTTGCACACAGTGACAAAGCCAGCGATACATAGCATACTAGTCAGATTGAGGTGCTACAGCTCTAGACCCCACTCATTGAGGAGCCCATGTAGGAACCAGTGTGCAGGGTATCCTAGCCCATGCAAATGAAAGGCGAGGAAGGAAACAACCTTGTCGGCCCAAGGTTATGAGAAATCCTGCCTCCTAGGAGCCCTCCATTGCACCACCTCCTTCGGTAGTAGAAACTCCTTCTCAGCAAAGGCAACCACCATCGACTCCCTCACAATGGATGACCTCCAGCTCAAAATTTTGCTCTATATTCGCAAATGGATCTATGAGTTTTCTCCTCTCCCTCACTCTCCCCTTTTCTCTCCTAGGACCCACTATGACACTCAGACACTCTTGGTGAGAAGGAAGAAAGAGAAGAGACGGCAAATGAAGAATGGGCGAAAGAATGAGGCAAAAAGCCTCTCCCTTCCCCTACTTAAAGAAAGAGGCACAACAGTTAGGAAAGGCGTGGCGATCAGGGAAAGGCAAAACGACAGGGGCAAAAAACCCTCTCCCTTCCCCCATTCCATGTGGATGGGATACGATGGGATGCGCCCTGATCGATGGGTCACACCCTACCCGACAGAATGACACCTAGTCAAATGGGACATGGCTTGGGTATGGCGCACCACTACCGCACGTCGGGCGCGAGAAACAAGGCGCAACTACGGGCAGTCGGCCCTCTACCTTCCCAGGCAAGACTTGGAAAGACCTAAGCGATGGGATCTCCGCCAGGAGAGACCAATGGGCTTCCTAAGTCTATCGGATGGCTCAGGCAAACATAGAGAGACAGGTAAGGAGCAGAGGGATGCCCCATGTGGGCCATACCGACTCCGTCATGAACGATGAGCGTGGATCCTGGTCAGACATATCTGATAAGAGCTCCTCAAACCACGTCACTCGAGTCATCAAGGTAACGTTACCAACCCCCACTATTTCTTTATATAAACATTCATTCATCCATGCATGCATTCATTCATTCCATACATCCAAAGCATTGCATATGTAGTCAAATGCATCACAACGCTCTGTGTTGCGTCATGAAGTGCCAGTTGCCTTATTCAACATGAGCAACGACCGACCAGGGTTCGAAGGCTAGCCCACAAAGGGCTCGACACCACCTCACGTCAAATAGAGCCAAGGGAGAAAATCTAGATGAGCCCTAAGTGGCCCTCACCCAGTCTGCCCCAAAGCAGATAGGGTCATCTCAACCTTCTCGTTTGATCCTAACCTTGCCAAACCTATAGAATCTCCATCGAGGGGAGGCCAGTGGGCCACCTGGGTCAGTCTCTAGAACAACCTAGGCATCTACCATGTAACACCCCGGGTGTTTGCCTTCCACATTTGCACTGCATTTCATGAACATGAGCATCATTCATCCCTTCGTGAACTTATATCACATGCAACATGATTTCGAAACATTGCAACATGTTGTATATTTCATGTGTGTTGTCTCTTTTATGAAATATAAAGTGTGCAACACTTGAGTGCAACATGTGCCACTCACTTAGTGAAACAAGATTAGTTAATACTATGCAACAAGATCATGCAACATGTGAAACATGACTATGAAACATTTGCAACATTTCTTGTGTTTTTCATTGTTTCAATACATACCTTGATTGATTCTTGTGTGACCAATGCATGGTGTGGCTAGAAATGCTTGTAAGTAACTTAGTTACACATAGAATGCCTTTTGGCACATTGTTCATGTTGATCATTTTGCCTAATTAGGTTTCCAAGTCATGATTGACCAATTTGGACCCCTAGAGCTTCTGTGTTTGACTGTTTAAAAAGTGTAGCTTAGGATGTTTGCATGTCTGGGCAACCTAAAGCAAAGTTGTAGAGAATTATATAAGGAACAAACTTTGTTTAGAAGTCAAGTCTTGAAAATGTGCACAACATGTTCAAAAAGGTCCCACAAGTCAGAATTTGTGCTGATTCAACACTTGGAAAATTTCCTAAGTCTAAAATGCAATGTCAGTTTGATCGAGCCGACTTTGGCTTGATATAACACGTGATCCATTTAGAATTAGGTCTTGGTCCTTTAACATGAATTGTAGCCGGTACTTAGGGCTACAGCTTGTATCTGGACTGTTTTCGCTGTTAACCAATGGATTAGGAGAAGAAGGGCCATCATGTATCACTGTCAGGCGCCGTTGGTTCACTGAAACAAAGCTACAGTGACCGACCGTCTTCAGACTGTCACCGCCGCGTGTACGCCGTGCGTTGCCAGCCGTCTGATCACGCAGGCCACGCGTTGCGGCCGTCCTGGCGCCGCTGCTGCTATCCATTGCTAAAGCCGCGCCTCTCTGCCCTTCCATTCACTCCTCCCTTGCCTCCTCTGTTCGTCCGAAGCACAACAATGGAGCCACCGCTCCACCATTGCCGCCGAGAGCAAGCGCCGTCGCCCAGCTCATTCGCCGCCGTGAAAACGCTACCACCAATTAGCCCAAAGCTCCACCATCATCTCACCTAGCTCGTCCAGCACGCCATTGGGCCGGTGAACCGAGGTAGGGGTCGCATTTAGCCTTCCGCTGCCGTCCGGACTTCGCCGGAGTTGGAGCTCCCCATGGCCATCGCTGCACCGCTTCTCTCTTCTTTCCCTAGCTCCCGTATCGCCTTCCCCGTCATGCACTGTTGCTCGGGTGATGATGTCACCACCCACGCCGGTCCAGCCAAGCCGGAACATGGCCGCGCGCCGCCGTGCGCCATGGCCGAGCCGCCGAGCTCCGTGGCCGAGGTACCTAGAGGTCGGTAGGGTTTGCGGTTAGGGTACCAATCGACGCAGTAGGTCTAGGCTGTCACGTTGGTGCCGTTCTCATCGCCGGTGAGGTCACCGTCGGCGAGCTACGCAGTCTTCCGCGCGTCGCAGCCGCCTCCCCTGCTTCGCTGTCGCTGACCAGTGGGTCCGGCTGATGGCCGGGTCCCACACGTCAGTGACTGAGTTTGTGAAGATAGTTAAATACAGTTTTGAATGCTTATTTGATATTTTTGTATCTCCTGATATGTAGATCCAAATTGGATGGTTCCAATTTTGTGAGACTCACAGTTAGGTCTAGTATTTAAGAAAAATATGTCTTGAGCATATTATGTAGAAATTTTGGATGAATTAAATAGGAACTTGAAAAGTGTTTTTGTATGCATGCAAACTTGTTTAAATCATATCTTGAGTTTCTGTGATCCAAAAATTATGAAATTTTGTGGGTAAGCTAGTCTTGTATAGTAGAAGCTCTGGTTAAAATTTGAGAGTCATTGCATGTGTAGTTTTTGAGTTATAGATTTTCCTTTTATCATTGGTAGATACTTGGGTGAATTTTAGTAAATTATTTATGAATCCGTTGGCCATGAAGATAGTTGGAGAGTATCCTAGTACCCTAAGGATGCTAGGAAAAATATGAAATCTATTGCTTGACACTTTTCACTAAGGTTTCCTAATTATGCCATTTTAAGTCATTCTGCCTTACCATTTTTGTGTAGGTTGTTATACTTACTCAAATGGTGTGAAATTTTTATGGTAGTCTACTTAGAGCATGTAGTGTCTACTGTAATTTTTGTAGAATTAATGGTGTAGTTTTCATATATGTTTACTATTTCCACTAATTAATTAAATAAATTAAGAAAAGTATTAAAAGAAATGTTTTGGGGATGAACACCCTACTTTCTGGTGTGCTTGTGATATGTGTGATATGTCAGTAAAGTTAGTTTTGTCCAATTAAGTGTTTATATCATAAGTTAATAATTATTTGTTGCATCATGTCCCTCTGGACAGATCTGGGGACTTTGGAAAGTTCCCCATGATAATTTGGTTTTATGTGATTGTGATGAATACAAAAGCTGTAGATAACTTATGTATCTAGCTCCTGTCAAAATTTGAGGGCATTTGGCCTAGTAGTTTAGAAACTACAGCTGTTTAAAGTTAGGTTCCAGTCTTTGCTTGTTCTCTGCCTTGTGAGGACAGAGTTCTATTGATTTATGAGTTCGACCTAGTAAAGGTTAGAATCATGCTTTGAGGTCTGAAAATGTTTTGTAGACAATTTTATAAGCTTTCCAGGTTGTCTTGTTGCATATCAATTGGATTTATAAATCTCCAGTTATGGCTAGTTTACTGTACCGATATATAGTCTCCATTTGGTTATAATACAAATGCTTGAGTGTATGCTTGTGCAATGTTCTCATTGATTGTTTTAGGGGTTAGCCTAACTTGAGAATATGCTTAGGTGCAGGTGCTAGGTCATTAATGGAAGATGAGCAATTATACCTTAGGTTATATAAATGTGGTAAGTGAAAGTGATTTGAATAGGGCTTAAGTTGGAATATGCAAACTACAGCGAACATGTGCATTCCCCGAGCATCCCCGACATTCGTACATGTGCATCCATGATATTTATCTTGCGCATTCATGCAATAGGTGTGCCGGAGGGAGTGACGTTGCTAGAGTTCGAGGGAGCCAACCAGGAGGAGGAACCCGAGGTGCAGGAAGCCGACGAAGCAGTCGCCGCGGAGGAATTGCCCGAGTGCCCTGACCACCAGCCTTCCTCGTTCCTGAAAGGCAAGCCCCGGAGCATATTAAGCCTCCCATGTTTTACAAATACATTGAGTATCTTTTATTGTTGATGATGCATTAAGTATAGGAATTGGTTGGAACCAATTGCTGCATTATATATCCTTCCTTGTCCAGATGTCGCACTGGAATCCTATTTAAGTTCAGGAACGGGTTAAATGCTTAGCCATGCTTAGTGCGGTAGAAGTCAGGTGATTTCCTGTCACCTGCGAGCTTTAGGATGAGGTGGATCACGGTTGGCTATATTTGCTATCGTGGAAAAGAACCATGTGAATAATGAATTAAGATCGGGCGGGGTCTTGTGTAGGTTTGAACATAGTGACTTCGTCTGAGTCGTTTAAGGACCGATACGCTGTACGTCCTCATGTCATATTGAACGCAGCCTAACACTTAGCTGGCCAGATAAGTCATTCCGACCGCGAAGCCTAGTAGCTCGACTCAGGCCGGGGATGCGAGTAGTGGCGACATTCTGGAAGTAGTAAGGATGTGCGGAGAGCCATTGGCATAAGTCTAAGGCGGGTTAGAGTCCCGAACAACCTTGGTAGAGTGGTTCTCTGAGAATGTCGATCTGTTCGGACTCGCGACTCCTGAATCGTACCAAAGGTGACTTGTTGCGACCCTGACGGGGGAAGCAGGGTTTGTGTTTAGGAATACCCCTCTAGCTGGATAGGAATCAATTCGAATCGTCGTCTCTCCCGGATAGTGAGAACTTGACTGAGCAGCGGCAACGTAGATTCAATTAATTTTACGATATGGTTAAATGGATGATGATAAGGTTGCCACAATGAATACCTGATATGGTTATTAATGTTTGCACCCTAATAAAAATGATTGCTTAGTATAGGTGCTAATATAGATGACAGGTTAATGGCTAAAAAGTCACTGCTAGTTAGGTTAAGAGTTGATCATTATTACTTATGCTTTTCTGCAAAAAGAAAGTGTCAGCCAGCTCCACTACATTAAGCTATGCATAATCCTTGGTGTTATTTGTTTGGTTTTCGACGGGTAAGTCTAGCTGAGTACATTCCCGTACTCAGGGTTTATTCCCTCTTGTTGCAGATGACCTCCTATATTAGGGATTCTGCAAGTATTGTCTCCACCCGGTGGGTGATGAGGACTAGATCATGGGCATGATCTCCTTTCTCTTATCTGAATGCTTTTGTGGTCTGTGATCAGCAAACCAGTATGTGTATTTGAACTTGGTGTGTGAGTTAAACTATTTGCTTCCGCATGTTTACAAGACTCGTTTTGTAATAACAATGACTCTGTGATGATGTAACCTTATAAATTGGTCGGTTCCGTGACATACCAGGTTGCAGGTTAAGGAGCAGTGGAGTGCCACATTGTAACACCTTGGGTGTTTAAATACTAAAATATGCCATGTCATCATATGCATAGCACATCATTCATGTGTTAGTGAAAATTTTGATATGCATACACTAAAACAAGTTTACCTATATGTTATACGTGTTGACTTGTATGGCTTGAATTGAGTTAAAAATTCTTTGTATTGAATTGAATTTCCGAAAACCCTAATTTTCAGTATTTAAATTCTACCCTAAAAACCCGTTTCAAAATCTAAGCATATTTTGGGGTTGAACCTAAAAGCAAAAGTGTAGAGCTTGTCAAGTTATATAAAGTTTTTTTTGGAGTTTTCAAAGTTGTTATGAAAAATTTGAAGTAATTTGAAAAGGTGAAATTCTTTAAATGTCCCCTATTTGAATTCAAATTTGCATTTCATAATGTGGACTGAATTAGGGGGTGGTTATGAAAGCAAAGTTGTAGAACTTTGGATTTTGAACAATTTTTATTTTTGGAGATTTTTAAGTTGTTACATAAATTTGGGAGTAATTTGGATTTTAAAATGAATGGCATTTTGGTAAATAAGTGGAACAGTGCCATTGGGTAGATGTCACCGCCGGCGGTCCTTCTTCAGCGTTCCAGGCGCGCCCGTGGCCGCATTCAGCACCGCGCTGGCATGGAGAAGCTCCTGCGTGTCGTCTTTGTGTCGTTGGCCACGTTATAAAGCCAGCCACCGTCGCCGTTCTCCATCTTTTCTCATCCTCTGTTTTTCCCGTCACCACCGCCGCTGCTCCGTCGAGCTGTGCCGTCGCCGTCGTGGATTCCCATCCTTGGCTAAGCTTGCCACAGCTCCATTTGTTCCTTGCACACCCAGTCCTCCAGCCCTTGTTGTCTGATTTTCCTAGGAACCACCGCTCGTCGTGTTTCTTCTTCGTGGCTAGTAGCATCACCGTCGGGAGCGCTTCACCGTGGCTGTGGCTCTCCGGTGAGCCGCTGCTCTTGCGAAGCCTTGTTTCAGTCTTGCCTTGATGCCGTACTGCTTTGTGCTCAGTCGATTGACCGTTTTGTTGACCACAGTCATCGGAACACCGCCATCGACGTCAGTTGCTCTGCCATGGCTGCTGTGCACATTGACCAGCGCCTCCGTTGATCCTCCGGCTTTGCTCCTTGCTCTAATGTGCTCAGGGTGAACTGCTAAACCTTCCTGTGCTATTGGTTTATGATCTACCGGTCTCACATCACTGGTGTAGCGTAGCCACGTCACCGTGTCCGCCATGGCCGTTGGCAAGCTCGTGCGCCGCTGTAATTAGTCTCGATAGTACACTCAATCGACGCGGGGTGATGAGGGGAGTGTGTTGCTACTCTTGCTATCGCCGTTGGTCTCACCGACGGCGAGAAATCGCTGGTCAGCGCCATCATCGCCGTGGTCAGTGCGGAGGAAGGGGACGACAAGTGGGGTCAGGTTGTTAGTGACTCAGTGATTTGAAAATGTAATTTTTCCTTTTTCAGATGTGAATGAATAGTGATGTGATTTGTTCTTTTTGTGTAGATTTATTTAGAGCTCCAAAAATTATGAAAAGTTTTGTGTGACCTCTCTGTGGTGTATCTTATTTAGGAAAAATATGAAATGTTGTTTTTCAGAACTTTTTGAATGTTATAAAAATTGCTAAATTAATTAATAAATGGGTTTCCATGATTTTTCTAGGCTTATTTAATTATCCAAAAATTATGAAAATTGTTTTGCCACTTAGTTATCATGTGATGAACATTTAAAAAAATTTTGAGCTCAATTGGAATAAGTTGATTTATTTCATAATTTTAAATTAAATAATTAATTCATAAAAGCAAATAGTAACCTTTAATGATTTAGGTTTTGTTTGAATTTTTGGATTGAGTGATGACCTTGGGTCATTAGTTGGTAATGATCCTTGGCAATGGAAGTAAGTGTTATGAAAAAGGTTTCGTTAGTTTGACTTGTAACTGTACCGCGAAGGAAAGTTGTATTCAGGTTGTTAATTTTGCATCCATCATCAAGCATCATGTTTTATATCTCGCATCATGTTAAACATGGCATTGTTATTACATGTAGTGAACGAAGGTGAACACATGGTAGTTAATCAAGTTGCGAAGGAAGTTAATCCGTCTATTGAGGTCGGATCTAATAATTGTGGAACGTCGTAGGAACCTGACTTTTTCATGAACCAAGGCAAGCCCCGGATGCATTTAAACCTACCTTGTGTTTTACAAATTTATATCACTTTTGCTTTCAAGTACTGCATTAAGTGATTAGGAGTTGAGTGAAAACCTAATTGGTGCATTACCAACCTTGTTTTTCAATATCAACCTTGTTAACCATTTCAATCCGAGAATGCTTATTTATGCTTAGCCATACTTAGAACGATACAAGTCGGGTGATCACCGGTCATCTGCGAGATATAGATGGTTTCTTGGTTACAACTAGTTATTTATGTGATCATGTGATATGAGCTTGTGGAATAATAAATCTAGACCGGGCGGACTCGGTGTGTAAGCCACAAGGCATCGAGGTCTTGTGAGCGGGTTCCTTCTGCCTGTGTCGATTAAGAACCATCCTTTGTTGAACTATGTGAGATAAGACTTTGTAGTACTAACCACATACTCCGGTAAGCCTTAACTTGGCGATTCTATTACGAGAATGGCTACTCACGCACTGGGAGTGGAGAGATGGCGGGAATAGCATGTACCCACATGGCAATGGGCTGGATTGGTGGAGTACTATATTCTCGGGTGGCGTGGACCCGTTCTTATTTTAGAGGACTTGAGGGTAGGTTGGTATATGTAGGTTGGAGACCTGCATATGTCGTGTGGTCTAGAATCCCCAGCTGGGTTTTAATCGATTTGAATCGTCGTTGCTCCTTGGTTATGGAGACTCAACTCTCTATTCATCATCGTAGTTAATAACTGGAACTCGAGTAAGGTTTGAGATAGTGCTAGATATGAAGTTTCATGATCTCATTATGGATCATGCTAGCTTTGTATATGATCTCTTCGAAGATAAAAATGTTGATATAAAGAATTTTGTTAAAAAGCTTTTATGCAAAAGAACTTTGACTATTGCTAAAGCCATACCTTGAATCCCTGAGCCTGCATTCCTGAATCTTCTCAGTTTTTATTCTGGTTAAGCCTTGTTGAGTACTTTTGTACTTAGGGTTCGTTGACCCTTGTCGCGGGTGAGCCTCATGAGTAGGTCTATTTTGGACCGTGCTGCATGACTGTTGTTCAGGTCGATGATGATAAGTGAACGTGTGATCCTTGGGCAGGATACTTATATTGTGTGTATGTATAATGTTACTAATGCCACTCCACTACTACTATGGTTTGTAATAATTATCGAACTTAGTTTATAAGTTTTGAAATAACTGGTTTGTAAACTAAGTTATTGTAAGACTTCCGCTAATTTACTCTAATGTAGATATTTAAATAAATGTTATAATACTACAATGACTCTGTAATGTGATTCTGCTTGGAAATCGTGGATGATTCGGGGTTCCTCGAGGACACCCGATAGTCTTCTTAAGTTACCAGGAACATATGCATAGTCGTCAGAGGTCGTTGGACAGTGATAGGTGCATGTGGGTCCTATAATTTACGAGATTCTGCCATAGAATGGTATCAGAGCGATTGTTACAAAGTCTTTGTTGTATTGTTCTACAAAATTTCAAAATAATTTGGGACAAATATTTATAATGTGTTAATTTGGTCCAAATTGTTTCTGGCTTATCTTATTTCATTCTCACCATTCCTTAATTGATTAAAAAGGCTTTGTGTGATGGAGTAGTAATCTTAGTATGCCCTATATAATAATAATTGTTATTTATGTACCTTATAAGCGTTGATGTTTTTGTTCATAAGAACGATTCTTGCATCATGATTAATCCATTCATTACTTACTTTCCCTCTGAGTCAGGGTTAGGTAGTGAGTTTGGGTTGAGTTGTGTAATCCATCCTGTCTGTTCTTTAGATTTGGATCAGATTGTCTCACTTGGATTAATATTGCTTCCTATAGTATGGCTCGTACCAAGATAACACCCCATAAGTCCATTGGATCCAAAGGAGTTCCTCGTCACTAGCTTGCTCCTAGGAATGACGGTGCTAGCAGTAGCAGCTCTAGACCTGATCCCCAAGCAGAGATATAGAGGCTTATAGTAGAGTTAGCTCAGGCTACTAGAGATAGGGCTATGGATGCCATCCATGTGGGCGAGTTATGGGATAGATTGGGGTGTCTTACCACCGCTCATAGGAACTATGAACATATGTTAGTTCATATGGTGGAGGGAAGGAATGAAGCTTGGCATAGAGAAGATGTAGCTAGAGCTAGAACTCATGAGCTAGAATTTTATGTGGAAGATTTAGAAGAACATAATACTACTTTGCATGAAGAAGTCCATAGGCTGAGCAACCTCCTAGATCCAAATCATGAACCTCTAGCCGATGAAATGGACCCTGGTGTCATCATTGCTGATAATGATGAACTTGAAGAGGAGGAAGAAGAAGAAGATCTAGAAGAATTAGTGATGGTAGATGAAAGTGATAATGAAGGTGGAAATGTTTCCGGAATGGATACCGATCATGAAGTTTGATGTGGTCAAGGAGAAGAGTAGAATTGTAAATAGTGAGATCTAGTTAAGTTTAGTAGTCTTGTGTAGGTGTGGACTTGTGTTTAAATAAGTGAAACCAGTGTAATGCGTTGTAGTAAGCTCTTTTATCTCTTAATAAAGGTCTGTGAGTTAAGTTTGGTTTGTTATGAACAGATGCGTTGTATGTGGGGTTCGCATATTCCTAGCACTTCATAAGATGAAGACGGTATTCTTGATCCGCCACCAGTTCCTCCAAATCTAGCTAATGCTATCGCCGCCCTTGTCAATGTGAATATTAAAAATGCTCGATTGCTTCGAGAGATAGCTCAGAGTAATCAGGATATGGTGCAGGGAAACCGTGGCCGCAATCATAACAGGCATGAAGCTACATATGTTGATTTCACAGATACAAGACCACCAGTGTTCACTAAGGCTGATGAACCACTGGAGGTTGATGATTGGCTTTGGACAATGGAGCAAAAATTTGATCTTATTCCATGCATGGAGATGCAGAAACCTGTGTTTGCTGCCCAGCAACTTAGAGGTGCAGCAGGTGCTTGGTGGGCAAATCTAGTGGCTATGCAACCAGCTAGCATTCCAATAACTTGGGCTGAGTTCTGTACTGCCTTCAGAGCTCATTATATTCTAGAAGGAGTGATGTCCATGAAGCTAGATGAGTTCCTTGCTTTGAAGCAAGGGGATCAAACGGTTATGCAATATGTGGGTAGATTCAATCACCTATCATAGTATGCATCTGAACATGTCAATACAGATGCTAAGAAAAAGAAATGGTTCATGCGAGGTCTGAATACCAAACTATAGACAATGATGACTACTTGTCCCAATGTCACTTATCATGAGGCAGTGAATATTGCAATTGCTTTAGAGGAAAAGTATCGGCAGCATAAAGAGATCAAGAAGAAAAAGAGTGGGCCGTCTGGATCTTTTGGTGGAAATCAAAAGAGGCAAAAGATAATCTATCATCCAGTCAACCATTATCATCCTCCTTATCGTCCGCCGTAGTTCCAAGCCGGGCAACAATCAAATGTCTGTCCTGCCACAACTTACTAGAATCCACAACAGACCAATGCTCCTGGTGTCAATGCTCCAACATCCTAGGGTCACATGTTACAATTGTGGAAGGTTCGGTCATTTCTATAGGGAATGTCCATATCCCAAACAGTATAATTCAAATTCTCAGAAAGCCCCTACCAATCAACAACAGGGTCAAGTACAGAACAAGAACAACAATCAGAATGCTCAGAAGGGCAAAGATGAAAGGAAGACAGGACGGGTGTTCTATATTCAAGCTGGAGAAATTCTAGAAGGGGAGCCAGTGATGATGGGTATGTTTTCTGTCACTGATCACCCTACTGTTATGCTTTTTTATTCTGGTGCATCTCATTCATTCATCAATAGAACCTTTGTCGTAAAGCGTGAAATTCCAATTGGGGAAACAAAGGAAAATTTCTTTATACAGTCGCCCGGGGACGTCTGTGTACTAAGGAAATGGTATACTAGGTACCCATAAACCTAGGTGGGTATATTTTTCCCACTACCATGATTATTCTCAAGGATCAGGATATAGATGTGATCTTGGGAATGAATTGGATGTATCAGCATAAGGCTATTATAGATGCTTTGAATAGAACAATAAGGGTGAGTTTTCCAGATAAGAATTCTCCACTTCTTATCCAACTTCCAACCTTAAGGAGATCAGTGGAAAGAGTTTGTGCAACTTCTATCAAGGAGATTAGAGATATCCTGGTAGTTTATGAATTCCCTGATGTTTTTCCTAAGGATTTACCCGGTCTACCACTAGATAGGGATGTTTAGTTTAACATAGAGTTAAAACCTAGAACAGCTTCGATCTCTCGGAGAGCTTATAGGATGCCTCCCAAGGAATTAGCCGAGTTGAAGACTCAGTTGCAAGAGTTGATTGAGAAAGGATTTATGCAACCTAGTTCATCACCTTTGGGGATGTCCTACAATTTTTGTGAAAAAGAAAGATGAGACCCTGAGGTTATGTGTTGACTATCGTCCGTTGAATGAAGTGACCATTAAGAATAAGTATCCCTTACCTCGGATAGACTTGCTTTTTGATTAACTGGCCGGAGCCAAAGTTTTCTCCAAGATTGATTTGAGGTCCGGCTACCACCAAATCAAGATTAAGCCTGAAGATATTCCCAAAACAGCATTTACCACAAGATATGGATTATATGAATACTTGGTAATGTCTTTTGGTTTGACAAATGGTCCAGCTCATTTCATGTATCTGATGAATTTAGTATTCATGCCCGAGCTAGACAAGTTTGTCATGGTGTTTATTGACAACATCCTAGTTTATTCCAAGAACAAGAAGGAACATACGGAACATCTCAGAATTGTCCTCACCCATTTGAGAGAACATCAACTATATGCCAAGTTCAGTAAGTGTGACTTTTGGCTTAAGACAGTACAGTTTCTTGGACATGTCTTGTCAGTTGAAGGAGTTGCAGTGGATCCAAGCAAAGTTAAGGATGTGCTTGATTGGAAACTGCCAACCACTGTTCATCAAGTTCAGAGTTTTCTAGGACTGGCGGGGTATTACCGTCGTTTTATTCTAGATTTCTCTAAAGTATCCAAGTCCATCACTGAGTTGTTGAAAAGCCAAGTCAAGTTTGTCTGGTCATCAGATTATGAAGAGGCTTTCCAGACTTTGAAGAGACTATTAACCACTGCACCAGTATTAGCCCAACCTGATATCGAGAAGTCATTTGACGTTTATTGTGATGCTTCGGGTATTGGTATTGGATGTGTATTGATGCAAGAAGGCCGAGTCATTGCCTATGCCTCCAGACAACTTAAGCAACATGAAGAACACTATCCAACTCATGATCTGGAGTTAGCAGCAGTTGTCCATGCTCTAAAGATTTGGCGGCATTACTTGCTTGGTAATACGTGCCATATTTATACCGACCATAAGAGTTTAAAGTATATCTTTACTCAATCGGATTTGAACATGTGACAAAGAAGATGGTTAGAACTGATTAAAGATTATGACTTGGAGGTACATTATCACCCTGGTAAAGCAAATGTGGTTGCAGATGCCCTCAGTCGCAAAAGTTATTGCAATTGTCTGGCAGTAAGAACAATGGGTCTGACTTTATGTCAAGAGATGGAGAAGTTGAATGTAGAGTTAATTCAATAAGGTAGTTTGACCAACATAATTGTTGAAGCCACTATTCGAGACTAGATTATTGCTGCTCAGAAAGAAAACAAGGGTATAGCCCATATCAAAGAAAGAATCAAGAATGGGAAAGCGGAATGCTTCAAAGTAGATGATGAAGGTGTGTTATGGTTCAAGAATCGCTTAGTGGTACCAAAGGTTCCTGTGTTGCGACAATCAATTCTTGAAGAGGCACATGCTACTAGGTTATCTATTCATCCGGGAAGTAATAAGATGTACCATGACTTGAAACAAAGATTTTGGTGGACTAAAATGAAGATAGAAATTGCCCGGTATATAGCAAAATGTGATACTTGTCAAAAGGTGAAAGCTATACATTTGAGGTCTGCTGGAGAGTTACAGCCATTACCTATTCTAGCTTGGAAATGGGAGGATATTAGTATGGACTTTATTGTTGGTCTACCCAAGACATCAAAGGGCTTTAACTCAATATGGGTTATTGTAGATCGACTAACCAAGTCAGCACATTTTTTCCGATCCAGAGTACATATCCCACTATCCGATATGCCAAGATGTATCTAGATAGAATTATGAGTTTACATGGGGTACCAAAGACCATAGTGAGATAGGGGTACGTAGTTTATATCCAGCTTTTGGAAACACTTGAATGCTTCATTGGGTATCAAACTCCTGTATAGTACAGCTTATCATCCACAGACTGATGGTCAGACTAAAAGGGTCAATCAAGTACTTGAAGATATGTTAAGGTGTTGTGTCCTTAACTATTCCAAGAAGTGGGATGAATGTTTGCCTTTGGCTGAGTTCTCATACAACAATAGTTATCAAGAGAGCATTAGAATGGCTCCGTTTGAAGCACTTTATGGTCATAGATGCAGAACATCATTGAGTTGGTCTAAACCTAGGGAAAGAAGATTCTTTGGAGTTGCTCTCATGAAAGGAATAGAAGACAAGGTTAGGCAAATACAAAATAATTTGAAGATAGCTCAGTCCCGACTAAAGAGTTATGCAGATAAACGACGTAGACCTTTGGTGTTTAACAAGAGAGATTTTGTATATCTAAAGGTATCACCAATGAAGGGAGTTACTCATTTTGGTGTTAAAGGCAAGTTGGCACCTCAATATATTGGACCATTTCAAATTTTAGAGAGGTATGGAAAGGTGGCATATCGCTTGAAATTACTAGAACATCTCTCAATTGTACATGATGTGTTCCATGTTTCTTAATTAAAGAAGTGTCTCCAAGTGCCTAAGCAGAATGTTGAGGTTGAAGGAGTGGAACTTGAACCTAATTTGACCTATTCTGAATATCCTATCCAAGTTCTGGATCAGAAAGATCGTGTCACTCAAAGGAGGACAATCAAGTTCTACAAGATACAATGGAATCAACATTCCAAAGAAGAAGCTACTTGGGAATCTGAAGATTACTTGCTAGAAAAGTTTCCGGAGTTTCTTGCGTCAATATAGAGTAATGTTAGTTGAGCTCGGTCGTTACAAATTGTGTTTTGTAAAGGAACCCTAGCTATTTTATGGACAAGTTTTGGATGCTTTTGGACTGACACATTCCCTTTTCCATTACTTACCCTATGACTTTGAATCTCGGGGTGAGATTTCTTTTAGGGGGAAGGATTGTAACACCTCAGGTGTTTAAATACTAAAATATGCCATGTCATCGTATGCATAGCACATCATTCATGTGTTAGTGAAAATTTTGATATGCATACACTAAAACAAGTTTACCTATATGTTATATGTGTTGACTTGTATGGCTTGAATTGAGTTAAAAATTCTTTGTATTGAATTGAATTTCCGAAAACCCTGATTTTCAGTATTTAAATTCTACCATGAAAACCCGTTTCAAAATCTAAGCATATTTTGGGGTTGAGCCTAAAAGAAAAAGTGTAGAGCTTGTCAAGTTATACAAAGTTTGTTTTTGGAGTTTTCAAAGTTGTTATGAAAATTTTGAAGTAATTTGAAAAGGCGAAATTCTTTAAATGTCCCCTATTTGAATTCAAATTTGCATTTCATAATGTAGACCGAATTAGGGGTTGGTTATAAAAGCAAAGTTGTAGAACTTTGGATTTTGAACAATTTTTATTTTTGGATAATTTTGAGTTGTTACATAAATTTGGGAGTAATTTGGATTTTAAAACGAATGGCATTTTGGTAAATAAGTGGAACAGTGCCATCGGGCAGCTGTGACCGCCGGTGGTCCTTCTTCGGCGTTCCAGGCGCGCCCGTGGCCGTGTTCGGCTCCGCGCTGGCATGGAGAAGATCCTGCGTGTCGTCTTTGTGTCCTTGGCCGCGTTATAAAGCCAGCCACCGTCGCCATTCTCCTTTTCTCATCCTTTGTTTTTCCCATCACCGCCACCGCCGCTCCGTCGAGCTGTGCCGTCGCCGTCATGCATTCCCATCCTCAACTAAGCTTGCCATAGCTCCGTTTGTTCCTTGCGCACCCAGTCCACTAGCCCTTGTTGTCTGATTTTGCTAGGAACCGCCACTCGTCGTGTTTCTTCTTCGTGGCCGACAGCATCACCATCGGGAGCGCTTCACCGTGGTCATGGCTCTCCGGTGAGCCGCTGCTCTTGCGAAGCCTTGTTTTAGTCTCGCCTTGATGTTGTACTACGTTGTGCTCAGTTGATTGACCATTTTGTTCACCACAGTCATTGGAACACCGCCATCGATGTCAGTTGCTCTGCCGTGGCTGCTGTGCACGTCGACTAGCGCCTCCGTTGATCCTCTAGCTTTGCTCCTTGCTCTAACATGCTTAGGGTGAGCAGCTAAACCTTCCTATGCTATTGGTTTATGATCTACCAGTCTCACATCACCGGCATAGCGCAGTCGCGTCCCCGTGTCCGCCATGGCCGTCGGCAAGCTCATGCGCCGCTATAATTAGTCTTGATAGTACACTCAATCGATGCGGGGTGATGAGGGGAGTGTGTTGGTACTCTCGCTGTCGCCGTTGGTCTCACCAGCAGTGAGAATTCGCTGGTCTGCGCTGTCGTCGCCGTGGCCAGCATGGAGGAAGGGGATGACAAGTGGGGTCAGGTTGTCAGTGACTCAGTGATTTGAAAATGGAATTTTTCCTTTTTCAGATGTGAATGAATAGTGATGTCATTTGTTATTTTTGTGTAGATTTATTTAGAGCTCTAAAAATTATGAAAATTTTTGTGTGACCTCTCTGTGGTGTATATTATTTAGGAAAAATATGAAATGTTGTTTTTCAGTAACTTTTGAATGTGATAAAAATTACTCAATTAATTAATAAATGGGTTTCCATGATTTTTCTAGGCTTATTTAATTATCCAAAAATTATGAAAATTGTTTTGCCACTTAGATATCATATGATGAACATTTAAAAAAATTGAGCTCAATTGGAATAAGATGATTTATTTCATAATTTTAAATTAAATAATTAATTCATAAAAGCAAATAGTAACCTTTAATGATTTAGGTTTTGTTTGAATGTTTGGATTGAATGATGACCTTGGGTCATTAGTTGGTAATGATCCTTGGCAATGGAAGTAAGTGTTACAAAAAAGTTTAGTTAGTTTGACTTGTAACTGTACCGCGAAGGAAAGTTGTATTCAGGTTGTTAATTTTGCATCCATCATCAAGCATCATGTTTTATATCTCGCATCATGTTAAACATGGCATTGTTACTATGTGTAGTGAACGAAGGTGAACACGTGGTAGTTAATCAAGTTGTGGAGGAAGTTAATCCGTCTGTTGAGGTCGGATCTGATAATTGTGGAACGTCGTAGGAACCTGACTTTTTCGTGAACCAAGGCAAGCCCCGAATGCATTTAAACCTACCTTGTGTTTTACAAATTTATATCGCTTTTGCTTTCAAGTACTGCATTAAGTGATTAGGAGTTGAGTGAAAACCTAATTGGTGCATTACCAACCTTGTATTTCAATATCAACCTTGTTAACCGTTTCAATCCGGGAATGCTTATTTATGCTTAGCCATGCTTAGAACGATACAAGTCGGGTGATCACCGGTCATCCACGAGATATAAATGGTTTCTTGGTTACAACTGGTTATTTATGTGATCATGTGATATGAGCTTGTGGAATAATAAATCTAGACCGGGCGGACTCGGTGTGTGAGAGCCACAAGGCATGGAGGTCTTGTGAGCGGGTTCCTTCCGCCTGTGTCGATTAAGAACCGTCCGTTGTTGAACTGTGTGAGATGAGACTTTATAGTACTAACCACATACTCTGGTAAGCCTTAACTTGGCGATTCTATTACAAGAATGGCTACTCATGCACTGGGAGTGGAGAGATGCTGGGAATAGCATGTACCCACGTGGCAATGGGCTGGATTGGTGGAGTACTGTATTCTCGGGTGGCGCGGACCTGTTCTTATTTTAGAGGACCTGAGGGTAGGTTGGTATATGTAGGTTGGAGACCTACATATGTCGTGTGGTCTAGAATCCCTAGCTATGTTTTAATCAGTTCGAATCGTCATTGCTCCTCGGTTATGGAGACTCGACTCTCTGTTCATCATCGTAGTTAATAACTGGAACTTGAGTAAGGTTTGAGAAAATGTTGGATATGAAGTTTCATGATCTCATTATGGATCATGTCAGCTTTGTATATGATCTCTTTGAAGATAAAAATGTTGATATAAAGAATTTTGTTAAAAAGCTTTTACGCAAAAGAACTTTGACTATTGCTAAAGCCATACCTTGAATCCCTGAGCCAACATTCCTGAATCTTCTTAGTTTTTATTCTAGTTAAGTCTTATTAAGTACTTTTGTACTCATGGTTCGTTGACCCTTATTGCGGGTGAGCCTCATGAGCAGGTCTGTTTTGGACCATGCTGCATGACTGTTGTTCAGGTCGATGACGATAAGTGAATGTGTGATCCTTGGGCATGATACTTATATTGTGTGTTTGTATAACGTTACTAATGCCACTCCACTACTACTATGGTTTGTAATAATTATCGAACTTAGTTTGTAAGGTTTGAAACAACTGGTTTGTAAACTAAGTTATCGTAATACTTTCGCTAATTTACTCTAATGTAGATATTTGAATAAATGTTGTAATACTGCAGTGACTCTGTAATGTGATCCTGCTCAGAAATCATGAATGATTCGGGGTTCCCCGAGGACACCCGACCATCTTCTTAAGTTACCAGGAACATATGCATAGTTGTCAGAGGTCATTGGACAGTGACAGGTGCATGTGGGTCCTATAATTTAGGAGGTTCTACCACACACATGAGGGCTATGCCGACCCCATCATGAACGATGGACCCAGACTTCACTCCAACATGCCCGTTAGCGAGCTCATCGAGCGCGTCACTCGAGCCATCGAGGCAAGCGACGTTAGCTCAGCCCCTCTAGTTGTGAGAAACCATAGATGGGGTAATGCACAAAACTCAACTGACCCCTACCAAACCCAACACAGCTCAGGGGCTCGAAACACCCAAAAACACCTCGGCTATGCCTGGGTCCATGACTCTGACTCGCCCGATCCCCTGGCATGCCCAACGCCTAGATCCATGACTCTGACTCACCCGATCCCATGGCGCTCCCAATGCCTAGATCGATCTACAACTCTGACTCGCCTGATCCCACGGCGCCACCGATGCCTGGATCCACGACTCTGACTCACCTAATCCCACGGCGCACCCGACACGACTCTAACTCACCTGATCCCCTCTCCCAATGCCTAGATCGATCTGCAACTCTGACTCGCCTGATCCCATGGTGCCACCGATGCCTGGATCCACGACTCTAACTCACCTAATCCCACGGCGCACCCGACATGACTCTGACTCACCCGATCCCCTAGTGCGCCCGATGCCTAGATCCATGACTCCATCTCAACCAAAGTGCACACACACACGCCTGCTAACAAAACCCCTAGGTGATTCTACCTGAATCACCTAGGGGCTCAAGGGCTACACCCACGGAGACAAAAATCCCCTAGATGATTCTACCAGAATCGCCTAGGGGCTCGGAGGCTCCTGTCAGGTTCATAAACCTAGGGTCCCTCATGGATCGGCTTCACCAGCAAAGGCTTGGCCTAGAAGATGACATTGTAAATGATGCACAACTCCTAGGCTAGCCCAAATACCTAAGTGACAGGCCAGAAGGGTGATCTAGTCTCCGACCAGAAGGCCTGACCAAGGAGGAACGGCGCCCGCTTTCGACTCTAGCCCGCCTCTCTAACTAGAAGGCCTCACTAAGGAGGAATAGTGCTCACTTCCGGCTCTAGCCTGCCAACGGATGGCCTCTCCGACTAGAAGGCCTGGCCAAACACCACTTCCAACTCTGACCCACATCTCCGACCGGGGATATGCCAAACCCCTGCTTATAGCTCTTCTCCAACTGCGTAGTCAGAGTCAACTAGGACCAATCAACTAGGGACACCCACTCAGTAAGGACCAGGAAATGGGTAGAGTAAGTAAGGTAGGGCACTTAAGTCAACCACAATACCAAGGACCATACCCTGTACACCTATAGGATAGTACCCTACAACCTCCCTGGTGTGTCAGAACCCAAGCAGTATTGTGGGCGCCGACATTTTCCCTTTAGTGTTGTGGGCGCCATCAACTCCCATACCAGACAAACACGGTAAGGCCCCCCACATGCCTCTAGGCATCAACAGTGTTGTGGGTGCTGGCATTTACCATACCAGGCGAACATGGTAAAACCCCCTACATGCCTATGGGCATCAATAGTATGGAAGACACCGACGTCTACCATACTAGAAGAAGATGATGCAACCTCCCACATGCATCTAACATAAATAGTGTTATGGGCACCTACAATCATCCTATACCCGATGGCGTGGGCAACAAGACTTAGCATACGTACACTCTCTCTCTTGTAAGGCCATCCCCTTTATCTATAAAAGGGGATGTGCTCTCTCCCAAAAAGGGGAGATCAATCGGTTCACAACAACTCAAACAACACACACAACAAGAGAACCACTAGGTTCAAACCACGAGCACATGCTCAAACACTTAGAACATAGCGGAGCTCCCATCACTCTCGGTCCTTCAGACTAGAGTCCGATCGGACCTCTTGTACCCCCCATCTTTCTCCCTTCCATTTGTAACCCCATAGCAAACTTTGAGCACCTAGGGTCAGGAATAAAGTCATAGACCAACTCAAACCCTGTGTTAATGAGTGCTAGGCCACCTCCTATCACAACGTATAGCAAAACTACAAATATTTATGTGTTGGTCACTTTCTACACTGACACCATGTATTTATGCTCATCAATGGCTAACTCTCTCTCTAGCCCACCACCACCGTTGACCAGACCTTTTGGAGCTCTCCCAGACGCCACGAACGCCTCCATCAGACCCACGGTGAGCCCCTCGACCTTCCCGTCCCATCGGCCTTGAGTTTAGTTCCCTGGAGTGCTGCTTAGGGGAGCTCCCATTCATCCTAGCCATGGTGCCATCGTGGGATCCATCGTCTTGATGTGCTTCCTATCCTTGTTTTGTACCCTGCTGAGTTCACGTGGACCCACTCTTCATTTTTATGCTTTTGGTTTGGAATGAGGTGGTCGGAATCACCATTACAGTGTCCGCCGCTGAGCTTGGCTCATCGCTGGCCACGGCATCAGCCGCAGGAGCTGTCTTCCCTAGTAGCCCTCTGTGCTATTGTGCTAGTGCCATTGGTTTTTAGATGGGCGTCCAAGATCGCGTACCCCTTCGGGGATTATAACTGGTCCACCGATTGGACCGTGGACACGGTCCACAGCGTCAGCGCACCGGTCCACATACACGTGGTACACCACACCAATCCCATGCAACCGTGTGGTGCCCAGTCAGCAGCGACACGGTCAACTCGCTGTCAGCCATGTGCTTTTGTAGTTTAGCCCTCGGGTTTTCAAGGAATCAACCCGCAGTCCAGCCGTAGTTCAAAATCATTTCTATTCAGTCCTGATTTCTTCTGATTTAGCCCCTATATTTCTAAGTAATAGTGCACGTAGTCCAAGAACAAGTTACAGTTTGGTTTATATTCAAATTTGAGTTTGTTTTATTTACAAGAATGCCACTGGAACCTTATTTCATGCATAACTTTTGTGTTTTAAGTCTTATTAGAGTGATTCTTTCGCTCATGTGTTCGTGGCAGTATGTAGGTTAGTTTCATAAGCCTTTCAGCCTATGTTCTACTATTTGGTATACTGTTATAATAGAAGTATCTTTGTATGCATGTGATGACTGGAATGGATGCTTGATTGGTGAATTAGAACACGTTTAGAGGGTGATCAGTTCAAGCTTACTAAGGACCAGTTGGGAGACCAGCAGTACCAGGAAGGAGACTTTGAGGAAGGCAAGTATAGAAAAGGCCCCTTGTACCTATGAACTCTACAATTCATATACATGCATGTGTTTAAATTTGAATTACCTTTAAGGACTTTACCTAGATTACTACTTGTACCACATATCCTTGATACCTATGGTTTGGGATGCATTTTGGATAGATGTTGCAGCGCTCAACATAAAATAATTGTTAAACATGACTAAAGGTATTATGCAATATGTTAAAATGGAGCTTTTTAGCAACAATTAGGGGGCTAGAGTACTAGGTTGAGTGCTCTAGTGCCTCTCCATAAGGACTTAATCCTGAAGTGGCCACCTAGGAGGTTTTGTACAACCCCGAGTGTCATATGGCTCTGACTTTAACCTGTTAACTAGATTGTACTAGCTCATCTGTAGCTTTCTATAAGGGCAAGAGGGGGGCACTAGTTGGTATGTTTCTTTTCCTGCTAGGGTATGTACCGTGTCACGACCACGAGTGCCACTCCTAGAGGAATGCCACATATGGCTAGACGGCTAAAACCTTAGCAGCTACGACCTATTAGTGCGACTAGCGAAGGGTTATGTAGTGAAACCCTGCCACACTTCCTAGCTAGAGGTGATATGGGCTTTGCAAACCCTGGCATTGGGAATCATGGCTCAGTGGGTAAAGTTGTACAATTTCTGTAGAAATATTTAACCTATTATAATAGTCGTCCTCACAAATATGAGCGATCTGGATCCTTCATGATTAGTGGTTACTATGGATGGTAGGGAAATTGATATAATCTTGATTATTCACTATTACCACTTGGGTTGGGTTTATTCACTAAAGTAGTGATTCAGGATGCTAAAACTTGACCAACTAAAATTGCTAACCGTGGTCAAACCGTGTCTAGCCTTTGAGCCTCATAGATCCCATTGATATACTTGCTAAGCATGGTGAGCTTACACTTGTTTTACATTCAATGAAAAGCCCAGATGGGTAATAGATAATACATATGAAGAGTTTCTAGAGGATGTCTAGGATTACTAGGAAGATGTTCCCTAGTTGGAGTCCCTATGGCATATTGGGCTTAAAAATCTACTCTATGTAATAATATTGCCGACGAGCAATACTTGTGACAATTATGTGATGAGATTATGCGACATAATAAAGTACATTACTTTGATATTATTGCAATTTGAGATTATATGTGTGTTTGGACATCCTGGGCGCACATATATGAGCACTTGGTTTTGTTATGCAAAATTGGGTGCGACAATGGCCCCCCGGTTGGGGGTCGTCCGACAAAGCACTGTTGGGAGCTCTACAACCCATCATCCGCCAAACTTGTTCAACTATTGAAGATCCTAGGCTTGAGGCCTTGCAGGATCATGTTGTTCACATGCTTGACCTACCCATTCATGCAGGAGTGTGCCACGACGGCCCAATCGATGCAGATGTGGTATTCACTATAGAATCGAAGGAACTTCTTCCTGGTGAACTACATGTCATTGTCCATGATAATGGAGTTTAGGACTCCAAAACAATGGATGATGTCAAGGAAGAATAGTATGGCTTGCTTGGACCTAATCACGGAGATTTGCTGAGCCTCTATCCACTTTGTAAACTTGTCTACGACAAGCAAGTGCATATAGCCCTTAGGTGCTCTCTTGAGAGGTTCAACCATATCGAGCCCCCAGACCATGAATGGACACGTGATGGGGATCATTTGGAGTGCTTGGACCGACAGATGGGTCTGTCGAGCTTAGTATTGACACACTTCACAGGTGTGCACAATCTATTCAGCATTGGCTACTGCGATCGGCCAGTAGAAACCCTGTCGAAACACATTTCCGACCAGGGTCCTAGGCGTGGCATGGTGCCCGCAGACCCCGCCGTGGATATCACTCAGCAACTACTTCCCTTGTTCGATGAGGATGCATTATTATAGGATCCCGGTGTGGCTATGCTTGTAGAGCTCCCCCTTAATAATGACGAAGGACTTGGCACGATGCATGAGTCACCGAGCCTCCATTTTGTCTGTTGGCAACACCTCATGGAGGAGGTAATTGAGGTAAGCATCCTCTAGTTAGCAAGAGGGTCGGGCTCTGCCACTAGGTCTGCGTCAAGCTCCATGACCTTGAGGTTAAGGGAAGTTAGGGTTTGGTTAGCCCCCGAGCCTGGGATCAGTGGCCTATCACCAGTTCATTCTGGGTTTTCATAGCAGGTTAAGGGCTTGTATTGGTTGATGGTGAAAATGCTTGTCGGCACCAGCTCTCGACCGGACACCATTTTCCAGCACGTCGGCTGCTTCATTGAGCCACCTTGGGATGTGATTGAGCTCAAGATCGTCAAACTTATCCTCCAGCTGGTGGACCTCTCAACAATATGAGTCCACCTTAGCATTGTGGTAGCTTGACTCATTCATAACTAGGTCGATGACCAGCTGGGAGTCACCCTAGACATCAAGCCATCGGATGCCCAACTCGACGGCGATGCGTAGGCCATTGATGAGTGCCTCATACTCGGCCACATTGTTAGAGGTAGGGAAATAGATGTGCACCATGTACCTCATGCATACCCTAAGGGGCAAAACAAAGACCAACCCCACACCAGTGCCTTTCTTCATCAGCGATCCATTGAAGTACATCGTCTAGTATTCTTAGTCGACGGCCGCAGGTGGCATTTGGATCTTGGTCCATTCTATAATGAAATTAGCCAGTACTTGGGACTTGATGGCCGTGTGAGGGGCATATGAAATGCCTTGACCCATCAGCTTGAGTGCCCACTTTGTTATTCTTCCTATGGCATCCCGGTTTTGGATGACCTTGCCGAGGGGGAAGGACGTCACAACCATCACCGGGTGTGACTTGAAGTAGTGATGCAACTTCCTCTTGATGATCAGGATGGCCTACAAGAGCTTCTAGATTTGGGGGTAGCGAGTCTTGGAGTTGGACAAGACTTCGCTAATGAAGTACACAAGGTGTTGTACTTTAAGGGCGAGGGTGTGTCCCTCCTCTTCCCGCTCTACCACCAACACGGCATAGACCACTTGCATGGTGGCCGCAACATAGAGTAGGAATGGTTCCCCATCGGTCAAGGGGACTAGGATCAGGGCCTTCATCAAGAGCTCCTTGACCTTGTCAAGTGCCTCCTGGGCCTCGAGCATCCATTCAAAATGGTCAGCTTTCTTTAGAAGTCGATAAAGGGGGAGACCTCATTCACTAAAGCATGAGATAAAACGGTTGGGCATGGCGAGGCACCCTGTAACTCATTGTACCCCCTTAATGTTCTAAATCGGGCCCATCCTCATGATGGCCGAGACCTTCTCTGGGTTGGCCTCGATGCTATGCTTGAAGATGATGAAACCCAGCAGCATACCCCTCGGGACCCCAAAAATGCATTTCTCAGGGTAGAGTTTGATGCCGTTTACTCAGAGCTTCATGAAGGTCTGCTCTAGGTCAACTATGAGCTTATCAACCCATTTGGACTTGACCATGATGTTGTTGATGTAGGCCTCAATGGTTTGCCCAATGAGGTCCTCGAAGCACTTGAGCATACAACGTTGGTACGTAGACCCCATGTTTTTTAGACCGAACGACATATGAAATACATCACGAGTTGGTCGGACTCTTTCATCATGATTTGATGGTACCCAGAGTATGCATCATGGAAGCAAAGGGTTTCACACCCTGAGGTTGAGTTGACTACTTGATCTATGCGCGAAAAAGGAAACTGATCCTTTGGACATGCTTTGTTGAGACCCATGTAGTTAACACACATTCTCCATTTCCCACTCTTTTTCCTCACAAGAATGGGATAGGCTAACCACTCAGGGTGATACACTTCCTTGATGAATCAGGCTGCCACAAGCTTCGTAATCTCCTCGCCAATGGTGCTTCTCCACGTTGAAGTGATGCAGGCGCAACTTCACCAGCTTGGAGCCTAGCCTGATCTTCAAGGCGTGCTCGGCAACTTCCCTTGGAATGCCTGGCATGTTTGAGGGTTTCCACACAAAGATGTCTTTGATGGCGTGGAGGAAGTCAATGAGTGTGCTTTCCTATTTAGAGGAAAGCGTCGTGCCGATGCACACAACTTTGCCCTCAGAGCTGCTAGGGTCTATGGGGACCTCCTTGGCACCATCCATGGGATTGAAAGACCCGGCCGACCACTTGGGGTTGGGCGCTTCTTTGATGATCTCCTCCCTAATGGTCATGAGCTCCTTGGAGGCAACAATCGTCATGGCATGTTCATAGCACTCGACCTCACACTCGTAGGCACACTAGAAGGAGGTGCCAATGGTGATGACCCCACATGGACCTGGCATCTTCAACTTTAGATAGGTGTAGTTTAGGAAAACCATGAACTTTGCATAGGATGGTCATCCCAGGATGGTGTGGTAGGTCCCGTGGAACCCGACCACCTCTGCCTGCTGCACCGCCGCATGCTCGAGTAGCGTGCGAATCTCACGATGGGCCCGATGATCGTTTGGTGTCGTGGGCTTCGGGAGCCCTCAGAGCAAGGATGCCATGGCAGCGATGTTCTGGCTTGCTCGGGCAAAGTGTAGGAGGGCACCATCATCTTTGATGATCCTCTGGTTTATGTCATGGGACATGGCGCATGCACGCCTACCATCTCTGTGGCGCTTGATTTCCTACTTAAGCTCCGTGCGCTCTTGCTCGAGTTGAAGTTGCGCATCCTCGAGCTCCTGGTGTCGTGCCCTTAGCTGCTCCACCCACATGCGAGGAAAGGCCCCTATATCTTCCTCAACATTGTTGTCAAGGTCGTCTTGTGGGGTAGCCCTCCCTCGTGGATGCTCTCAACATGTGCCTTGGGGAACCTGCCATAAAACATTCTCGCAAGGGGTGATGGCTCCCCCTACTAGAGTTAGAGTCAGAGAGTGACTCCAAATCTCCTACAAGAAGGTTGTGAAAAGATTCCATGACATATTTGGTCATCCCCATGAACTCATCATTTATAGGGGATGAGTGCACGTGTTGTGCCACGAGGTGGCCAGCGGTCCTCGTAGCATTGCACAAACCAAACGGGAATGTTGTCGGGGCACTCTGGGTGAGATGTTCTAGGGAGAGCAGCTCCCCACCAGTGAGCTACATCATGACGTTAGGGAAAGAGAAGGCAAGGCAGCATAGGTCCTCCTAGGATGGTCAGGGTCCTAGGAAGGCATCGAGCTAGTGTTCTAGCATCCCATAATCGAAGCCGAGGAGTTGGTCACTTCTGGGGGCATAGGCCTCAAGGCATGCAACTGTAGTTCCTCGAGGACCTCGATGATCATGTCTAGGCTGGTGGAGTGAAGAGGTTGGATGGGGGTGGGAGCCTGTGCCAACTCTCCCTCCATGGTGATGAAGAAATCTAGGCTCACAAAATGCATGCGCGCGCCTAGGACCTAGCTGATGTCGTGACTAGCCATCTGAGGCCTGGTGTGGATGTTGAGATGCATAAAAGGCCCCTACCTAGCATGCCAACTATCGGTGTTTGTAGATCATCGGCTAGTAAATTTATATTTGCATGTCTAGCTCGGAGGTGTGCTTGGAGGACACAAGGATTTATACTAGTTTGGGCAGAATGTCCCTACATCTAGTCTGCTGCTGCTCATGTTGCCGGCACTAGTTTGTAGTAGGGGTTACAAATAGGCTAGTGATGGAGAAGGTCCCAAGTCTCTAGTGAAAGGATCGAAAGAGTGCTGAGAGTTGTCGAGTTTGCTCAGTCGTGTGCTCGTGTGCTCTATCTGCTTGTGCAGCTGTCTGTGTGTTCATGAAGAAAAGGTTTTGCCCCTCATGGGGCATCCTGCTTCCCCTTTCATAGGTGAAACAGAAGGCGTAGGTTACAGAGAGAGAGGAGAAAAGTGAAGGAGAAGAAGGTCATCTGGGCCACACCGTCCTTCATATCCTATACGCGGGTCCTACCAGTCCTATAGATGATAACAGGGATGGCTCCATGTCATGGCCCTGTTCACCACTAGTGCCATACCTCGATGTCATCAGCTGGTTGTGGCATTCCATTCTGTCCTAGTAGATGGCATGGTGAACTAATGCGCCTGTCAGCAGTCGTACGGGGATTAGGCAGCACAGCGCCATCACACCCGACACTATTGGCAACATGTGCCCCTAGCATTGTTTGTCGTGGCCATGGGTCATGTCAAGACATGTTCACTTCCCTCCTGATGTCAGAGGTTTGACCCAAGCCCATATGCTTGGTCCTAGAGTGGTTGGCGGTGGTATAGGTCCCCGTCAGGCGAGATAGAACACGCACCCAAGGGGTCGGGCGGCATGAGGCCCTTGCCTGAGAGGTTGGGCAAGATGGAGCCCACGCCCAAGGGGTCTAGTGAGATGGGGCCTATGCCCAAGGGGTCTAGCGAGATAGAGCTCACGCCCAAGGGGTCTGGCGAGGCAGAGCTCGTCCTCTTGGGGTCGGGTGGCATGGGGCCCTTGCCTGAGAGGTTGGGCGAGATGGAGCCCATGACCTTGGGGTTAGGTGAGACCTTTAATACATCTCGGGCCATCTAGGTGAGTTAACATATGTGGCCGTTAACTTCCTTGCTCCGGGTATCCCTAATATCGATACCTGACAACTATATATATTTCTATAAAGATAACTTTTACTTCATTTTTAGTTATTCATCTTTTTTCTAATATATATAAAGCAAACTAAGAATAATAAAAGGATAGAAATAGTTATCTGGATACATGGGGAATGCCTTCTCCCCCAAGCTGGTTGTTGTCGTGGTTGCTTAATGAGGTGGTCGGGTGTGGAGGTGATTTCGAATGCAAGTTTGAAAGATTGCCCTGCTCTTTCTTTTTCTGCACAAAAGAGCCCTTCCTAATTCACTAATTTGTAGGAAGATACTGGACTTTTGGATTTGAAAAAAGTTTTAGAAGATATGTCTAAAGTAGACGGTGATTGATAGAGCAATTCTTGCTCGTAAGTTCCAGTATGAGTACTGCGCCAAACATAAAGCTTGTGACTGGTAGTATCGATTTCTCTTTTGAGATAGAGTTCCAATAAGATTGCTCGATAATAGATCGATTCATCTAAAGCCCGCCCTGCTTGTTCCGCTCGCAATAGTCCTATTAATTCCCCAGGTAAAAAAACATTAGACATTCCATCTTCGAAAATCCTTACTTTTGATGTTACTTGGCGTATAATAATCTCTATATGTCTATTATGGATCTGTACCCCTTGGGATCGATAAACCTTTTGGATCTTATTAACCAAAGAGATATGACTTTGGGCTATGGTTAGCTCAGCTCCAATCAAGAATCCCCAGGAAGATCCGATTGGTCATGAACATCGTAAGGTGCTGCTCTTCGCGAATCCCAGCATACCCCAGGTTGGGATGGGTAGGCCCACCACTTCACTTTTTCACTTTCACTTAGGCCCGGGCCAAGTCAGTGGGGGGACCCTGTCGGGCTCCTTCCCCCCCAAAACAAACTGTACGTGGGAGTTTCCCTTCATACGGCTCGAATCATTCTCAGATGCCCCGAGAGGCATCTTTCCTTATGATCTGGTGGTTCACACGCGCGCAAACGAGCATCGGCCACAACAGTGGAAATTTTTGGTTGTAATAACAAGAAATTTAGTTCAATACTTGTGAAACGTTTAATTATTCGAATGTATCAGCAGAATTTTTTGATTAATTCGGTTAATTATCCTAACCAAGATCGATTGTTTGATCACCGCAATTATTTTTATTCTGAGTTTTATTCTCAGATTCTATCTGAGGGGTTTGGGATTGTTGTAGAAATCCCACTCTCGCTAGGGCAACTACCTTGTCCAGAAGAAAAAGAAATACCAAAGTTTCAAAATTTACAATCTATTCATTCAATATTTCCCTTTTTAGAAGACAAATTTTTGCATTTACATTATCTATCACATATAGAAATACCCTATCCTATCCATTTAGAAATCCTGGTTCAACTCCTTGAATACCGGATTCAAGATGTTCCCTCTTTGCATTTATTGCGATTCTTTCTCCACTATTATTCGAATTGGAATAATCTTATTACTTCAATGAAATCCATTTTTATTTTGAAAAAAGAAAATAAAAGACTATTTTGATTCCTATATAACTCTTATGTATCAGAATATGAATTTTTCTTGTTGTTTCTTCGTAAACAATCTTCTTGCTTACGATTAACATCTTCTGGAACCTTTCTGGAACGAATCATCTTTTCTGGGAAGATGGAACATTTTGGTGTAATGTACCCGGGGTTTTTTCAGAAAACCGTATGGTTCTTTATGGATCCTCTTATGCATTATGTTCGATATCAAGGAAAGGCAATTCTTGCATCAAAAGGCACTCTTCTTTTGAAGAAGAAATCTTTTCTAGCACGCACGGCCTGTTTCGTTTCATATAGCACCAGGATGATTAAGACTTTTCATAATAGCGGGTGAAGCTAATACTTGGAATAAGTAAGAACGAGTGAAGCTAATACTTTCTTTGCTGTGCTATCTCAAGAGTTTAGCTTAGAGAGTTGGAAAGGAAATAGGGCGGTGGGTAAGGCCTATTTCATAATTCTTTTTTGGTGGTACGGGTGACTGAGGTCCATCAAAACAGTAGGTGCATTCGTCTAAAGGGCAGACCCTTGAATTCACTCAGCCTGCTTTCGGCAACAGCATTAAACTTTACCTGTCTGTGGGGCTTTGACTATGGTGGCTCCTCCTTTGACTCTAACCTCTGCCTACCTATAGTTTCACTCCAGTCGCTTCTTCCTTTTTACTTATTTGAAAGTGGGCGTCGAAAGGAAATTGAGTAAGTATCATATTTTTGGAATATCATTTCAGGCGTTGGATATAAAGAATAGCTCCTAAGTAAGGTTACTAAGGGACTTTTTGGAGATTGGCTGCAGTTACTAATTCATGATCTGGCATGTACAGAATGAAAACTTCATTCTCGATTCTACGAGAATTTTTATGAAAGCGTTTCATTTGCTTCTCTTCAATGGAAGTTTCATTTTCCCAGAATGTATCCTAATTTTTGAGAGCCTTCCAATTTTGATTTTGTTGTTGCTGTTGTTGCTGGAAGCTAGCCATCTCCTATCCCATGCTTACCTGCCATTGTGTATGATTGTGTAACATACCTTGGATGAGAGGTGTCCTCTCATCAATGGTTGTGAGCTTGTTGTCGAATTCAAAACTTCCACTTGTAGAATTTGGGGGATCGACTCCCCCCACACTTTACTCAAAGTGTGTTCTTCAGATGTTACCTTCATTATTGGAGCGTGATGACACCATGTGATGAAGGGTAGATGACTTGTGGTGGTCTTCTCTTCCTACTTGAAGGTTTCCTTGCTTGGGCTGTTCATGAGCATCTTGTCTCCTATGTCGCACTCCTTTCTTATTCTTTTGTCATGCCATGTTTTTGTCCTTTCTTTTGTGGATCTTGGCATTATGTTAGACCTTTTGCTCTACTCATTGTTTCCTCTCTGCAAAGGATTAGTGGACAACACATACCCAAAAGAATATACAAATGATTCAAAGCAAAGATAGTGCTGTCATAAAGCCAAAGGTCACCTTCTATGCTACAGAAAAGTTGGTTTAAACATTTTAATTTGCATAGAATCTTTATCCCATGTTTTAAATAGTGTACCTTGATTGTTCACCACTACTTCAATTTTTCAACAAGGTTAAGGCAAAGATGTGTAAAATCATTTTGAAAAATACCTCAAACCTTGATCTATTTCTACGAATGATCTTCTAATATTCCCAACAAAATTTGAATATTTTCCTACAAGGGTTAGTCCATATATACAACCAAATTCTATACAAGTATGTTTTGATTCAATAATCATGTCTGAATAATATTCTGAAGCACACTTGTAATAGAACAAGGAAGCTTAAAAGACTAAAGAGATTCATTCAAGTAAAAACAAGAATATATATGATGAACCAAGGGAGCATGATTATTTAGATTTTTATTTGTTAGTGATTTAGCAAGTCGAGCACATCATGAAGATAAAGATGACCAAGAAAAATTAGCAACATGGCATGAGATATTTTTAAAGAACTCCATCCCCAGACTTGAATTTTGTAGAATGCAAAATCTAGTTGGATGATAGAATTCTCCTATGAATATGATTCTATGTTGCATAATGCTTGGTAGAATATAACTTATGTTTTCCTTCTTTTTGTTGAAATGATTAGTGACAAACATACCTGAAGGAAACTTGTCCGATGTACCTATCAGTGAGGGCTTCATGGCTTTAGGTCCATTGAGCCAGACCTCTTCTTGCCTTTAGCTTTTCTTTGCACCATCCAATTGCATGCTCTTCTTCCATCAACCTTTCTTGATTTTTGTTGATCCTTGGTTGACGAGTTGGGGTTCATTGGAGATACAAACACAATTTCCTCCTTGATCGTCTAACGACGTGGCGAAGAGTTGTTCTTCTTTGTTTGTTATGATTGTTGACACAATGATGCACGCCATGATGTAGTGGCATCTCATTGTCTTGGTCCTTGTTGCCAACACGTGAGCTAGTCCCTTTGAAGATGATGAAAGTAGGCATATTCTGGTTAATACAAGGTGGGTTTCATCCTGCTTCTCATCAGCATCCTAGCTTGAGTCTTGAGAAGGCTCAAAGCTAGGTTGTCTTTCATGTTGCTCATAGCTTGTCGATCTGTTCGTCCACTTCCATAGCTATACTGGTGGTTTGGTTTAGAGTTTGTGGATTCATACCAAACCTTGAATAGGCATAGCTTCTATTCATTCTTTCAGTTCTTCCTTCCATGAAGAATGAGCTTGGGTTTTTTTGCGCAAAGTTATTGGAGTTCATCGCATGCCTTGATTCATCTCTGATGTGAATTTATCTCAGAACTTACCCAGATTGAATTTGAGAGTTTTCTGTAGGGGTTAGTCCAACAAAATAACCAGTATCTACAAAACCAAACTATCAGCTCAAAAATTAAACTAGACACCATGTCTATTTTAATTTAGGAAAGCATTTTAACCTAAGCACCATGCTTAATTTAAAAAGCCTTTGGAAGTAAGATCAACACACCACTTGGTTCAAAAATCAAACTAAACACCACGTCTAATTTGATTTAAGAAAATAGCTTAAACTAAGCACCACGCTTACTTTAAAAAGTGTATGAAGATACTCCAAACCTAAGCATACTCTAGCAAACAATGGTAGCATGAAAGCATAAAAGATATTTATTCAAATGGAGATGAAAGAGCATGAGCATGGTGAGATTCTTTCTTTTTTTAACAAAAGATGCAAGTGGTATAAATGTATGCAAGGAACTAAATATGTCATGGATTTGATATGAGAGAATTTAAACTAAACGGAGTGGATGCATGAATCATTGAAAATAAACATGCAATGGAATGCAAAAATTAAAAGATAACTACTCATCAAGTTTAAACTCCATGAGCAAGACTATCTCACCTTTCTTGATCATACTTACCATGACTCACATGATGGAATTTGTGAGTAGTGTAGCGTTTGTATTCGTCACTTGAGATGTGATTTGTATTCTTGTGACGTCGACCTTTTTCTCCAGCTATACATGGTTAGAGAATATATACATCTATACAGACCTATGAGATGGTAGGGTTCCAACGTTGATGGATCTTGAATGTTTAGGTACCTTAGGGTTCTTCAATGTTTCTTCTTTTCTTGTGGAAGCTTGCTAGAAGGTCTAAATGGTGTCTGTTGTCCTGTCTTATTCCACAATTCAATAGAACAGAGGTAATCCTACTAAAGCTAGTGGTATGTTAATGATCTCAATCTTTACATCAATTGTTTCCCTGGCAACGGCGCCAAAAATGCTTGTTGGTATTTATTAAGTGCTAATAGAATATGAAGGATTCCGCAAGCGCACAGAATACCATTGTAGCATTTTACCAGAAGTATTCCAGGTATCGTTATTTATATTTTACAATAGGAAAATAATGGAGTAAAGATTTATTGAATATCAAAGAAGTATCTATTAGTCAACATACCAGCATGGCTAGAGCAGGGGTGAAGGTAATGATAGGAATTAAGGATAATGATACTCAGGGGGTAGATCTATAAGATAACGTAAACTAGTCAACTCGGGAGAGCAACGAGTGAGGTAGATTTCTATGACATTCTTATTACATGGTCAAAGTATATATACATCCAACTATAGTTAAGACTAACTCTACTCTTGTGCACTTCAGGACGCCGCTTAGACGGTAGAGTACTCAATAGATAACTCTACCGACGCGACTACGGTCCTATAATTTAAGAACCTACTCAATTCAGAGTGGACTATAAAGGATAGATGGGGCTATCACCTCCTGCTACTACTACCCAACTAGAGAATAGGGTGTACTCAGAGGCATAGGATCGTATAAGCAGGCTCGACTACTTAGCCCAATCGATAAACTAGCAGGCAAAGCGCTCTATGAACCTGCACACAAAAGTAATGATAACCTCAACTAAGCAAGATACATATTAAAAGTAAGCATAGCATGTAGATAGGAATATGATGAATTTATAATAAGTCTTACAAGATATGGAAGTGAAGATACAAGGCTTTGCTGAGCCTCCAAGACTAGATCCGAAACTTGAGCATGAGCCCAACTCAACCCTCACTCCCGAGCTACTAATCTACTACATTAGAGAGTCTAGACCTTATCCTCCTAGTGTATCTTGATCTCTAAATGAGAAGTATGAAATAGGGTTTCAGGGATGCTCTAGGGAGGGGGGTAGGAGTTGCTATATATAGGCCGGAGCAACAATTCTAGACCCTTAGATCAAACCAACTTAAAAGAACGGCGTAGATCCAATCTAGGAGGTGGTGGAGAACTGACATTCAAAGGAGAGGCTGATAGGTGGGCCTAGGGGGCCAAGCGGCCTGCAAGTGGGGCCGACCGGCCCCACATGGCAGCCACCTACCCTCCGCTTTGGTGGTTTGCCTTCTGGAGTCTTCTAGAGTCTTCCCACATCGGTTTCGCTGCGGATAAATATGATTTGCTTAGACGAATAGGCCCTCCTTGATAGTTTTCTGAGCAAATCCTCCTATAAACAAAGATTCACCAAAACTTGTGGAATCTATTAGTTTAAACCCCTAGACCTATGTTGGTGATCCTTTTCTTGCATTTATATAAGTTATATATTGACATTTTATGATGAATGTTAACTACCATCAACACATGTCCTACTAGATTCTTTAACTTATGCTCTCCCCGGCAACAGCACCAGAAATGCTTGTTGGCATTTCTTAGCACAATCACCAAGTGTGGAGGTTTTAAGTCCATCCTCGACAATGGTGCCAGAAATGTCTATTGGTATTTCTTAACATCATCACTAAGATTGAGTAAACCTTAGCGACGCCACCAAGAAACACCAACTACGATAGTTCTTAATGATTACAGAAAATATCCGCAAGTGCACATATCTATCATTATAGCATTTCATCTAGAAGTATTTAGTGTATCGTTATTTATATTTTCCCAAATAAGGGCAAGGTGTAAGAGTCTAGCATGAGCATGAACAAGATTGCATACTTGCATAGTAGACCATAGTCATGACAGGGGTAAAACAACATTTCAAGGATAGTGGACACATATCTGAGCCAACCTCAAGGATAAAAGAAAAACAAAGAATAAAAGAATGTTCCTACGTGGAGCCATCATGTTCTAATATAGCCATGCAAAGAACAATTGATGATCATATAAATTACATGGTTAGAGCTAGAACTGAGTGTAAGATAGGTTGGGAGGCCACCTAGTACTGGTCTACCAGCAACCTCGTGTGACAATTTAGACTCTTATACCCTACCCGAATGTGGGGGATTACAAGGGACGAATAGGGCTGTCACCACCTACCATCTACCCCTCAACCAGAGAGTAGGAAATGCATTCACATATTTCTCCATACCCAAGCACCATGCTTGCGTACACAGAAACTATCCAAATTCCCTTAGGTCCCTGACCCTACGGATCGACAGGTAAAGAACTTGGGCACACCCGAAGGCACAATGAACCGCCACCTCAACTTAGCTCTAATTCTACTCATATAAGTTATATGAATGATTAAGCATAAAGTTCTACATGTCAAGATCATAACACACAAACTATATGCTAGTTCATATATCATGATTATAACATGAGAACTATAGTCTATTTCATATGAATTGCTATATTGATAATATGAGAACAAGGCTATGGAAGAACTCTTAATAGTATTCATACCAAAGTTGCTCTTCTTTCAAGGAGCCAAGCCCTCCTTGATAGCTTTGCTAGCTCACAAAGACTACTAAAGTAAAAATACAAGAAGTGGTAGTGAGGTAGAGGGTTCAAATGTTGGTGTGTGTGGAGTGGTGAGCATCACCCCCCCTTCTTATACTAGTGAGATGGTCAGTTTGGCATTGAAAAAGAATAGTACAAGGTTCTACCTCTAATGCCATGCCACATGATTGCAACATCACTAATTTGGTTGCCATAGGTGGGTCGTATTGTAACCTTTTCAAAAAATGGTTGTAATATGTGCCTATAATGCAACGGACTAAATTTGTTGCAATATGTGTGGTTTGTCGTTGCAACAGGCTTATGCTACTGCAACCATTTAAGAATTGTGTTGCAATTAGTTGGCATCATTGCAATGGCATTTTTGAGTTGCAATAGTATTGGTTTTCGTTGCAATTACTTAGTGTTATTGCATCTATATTGGATTTGGTTGCTTTTTCTTGTAACTATTGCCACGGTTATTATGGGTTGCAATAATGTTCCATGGTGTTGCAATTGCTAGGGTGGTTATTGCAACAAGATTTTCAAATGGATGCAATAGCATGTTCCTATTGCCATGGTTTTCTAGGGTTATAATAATTTTTTATGGTGTTACAATTGTTAAGTACTTATTCCAACTACAATCCTAAATGGTCGCAATATCATGTTAATATTGACATGGTTTTTTTGTGTTGCTATAGGCTATCGCTGATGCAACGGCCTAAAAGTGTTGCAATATACAAAATTGGTTACAATATACAAAATGTTCCACGCATTAGACTACCCTTGATGCAATGGCCTAAAAGTGTTGCAATATACCAAAAATGGTTGCAATAGACAAAATGCTCCACACATTTTTGAATAATGTATTCTATTGACAAAAAATGTTCCACAAAGGATTTGATCCCAGGAACTAAAGTACAAGCAAACACTCATCAACCACTAGGCTACTAAGGTGTGTTCGACATTAGGTCGCCTTTATATTACTTGTTTACACGATGAAGATGGCTAATTCACTTCATATGTCAACAAGGACGATAACCATCCGCATCTTCCATGATAATTTCAGAAAATAAGGATTCGAGTGACAATCTGCTAGCATCTGGGGCCCATATGTAATAATATATTTTCTTTATGTAATGAGTCCAATATGGAATAATATTTTTTTGTAAACGATCATGTGGGTCACATATGTAATAATATATTTTTCTTTGTGAAATAGGGGCAATAATATTTATTTTGATTTTCTACATGTCTTAAATCTTAAAATCTAAAAAGGAAAAAATCATGAACACAAAGATGCTTGATCCCACACCCTTGGACCCAAGAGCGTAGAGTGAACCAACCAACCTTGAGTTTGAACTAGCAAAAAAAGACTCAACCAAAAAAAATTGTGCCAACCGAGCTTCAAACGTGTAACCTCTCTAATTGGAGGGAAATTACATACCACTACACTATGAAGTTGTTTATTAATAGTTGTCGTTTATTGAATATATAAAAAGTTACACCTCATCAAGACAGAAATAAAGAACGAAAAAGAACAAAAAATTTCCCCTTAGCCAAAAAATACAAAATCAATTGTGTCAGGCAAGATTTGAACTTGAGATCTACTTACTCAGAGCAAAGTGACAAACCACTACAATATGAAGTTGCTTGTTGAAATAGTTGTTGTCCAGTAAATATATAGAAAGACGCACATCAAGAAGGATGAAAAGAACAAAAATTAACGCTCAGCCAAAAAATATCGTGCCAAGCAAGGTTTGAAGTTGAAACCTCTACATTCCGTGCCAAGCAAGGTTTGAAGTTGAAACCTCTACATTCCGAGCAAAGTGACATACCACTACACCATGAAGTTATCTGTGAAAATAACTATTTTATGAAGTTATTATAGAATCACCTTCTTTTGACGAGATTTGTTCATGCAAATACGTGATTTGTCTTCCCATCTCCTCTTCTTTTCATGAGTCAAGTGTTGTCCAGCTGCCAGTCGCACATCATGCCACGATGCAAGGACACTCCATGCCAGCATCAGGGCCCATTCATCAGCCTCTATGCTCCGCCCTTCCACCTTGATCATTGCCCTGCTCGTTAGATGGAGAAATGACAAAAACAAAAGTTCTAGATCTCGATGAGTTCTCCAACTATGTTGTTGACAACTTTTTTCATTTAAAATCATTTAATGTCCCAAAATTTTGTTTGAAGTTCTCATATTTTGAAATTTAAATTTTAAATTGTTCAAACAAAGTCAAATAGAGAAATGACCAAAATAAAAGTTATAGACCTCGATGACTTTTCTATTTTAAATCATTTATTATCCCAAAATTCTATTTGAAGTTTTCAGATTTTAAAATGCAAATGTAGCATGGTATGGAAAAAATGACAAGAAAAATCAATTTAAAATCATTTAGTGTCCCAAAATACTATTTGAAATTTTTATATTTTGAAATTCAAATTTTCCATGGCATGGAAAAAATGACAAGAAAAATAAAAATACAGTGACAACCAAGATTTGAACCTGCATCTCACTCCTAAGAGAATAACAACACCTCCACTACTATTAAACCACTTGCATATTTGTGAAAGGTCTTGTGTTTTATATTATTTGTTATAGGAACCACGACTTGAGCAATCAAGACATACATTTTGAATTGTTCAAACAAGGTTGGATGAAAAAATGACCAAAACAAAAGTTGTAGATCTCGATGATTTCTACAATTTTGTTGTTGATGACCTTTTCATTTGAAATCATTTAGTGTCCCAAAATTCTGTTTGAAGCTCTCAAATTTTGAAATTTAAATTTTGAATTATAAAAAAATGATACGAAGAAATGACCAAAATAAAAGTTGTACATCTTGATGAGTTGCACAACTTTTTTGTTGACAACTTTTCCATTTAAAATCATTTGTTATTCCAAAATTTTATTTGAAGTTCTTATATTTTGAAATTCAAATTTTGAATTGTTCACACAATCTCGAAAGAAGAAATAACCAAAACAAAAGTTGTAGATCTAGATGAGATCTAAAAACTTATAGTTGGTGACTTCTCCATTTGAAATTATTTACTATTCCAAAATTCTATTTGAAGTTTTCATATTTTTACATTCAAATTTAGCATGGCGTGAGAAAAATAGAAAAAATATTCAATTTAAATCATTTATTGGCCTAAAATTCTATTTGAAGTTTTCAATTGAAATCATTTACTATCCCAAAGTTTGTTTGTTATTGTAATTATTCATTGAACTATCGTAGAATAAATGTAATAAGACTAAGTGAGAGATGTTACTATTTTTGTAGCTATCGTGATATACAATATGATTTTGATATATAATTATTGCATACAAAATTCAAATAATTTTAACAAAGCAATATCACACATCTACTTGCTACTAAGGTTTTAAGTGATTATTAATTCTAGCATTGTAGTTGAAAATTTTATATCACTTCATCTTATATGGTTGTTCATTGTAAAATTAATTATTATTTGGGAAATAATATAAATAAATATCTAGAATTTAAATAGATCTATGCCTTTCATTAGGATTACTTTAGTTTTGAACCACGTGTAGTCCAAATCACATAATTCCAATAAATAGACATAAATACACTTTATTTATAAAAGATTATATTGTTACCAAATGAAAATTGAATAATTTACACAAACAAATATTGAATCAAGGGTATGGTAAAGTTTCATGCTAAAAATAGAAAAAAGTGCTTGCGATCATAAAACATATTTGAAGAGCACACAAACTGCTAAGGTATAAATCAACTCCAACCATTTGATGTTTTAAAATTTTAGTATATTTTATTAGTTGCTGACATTTTTTAACAATATATAATAGCAAAAAATAAATTGTTTGAGTCGGAAAAAAAACAGGAGGGATAACTCCCGCTTCTGACCCGAAAAAAAATGAAACGAGCACCAATCTACCAGCAGAGTTTTGCAGGTTACTCGACGGTTCAACCTAGCCCAGGCCTAGTGCTCTCTCCCTCTTGATATTTTCCTCTCTCCTTTCTCTTCTCTACGCCGCCGCCGCTACTACTCCTCGGCCCTCGCTGCTTGACACACACACCTCCTGGCTCGTCGCCTCCACGCGGGCACAATCGGCACCATCGCTCCTCCGCCTAACGTGCTTTTTCAGATCGGGATCTGGATTCTGGCATAGTCACTGTTGCGGCACATGGCACTAGTGATCGACGGAGCAAGTGGTGGGAGTAGGCGTGAGGAGCTGGTGACGTCGGAGGGGATCTTATGCACCGCGAATGATGGGCATCCAGCCATGGCGGATCTACGGCGAGCGGCTCTGGTACTGTGGCTCTACCGCCGGTGCCGTGTCTAGGGCCGCCGGCTGTCTCGGCTGTTGTCGTCCTCGGCCCCCCATCACGCGCCGCGCCTACGTCTTCCTCGAACCACCTCGCCACGCCTGCACCTCACCCATGGGACACTCGCCTTGGTCGCCGGTGACACGTGCAGGGCCGCCGGGTGCCTCGGCCACCGAGCAGCGCGCCGCCGCACGCCGGTTGCCCGGGCCCTCTCGACGGGACCTTCTTCGGCGACGAGCGCCCCACCAGGTATGCCCACCCCTTCCCTTGCCGTACTGCTGCACGAAGCCAGAGCAACAAAACCCTAACCTATGCTATTGGGCTATTTCTATTCGGCTCTCATCTGATTACTGGATTTACATGCGTGTTATGGCTATCCTGAAGTAGCTCTTTGATTTCCAATTAATTGACTGGATTGTGAGTGCCATGTCAATACGCTAAGAATACCTCTTCTGTGACCATTGTTTCTGCACAGTTCTAAACTTCTAATGCTGACAAAATTCGTAGCAGCACCCAATTTTCATGATAAACTTTTGCAAGTTGGGATGAAAAGAGCAATGGCTAAAATATATCGGTTATCAGGACCAGTTGTTCTACAGCTGACACAACTGGATGCAGATCAACCCCTCCAAGGTTTGGTCCCTTGATAGATACGCTCATGATAAATGTATGCTGTTGTTTCCAACATTTTCAGCCTTCCATTGGGTTATGCTTATGTCAAATTTCAGATTGTGTATATGCATGTCCCTATTTATGGAGCCATCCAATTTCAGCACAAAAATTGTGCTCATCTATTACCATAGTTACCATTGAAATTTGTTCCATACACTTCATATTTATATGCTTATTAATTTCATTGATTTACATGTTCTAATTTCTATGGTTGCTATTGTCATATAATATAGTATCACTACATATGAAAGACCTTACCTGTTTGTATGATATTTTTTGTAGGGCCTCATAATCTATTTGCTTCTACAAGTTTACCAGGACCACATCATCCAAGAGACCAAGACGATGACCGGTAACTATTGAGCTCAATTCTATACATACAAAACAGACCATCTTGATTGCCTGAGTCATTACTATGGACTTCGACATACTGAGCTTGACATAGCTCTTCTTCAACAACAAAGTTTGTATTTAGGATGTAAAATAATATGTGTTTCTGCAGTTTTGAAATGTTATTTTTATCATTCAATAACAAAATCCGTTCATCATGAAGATTGCCATGTTGTAAACAGATAACTAGGGATCACACAGTTTCTTTGATTGCTCTAATAGCAATTAGCTTAGCCCTTCAGTTCTACTAAAATATATAGAGCAACACATTTTGGTGCAAGTTCCAGTTCAATTAATTTTTTCAATTGTCTTCAAAATTTTCATTTGTCTTCTATTTTGTAGGTTTGCCTCATTTGCCTAATAAGCTATAGGTACATTGATCTCCATTCTGCTAATATCAGTTAAGGTATTTACAATATTACATGTCTTCTGGATTTTTTTGACGTTGGGGATATGTACTTGCTAGAATAATTCCATGAGTTCAATTATGCCCTCCATATAACTTCAGAAAACTCTATGCCTACATCTTGATTCTATAGCTACATTTAGATAACGATGTTCTTGCTGGTTAACTGCATTGCATCACTGAACAGAAAACCTATTAGGTTCCATCTGCCATTTGCAGAGGTCACTATGGAGTGTCATATCCCTTCTCATTGTTCCATGACATCCATTGGTACCAAGCAGGTATGATGATGTGTGTACCGTTTTGGACATATATTTTTCTAAATGCATTGGCTTCCTCTGAAATTGAGACATATATGCAGCAAAATAGCATCTCCATGCTATAAATAGAGAAATCAGTGCTAGGTTTGACATTCCCCTTTTCAGTGTACAACCACTCAAACACAACAGGGAAATATAAATAAGCTCACCATAGTCTGTACCAGCAAGATATTTAACAAATCTAGCTGTCGCCACTTGCATGCGCAAAAAAGGTCAAGAATTGTCTTAGTCGTTCAAAGCCAACATCATTCAAAAGTCTTATTTTGTTTTCAATTTTCACTCAATACATATTATACCGCTCACTTAGCCAGAAGTAGGATTGCATAAAAAAATGCATGGTACCATTAACTAATATTTATGAAACTATGCTAACGGGCTTTTACTATATGCCTCAAATTAAAAAGGCGAACTGTGTTCTTTTCTTACATTCCTTTTCCTATATGTTTGTAGATGCCAAACCATGGTTCTGTTCGTGATGGTCCTTCGCGAAAAAACTGCTCCAGTTAGCTCCATGCCTTTGCTTCCTACAACAAAATGTGGTGCCAGGAATAGGCCAAATGTATCTATGTGTAGTATGTGTATTTTGTATTTGCCTTCTACGATGAACAGTTGTGCTTCTGACCTCTACAATTGCTATCGGCCTGATTGTTTTGGCCTATATAAACCATCCTCTAAATTTTATTTGACCTCTAACATCTTCCTCTCTCAAATTAATTTGCACGTACCTATTGCTTACTACAAAATTTCCTCTTCCTAATGTGCTAATCTAACTTTTGAATGCATTTTTTCCTTCCATATATACCCATGCACCGCAGCAAAGCCTAGTTATTTTGTAGTACATCTTGCACACATGTATATCATGTTTTTATATAGTTATGGTTTATTGACAAAAAAAAAAGTGGCGTGGATGAACACCAATGATATTGTTAACTGAGCCAGTTTTTAGATGTAGCTTAATGGGGCTATAGAGCACAATATTTTTATTACATATGCAGATCAGTATTATGGATGAAGACGAAGTGCAGATCCAAGACAAGGTCCCAAAAAGATTTGATGTAGAAAAAGACGAAGACATTAAGCTTGTTGACGAGGAGGTTATGGCAATCCCTCAATATAATAAACCTAAGAAGACAAACAATGCAAATGTCCTGCTAGAAGGTGAGACGTCCTCAATTAGTAGAGATTTCTTTATACTTGGGAACTAATTAAATATAATATGAATAAATATTGGTTGGTTTCATGTTCGTCTCCAAGATAAATCCGTTGCGTTAGCACGGGCATTATACTATCAGATTTAGTTGGCTAGTTCCTGTTACTGTAGAGTGAAATGACACTTAGCTGAATACTAAGTTTCTGTTTGCTGAATATACCAATGTTAATGATTGTTTCAGGAGCAAGATAGAGTTTGAGTGGAGCGCACAACTGATGGACGATCAATGTCAAGCCAACCTTTGCTATAGTGCTACACATAGCTTATTACATTTTGAACTGTTCAAAGTAGCTACTGTGCGTCAAATACCTTATGTGTTTCAGTTGTTGTGCGTGTGTTATCAACTAAGTTTGACATTGGATGTGGTTTCATTAATGAGTTGTACGAACAAAGCATATTTTGGATTAATGGATGTCTAAATGCTTCTTTCATCATATATTGTTCGACATGCAATTATTGTTTGAAGCAAACAAAGCGTTGCAATATGGACTATCAACAAAATAATTTGGCGTTGCAATATATGATATAGCAACAAACAAACGGTGTTGCAAAAATATCATACCAACGGAATAGTGGGCGTTGCAATAGAGTCTCCAAACTGTAGCAACACAATAGTTAGTGTGGCAATAGAGGGTCCAACAATAGCAATCAGTATTGATCGTTGCAATAGAGAGGCAACCTCTAGCAACCAAACATTTACCGTGGTAATAGACGGATACACCTATAGCAAGCACAATGTTTAGTGTTGCAATAGAGAGGCTACCTCTAGCAATCAAATATTTATCATGGCAATAGACGGTTCCACCTATAGCAACCAGTATTGATCGTTGCAATAGAGAAGCTACCTCTAGCAACCAAATATTTATCGTGGCAATAGACGGTTCCACCTATAACAACCACCGAGATAGCGTGGCAATAGAGGGTCCATCTATTGCAATGCTATTGATGTGTGGCAATAAGGTCTATTGCAACACCAAATATCATTGCTAGTGCACCTATTGCCACACTTTGGGTTTGTGGCAATAGGTATTTCTGGTGTTGCAATAGGGGAAAATCTATTGCAACACCAAAGAGAGTCGTTGGGCAAACCTTTCCCCACGGTTATTATGGCAACGCCTGCCAACGAAAATTTTCCATTGCAATTTTGTCTTTCGCAACCATTTTTGGTATATTGCAACGCTTTTAGGCCGTTGCATCAGGGGTAAAACCTTGTAGTGGAAGGAAACCACTAGGAATCGCCTATGCATGGCGGCATGCAACCACCAGAGAAGCGTGGGCCCGAGAGGCGGCAAATGAGGGTGCGGCCGCACCCTGGTGGGCTCGCCTCACTACCACCTTCACGTGGTCGGTTTCTGGGTGGGCCTAGACCTTGTCCATGTTGGTGCTCGGCCCAGAATTGGCTTTTGGATGGGCTTTTGCTTGGCTCCTTTGCGCTTTTCTGCTTTACGCTGTCCTGTGTTGCGCCTTTTTGATACTTTCCCATGTATTACATGTGTATATCATGTAAAATACTAAGTAGCCAATACATGTGGAAATATGTTAATAGTATATGCATATGTGTCATAAGTTTGTTTATTTCTTTCATTTTGGACATTAATTGGCGGTCGGATTTGATCGATAGTGACCGCCAACAGGCCAGCGCCTGGAGTATTGGACGCCAGTCATAACAGCTGGTCCCCCTCCCTTCCTTCTCCGACAACTCACCATGCATATACTGTTAGGGTTTGGATCCATCTCTCTAATATTTTTTTAGTAGATTGAATCCTGTTAGGGTTAGGATCTCTCCATGCAAGTTTTTTTTGGTATGGGGGATTTGTTTCATCCTTCTCATTTCTTTTCCGACGACGGCGAGGAGGTGGGGTGAATTTGGTTTCTTCATGGTAACTCTGATGAAGATTAGGGCGACAACTATGACGTCAGCAACTTCCTCAGCATGACAACATGGAGAATTAGGTTTCCGAACGGCGACATCAAGGTGAAGATGATGTTGCCATTGTGGAATTATTTTCTTCGGTCTCTTCTCCATTTTGTTGTGGTTAGATCTAACCATGATGAAGGACTAGTGAGAATAATTCTGCCCGTCAAGTCGACTATTAGTATTGGGTTGGGAAGATTTGGACCGGTTTTCCTTATTCTTCGGTGGCAGAAGGAAGACACAGGAATGTTGGCCGTCGTTCATTATGCACATGTTCTCAGCCTTTTTTTTGCTGAGTGTTTGCCCGTATGACCATCCATATGAATAGTCATGCATGTTTGGGATTGAGAATTGGAGCATGGGTACAATGTAGATGAAGAACGGTTTTTGGTATACGCATTGCATTACAGAGTGCTTGTAACATACTCCCTCCATTTTAAATTATACGTCGCTTTAATTTCTTAGGTATATCTATTTTACTATACATGTAGATCTAACGTATATCTAGATACATAGCAAAATGAATGTACTAAAAAGTCAAAGCGATTTATAATTTACAACGGAGGGAATAATAATATACTCAGCAATAATTTAATATAATTCTTCTTTCGTCTAAAAAACCATATAAATAGACTTAAATTTTGTAAAATTCGCAAAATTAAGTCTATAGGTCTATGGGACAGACCCGACTGTGCATCTCTACTGGTCGGGACCCATTCTCATTTAGATTCTCGTTGTAGAGGAAAGTAGGATCCAAACGGAGTGAGACCAAAAAAAAAAAAAAAAAATCGTAAGCAGCGACCCCTGTAGCGTCAAGGGAATATTCCAGGTTTTGTGCCATCCATGCGGCCGTGCATCCAGCCAGATGGAACGGTCACCATCTCAGAAGCTCATTGAGCTGAAGATCAGGCAAGGTTTCTAGACGGAAAAAAACTAATCCTTCAATAAAATAAAAATTAAATAAAAAAGCTTAACAGGATTCTGTTGGTATTTGCTAGTTTTGTAGTTGTGTTTGTTCAGAAACAACGCGAAAATGGCATTGGCATGTTAAGATAATACTTTTTTTTAATTCAAAAAAGACCATCTTAGCTTGGTTACACGAACCAACTATCTTGTCCATCCAAGTTCGAGTGACTCATGATGGATGGTGGGGGTTTTTTTTACTATTTATTTATTCTTCCGGTGATATGTTCATCCAGTTCAAATGTCTTCATGAATATGTAGATGTATGGTTCACGTGATAAGGATTTAGGGAGGTGGCTGAATCTAAGAAAAATTGTCAGAGTCTAAAAAACGTAATAGTGAGGTGGTGTATGGTTTACGTGATAGGGACTTAGGGAGATGGCTGAATTTTAAAAAAATGGTCTGAATCTAGACCCATTTCACTTTTACACGGCATGGACAAAGAAAAGGTTTTTCCATTTTTTTTGGGTGCCATCTATTCTTTTGTTTGTCTCTACCATCATATAGGGCAAAGTAATAAAAGTTAGTGCAAAACAAACTTTGTTTTCCTCGAACAACTCGTCTTCAAATATGGAACAAAATTTCCAGGGATCGAAAAAAGACGAGCACTGCGAGCTCCAAATGCACCAGATAGAGGAAAAAACAAAAAAAGAAACATTTTTTTATCTAGATCCTCGCAAACAAGAGAGGTTATGGAGATAGATGGGAGAGGTCTGGTGGCAAAGCAGGTGAACCTTTTGGAGAGCTCCACTCCGCCGTTGCCGACAACGAGCCCTCTGAAGGAGCAAGAAAAGAAGAGACCGAGGAGAAGCAAGAAAGTTGGCGATGTTACAAATAACCCTTTATTTGGATCGGGGCCCTCTGACAAAGAGGGTGACCGGGCGCAATGAAACTCTTAGCATGGAACTGCCAGGGGCTAGCTAGCTCCCGAGCAGTTCGGGCGCTTCTGGAAATCCAGAAGCGGGAGCAACCAGATGTGTTTTTCCTGACGCATCTGGGGAAGGCAAAGGCAGAAACTTTGAAGAGACGTTTGGGTTGTGATCATTACATCATCCACGAGAGTGATGGTCACAGTGGCGGGCTTTTGTTGTTGTGGAGGAAGGAGGTGGTAATTCAACTGAATGATGTTTTTAAGTACTTTATTGATGTGGTAGTCAGGGATGGAGATGAATGGAGGCTAACTGCAGTATATGGAGAGCCGAGTTGGAATCATAAGGACCAAACATGGGGGGGGGCACCAGCAGTTCGCTCCCCTGGCTGGCCTTGGGTGATTTTAACAAGATTTTATTTCATTATGAGAAGGAAGGGGGGCGTGCACGCCCTCAGGGACATATACAAGCGTTCCAAGATGCTCTTGCGGACATTGGTTATACCGGAGACATTTTCACCTGGCGAAGGGGGAAAATCAGAGAACGCCTTGATAGAGGCGTTGTGAATCCTAAGTGGAATATTATGTTTCCTAACGCAAGGTTGGTAAACAGCGAGATGGTGAAATCAGATCACCGCCCGCTCATTGTAAATATGGACTTCCTTGGCGGTGCAAATGAGCAATTACACAGGAGCCCGAAATGATTTGAGGCAAGATGGCTGAAAGAGGAGACCGTAGAAGAAATTTGTTCAATTAGCATGGGCGAGAACTTCGTCGCTAGGCCATGGGCCTAAGTTGATGGAGAAAGCCAATGCAGTCCATGCAGATCTGCATACATGGGACTGTGAGGTCCTTAAGAAGTTGGCTCAGCGTATGAAGAAGCTGAAAAAGGAGCTAGAAATTTGGAGACGTGCACCAATGATGGATGAGTCAATAACTGCACAAAAGGAGGTCCAACTCCGGTTGAAACTACTTTTGGAACAAGAAGAAATTATTTGGGTGCAAAGAGCAAGAGCAAATTGGCTCAAGCACGGTGATAGAAATACAAATTTTTTTCATCACTTTGCATCTCATCGCAAAAGAAGGAATATGGTACGTGCGTTAGTTGATGATCACGGAGTAAAGCATGAAGATATTGAGAAGACGAGAGAGATGGTTCAACATTATTTTGTATAACTGTTTTCATCGGAACCCAAGAGGTGGACCTTGCTGTTTTGTTAGATGTAAACCGTAGAGTTACAACTGACATGGATCAATTTCTCATGACGTCTTTTTCTAGTGAGGAGGTGAAGAAAGCTTTGTTCAGTATTGGGGATTTGAAAGCCCTAGGACCCGATGGCCTCCATGCGGTTTTTTTCAAACGGTTCTGGAATATGTTGGCCGATGATTTGGTGGAGGAAGTCCTTGCTGCGATTAATAATGCTTTTGTTCCAGATGGATGGAATGATACTACCATTGTCTTAATCCCAAAGATTGACAACTTGGAGATGGTGGCTCAATTCCGTCCAATATCGCTTTGCAATGTGGTTTACAAGGTAATTTCAAAAATGTTATCAAGTAGACTGAAGGTAATTTTACTTGATATTATTAGCCACCACCAAAGTGCATTCGTCCCAGGCAGATTAATCACAGATAACATTTTGTTGGCTTATGAATGCATACATACGATGAAGAAAAAGAATGGGAAAAGGGGCATGTGTGCTGTCAAGCTAGATATGCATAAAGCTTATGACAGAGTTGAATGGAATTTTCTAGAAAGGATTATGATCAAAATGGGCTTTGACAGGAGATGGGTGAAATTGATCATGGCATGTGTGACATCAGTAAAGTATAAAGTTCATTTTAATTCTACTGAAACTGATATGATCACGCCAACAAGGGGGTTGAGGCAAGATGATCCACTATCACCTTACCTCTTCCTGATTGTAGCAGAGGGGTTATCGTGCATGTTAAAAGGAGCTAAGGAGAGAGGTGAGATAGAGGGGGTGAAAGTCTGTAGAGAAGCCCCTACTATCTCACACCTTTTATTTGCATATGATTCTCTCATTCTTATGCATGTGGACAGGGAAAATGTGTGAATTCAGGTCAGAAAATAAGCGAGGCAAAATCTAGCATTTACTTCTCTAATAATACAGAGGTAAATAGAAAGTTGGAGGTTTGTGAGTCTCTAAATATAATGATAGAGACCTCATGTGATAAATATCTCGGTCTACCGGCATTGGTGGGAGCAGATCGAAGTGATTGTTTTAGACATCTAATAGACAGGGTGAATTCAAGAATTAATGGATGGAAGGAAAAATTGCTAAGCATGGGTGGTAAGGAGATTCTTATTAAATCAATTGCTTAAGCTTTACCGGTATATGTGATGATGGTGTTTAAAATTCTAAAAAATATATGCAAAGGAATAACAAATGCTATCTCGCAAATCTGGTGGGGTGATGAGGATGATCATAAAAGGATCCATTGGCAAGAATGGTGGAAGTTGTGTTCCAAAAGGAAAAGGAGGTATGGGGTTCAGAGATTTGCAGTCATTTAATCTAGCGATGTTAGCTAAGCAAATCTGGAGACTACTGTGTGAGTCAGATTCTCTTTGTGCTAGAGTACTCAGAGCTCGGTATTATCCAGATGGTAAATTGTTGAAGGCAAGGATGAAAAGTGGGAGTTCTTATACATGGCAAAGTCTCTTATCTGGGCTTGAATGTTTTAAACAGGGTTATATTTGGAGAGTTGGTGATGGAACTCAGATTAATATTTGGGAAGACAACTGGATTCCTGGAAGTCACAACTTGAAGGTCCAAACGGTCAAAGGCAACAACATCATAACTACAGTCGACGAGCTCATCAACCTTGTGGATGCAACATGGGACGTCGATTTGGTTAAGTCAATTTTCTGGCCAATCGATGTAAATCGGAGATTCCACACCTTGGAGAGAGAAGATTGTGTGGCATGGCACTATAATAGGAACGGGTTGTTTTCTGTGAAGTCAGCTTACCACTGTCAGTGGAAAAGTAAGATCGGTCCAAGAATTCACACTTTGCAAGCAACTGGTGCGAGTAGAAGCCAAGCATGGAAACGTTTATGGAAATTGGACCTACCAGGTAAAATCAAGATTTTTGGATGGAGAGCACTGCACGGTTTCATTCCATGTATGACTGTCCTAACTAATCGGCATATCAGCAACATTGGAGGGTGCCCAGTGTGCAAAAATGATGCTAAAGATATCAAACATGTGATTTTTACCTGTGACCGATCAAAGGCTGTGTAGAGTTTCTTAGAAATTTCGAAGAAAATTTTAGAGCTCATTCGCACTGATCTGGGTTAGTGATTGTTGAGGAAGTGCTCAGAAGGAGGGAGACTGTAGCAGTGTCGGATTTTGAGCTTATTCTTTCCGTCTCCGTCAGCCGCAGCCCGCAGGGCTGGGTGCCTGGGTGTCTGTTTTTTTTTCACACATGGCAACAAGTGACATCCCTAAATAAAAGCCGAAGCCCTTATCAAATAAAAAAAAAACCACAAGCCCACAATGGCGACGGCACACGTGTTCTGATGTCGCGTTTCCACCAATTATTGACGGGGAGCCCAAAACGCCACGCAGCTCTGACTGAGTTCACGGGAAAAGACAGAAGAAAATTGGATGGGATCAGATTAAAAGGCAATTAAGCTCGATGGGTGTTGTGTGATTATATTATATAAAGGACATTATAAATCCAGGGGAGCAAAGGAAAGGAAAGCGAGAAAATTTCGTAGCAATAAATAAATAATAAATAAAAATAAAAGAAAGGTGGCGTAGAGGATAGGAGGAGAACAAAGGTCGCGTCTCGAAGGTTCTTGCCTTGTTGGGAAGGGATGGCGTCGGAGGTGGAGGACGACGCGGCGGCCGCGGGCGCGCCGCTGGTCGCCAACGGTGCAGCCGACGTCCGCCGGAGAGTATGCCGCCGCGCCGCTGCCCTGTCGTTTGATTTTCGATTTTACTTTCTTGGATTTGCTTTTGGCTGCTTTTATTTATGAGTCCTGATCTTGTCCGGCGGGTTCCGTGGTGTGCAGAGGGATCAGGCGAAGGCGATTCTGTCCAAGCAGGCCGTCAAGATCGCCACCAAGGCCGAGCAGCACGAGCGCTTCATCTTTAAGGTCATTTCCCCACTCTGCCTCCGTTTAATCCCTTTATCGCTGCATTTCTTCTGCAGTTGATGATGTTCACCAATCTTGCCGCTCCCGTGCTCCTTTTTTTATCGGAATCTAAGGGAATTATTATTGGCCTGCGTTTTCCGTAACCAATCCAGTCCGCAGCCAATTTTGGTGGGCATTGTGTGATGTTACTGTTCGATGAGTACGGGAAAATATTGGCGATAGATTTTTATCAAGCATTTTAGCGGAAAGGAATAAGTACCTGCACGCACTTTGTGCATTTATTGTTCGTACTGTACTGCGGAGATTGTGGTAATAATTGGATCCGCTGGATTGGGTGTAGGGAATGTTCTCATATGGTGCTACTCGTTTTAAATGTGCAGGTCACACACTTGCTGGGTGTTCTTGGATTTGGGGGATTTTGCTATCTCTTGGGTGCCAGTAAGCTACTGCTGCATTGATCTATTTGGTTGGGTGTTGCATATTGTGCATCATAAGATTCTTGTTGGCTCTGGTGTTGCTTGCAGGACCACAGGATGTGCCATATGTGTATTGCCTGTTCTATGTCATATTCGTTCCGCTCCGCTGGATTTACTACCGCTACAAGAAATGGCATTACTATCTCCTGGTGAGTCCATTATTGTCTCACATTGGAAATGCGTCAAGTACCAGAAATGTGCTTCCTCATAATTTTACTTAGTTCATAACTTAAGGTTGTTAGTTTCAGTGTCGTGCTTCCTCAGAATTTTACTTAGTTCATAACTTAAGGTTGTTAGTTTCAGTGTCTTACTTTACTTTAAATTTAGTTGTTATTCGCACCACAAATCTCACAATAGAAAGCTTTGTTGAATGAAAGGATAAATAGTTGTAAATAGCACATATTAGTATGATGAGTGGGTGATATATTCAGCCTGTTCGCTTGTTGGTTTCAGCCAGGGCTTATCAGCCAGCCAATAGTGTTTTCGTCTCATAACAAACCAGCACCAGCCGGGCTTATCAGCCCAGAAACCAACTAGCGAATAGGCCGATTGTTGTATGACATTGTGCCAACATCTTGCAGTTGCACAATATTCCTATGTGGCTATGTGTGTAAGCGGTAGACCTATTGTCACATATCTCATGTCTTTATCCTTTAAAATTTAAAAGAGGAGCCACTCCATTCTAATGATGTGGAGTGTCGATGATATTTTTTAGTGCACCAGGAATAGCCCTTTACCTGATTTACCTGATAAATAGTGTGCCTACATTATATCTAGGTCAATATTCTAGGTTCTGTTTCATTTTACAGTTTGAATGTTGTCACAAATATAAGTTTGCTAGGCAACAGTTTTGTGTTCTTTTGATGGGATTTTCTCCATTTCTAAAGCCATCATCTTGTGTGTAAACCTTGAGGTTTATTTTTTTTCTCTCTTTTCTGCAGGACTTTTGCTACTATGCCAACACCTTTCTCCTTGTAATGATTCTCTTCTATCCAAAGGATGAAAAACTTTTCATGGTTTGCTTCTCGTTTGCAGAGGTATGAAAAATACCCTTGTTTATTTCCAGAGCTTGTCCAGGATGTATTTAATCATTTTAAATCCTCACAGGGTCCACTTGCTTGGGCATTAATTGTGTGGCGTTGCAGCTTGGTTTTTAGTTCATTTGACAAACTTGTTAGTGTCCTGATACATCTCTTACCTGGTAAGTGGTCTCAGACATGAATATCTGGATTCAATACATACAGCATTTTACTTTTTCAGGTAAACATCATTTTGGTCTAGTGAAACTATGTAACCATTTCAGTTTATTGACATATTTGAGTTTGACCTGTTGTGTGAGTTATCTATGGGGACTTTACATTATTTGAATTTGAATTATTTCTTTGCTTTGTTAATTAGTATGTGATGTTAGTGTTCTCGTTCATGATTCTTTAACCCACACATGCCATTTTTGTCAGGCTGAACTTCCTTCTTCCTTTATCTCTGAAAGTTTGAAGGAAACTACAAATGGAATGGTGATGCCAAAATATGAAACAATGAGGAACACAAAATTATTGACACTTAATCTGATGAATTCAACAAAAATGTGCAATTGGGCCTGTTAAGATTCAGTTGAACTACAGAAGGGATATACTTGATGCCTTATCAAATTTCCTATAGGTCCTTGGTATACTAGGATTATGTAGTTCTGTTCTTTATCAATTGCATTTTGTTTCTGAATATTGGTCGGGCTTCATGATTGATTGAGTGCCTCTGCAGGGATTGTTCTATTCACTATCCGGTGGTGGAATCCACAAACATTTGCTGCCATGCACCCAGAAGGAAGAGATGCCAGAGATACATGGCCATATGTGGAGGATAAATCATATCTGTGGACATGGCTCTTTTTTGTTCCACTAGCTGCTTACACCCTGTGGCAACTTATGTATTTCCTCATAGTTAACGTGCTGCGTCGACAGAGGTTGTTAAGGGACCCTGAAGTCATGACATCCTACAGGTACATGTTTGCATTTTATTAAGGTCTAGCATGCACTATATGTACTGGAGTACTTCGTTTTGCTTGCTATGCATCTGTATTGTTGCATGCCCTCTTGCTTTGTACTGAGAGAAATGAACTGAATACCCAAAAGGGTAGGGTTATGAAATAGCAAGGGAGGGAAGATGGGCTTGTGTTTGCCCCTGACACACTTACTGCATGTGTCACTTGGTCACCAGTGAATAATGATATTAGAACTAATTAATCTCGTTAATCACAGGTGAAGTTGCATTTCTTTTGTTTTCTTAAACACGCTAGAAATCTGTGTATCATCATTGAAAGAAGGGAAGAAAAAGGATACAAAGAAAACCATCCAAACACTATGCGCACGTACACACGCACACACCACAAATTTACATATGCTAGGTAATTAAAATAAACACGCAAAAGACATTAAACCAGGGAGGGAAACCTAGATGAGCCCCATGACCAAGTTCCTGAGATCCCTGGCCTTGACAGAACATGGACAGTTCCTTCTTCAGCCACCATCCTAACTACCATAATCACAATGGGGAGTGCTATTACTGGATAAAAAGTCAGTCGCAACAATGCTTGCACAGCTCCCAAGCAACAAGGGTAGTGTTGAGGCCTTCTCTGAATTGCTTGTCGCCTCCCAAGCAACAAGGAAAAAATATAGTTCCTCGCAGTAATGACTGTCTCATTTACATTAATGTAGTTTTGATGGTTGAGATAGACTTTGAATTTGTATACAAGAACTCTTCTCATGGTGTGTACCTTAAGTTTGCACCTGTTTTGCGTTTTGCCCACTTGCATTTCCTGGGTTCATGAGTCCTTGTTTCCTAATTCCTACGGGTTCAAATAACTGTTGGTATTCTCGATTCTCGAATATCCTTGATCCCAAAATAGAGCCTAATGTTTATCTTATGAACTGTTTGTCAGGGAGCTCTCAAAGAAAGCACAGAAAGCTAACAACATCTGGTGGAGGCTGAGCGGACTGCTGGGTGACCGGAACCGGCAGGTCATGTACATACTGCTCCAGGCGCTGTTCACAGTGGCAACAATGGCCCTGACTGTCCCTATATTCCTGTCCTACCGGATGCACGTGGTGTTCCTGATACTCAAGGTGTGCGCGTCGACATGGAATGGTGGCAGCTTCATCTTGGAGGTGATGCCTCGACAAGTAGTACAGAAGCAGCAGAAGAAACTGGACATGAAGCCCATCGAACAGGGGAGCTCGACACAGGGTGCGTCAGGTGATGATGGTACACTGGGTAACCACCACCAGCACCCATCTGAGGAGCAAATCCAGGAGTGAGGAAATTAAAGCTGGATGTAAGATTAGATTTTGCTGTTTACTGATGCAACCTTTGTTTTTACTGAGTGTTCTTTGTGTTGGATTTTTTTTTCTTTATTAGCTCTGCTTAAGTTGTGAGTTGTGACATCTATAGGTTTAGGCTGAACGATATGGGGTGAGAGATGATGCGTGCCCATGCTTGTCGTGGCCTTGGGCAAACATAAGTTGGGATGTTTTCGTTTTCTGTAGGAGTTTGTTTTCGCTGTGGCCGCTGTGAATTGCGTGAAGCTTTTGCATTGTTTGCTTGAAGAAGACTAGTTCATTACGCGTGCCATCGCGCGCGCGGGCAAATCAGCTGGTTAAGGCATAAGTAAAAAATATGTTTAATCTTTGCATGGAAGCAATATTAGGAGTTTAATGTAGATATGTCATGTACAAAAATTGAAAGACAAAGGTCGTCAAACAGAAATCCCACTGGCCGCTGGGAAAAAGGCGTAAGCAATAGAAAATAAGGTGAAATGACCTAAGAAGCCGTGTATCAAAGTCAGGGGGCAGCTTCTTGGAATGTTCCAACTCGCCAAACGATAGGAGAAACTCCCTGGAGTACGCTATCCTCGTCGTCATCCTGTCATGGATACAAGGGCAGACCCAGTAAAGGATATAGGTGTACACATGTACACCTGAAAGTTCTGCAAAGGAAAATTGAAACCGGTAACATGTCGAAAAAAGAGCGTACATATATGGTGGTGAAACAGGATGTAAAACGGAATTTTGGAAACATATCGAGCCATCAAAAAAACTAAAAGAAACGTCATAAGGGATCCTGAGACTGACAGGAACGGCATCTCATTTCTGTGCTATCTCATGTATAATAAAACAAAAAGTTAATGTTGTGGTGCTTGGATCTCCAACTTCTTGTCATTTGTCCTTTATGACATTGACCTGCAGCAAACTTGACCTCATGTACTAATCAGTTGTTTAAATAGAACATCAGTAAACGCCTTGACCAAATTATATGAGTCTAGGAATGAAAATTAATGGAACCTAGCAGTGCAGATTGTTTCTGTGCCAAAAGAAAGTGCATAGTAACACAATATGACAAAAGATATGCCCTTAAAAGTCATTTAGACATTCCCTTAAAAAAAACAAAACTATACGGCAACAAAGAACTAGTAGATTATTTCTTATTGTCTACTACAATAAATGGAAGGAGTGTGTAGATTCATGCTGATCACTGTGAATTCAAAAGAAAACAACATACCTGACTAAAACTACAAGCGATGCAACATTCTCGATTGCCTATACAAAAATTTATCACCTAAAATCCCCCTATTGCAGTTATCCTACTTTTTGCCCATCTTAATTTTAGATGACCCGTTGGCATGTTACACATTAACATGCATAATCAATAGCTCTGCAACTATTATGAATATGTATGTTGCTATATATATAATAAATCAACGGTTGAACTATGCGAATCAAGATTGTTTTACATCATGCCTCCAGGTTAAGCTAAAGGATTAACTGTAGCAATTCAGTGGAGGGGAAAATAAGGTAATGTAATAGTGTTTTTGATCATAGGTCGATCAGAAAGGATACTAAGGTGCAGAAATTGTCAGGAAAGGAGCACCAATTGATTTAGATTCAGGGAATGACATACTCCTTGGATCTTCTTCCTCAAGTCAGGCCGTGTGCTGCTCCCGCTCTCCCCACGTGACAGGTGGCTGAAGATGCCCGCGTGTGCCCCTGCAAGAAGCAGCAGGAAGGACCACCCAGACCCAGAAAAGGTGGCGTGCAACTGACTTGCCCGACGCACCTTCTCCATGGTCGTATCCGGCTGCACAGCCAAATAATGTTATGCTCGTGACTTCAAATAGGTAGATTACAATTCAGTCTAATAGTGTCAATCTTCTATTTCGAAGTTGTAACTCTACTACAATCAAGCAATGAAACCTAAATAAAGCTACTACACATGTTGCTCAAAATTAGGTCCATGAAATGCAAATCATATAGTACGCATCCAGCTCATACAATCAATTCACAAATCAGAAGGCAGTGGCACAACGTAAAGAGAAACTAGCTGATAACATTCCGCAAACATTGGTTCGGAGTAAGGCTGATCAACACACGACAGGCAGATGATATGAACAGACATCTGAAGCACACATCAAGATACGGGTGCATTCATGGCAGCAGCAGCACACATTTCTTTGACTCTATGAGCATCAAAATGCATGAACAAAATGAACCTCACATGAGTAGCAGTACCGGTACCACCTGGAGGAAGAGCACTAAGCCGATATTCTGACAGACAAGGGGTAACGAAAGAGAACAGCTAGCAAAAGGGGAACAAACACATGAGAACAGACGGTGTGGATGTACACACTAAGGCGCCAGCAAATACACAACTACATCGAACGGCATTAGCATACAGACGAATGGAAGCAGAACCTATGGATCAAAAACAACACTGAAGGCCACCAAATTAATGATACCACCTTAACAAATGGGAAGCACCTGTGGCCTTGCGCAAAGGGCAACCATAGGTGAGCATACAGGGCACGCACGCAACATGTGCAGCCGTGCACAAACAGACCAAAACCCATAGCTAAGCGTGTCTCTTGTAAAGAGTAGGGAACTGCGATTACTCGTACAGCAGACGCGGAACAGATACAAGGCGTGCCGGTGATAGGCAGACGAGCGCAGCGGACGGCACACCTGTGGCCATACACGCTGCAAGCAAAGGCATCAACAGGGAGTAAGAAACTGAACCCTGACACCGAGGGACGTTCTGGGATGACGCCGGCGCCACAATAAATTACCTACATAACCGCTCCGCGCCGTTGAACCGACGGCACCGAACCTGTCAATCAAGGCAAACATCAACAGAGCAGTGAACATGGCGTCGCATGTGGAGCACGAAGGGGAAAATGCGTAAGCAAAAAAAGGGAACGCAAAGAATCAAGCAAACAAAGCGTCGAACAAGACAAGGGCAAGCCCAGCAAAAACGCAGGGGAAACACGGCGGGCGGAGGCCAAAATAGACGTGGAGAGGCAGGAGCACCGCGAAGAACCGGCGGGAACTCAAGAGAGGACAAAGGCGCAGGGCAAAACGGAACCATAGAAACGAGAAAGCAAGCAACGGATGGAGAAGGATGAAACCACGGCGCCCAAGAAAGGATCGACGAGCAACAGTAAAAGAAATCGTAGACGGGAAGGAAGGCGAAGACGACCGCAACCTACCACGCAAACTGAATGGGAGAAGGAAGAGGCCCGGCGGCGGGGCGAACGACGAGGACGGACGGAGCGCACGAAGATGCGGCAACGAGGAAAAGCAAAGCAAAGAAAGGGGATGGGGAGGGTGAGACCTGGCGGCCCAATCGGCCGGCCGCCGCTGAGATCGAGAGGGAGAGAGGAAGGGACGACGGGGCCGAGGCGGCGGAGGTGCATTTCGCGTGAGGAAGGGCCGCGGCCTCGGGAGAGACCGAGAGAGGGAGACGAAGGGAGGCTTCTTTCTTTTTTTGCGATCTGGGACGAGGAGGGGAGAGACGGCGATATTTCCGCAGAGGGGGCTCGGCGCTGTAGCGTTCGGTCGAGCGAATCTGGAGCGTCGATCGTAGAATCGAACGGCTGAAGGATTTGAGGTGACGTGGATAGCCTGGTTGACGAAGTCTCCTGCTTTGATAATAAGAGATGATGATGGTGTTTTGATGACGCCATACCCTGATACAGACTATGGTGTCATGATGATGCTTGATGAAGAATCAGGCGTATTTGCTGCGTGCAAGAAAAGATTCCTGGAAGATGCCCTGTAAATGCAAAGGGTGACCACCTGTGTTGACTGGGACCAAGTCAATTGGTAAGCTTATTGTATGTTTTTTGGCTGGTAAAAAATGGTGTGCAGAAGAAGCACGGTACTGGATTCTGGAACAAGTTGCGTACCAGCTTCTTTGTTATCGCTTGCAAGCCTCGCTTCACCGCTATACTCAACGTGTTACGTACGCGGCGATTGGGCACAGAATCCTTGCTCGACCAGTTATTGGTTCATCGAGAACAGTTAGATGCATCACAGGATAGTTACAGCATTGGCTTGTTTTCTTCAAGTAATGCCCAGTGAATTCCAAGCGTGGATATGTTCCACATTTTTTAGAAGACCCAAGCAGCTTTGGTCAAGCTGCTCCGCTATATATAAACATGGCAACGTTTGCATGCCAAGAGCTTTTTAGTTTTCCTTAATTTTGATTTTCTTTTACTACTGTTCCATACCATCTGTTACCTTTTCCATTTCCGATTCCGAGAGACCACAGCACAGCCTCCTCCGGTCGGAACCGTGTGATCACCATGTGGGTGTGCACAGTGCCACCGTCATCCGCGCTGGCCGCCCTAGCGTTGGCGCTGTTCCTGCTCAACTCGGGCGTCGCCTTGCGCCGCGCTCTAGTGCGCGGCCACGCCTGGGTGGCAGCGTTCGTTGCGGCCGCCACCGTGCTTGTGACCGCTCTCCTCGCCACGGTCCGCGCGCACGAGCGAGCGCGCGAGGAGAGGCGCCGGGGCCTGTTCAAGGCCGCGGCGTGGGCTCAGTCCGCGGCGCTCACGGCTATTTTCGCGCACCGTGTCGCCGCCGCGCTCGCGCAGGCCGCACCAGCCATGGCTTGCCTGGTCTGGACAATGGCCGGCGCCACGATAGCCGGAGGGTTCTTCTGCCTCTTTCTGCATGGTCGGGATGACACTGACGCCGTCGCTGGTGACCGCGATGCACGACGAGCGTAGTGCGCGTCGTTACTGTCATACAGCTGAACCTGAACTGTAGTAGTAGTAGTAGTAAAAGTAGCTACTTCAAACAGATCCTTGAGTCCTTGTTACCACATATATAGTGCTAATAAATACGTTGTGTGATTCGTTGGTATTGCCTTCTTTGGTTGCTGTTCTGGCTGATCACCGAGTCTTATGCCCTATGAAAATTTAATGTAGACTCATGTCTCGTGCTATATCCATGTTGTGCGGCTGAGTCCGGGGCCCTCGCTCGTGAACCACACTCACCCACGGGCTGCGGCCTTGTTACATACTCCAATAGTCATAAAGTTTCTGGGTTACGCGGTCGAGGTACGGGCATCGCGGAATGCATGGTACCTAAATGAACCCGTGAACCTAGGTCGGGTCGACGAACCCATGGAGGGTTGAAGACATCAAACCTGTTTTATGTGACTGCATCCTCCTACCTACGGATAAGATCACTCAAACAAATCATGTAAGGATGAGAACAGAAATGAAACATATGATTTATTAGGGCTCAATTTTTATATTTTACTGTGTTTGGGTAAGACAGATGAAAACGAAAACAACATTTATGTAAATGATAACGGTTTGCATCGTTTTCGACCGTTTTAGCAATTTACTACTCTATCCGATTCAATTTGGAGGTCATTTTGGTTTTTCTAGATACATAACTTCTACTATAAATCTAAATATATCGTATATTTAGGTACGTAAAAAAAACTATATATCTAGAAAATCCAAAACAAACTATAATTTGAGACAAAGGGTCGTACTACTATTTTGAACCGAAAATTTCGGATGATATTATACATTTTTCTTTTCCTATCCTACACTCCCATAGTTCTATGCTATTTGAACATATCACCTATATAAAGTTTGTATCCATTACGTTTGAAGATCTTCATTATACCCTAGCAGATCGGGGGAGGGGAAGGGAGGAGCCGCGCCATCAGCGGACAGTGGAGGGGCGGGGCCGTGCCGCCGCGGCTCGAGGAGGGGCGGGCCACGCTGCCACGGGTCGGGGAGGGGCAGGGCCGCACCGTCACCGCGGCTGGTCGGGGAGGGGTGGAGCCGCGCCGTCAACGGTCGGTGGAGGGGCGGGCCGCACCGTCGCCGGTCGGGGAGGGTCGGGCCGCGCCGTCACCGGTCGGGGAGGGCCGGGGGCGGGTTGCTGGGTGACGGCCGCGAGCTCCAAGCCGCCGTCAGCGTCCCCGCGCGTGGTCCGAGGCGCGGCGACGCGCACTCCGGGGGTGGCCGCTGCGCTCCACGGGCGGCGGCCCGCGCTCCGGGTGGATGGGGATTAGGGTTTGGAGGATTATATATGGCCCAGGAAGGTTGGGCCTAGTGGGCCGGCGGGTGGAGCACAGGGTGGGCAAGCGGGCTGGTGGCTGGACTAGGTTGGTGGAAGGCTGGTTTGATGAAACCAGCTGGCTAAGGTGTTTGGTTCGAGCTACTAAACTTTAGCAGAGTAGCTTTTAGTCATAGCGTTTGGTTAAAAAGTTACTAAAATGACTAAAAGCTACTAAATTTAGTAGTTACTAGACAAACCAAACAGACACCCACACTCAGATGAAACGGAGGGTAACTGCCACCCTGGGTGCGGTAGCTACCCATCCACTAGAATGTTCAGACAGCTCTGGCTCCGGTCTTCCTTCCCAGCTTTTTTCTCATTTGGGAAAATGCAGGACCACGTCGTTTCGTCCTTTGCTACACGCTGCAGAGTAGCACAAAATTTCCATCCGCACTTGCACCAATTCAATGGAAGCGAGACCAATTCAATGGACGTATAGATGGTTTGTTTATTTTCGATTTTCTTTTTCAGTAGACCCAGACTATCATCCGCACTCTGGTCCCAGGCTCCCAGCATGCATGCACAGCCACCTAGCGGATGCCCTCCCCCTGGCACCACACGGGGGTGCGTTTTAGGATTTCTGGATTTGCTAGCAGAGTATTCATTTTTTTTTTATAATGGACGAAACGCAGCCCAGGCCTTTATGGTGTCGTCGAATCAGGAACATGCAGAATGCTTGGTCGTGTCTAGCCGAAATTGAAAATTTTCGCTGGCCTTCGAATTTGTTCAGATGTTTTTGGAGGCTGTGCGTTCCGATTTTGTATCATGGACTCGTGGTGAAGTAGATATTAGGATTTGAAGCTTAAAGAATTTTGAACTCTTTGTGCAAACAAAATGTGAGATAGACGAGAATGGAGTGTCTGAGCACCACACAAGGACATCTAAAAGCTGCAAAGCCACGTGGTTGTCAGGGACCTTCAACACATTTGTTCAGCAATCCACCCATGGCCTCTTTGTCCTTTGAAGAAATGATTCTGAAGTCTAGAGCCTTCAAAATAAAGAAAATCTAAGTAGACGCCAGAACCTGTGAACATGCAGCAACACCTTTCATGTTTCTTTGATCTTACTACATGTTTGAACAGTATTTAGCAGTCTGCATTACTCAGATCATTAGCCATAATTCAGGATGCTTGTGGTTGTGGGGGGGAATCAGGATGATGTGCCGTGGTAGACTGCATGCAGCAGTCCTTCGAGGGGTTGCAGACTACGGCCACTGCAAAGTTTGGATGGCGAATGAAGCATACAGGCAGCAGAAGCACGCCGCGTAATGACAGGCTACTTCATATCGACTACCTCTGGATAGCAGGCTGTAGCATGCAAGACCGGCCAACCCTGTGCGTGCATGCCATAGTGTTAGGCATGCAAATACTAGACCCAAACACTAACCCTATCAACCCAACCCACTCTGTCTACTTGTCCCACCAAAGAACACTACGAGTGCAGGACAAGAAACGGAGACGCGTGAGGAGGATGAAGAAACGTTTTGGGTACCGGGTCAGTGGGTCACCCTATAAAACTCTGCATCGCTACGTAGTGTAGTGGTCCTAGTCCGACCTCATAATGCACGTCATTTTTTTTTTGCCCGAAAGTACATGAAAATTTGGCGCACCGATGGCCTCTTTGTCCTTTCAGAAATGATTCTGAACTCTAGACACGCAGCGATGGTCCCAATTGCATGCGTCTGCCCCAAAAGCGAACTGAGCAAACGGCAGAGAAGGGGCTGACATCGTACTGCTATGCCATTTGTATTGAACCAGCATCGTCCATCAGATTGCGCTACTAAGACACGTGTCCAACATCATATATATATATATATATATATATATATATATATATATATATATATATATATATATATATATATATATATATATATATATATATATATATATATATAAGTATCAAGACACTATCTGTTGGCGCTGAGTTTTCCATCTTTGCATGGCATGCTCGGTGCTTCGGTGCTCGCTCACTTGTTGCTAGGGTTTTTGCTGCTACTCCGGTGGTGCAGTGCATGATGTGGCTGAGGTCCTCGATGGTCCGATATGGAAGAAGAAAGAGCGGGGTAGGAGGCAGAAAGAGAGGTGGATGAGAGAATGATGAATGGGCTCCACAATAGACAATGACTGATGGTATGAAAACTCTATCCATCCCATTTAGCTGACTGATGGTGTGAAAACTCTATCCATCCTATTTATATTTAGTTTGATCACTCCAACCAAATAGACAACAGAGATGGACATATCCCTCTTAATAACCAAACACAGAATAGGAACATCCCATCCAAAGTCAAGGATGAAACCATCCCATCCTAGGACATCCCCAAACCAAACACGCTCACCCCTTTGGATGCACTCTCTCTTCTCTCTCACACACACATACACCATATCCCTATAAGGGTCTTTGAAAGACCGAGCTAACAGAACTCGAGATTGATGAAGTCATCATAGGCGTCTCGCTGTCGATGAAAATGTCGCCTACCACTGAAAGGATAACACTGTTAAAATTCTAAAATAAATTCAGAAAAATATAAACACCTATATCAAGTCGAGAATTTGAACTTTGATGAAAAGTTTCTATCACAAGGATCCAACTAGCATAAAGTTATTGCTTGGGTGATCGTTGTTTTTCTTGACATTTGGTGGTCACAATTCTTCTACTGTTTCTTGATTAAGCGATTCAAGAGTAATTTGCTTTGGTGACTGTTTTTTTCTTGACATTTAGATTTACTGGACACGATCCTTGTCCTTGTCAACGGATGCAACAAAAGAACAGGATGTAAAGTGAGTGGAGGAAACATACACGTGGATGGACAGATGATACTGAGACTCTATGATCAAACGATTGGGCTGATTTGCTGACATGGTTTCATGAGGATTATTGAGTTCTATAGTAATTATTGATTTTCAGTGGTTTTCATCTATGTGTATGTTTGGATAAGTTAGGACTAGTCACTAATTAAGGTTGACTAGCCAGTTGACTAATAACTAGTTAAAAGCTTGAATAAAAATTGAGTCTGTCTACCAAACAACCATGTGTTTTATGTAGTTTCAACACATGAATTTTTTTTGCATCATAGAATTAAAATCCAATGGCCTCCATCCTCCTTCTACTTTCAGACAATCATAAATCATAAGATCACAGATCCACGTATCACAAGAAATAATTTTTTTTTATACAAGGACAAAAGGATAAATCAGTTTTTTCACGTAGATAGACGCGTGAAGTATCACTTTTTTTATATACCCGGCCGGCCGCGGAGATTCATCTACCTGCAGTTCGTGTTCGATCCTGATTTGCTACGAATTCAATTCAAATTCAATGCGTGGTGGTGAGATCAAATCCAACGAGACACGTACCTGATGTTCCTGGCGGACCTGCGCGCGCCTGGACCCGCCGGTGGGGGACGGCTACCTGGGCAACTGCATCAAGGGCGTCCTGGCGAAGGCGGACGCCGGGGACCTGCTGTTCGACGGCGAGCTAGGAAACAGAAGAAAAGAGAGGGAGAGAGGTACAACAAAATCCATGTATTTTTTTTTTCTAAAACACGTGTGTGTTGTATAGCATTTCTAATAAAAAATTAGGCCACCTATTAACTCTTTTTTTAAGCTTCTCATCTGAGTACAGCTGTAGTATCCGTTCATACACAAACACAGGGGCGGATTCAGGGCCCGGGCTGTAGCTCGGGGTGAGTCCATGTAGCCCCTGTAACATATGTGGTGTTTAGCCTAAAAAACTATGATCTTAATTAGACAAAAAGAGGCATAGGAATCAAGATCAGACTGTTTTGAACGTGAATCAGCAGCTCAGCCCGGGGCGCAGCCCCGTTCTGGATCCGCCCCTGCACAAACACACGTCCACACTACACACGCACAGTCCACACACACCACACGTGTACAAATTAGACCTACAACTACACACAGATCAGAAGACCACGTCCTTATAGAGATCACTGGGACCATCCATGGCTCCGTAGGCGATGGGCACGTCGCAACCTCTTTGTGGCTCCACGCGAGAGAGGCTACATATTAATAACGGGAATAAATCCTGGTGAGAGGCGGGAGTTCGATTCAGTGGCGGCAGCCTGCACACCTGGCTAGCTAGCCACCCGAGCCTAGCTCAGTTCTTGCCACAAATTAGCTCTCTATTTGGATATATTAGAGCTAATTTTAGCTATTTTTTAAATAGCTAGCAATTAGCCCTTGTAAATAAGACGTAGCAACAATGCCCCGTCCCACGAAACATAGCCATGGATCGGTGAAGTTTCTCGGCTTGTTCTTTCGCTTTGCTTGTAGAAGTGACTTCAACGGAGGCACGCATTAATCTGTGGTACGTCAGTTAGGATAACAGCTAGCGTGCCGCGTGCGCCGTGCAATATGAGCGTCTGTGCAATTTCGTCGTCGGACCTCCGTGCAAAGCAAAGCTTAGCCATTTAGCATAATGTCTGTATAAATAGCACCGTTATTCAGGCTTGATGATTTTCGTTTCCTATCATCCTATTCGGCTATTCCGTGTGCTGTGGAACACTGGAGAGATATATAGCTGGCGGTTGGTATTCCCTAGCAACTAGCAAGCATGGCTGTGACACTCACGAGGCACCACGTCGGCACCGTCCTCAGCATCGCGCTGTTTGTGCTCAGCTCGTGCGTCGCGATGCGCCGCTCGCTCCGCCGCGGCGACCACTCGGCGGCGATGTTCGTCACGGCAGCAGCTTTGCTCCTCGCCGCTCTCCACGTGACAGTCCGGGCACACGAGCGGGCGGCGAGACGCCGCCGGGGCGCGCTCAAGGCCCTGGCCTGGGCGCTGTCCTCGGCCCTGACGGGCATGTTCGCCCACCGCGTCGCCGCGATCGCCCCGTTCGCCGTCATGGTCTGGAGCATGGCCGGCGCTGCAGTGACTGGTGGGTTCTACCTCCTGTTCGTGGTGCACGACCATGGCATGGAGACGCTGCCGTACGTCCCTAGGTAGGGTAGTGACCATCGACAGGAACCATGACACATACGAGTACTACGCTGCTGGTGTGCCGCAGCCTCCAAGAAGTGATCATGTGGAGTAAATTGTTTGCATGTGATGCAAATATCCATCTATATCTCTTGTAAACCAAAACCCCATTAATACTATTTCTCTGCTTCCACATTGTCACGTCATCACTGTTTCCACCGTCCGATATTAACTAGCAATCTCCACCCTTACCGTTAGTTGTTTGAACCATAATCCCACCTAATGCCTTCTGCAAGTGCTCCTCTTGTAAGCACACCCTACCCGGCCAAGTTGTTGTGGTTCATCTGTGTGCGGTACGCACGCTCGAGCTTTCTAATGCCACCACTCTTCCGATTTCTCTCCCCACTTCACCTCTTCCGCTACCTTGACAATTTAGTTATAATTTAGGAGCTGCCACTAGCTTGAACCCCACACCACTCTCTCACAAATCCACGTCCATGGAAGCTTCTTAATCAATTATCCAAAGTTAGTCCAATTAGCAGGGGTACTTTCCATTGAGGCACCGATCTAGCGTGTTCCCACCATGATTATCGCAAATCTCGAACCAGAGGCTTACTTCATTCATGCCCGTGAGGTACCCATTACACAGTTATAGGCTTTGAAGCTAGCTGGGACAGTGTCATGCATACTTCTTGGCCTCTACCGTGTTTCTGCACACATATTATTTCTCATACTTCTGTTTCTAGAGCTTGGTTTGTAGCATTGACTAAGAGATGCATGTCAGCATGCCATCATTTTATTCTACTAAATGGTTGCATGTTCGTATAGATCACAAGATCGTCTATTCAGCTCATATAAATGACATTATGTTTTCGTTTGACATTTGTCATATGTCTTCATAAAGTCAATAGAGAAGTTACCCAACTCCTACTGGATTTTGGTATTCCAACTCACACATGCCTTTTGCAATCTTTCAAGGATGGATAGTGAATGTTATTTAAATCTTTATCTTCTCTTACCAGCTTCAGATATCTGATTACCAATCATCTTAGATCACCCTCACAATACCTGCGGCAACGCGTGGCGAATTCATTTCTGCGTACCAGAACAGAACTCCAGAAGCATGAGTTGAAACATGATAACATTGATAATCAGAATCCAAAACAAGGTATATGAAAATGACATCATGATGCTTTGGTCAACAAAATTTCCTAAGCTTAGCCTACTGAGGTTCTGCAATTCTGAAGCTATGAGCCAAGTACAGAGCTGCAGCCTTGAAGAGTACACATCAAGGTATCTGAATGTATTGAGAATGAAATGCAACTGCAGTTGCTTCCCATATATAGCCAGTTTGCTGGAATCATTTCATTGCGTGCCTCAGGTGGCTATTTTCACATTGCAAGCAGATGCATATGCATCGGCAAGGCTAGGAAGAACATCCTTATGAGGATGTACATACCTTGAGCAGAACACGCTATCACTAAGCGAGACCATCGTGTAGAAGCTCTGATCTTTTCGGATCAATCCTTTCTCCTGGAGCACCTTCATGACGTAATGCCGGGGCACCAGCCGGCGTTCCAGACTGTACATCAGGATTGTGGGCAAGCCCTGAATGTACTTGGTATCCACGCCGACCACTTTGGTCAGGAACTCACAGATGCGCTGAATCCTCTCCCTGGAGCGCACCAGCACCAACGGGTTCCTCTGCACCATTCTGGCAACCTCAGCGTCTGAGCACCCGAGAATCTTGGCCATCATCTTGAGCTTAGAGGCCATGGTCTCCGGGGCGAGGCCCGCCACGGCGGTCACAGCCTGCCTGAACAAAAGCGTGTTGCGGGGCACGCCCATCTCATCAGCACGCACGAGGATGGCCCTGGTGCTGTCCGGGTTGCCGGTGAGCAGCCTCGGGTTGGACACGCACATTTTGCCAATCTCCTGTTCAGATAGACCGTACTCCTGGAGCAGCCGGATGTTGGTCTTCACCACCTTGTGGAGGTCGGAGGTTACGAGGTAGGAGTTACGCCTGACGATGCGGAGGAACTTGTCGGGCGAGCCGAGGAAGGGCATCCAGAAGCCGAGCTTCTCGTCGATGTTGAAGGTGCGGAATGAATAGGGGGCCACGCGGACGAAGCTGCTGATCTGCGCGCCGGAGAAGCCGTTGTTAGATTCATTTCATTCGTATTCACCAGATCGGGTACACAGTGAAGTAGGGGTGCATGTTCTTGAATCACAGTATATACACAAAACCTAATGCATGAACTACAGAGACATAAAAGGGAGAAAAGGGATAGGTGGAGTATGAAGTCGCAGACCATCGAATGCCGTAGTGGTGGAAGCGCCGGCCGGGGTCTCGTTCGCTGATGCCATCTGTGCGCCGGCAGTGACGTTCGGTGGAGAGAGGAGTCGGTGCAGTGAAGTGGTGGCGCAGTGGAGACGGTGGCGGCTTCCCGTCACTGGCTGCGCCCCTCTCGGATCGGGATAGGGAATATCGGTGGGGAGTGGCGGCTCAGGTGAACCTCGTATCGAGAGCCTGTCGGCCCCTACCTTTATTTATAGCGCAGTGTGACGGGGCCCACCAACCGTGTAGGGTTGGGCGTCCCCGATCAGGACGCGAGAACAAGGCCCAAAAGGCTGTTGGGCCTAACTGGTGGGAGATAAAACCTAACATTCTCCCCCTTGATCTCTCATCTGTTCTTCGTTCTTTAATTTCATACTCAAAACTTTCAATTCATATTTTTCTTGCTTCTATCCTATTCCTTTACAGATTAGTGCATAGAGTTATCTCATCGTCACAGCAATCAGTGTCGTTAGACTAACAGCCACAACACCCCTCTTCGTATTGGAATGAAATTCTCTCTTGGGCCCTTCATATGTTCGGGAGTCATAGGCTTTCCCTTAAACCCATGCCAGCTACGTATTCTCTGAACACGTTGGGTGGTAAGCCCTTTGTGAGCGGATCCGCGAGCATTTTGTCTGTATTTATATGCTCAAGATTTATTATATTATCTCGAACTTTATCTTTCACAACATAGTACTTTATGTCAATGTGTTTGGCAGCACCACTTGACCTATTGTTGTGAGCATACTGTATCGCTGGGTTGTTATCACAATACAACCTCATAGGTTCATTTATGTTATCAATCACTTTCAATCCGGGTATGAATTTTTTCAGCCAATTCATCTGCCCCGTTGTCTCATAGCATGCTACAAACTCGGCATACATTGTCGAGGATGTAGTTACGGTTTGTTTGGAGTTTTTCCACGATATAGTCCCTCCTGCGAGAGTAAATATATATCCTGACGTGGATTTTCTTTCTTCTCCCGTATAATCAGAATCTGAATACCCCTCTATTTGTAGGGAATCAGATCTTCTATACGTAAGCATGAGGCCTTTCGTACCCTGCAAATAACGCAGGACTTTCTTCACTAATTTCCAATGTTCAATTCCTAAATTTTTTTGATATCTGCCAAGTAACCCGATAACAAAAGCTAAGTCAGAGCGTGTATACACTTGAGCATATTGTAAACTTTCAACAACCGAAGCATACAGTACCACTTTCATTCGGTCAATTTCATATTGGTTCTTGAGACACTGATGTTCCCCAAATCTATCACCCTTGACTATAGGTGCAGGTGAAGAACTACACGCATGCATACTAAATTTATTCAGGACCTTTTCTATGTATGCCTTTTGCGATAATCCTAGAACCCCCTTTCTTCTGTCTCGGTGAATCTCTATTCCCAAAACGAACGAGGCCTCACCGAGATCTTTCATATCAAAGTTTGAGGCCAAGAATTTCTTCGTTTCCATTAGTAGATTGATATCACTACTAGCAAGCAAGATATCATCCACATACAAAATTAGGAATATGTACTTTCCATTCTTGAACTTTGCGTAAACGCAATTGTCCTCAACATTTTCCTTAAACCCAAAATCTTTTATCGTTCTATCAAACTTCAAATACCACTGTCTCGAAGCTTGCTTCAATCCGTAGATTGATTTCTTTAGGTGGCATACCATATTTCCTTTTTCTTTTACGACAAAACCTTTCGGTTGTGCCATATAAACATTTTCTTCCAAATCCCCGTTAAGGAAAGTCGTCCTTACATCCATTTGATGTAACTCTAAATCATAGTGGGCTACAAGTGCCATTATAATTCTGAAGGAATCTTTACATAAGACTGGAGAAAACGTCTCATTATAATCAATCCCTTCTCTTTGCGTAAAGCCCTTCGCCACAAGTCGCGCTTTAAATCTTTCTACATTCCCTTGGGAGTCATATTTTGTTTTGTAGATCTATTTACAGCCTACTGTTTTGGCTTCTTTAGGAATAATTTCTAAGTCCCAAACTTTATTGGTACTCATTAACTTTATTTCATCTTCCATGGCCTTAAGCCACTCTGATGAGTGGTCGCTTCTCATGGCTTCTTCAAATAAGGTGGGATCATCCCCCATCTGAAATTCTTCTATCTCATAAACTTCATAGTCATCAGTAATAGCTGATCTTCTTATTCTTTGAGACCTTCTAGGTGCTTCTGGCACTTGTTCCACGTTGGGCTGTTGGTTTTCTTCCTCATGTGTGACATTTGGTTCTATAGGTTCCTCAAGGATAGGTTCCTCATGTTTATTCATTGTCGCCACAGGAGAACTTGCAACAGGTGTTGGCACTATAGTGTCTTGCACTATCGGCGCAACAACAGCAGGTAGCGTGAAGAATGGTTCTTCAACCATCGGAGTGGGTACATGCACCCGCTTCTCCTGTAGGCTAATTTCTCGTGCTACCATGCTCCCCCTGATCATGTTATCCTCTAAGAACACAGCGTGTCTTGTTTCTACAATCTTCGTATGTCTGTCAGGACAATAGAAGCGATATCCTTTCGATCTTTCTAGATAGCCAATAAAATGGTAGCTGACTGTCTTGGAGTCTAACTTTCCTATATTTGGGTTAAACACTTTTGTCTCAGCCGGACAACCCCACACACGCAAATGGTTAAGTGAGGGTTCCCTTCCTGTCCATAATTCATACGGTGTTTTAGGCACCGATTTACTTGGTACTCGATTAAGTATGTGAATGACGGTTTCCAGTGTCTCCATCCATAAACTAATCGGTAATGTGGAGTAACTCATCATGCTTCTTACCATATCCATTAAGGTACGGTTACGTCTTTCAGCCACTCCATTCTGTTGAAGCTCCCCCGGTGTGGAGTACTGAGCAACAATGCCATTTTCTTGTAGGAACTTTGCAAACGGTCCAGGAATTTGGCCATATGGGGTATGTCGCCCATAGTACTCTCCACCTCGGTCTGATCGTACTATCTTGATTTTCTTATTGTGCTGATTTTCAACTTCAGTTTTAAATATTTTGAATTTATCCAATGCTTCCAATCTTTCTTTAATTGGATAAATATTGCCATAACAAGAGTAGTCGTCTGTGAATGTTATAAACGAATCATAACCATCCACACTTTTCACAGGAAAAGGACCACATATGTCTATGTGGATTATTTCTAAAATTTCTGTGCTTCGTTTGGCATCTTTCTTAATTTTCTTGACATACTTTCCTTTGATACAATCAACACATTGTTCTAAATCTAAAAATTCTAAGTGCGGAAGAATTGATTCCTTAACCAATCGTTCTATTCTCCCCCTCGAAATATGGCCCAAGCGACAATGCCATAATTTTGAAGAGACAGTATCAATTTTCTTCCGCTTCTTAGTTACATTCGCAGATGGGGAATCATTCACATTCTCATCGCATACATTGTTCGCATTCTCAGCAAGAGATAATAAATAAAGCTTGTCTTGTCAGAAGGCGAGACCAACACATTTATTATTAACCAGTATCTTACACTTGCCACCACCAAAATAGCAATCAATTCCATCATCATCAAGTTTCGAAACACTTATTAAATTTCTACGCAAAGAGGGAACATAAAGTACTTCTTTAAGTCTAAGTACAAAACCATTATTCAATTCTAAAGAAAAAACTCCAATGGCTTCAACATTGGCTTGCACTCCATTTGCAACTTTAATAGTTCTTTCTCCTCTTTGCAAGGTTCTCGTCCCACTTAACCCCTGTAAGGAATTTACAACATGAGTAGTTGCACCTGAATCAACCCACCAAGTGGATTTATCATAACATAAATATAGGGATTCATCTACAAATGTAATAAATTCATCACCTTTCTTTAGTAGAGATTTCAGGAAGTCTGGACAATCCCTCTTGTAGTGTCCCTTCTTGAAGTAGTGCTTGCACTGAGCTTTTTCAGCTCCACCATACTGCTGATTCTCAGAATCCTAGGGTTTCTTTCTCTGTGAATTGGAGGAAGAGGCCTTATCCCACTTAGGTTTCCCTTGTTGTTTAGAATTCTTGCCATTAAAGTTCTTTCTTTTGTTATCCTTCACAAAATGAGCGGATTCACCCTGTGAGGACTTTATCCTCTCCTCTTCTTGAGCACACATTGAGATGAGTCTTTCTATGCCCCATCTTTCAGGCTGCATATTGTAATTCACAATGAAGGTGTCATATTCTTTTGGCAAAGAAGCAAAAATCAAATGAATCAAGAAATCCTCCTCCTTCAAATTCATTTTCTTTAGCTTAGATGTCGTAGTGTTCATCTTCAAAATGTGCTCTCTTATGCTACCACCAGTGAATTTCTCATTCACAAGCTTCTTAATCAGTGAACTTGCTGTGGCCTTGGTAGACCCAATAAACTGACTCTTGATTTTCTTAAGATATTCTGTGGTAGTAGCACATTCAGGGATTGAGCCCCTTATCTATTCTTCTATGGTGGCCTTGGCCACCAACAGGCACTTGCGGTTGGAGAGAGTCCATTGCCTATGTTCAAGGTCATATTTCATTCTTATTTTAGGATGATCATGCTTTCGAGCAGCGAAATCAGCGTCAGATTCATTTTCACCTCTCACTGGGTCCTCTGCTTTTCTCTTATCTAAACAAGGATTTAGATCTAGGGTTTGGGTTCTAGTTTGGCACGTCGGCGAGGGCCGATGGCTCGGTCTTTGTCCCACGCGGTGGGGATGCCGCCAGTGGGATAAGGGCCCAGGTAGGACCCCATTCATCCATTCATGTTAGGGTTAGAGTTAGGGCTCGTTCATGTTCTTTCCGATCGGAAATTGGTTCAATCGTTCGATCTTTCTTTTCAATAAAACTGGCTCTGATACCAATGTTAGATTCATTTCATTCATATTCAACAGATCGGGTACACAGTAAAGTAGGGGTACATGTTCTTGAATCACAGTATATACACAAAACCTAATGCATGAACTACAGAGACATAAAAGGGAGAAAAGAGATAGGTGGAGTATGAAGTCGCAGACCATCGAAGGCCGTAGTGGTCAAAGTAGTCGGAGTGGTGGAAGCGCCGGCCAGGGTCTCATTCGCTGATGCCATCTACGCGTCGGCAGCAATGTTTGGTGGAGAGAGGAGTCGGTGCAGTGAAGTGGTGGCGCAGTGGAGACGGTGGCGGCTTCCCGTCACTGGCTGCGCCCCTCTCGGATCGGGATGGGAAATATCGGTGGGGAGTGGCGGCTTAGGTGAACCTCGTATTGAGAGCCTATCGGCCCCCACCTTTATTTATAGCGCAGTGTGACGGGGGCCCACCAACCATGTAGGGTTAGGTGCCCCCGATCAAGGCGCGAGAACAAGGCCCAAAAGGTCGTTGGGCCTAACTGGTGGGAGATCAAACCTAACAGCCGTAGCTGCGGAAGCGGTCCACGCGGACCCGCAGGGTGTTGTCGATGCTGTAGTTGAGGATGCACGGGTCTTTGGCCACGAGCAGCGTGATGTCGGCCTTGGTGAGGCCGAGCGCCGGGCCGATGAGGAAGGAGAGCACTGCGTCGGCGTTGGAGGACGATTTCTAGTGGGAGATACACTTGGCGGCTTTCGTGGCTTGCTCTCGGGTGATGCCGCAGGTGGAGAAGAGGTAGTCATCGGCGGCGAAGTGGCTCGGAGAGGAGTAGGTCGTGCTTGATCGGACCCTGCAAGTGTCCGGTCACTCAATGACTTTTCTCTGTGCTGCCCGACAACACAACCGGACACACCCTGCCAGCGTCCGGTCGCTCAGCGACCTAGCGTCCGGTCGTTTGACCGACGCCAGCGTCTTCGCTGTTATAACTGGCCGGACACGTCGGTTCCTTAGAGACCAGCGTCTGGTCACATTGTGACCAGCGAGACTAACTCCTTTTCACTTCTAACTTCTTCACCCTTGCTCAAATGTGCCAACCACCAAGTGTATCACCTTATGCACATGTGTTAGCATATTTTCACAAGGGTGTTAGCATTCCACAAGATCCTAAATGCATATGCAATGAGTTAGAGCATCTAGTGGCACTTTGATAACCGTATTTTGATACGAGTTTCACCCCTCTTAATAGTACGGCTATCAAACCTTAATGTGATCACACTCTCTAAGTGTCTTGATCACTAAAACAAAATAGCTCCTATGGTTTATACCTTTGCCTTGAGCTTTTTGTTTTTCTCTTTCTTCTTTCCAAGTCCAAGCACTTGATCATCATCATGGTATCATCATCATCATGCTATGATCTTCATTTGCTTCACCACTTGGAGTGTGCTACCTATCTCATGATCACTTGATAAACTAGGTTAGCACTTAGGGTTTCATCAATTCACCAAAACCAAACTAGAGCTTTCAAGTAGTTAGATAGATGTATTTTTATTTTAATAGTTGTTGTTGCCGTATTACTAAGTGTTGCATCATTATTCATGCATATAGATCACGAGTTGGTAGAGTTCGTGCCAGTGGATGAACAAGATTATGAAGAGGTCATTGAGGAGTACGAGGAGGAGATCCTCATACTAGAGGGAGCCCCAGAGCCTTTTGGTGCTGACTTTGCTGACCCACCGCCTGCCCAAGGCAAGCCCCGGTGCATAACCCATATTTTATGATCACTAAATATATATATGAGGTTGTGTCCTGTGGCCAATAGGGCATAGCTTGGTTACACTTTTTCCATGTCTATGTTAGTTAAGGACCGGCCGTTGCAATGGACGCTAGGCAAGTCATAGATCTATTATCCTGAGTACATACTTGGGTATGGGCGCAGGGAAGACTTGTTGCTCTCTTGTCTTGGATCTGGCTCTTTCTGGACCGACTGATTGGAGGCAGGGATGGTGGAGGTCCTTGCACCGCACTGAGTCTAGGACTCAGGAGTGGGGGCTTGGAGTCCATGTTTGGACAGGGACCTAGACACCCAGGATAGGAGGGTGATGGGTTGGTCCTACTTGTGCCTAGGGTACAAGCGGGGCATGTGTTTTTAGGGTACCTAGCTAGGTACATTGGTTCGTGAATCACCGCTGAGTCAGTATGACTTGTCTTAACTCTAGCAGCGTAGTAAGAACTGAAAGATAAAGGTGATGAAATGGAACTAATTGCTCAACTCTTGCTTAAAAGTAGAACAAGTGCTATTATAGACTGGCTAGATAATAAATTAATACGGCTGGTAATAATAACATAAATAAGGACTCACTATTAGCATTGCTTTCTACAAAAAGAAAACCAGCAAACCATGAAGCTTTGCATATCCCTTGGAGTCAGGAAATTATTCCCACTAGACGGATAAGTCTTGCGAGTACATTGTGTACTCAGGGTTTATTCACCCATATTGCAGGTAATGCATGAGGAGTACCTTTGTGTGGAGGATTCTTCTAGAATAAAAGGTACACATGAGTCTATGTCTAGGCCAGAAAGCTTTTTTTACTTTTAATTCACTTTTAGCACTGGACTAAAAATGGTCCATCTAAACTTTAGTCTAACTAAGCTTTAGTCTACCTAAACTTTAGCTCTAGGTGATCCAAATAAGATCTAATTACATTAGTTTCTGAGAGATGAGATGGTGATGAATCACATGCCATTTCATAAACTAAAAAAAGAGTAAGAAGACTGTAAGGAAAATGGACACTTGGCCCATTTACTTTGGATTTTGGTGTTTGATGACCAACACAACCAAATTGGACTAATGAATTTGCAAGTGATTGTTTTGTAGTTCAATAGGATGCAAGACATGACTTGGATGAAGGCGATGTGATGATCCGATGATCAACACCATAAGCAAGATCTTAGAAGTACAAGAGAAGACCCAAGATATAAGTAAAGTCCAAGCACGAAGATAGGAACCAAGCCGGACGCAAGATCACAAAGAAATGAGCTCACCAAAGTGATTGGACGCTGGACCGGACGCTGGCAGAAAGCAATCGGACGCTCCGATCAAGAAGCTCGGCAACAGGCGTCAGCAGCAGCGACCAGACGCTGGACCGGACGCTGCGGCTAATCGACCGGATGCAGGACAACAGAGTCCGGTTGAGTACAGAGAGGTTCCAGAGCGGCAAAACTACGACCGGACGCTGGCAGCGTCCGATCAGTGGATCGCGGCTCTAACAGTCGGGATGACCGGACGCGTCCGGCTAGGATGACTTCAGCGTCCAGTCAGTAGCAGAAAAGCGGGATTTCGTCCCCAACGGCTACTTTCTCAGTGGGGCTTATAAATACAACCCCAACCAGCCATTTGAGAAGTGGGGAGCTGAGGAAACATACCAAGGGTGTTGATACACCATTTTAGTGATCTCCACTTGCATAGTGATTAGTGTTTCATTAGGTGATTAGCATAGGTGCTTTGCGAAGTGCTTAGGTTGATTAGACCACTGCTTATGCGCTTGCTCTAGGTTTAGGCCTAGTGTTTAGTGAGGTTTGCATACCTCTTACCACTCGGTGCTTGCGCGCACCATTGTTGTACATCAGAGGGGCTTGTAGTCTTGCGAGATCACATCAACCACGTTTGTGGTGGTGTGGCCGCCACCGTGTACCAGAGGGAACAAGGCCCGCGACGTTTTGGCCGGAAGCTTGATAGTGATGACGGCGGGGAGCATCCGGGAGAGGCCTGCCGGAAGGCACGTCAGAGACCCACTTGCGCGTGGGAAAGGCCCGAGGCTATCCATGGAGTTACATGACTAGGAGCTTGGCCCTTGCGAGGGATTCCTTGCGAGGGGCTCCAACGAGGACTAGGGGAAGCTTGAGCGCTTCTCGATACCTCGGTAAAAATATCGGAGTCATCAATGGGAGTTTGCATATCTCTACCTTGCTCTTTAGCTTCCACATTTACATTGATTGTATTACTCCTTTTGCGATAGAGATAGCAACACATTAGCAAAACCGTAGTTGCACATTTAGATAGTTTATCTTTTGCATAGGTTTTGCTAAGGTTAGTAAAAGAGGCCATAATTTAGAAGTAGATTTTTAAGTTGCCTAATTCACCCCCCATCTTAGCCGTCACGGTCCCCTTCAATTGGTATCGAAGCCGGTTGGCTCAATTTGGACCTTTGGCTTAACTGTTGTTGAGCCGACGCTATTTAGAGTGGTTGGGATGGATACCTCTAGTCCTCCACACTTTGACGACACTAACTTCCCCTATTATAAAGTTAGAATGGCTTGCTACCTTGAGGCGGTTGATTTGGAAGTTTGGAGAGTCACTCGTAACAGGATGAAACCCATTAAGAATCCCGATAAACCCACAAAGAGTGAAGAAAAGGAAATACATTTCAATGCTAGAGCTAAGAATTGCTTATTTGAATCTTTTAGCATGGATATGTTTAACCAAGTGTCCATTTTAAATACAGCACATGAAATTTGGCTAAAACTCCAAGAGGTCCATGATGGCACTTCTAATGTCCGTGAGTAAAAATATTGTCTAGCTAAATAAAATTATGATTCCTTTACAATGAATGATGATGAGCTTGTTCGTGATATGTATTCTCGTTTGAATCTAATTATCAATGAGCTCCATTCAATAGGATTAACAAACCTAGATGATACGGATATCGTGAGGAAGATCATCTCCATGCTACCACAAAAGAAATATGCAAGCATCATCACCATCCTTCACAACATGGAGAACTTGAGCACCATGACCCCGGCCATAGTCATTGGCAAGATAGTGGTATTTGAAATGTCATGCAAGATGGGTCAAGAAGAAGCCTCTTCATCAAGCAAAGGCAAAGCTCTCGCATGTAGCGAGAAAAAGAAGATGAAGGACAAGCAAGTTGAGAAAAGCTCAAGCTCAAGCTCCTCAAGTGAAGATGAAGAAGAAGAAGATGAGGATGATGATGATGATGAAGATTCAAGTGATGATGATCAATCTTTCTCCTCCACCTCTGACCTTGATGAAGAATCAATCAAGCTTATCAACAAGGTGGAGAAGATGATCCAAAGGCTCAATATCAAGGGAGTCTTTTTCATACGTCGCCGTGTCGCCGTGTTGGACCCGTACGCACATCATGGAGTCTTTTTCATCGCACTGCCGTCCTTTTCCTTAAGTAGAAATTCGCACCATGACAAGCCGCCATCCCATTGCCTGCAATGGCACCGCGCCGGCCGAACCGCGCCAAGGCTGAACCGCAGAGCCTGGCCCATCTTCATAAGTGTGCACGTTTGGAGGTCACGTGGAAGTCTAGCGTTGTGCCAAGCCTACTGCTGTTGCATCCGTATGGTGCCGGGGCCTCAATTGGATTTTCGCCGCCGTTGACCCCATTAAGCCAAACGACATCGCCCATCAAATTGGTCATGTGTAGTCCACCTCTTTCCAATTCACCATGCACCCAACTAGACCTATTAGTTAGCCTACGAATGGAGTCGACCCGATGAGTTCTCGTGCTCCAGTGAGGTAATGTGGGACGTTTTCCCCATGGCGGTCCGCCATGGACGGCGAGGCAGGTGCTCAGCCAGGGCGATGCTCCTTGCTCCTTTGTCTCAATTGAGCAGGGCTTTTGCGTCTTCTTGCCTTGTTTGCCTCGCCCGTGAAGCGGTTTCGTCGACGGAGCAGCAGGTCACTGGGAACGCCTTCACCGCGACCGCGCGTGAACTAGAACCACCTAGCGCACATGGCCAACCCCATTGTCGAGCCTCGTGACTTTGTCCAGCCCATCCATCATGTCTCTAGTGAGGCCCTCTTGCTCCTAGGGTACGTGGTTGAGCCGATTAGGGTCTAGGTCACCCAGGACGCTTTCGCTATCGCCAGCGAACTAGATTAGATGCCGTTCCCATGGCCAGCGTGATTGGGAGTGGTAGTGATTCAATTAGGACTTCGATGTTGTTGCTCTTAGCCTGTAGATGGATACCGGGTGGCGGTAGTGGCGTTAAGTTAGGTAAATTCACCGACGTCGGTGTTGCCATGGCTAGACCCCGCCATGGCACATGGCTACGCCTTTGTGCTGCACCATTCATGGTGTTTGTTACCTCGATCTGTTGCGCGTTGCACGTAGAGTGTCATGGTGGTGCTGGTTGGTGCCGGGGAGGTCTGTGCTCGCCGACGTTTGGCCAGAGAGGCCACAGCCTCTGTTATTTCTAGCCAGGGAGTTCGTGACACGAATTCGAAGTGACCCAGGGGGTTAAGTGTGAGAGTCAGTGAGAGAGGGGAATAGTAGAATGGACTATGGTTCCATTTGATTGGAAGCTAAGGGCTCTTTTGCATAATGCGGCATGCGCGTGGGTCTTCCCTCCGTGGGCCGCTGTCACACGTGGGCCATGCCATGCTAGGCCACGCCGGTGTGCTGCACGGGAGCGCGCGCGGGTATTGCGAGAGTGGGCTGAGCCACGAGATGGGTCACGTGGTGAAGTTTAGTTTCTTATTTTCTAGTGAATTAACAAGCGCTTATTCAATTTAGTTGTGAGCTAAACTTTGATAATTTGTAGAACATCTTGTAGGTGTCCAAAAATAGTGAAACAAAATTTGTTAGGTTCACAAAAATGCCATCTATCTGTTAGTGTAGTTAGTTTACAGTTAGCTATGATACTAATAGGTTCATAAATTTGATTTAGAAAGCTTAGTATTACTTAGCTTAATATTTGTAGAAATTTTTATGGTAAATTGATGATAGCTTTAGCCATGAAAATTTACAGTAAGATCATTAGATTATTATGTACTCACTGTAATTTTTGTAGCCCTAGAGTAAGTTGATAAATAGAGTAGCTATTATCCCTGTTTTATCATATATAGGTAAATCGGTATTAGGAGTAAGAATACCTTTAGTTGCTATGGTAATGTATGTCATGCTTCATACTTGTTAGTGGTAATAGTAGGTAACTTAGTACCTTGGTCGGTAGCACAAGCTTAGTAGTGAAAGGTCCTAATGGCTAGAGGGGGGTGAATAGCCTAATAAAAATTTCTACAACAACACTTAACAAAAGGTTAGACAATTATGAGACGAAGCAAGAGTTGCGCTAGCCTACTCAAAGTGCAAGCCACCTACCACAATTCTAATTTAGATAGTATCTATTCACACAATAGCTATGACACTACACTATGTTAGTGAGCTCTCAAAGGCTAACTAAAGAGCCACACCAACCTAGCAAGCAAGCTCTCACAACTAGCTACACTAAAGAGCTTGACAACTAGTTTGCGCTAATGTAAAGAGAGTGATCAAGAAGGTTATACCACTATGTATATGGAGGAACCAATCAATCACAAGGATGAATAACAATAAAAACCAATCACCTCGGAATCAAAGGATGAACACAATGATTTTTACCGAGGTTCACTTGCTTACCGGCAAGCTACTCCTTGTTGTGGCGATTCACTCACTTGGAGGTTTACGCGCTAATTGGTTTCACACGCCAAACCCTCAATAGGGTGCTGCACAACCAACACAAGATGAGGATCACACAAGCCACGAGCAATCCTCTAGAGTACCTTTTTGGTGCTCCACCGGGGAAAGGTCAAGAACCCCTCACAATCACCACGATCGAAACTGGAGACAATCACCACCCTCCGCTCAACGATCCTCGCTGCTCCAAGCCATCTAGGTGGCGGCAACCACCAAGAGTAACAAGCGAATCCCACAGCGAAACATGAACACCAAGTGCCTCTAGATGCAATCACTCAAGCAATGCACTTGGATTCTCTCCCAATCTCATAAAGATGATGAATCAATGATGGAGATGTGTGGGAGGGCTTTGGCTAAGCTCACAAGGTTGCTATGTCAATGAAAATGGCCAAAAGTGTGAGCTTCAACCGGCCATGGGGCTTAAATAGAAGCCCCTAGGAAATAGAGCCGTTGTACCCCTTCACTGGGCACAGCGCGGGGTGACTGGATGCTCTGGTCCGATCGACCAGATGCTCTGGTCCAATCGACCGGACGCTGGCCCTCAACGTCCGGTCACATGATTCATGCCATGTGTCCCCTGCTTCAAATACTGTTCATTAGATTTCAACGATCATCTGTTGACTGGACACAACAGCTCAATGTGACCAGACACTGAGCCCCAGCGTCTGGTCGTTTCCAGTAAGCATCCAGAGATGTCTTTCTTTGACCGGACGCGTCTGGACGTGCTTGACCGGACCCTGCAAGCATATAGTCACTCAGTGACTTTTCTCTGCGCTACCCGACAACACGACCGGACACACCCTACCAGCGTCCGGTCGCTGAGCGACCCAGCGTCCGGTCGTTTGACTGATGCCAGCATCTTTGCTATTACAACTGACCGGACGCGTCGGTTCCTTAGAGACCAGCGTTCGGTCACCTTGTGACCAGCGAGACTAACTCCTTTTCACTTCTAACTTCTTCACCCTTGCTCAAATGTGCCAACCACCAAGTGTATCACCTTGTGCACATGTGTTAGTATATTTTCACAAATATTTTCAAGGGTGTTAGCATTCCACTAGATCCTAAATGCACATGCAATGAGTTAGAGCATCTAGTGGCACTTTGATAACCGCATTTCGATACGAGTTTCACCCCTCTTAATAGTATAGCTATCAAACCTAAATGTGATCACACTCTCTAAGTGTCTTGATCACCAAAACAAAATAGCTCCTATGGTTTATACCTTTGCCTTGAGCTTTTTGTTTTTCTCTTTCTTCTTTCCAAGTCCAAGCACTTGATCATCATCATCATGCTATGATCTTCATTTGCTTCACCACTTGGAGTGTGCTACCTATCTCATGATCACTTGATAAACTAGGTTAGCACTTAGGGTTTCATCAATTCACCAAAACCAAACTAGAGCTTTCAATCTCCCCCTTTTTGGTAATTGATGACAACCCTTGCACAAAGATATGAATTAAAATTCAACTGAATCCATGTTGCTTGCCCAAGCATATTTACCATGTGTAAAAGGATATGGACAAGTTTTATGAACCCCAAATGGTAGCAATTGCTCCCCCTACATATGTGCTAAGAGTTTGGATTGTAGCTTGCACATATGCTTGGATAGAAAATATAGGAGACAATGTCTACCAAATGATGCTAAGGTATAAAAGATAGACCTTTGAAGCATGATACCAATCGGAGTGCACCATTATACCATCCTTAGCATCATGGTTAGCTTGATACCACTTGGAAACAACACTTTGAAAAGATACCACTTGTAAAAACTTACATGGAAATGAAAGTTATCTAGTGATTTCATTTCATCATTCAATCTTATAACTAGCATACATCACACAAGCATGGATATTTTAAATTTAGAACTTATGCCATGCAAGCAAATATATGAAATGCACATTTGAATGCACCATACAAGTTCATGAGCTTGCTCCCCCTACTTGTGTGCTAAAAAATTTTAATTAATTCCTTTCCTTTGTCATATCTCTCCCCATATGTCAAATTCTCCCCCTATCACTTATATCTTTATTTCTCTCCCCTTTGGTGTCTATTTACTATCTTTGTGCACTATTTCTCCCCATAACTATAATATTTTTACTATCTTTGTTTTTCTCCCCATAACACTAATATCTTTGTTTTTACACTAGTATCTTTGTTTTTCTCCCTCTTTGTCATCAATGACCACAAAGGTTCAAAATGTACATAGTTTGAGATTATCAATGTCAATCAATGGGGTGAGGATCATTTTCCTAAATTTGGTTCAATCTAGATCATTTGCCAAAGATATTTAACTCGGTTTGATCCAAGGACAAGCTTCTTCACACCTCCAAATAAGGGTTATCTTGTACCATGTTGAGTTAAACACTTAAAGCTCATTTTCTAGATTAAACACTAGGTTTACAAGCCCACAAACATGTCATATGCTACCACTAGATCAAAATAAGCATGGAAGCAATAGTGGTACCATACAATCATCAAATTTATTTGATATTCATGAATAAGCCTAATAAAATGGAGAGATGACTAGATGCACTAAACATGTCCTTAGCAAGGATGTATGCCATGCCAATCAACTTTTACCTTGGATTGCTCAAAGGAGAGGCATGTCATATAAGTGGGGAGTGCATCAACACAAATTTGAGAAATCCAATATGTTCAACTCATTCCTTAGCTTGCAAAACCTTTTCTCATCCAATGGCTTGGTGAATATATCGGCAAGTTGATCTTCGGTGCCTATACTCTCAATGCAAATGTCCCCTTTTTATTGGTGATCTCTTATGAAATGGTGGCGGACATCAATGTGCTTTGTTCTTGCATGTTGAACCGGATTATTGGTTAACTTGATTGCACTCTCATTGTCACATAGCAATAGCACTTTCTTGAACTTGATTCCAAAATCACTCAAGGTGGCCTTCATCCAAAGTATTTGTGCACAACAACTACCGGCGGATATGTATTCAGCTTCGGCGGTTGATAATGCAACACTATTTTACTTCTTTGATGACCATGAAACAAGTGATCTTCCCAACAATTGACATGTGCCCGAGGTGCTCTTCCTTTCAACCTTGCATCCCGCATAATCCGAGTCGGAGTAACCAACTAGCTCAAACTTTGCTCCTTTGGGATACCACAAACCAACATTTGGTGTATGCTTCAAGTACCTCAATATTCTTTTTGTAGCCTTCAAATGACTTTCTCTTAGTGAGGCTTAAAATCTTGCACACATGCATACACTAAACATGATATCCGGCCTTGATGCGGTCACATACAGTAGGCTTCCAATCATAGACCGATACAACTTTTGATCCACCATATTTCCACTTGCATCACTATCCAAGTTGCCATTTGTTCCCATTGGTGTGGTAATGACTTTGCTATCACTCATGCCAAACTTCTTGATCATGTCCTTGATGTACTTGCCATGACTCACAAATGTACCATTTTTCAATTGCTTGATTTGAAGACCAAGGAAGTAACTTAACTCTCCAATCATGGACATCTCAAACTCATTAGCCATCATCTTTCCAAACTCATCACAAGATATCATCAACATAGATTTGTAACACAAACAAGTCTTTTCCAATCTTCTTGATGAAAAGAGTAGTATCAACCTTGCCCATTATGAATCCTTTAGAGAGTAGGAAGTCCCTCAATCTCTCATACCATGCTCTAGGTGCTTGCTTCAAGCCATACAAAGCTTTCTTCAACTTATACACATGGTTGGGCTTCTTATCATCTTCAAAACCGGGAGGTTGCTCAACATATACTTCTTCATTGATTTAGCCATTGAGAAATGCACTCTTGACATCCATTTGATAGAGCTTGATGTTGTGAGCACAAGCATAGGCTAGCAAGATTCTAATTGCTTCCAATCTAGCAACCGGGGCATATGTTTCTCCAAAGTCAAGACCTTCAACTTGTGTATAGCCTTGTGCTACTAATCTTGCTTTGTTCCTTACTACTATCCCATCTTAATCTTGCTTGTTTCTAAAGAGCCATTTGGTTCCAATCACATTGTGTCTCTTTGGTCTCTCTACTAATTCCCATACTTGATTTCTTATGAAGTTATTCAATTCTTCATGCATAGCATTCACCCAATCAACATCCTTCAAAGCTTCATTCACCCAATCAACATCCTTCAAAGCTTCATCTATCTTCTTTGGTTCAATGGATGACACAAATGAGAAATGCTCATAAAATGATGCCAATCTTGATCTAGTTTGCACACCTCTTGAAATATCACCAATGATAGTGTCCAATGGATGATCCCTTGCAATATTTGTTGGTTGGAGCAATGGAACTTGATTGCATGCACTTGCTTGATCATTAGGTTGAGATAATGTACTAGCCACTTGATCTTGTTCATTATGATGAGAGCCACTTGCACTAGCTTGATTTGTATCATCTTGCACATTTGAGTTGGAGAGCACTTGCACTTGATCGTCTTCATCATCATTTACTTGCCTAGGCCTCAATTCACCAACATCCATGTTCTTCATGGCATTTGAAAGTTGAATGCCTCTAACATCTTCCAAGTTCTCATTCTCTACTTGTGAACCCTTGGTTTCATCAAATTCAACATCATGAACTTCCTCAAGAGTACCACTATCCAAATTCCAAACTCTATATGCTTTGCTTGTAGTGGAATAACCAAGTAGGAATCCTTCATCACATTTCTTGTCAAACTTGCCCAATCTAGTGCCTTTCTTCAAGATATAGCATTTGCAACCAAAGACCTGAAAATATATAATGTTGGGCTTTCTACCATTCAAGAGCGCATATGGTGTCTTCTCTTTCAATGGTGACAATAGAGGCGGTTGCTACAATAGCAAGCCGTGTTGATAGCTTCAGCCCAAAAAGATTGACTCACATAGTACTCACTAAGTATAGACCTTGCCATATCAATGAGTGTTCTATTCTTCCTCTCAACAAGGCTATTTGATTATGGAGTGTACTTGGCCGAGAATTGATGTCTAATTCCACATTCATCACATAACTCATCAATTCTAGTGTTCTTGAACTCACTACCTGTCGATGTTTTACCACTGATAGCCTACCACGAGGGTACCTAGGGCAGTTTGTTTGGGCTTTAGCATATGTAGAACTCGACGGTTAACGCAAGAGACAGTCGATTTATCCTAGTTTGGGCCCTCGATCTTTGATCGAGTAATAACCCTACGTCTAGTCGGCGTTAGCCTTTGCGTTGGATTGATTATAAAGTGTTGTGTCGTACCATTGTCTTTTTTCTCTAGGAACCCTGCCCTCCTTTATATAGTTAGGAGTTCAGAATCCTAGTTGGTTTACAATGAGAGTTCCTAGTAGGATTACAGAATACTACTACTACTAAGATTATAGGGGAAGAATCCTAGTTAGACTAGATCTTCTCCCTTCCTTGCGGGGTATCCCATGGGTCCCGCACTGACAAGGCCCTAAGCACTTCATGGTTAAGCTTTGGAAGCCTCATCTTGTTCCTTTCGGTCTTGTCGAGCAGGAACAAGCGTCGTCCGAGTGCTTTCCTAAGCGAAACCGTGTAGCGCTTCATGAGATCTTCGCGTGGTGTGTACCTTTTTGAAGAAAAAAGTAATCCTATTTGGGTGTAGCCCATGAGCCTCTTGCTATTTGGCACAAGGAGCTAGAGGGTCTTCTCTTGAATTTGCTTTGATTCTTCATCGAAGGGCTCCTGAGCGTATACCCGGGTTCTTTGTCAAAAAGAGCTCGGATATAGCTATGTCCGTGCTGTTTTGATTCATCGAGCACTTTGTCGTGTGGTCTTGAAGTGGTCTGTCTTGAATAAGTCTTCTGAGTGATGTGCGCTTTTTTGAAGGAAAAAGTGCACTCATTGAGTGTAGCCCCCGAGCCTCTTGCTATTTAGAACAAAAAGTTGGAGGGTCTTGAATCTTATGTTGTTTGAAAAACTGCTGTCTTGAGGAAGTCTTCTGTGTGATGTGCGCTTTTTTGAAGGAAAAAATGCACTCATCGAGTTTAGCCCCCGGGCCTCTTGCTATTTGGAACAAAAAGTTGGAGGGTCTTGATTCTGGGTTGTTTGAAGAATTGAAAACCTTTCCTGTTGCAGCCCCTGAGCACATTTCCAGGTTATTTTATTCAAAAAGAACTCGGATACAGGGTCTTGGCATATTCTCTGGTAGTTTGCTGTTTGTCAGGTGTAGTTGCATGGTGGTAGTTGAGTATAAATGCTGTTTGTTCACGGGTTGTACAGTGTTGGTATATCCTTTCGAATATGCTCATCCTTAAGTACTATTCCTTCACGCCTAAGTCCTCTTTCATTGAATTCTGTCTTTTCACTGTGTCCTTTGTTAGGTTTGTTCTGTTGGTGCTCCCGGTCTATGTGCATCATTTTTTTGGTCTATAAATACCCTTCTAGTGTGCTATTTTGATTCATCGAGCACTTTGTTGCGTGGTCTGAAATCTCCATAGTCATGAATATGATAGTTACTGAAGTAGAGCAGCCCCTGGGCGTGTTTTGTAGTTCTTGTGTATCTTGCCATAGCTGGAGGGAGTCTTGTGATAGGGATTAGAGGTAGGCTAATGCCGTAGCAGCATTGTACTTGGAAGTACGTGGCGGTAGTTGGAGGGAGTCTTGTGATGTGGGATACATTCCTTCATCTGGTAGTTTTGGGTTGATCCTCGTCGCCTGCCCTGAGACTGTCCGGTGCAGATCAACACCATATCTAGTATCACATTAGACTTGGGTAGACAGATGCCTGCGGGCCTTCTCTGCTCCATGTTGTCCTGCTGTGCTGTTGATTTCTGCCTTGGATGCACTGCGTCTATCCTTTGAAGAAAACAGTATAGCCGAGTGTGGTTTGTTCTACTGAGTAGCAATTTGGAACACGTAGTCATTCTAGAGTCTAGCTGTGTCTGGGTTCCTCTTTGCTACCTCGCTTGTCGTAGTACCAAGTTCATTGGGTCTTGTAAGATGTGTAATCTTCTCTTTTTTGGAACTATAATAGAAAGAATCTTGTCTTCTGAGCTGTCATTCTTTATTCTGCTGATGTCCCGGTTGTTTATGAGATTCCCGAGTTCTTTCTATAAGGATCGGGTTGTTGCGTCCCTTGTGAGGTAACCTTTCGTTGCTTCATGGCTGATGAGTTCTTTTTGTAGTAATGTGATAACTCCATCGTGGTGCTGGATGGATAAGTCTAAAATCTGCCCGTTGAACTGTACCATTGTGTGGATTTGTGTCGTCCATCATTTTAGTTGTGTTAGTAAATAGACTATTGCATCTCCATGCCATGTTAAAACAGGCCTGGTGGGCCATGTTTTTACTGGTGAAAAATCTATTTAAAGGCCTTTCTCCTCCTTTTCTTTGGTACCTTGCCTTTGCCTTGAAACCCTAGCCTTCAAAACTCCACCATCGCCATTGCTGTCGTCATCTGAGCGCTACCGTCTGAGTCTTCTCGATTCTTAGTGCCCCATTGCTTTTGCTATTATATGGGTAGGAAGAAGTCGGCGAGTAAGTCCCAATCGATCTTTGTCGACAAGGAAGCATCGCTCTCCGTTATTGAAAATCAAGAATTCATGGCCATGAGGGCTGCTCAGAAGATCTGGCCGGCTCCAACGACAACTGAAGATCAGCTTTGCGAGCTTGTTAGTGATGGTTTGATTCAGAGCAAGGATATTGCTGATTGGAGATCTCTAGGCGAGCATCGGGTCCCTGCTCTAGGTCCTGGTGAGATTATTCTTTTCATCTCCTTTATCCATGCCGGTCTCTGTCTTCCTGCTTCTGCCTTTCTTCACCGATTTCTCAACTATTTTGGGATTAGCCTAAACCATCTTGCTCCCAATGCTATCCTTCATCTTTCTGTTTTTGTTCATCTTTGTGAAACTTTCCTTGGAATTCCTCCTTCTCTTTCTCTCTTTCGTTACTTCTTTCGCCTGAAGCCACAACCCCGCCGTGATGACACCAATGTTCTTGGTGGCTGCGGGATTCAGTTTCGCCAGGGTTTTAAGAGCAAATTCTTTGACTATGACCTGGTTGATTTTGTAAGGGATTGGTGTGCTGACTAGTTTTATGCCGCCAACTTGATTCCTCCTCTATCCGTTCATTCTAGATCTGGTCCCTTGGTTAATGACCGATGGGAAAAGAACCCTATGACGACGGCTGAGGTCTAGGCGATCAAGCCGTTTCTTGAGAGGATTTGTACTCTGAAACAGCAAGGCTTGACCGGCTTTGGGATTATTTCTAGTTTTCTTTGCCGCTGAGTTCAACCTCTGAAGGAGCGAGAAAACTATGGTTTCGAGTACTCTAGGGTGGAGGACCCTTCTCGTATGGTCCCTACCCTTGAGTTGACTGATGAGGAGGTGCTCGAGCATCTTCAGAAGATGTTGAAAGGAGTAAGCATCGTCCTGCTTGTTGTCCTTGAGTACAATGCTAACAACCCACCCCCTGCTGTGAGTTGTTCTTTTCTTATGTGGGTACTTTTGAATGTCTTTTGTCGTAGCCACTTTTGCTTAATCTTCCTTGTCTTATCGTTTGACTCTTTTATAGGAATTGGGGTGTAATTTTGCTGATCCAATTCCCCTTGATGATTTCCCTACAAATGTGGAGGCTGGGGGTAGTCTTGCTGGGGCATCCTTGACCAGTAAGTTTCAGACCACCACAATATTTCCTAGCGTTTCTTCCGCAAACCTTGATGTATACGTAGAGTATGTTCCCTGTCTAGTTCCTCGAGCTCCTTGTACTTTCGAGAAGAGGGGGCGAGCGGATAGTTCTTCTGCTCCATCTACTGCCAAGAAGTCTCTCCAGTCGAGTACTCATCTAGGTACTCTAGTTGTAGCTAGCATGCTCTTAGGTGAGCATATTAATACGCTCTGTCCTTTTGTTGTTTGTTTTTATCTTTGACCGAGTATTTTTGTCCTTTTTTAGCTAGTGCTATGGTGGCCTTGGTCAAGAGTGAGGAAGAAGAGGATGATGATGCCGCCCTTGTTACTCATCGGTGAGTTGTTTTATTATTTTCCTGTTGTTGAACCCCTCTTTTTGTTTTGACTTTGGTTTTGTTCCCTTATAGTAAATGGTCATCTGGTTCGAGTTCTTCTGGGGCTCCAGTACCGGCCATGCTACTCCCATCGTAGGGTGGTGGTGATGTTTTTGCTGCTGTGGTTCCCCCTACGAGGTCTTCTTTTGGTTTTATGAAGAAGAAGATAGTTGAGTGAGTGAATTATGGTTTTATTTCTTTGCTTCTGTTCTCCTCTTTTCTTATTCTTATTAGCGAGTTTCCTTGTCAACTTTTAGGCCTTCATCTTCCCTAAACCCTCAGTCGACTTCTCTTCGGACCTCTGGTGCGCCCTTGTGTACTGAGTTTCAGGACTCAGAACGCACAGTCATCAAGGTGGCTATGAGGGGGCAGAGTACGCAGCCGCTGATTTGCTGACTCCAAAGGTAACCATGTCCATGGCGGTAGATTCATCCGAGGGGTTAGCCGTGGCTTCCTAGGAGATTGCCCTGGTCGTGCCTTCTTTGCATCGACCGGCTTCTCCCTCTCCCGTTCTTGCTTCTGGTGGTCCACCTTTGGTTGATGACAGGGTGTAGCAATTTGATGCCACTCATCGATTGTTGGAGCTGACCGCTGCCTGGGGAAACTTGGCGACTTTTGTGACTTCTTTTGGGGAAAAGCTCTAGGTAAGTTTTTTCTGAAGTTCTTTCTTTGGATGTTCATCTTTCTTTGGTCCTTATATCTTGTTTTTCTCTCTCTCTCTTTTTGCTCAGTCTTTTTCTCATGATCATACCAGCTTCTTTTTCTTGTCTGAAACCGAGAAAAAGTTGTCTTCTGAGGTGAGTACCCTAAAGGCAGAGCTTGACCTCTATCGGGCCGAGTTGGAAACCGAGCGTCAGACGCATCAAAAGGAGGAGAAGGCTCTCCATGCCTGGGTGATTGAGGCAGAAAAGCAGAGGGTTGCAGCTACCTAGGAGGCCTTGGAAAATGTGGAGGCCATGAAGAAAGAGTGCCATGGTATTGCGAGTTCTTTTTCGTTTCCTTTTGTGTTCAAATTTGCCTTTCTGCTGACTTGTCTTTTATTGCTTGGTCTAGCTCTCTAAGTTGAAAAGCAAAAGATCTCAGAGGGTATCAAGGAGATGAAGACGCTTGTTTGTACTAACCATAATAAGGCTGAGGAGGTAATTACTCGAGCTGAAGAAGAACTCGCGCTTGCTAATTTGATTAGGCGTGGAGCTGACAGGGATCTTGTGCAGGCCCAAAAAACCATTGAAGTCTTGACCAACAAGTTGGTAACGGCTACTAAGAACTGGAATGCTTTGTGGAAGTCTTTTCGGTCTATAGCCGACCTTCTTTGGACTTCAGCAGATGATGGTCATTCTTGGGCTCAGTTTATTCCCCAAGTGCCGACCCGTTTCTCAGAGTTCATGAAGAGGTGTGCCCATCTATGTACTAGGAATGTTCTTGCCCAGGTCCGGGTTCTTTCTCCAGAGTTTCCTTTGTCCAAGGTTACTGATGAAGCCGAGAGTCAAGAGTATCTGGATGCTGTTGAGAAGTTGGAGCCTGAGGTCGAAGATTTAGCTAGGAAGATTGTAGATAATCTTAACATTGATATTTCTTCTCTTGATGACAATGCATGATGTAATCAACCTTTGTATTCTTGCTTCTGCAATAGAACACTATACTTGAAGATTGAATGGAGATTTTTTATTTTTTGTTGATGTCTTCTTTGTCTGTATTTCTTTGTCTTGTAAACAACCTGGTTAAGGTAAATCATTGTCTTGACAAACTTCCTTGATCTGTCAAGTGCTTTTATAGCTTTCATTTGTGCCTTGTAAACAACTCGGTATACGTAGATTGATGTCTTGATAGACTTCCTTGATTTATCGAGTGCTTGTCTGGCTTTCATCTGTGACTTGTAAACAACTCGGTATAGATCATTGTGCTTTTCTGGCTTTCGTTTGTGCCTTGTAAACAACTTAGTATATGTAGATTGATGTCTTGATAGACTTCCTTGATTTGTTGAGTGCTTGTTTGGCTTTCATCTATGCCTTGTAAACAACTCGGTATAGATCATTGTCTTGGCAAACTTTGTGTTCTTGTTAGTACTAAAAAGACTTAGGACTGGCGATCTCGAGTATCTTCAACTTCTTCTTTTTGGCTTAACTCGAGATATGGTCGGCGTCTAGTCCTTTCCTTGGTTGCAAAAACATCCTAGGATCGTCAAGCCCCCGAGCACTTCATGGTTGAGCTCTGGAAGCCTTGTCTTGTTCCTTCAGGCCCTGCCGAGTAGGTACAAGCATCGTCTGAGTGCTTTCCTAAGTGAGACCATGTAGCGCTTCTTGGGATCTTCTGAGTGTAGCCCCCGAGCCTCTTGCTATTTGGAACAAGGAGCTGGAGGGTCTTGTCTTGAAATTGCTCTAATTTATGGTCAGGCTTAGTTTCAGTTGTTTTGCTTTTTGGTTCGGGTGTTAGCTTATTAGCTACCCTCATCGGCAGGCTCAAGCATCTTTCCGGCTGTTTTGCTCTTGGCCAGTATGCTTAGGCGTATTTTCAGCGATTTTGCTTTTTGGTTCGGGTGTTAGCTTGTTAGCTACCCTCATCGGCAGGCTCAAGCATCTTTTCAGCTCTTTTGCTCTTGGCCGGTATGCTCAGGCGTATTTTCAGCCATTTTGCTTTTTGGTTCGGGTGTTAGCTTATTAGCTACCCTCATCGGTGGGCTCAAGCATTTTTTCAGCTCTTTTGCTCTCGGTCGATATGCTCAAGCGTCTTTTCAGCCATTTTGCCTTTTTGTTCGGCTGTTGGCTTGTCAGCTACCCTCATCGGTGGGCTCAAGCATCTTTTCAGCTCTTTTGCTCTTGGCCGGTATGCTTAGGCGTCTTTTCAACCATTTTGCTTTTTGGTTCGGGTGTTAGCTTGTTAGCTACCCTCATCGGCAGGCTCAAGCATCTTTTCAGCTCTTTTGCTCTCGGCCGATATGCTCAGGCGTCTTTTTAGCCATTTTGCTTTTTGGTTCGGGTGTTAGCTTGTTAGCTACCCTCATCGGCGGGCTCAAGCATCTTTTCAGGTCTTTTGCTCTCGGCCGGTATGCTCAGGCGTCTTTTTAGCCATTTTGCTTTTTGATTTGGGTGTTAGCTTGTTAGCTACCCTCATTGGCAGGCTTAAGCATCTTTTCATCTCTTTTGCTCTCGGTCAGTATGCTCAGGCGTCTTTTCAGCCATTTTGCTTTTTGGTTCAGATGTTAGCTTGTTAGCTACCCTCATCGGTGGGCTTAAGTATCTTTTCAGCTCTTTTGCTCTCGGTCGGTATGCTCATTGGAAACAACTCGGGGAAAGCCATAATAAGACATATGTTTGTCGAGAAAGAACCATCTTTATTGATCATGAATATTGATAGGTCATAATAGTACATATGTTGTTGATGAGCGCTATCTTTATTGATCATGAACATTGATCTCTTGTGGCTTGTATATATATTTTCCCTTGAGTTGTTTTCATGCGTAGAATCTTCTTAGCTGGCTGATGTGCCATGTATTGTTGACTTCCTTTCCGTCTTTAGTTACCAACTTGTATGTGCCTGGTCCGGTGACTTTTTTGATGATAAAAGGACCTTCCCATGGACTGAGTAGTTTATGGCGTCCGTCAGTTTTTTGTATTCTTCTTAGTACTAGGTCTCCGACTTGTAGTGATTGAGGCTAGGTATCCTATTGTAGTGGTGTCTTAATCCTTGGAGGTATCTATGGCAGAACCTCCTAAATTATAGGGCCCACATGCACCTGTCACTGTCCGACGACCTTTGACATCTGTGCATATGTTTCTAGTAACTTAAGAAGACTGTCGGGTGTCCTCAGGGAACCCCGAATCATCCATGATTTCCGAGTAGGATCACATTACAGAGTCATTGCAATATTACAACATTTATTCAAATATCGACATCAGAGTAAAAACAGCGGAAGTCTTATAATAACATAATTTACAAAACAGTAGTTTCAAACCTTATAACTAGGTTCGATGATTATTACAAAATGAAATAGTGGAGTGGCATTATAATATAATACAAAACATACAGTGAAACTGCCCTACCCAAGGGCCACACATTTACTTCTCATCGTCATCACAAGGAACAACCGTCATGCAGCATGATCCAAAACAGATCTACTCATGAGGCTCACCTGCAACAAGGGTCAACGAACCCTGAGTATAAAAGTACTCAACAAGACTTAACCGAAATAAAACTGATAGAATTCAGGAATGCCGGCTCATGGGATTCAAGGTATGGCTTTAAAAATAATCAAAGTTCTTTTGTGTAAAAGCTCTTTAACAAAATTCTTTACTTCAAAGGTAAAACTGTATAAGTACCACATATGAATCTGCCATGATCCGTAATGAGATCATGAATTTCATATCAATCTCTTTCGCAAACCTTTCTCAAGTTCCAGTTATTAATACTACGATGATGAACAGTGAGTTAAGTCTCCATAACCGAGGAGCAACGATGATTCGAACCGATTAAACCTAGCTAGGGATTCCAGACCACACGACATATGCAGGTCCCCGACCTACATATACCAACCTACCCTCGGATCCTCTAAACAAGAATGGGTCCACGCCACCCGAGAATACAGTACTCCACCATTCCAGCCATGGCCATGTGGGTACACGCTATTCCCGCCATCTCTCCACTCCTAGTGTGCGAGTAGCCATTCTCGTACTAGAATTGCCAAGTTAAGGCTTACCGGAGTATGTGGTTAGTACTACAAAGTCTCACCTCATGCAATTCAACAACGGATGTGCCTTCAACAACACAGGCGGAAAGAACCCGCTCACAAGACCTCCATGTCTTGTGGCTCACATACACCGAGTCCGCCCGGTCTAGATTTATTACTCCACATTCCCATATCACATGCTAACATAATTAACCAAAGTTCCATTTAAAACTTGCAGGTGGCAGATAATCACCCGACTTTCATCATTCTACGCGTAGCTAAGCAAAACTAGGCATATACGAATTTAAAACTGGTAATATGGTAAATATGGAATAACAAGGTTGGTAATGCACCAATTAGGTTTGTACTTGACTCTTAATCACTTAATGCAGTAAAAAGAAGCAAAAGCAAAATCAATTTGTAAAATACAAGGTAGGGTTGTATGTATGCATCCGGGGCTTGCCTTCGTTGACGGAAAAGTTCAGTTCCTACGACGTTTCACAAGTATTCGATCCGACCTCAACAGACGGACTAACTTCCTCAGTAACTTGGTTAACTATCACGTGTTCACCTTCGTTCACTACATGTAGTAGCAATACCATGTTTAACATGATGCAGAATACGAAACATGATGCTTGATGATGATGCAAAATTTAACAATTCGAATACAACTTTCCTTCGCGGTACCATTACAATTAAACTAACTAAACATTCTTGGAATACTAAAACCAATTGCCAAAGATCATTACCAACTAATGACCCAAGGACATCACTCAATCAAAAATTCAAACAAAACCTAAATCACTAAAGGTTACTATTTGCTTTTAAGAATTAATTAATTAAGAATTATGAAATAAATCAACCTATTCCAATTGACCTCAAAATTTTTGTAAATGTTCATTACATGATAACTAAATGGCAAAACAAATTTCATAATTTTTGGACAATTAAATAAGCCTAGAAAAATCATGGAAATCCATTTATTAATAAATTGAGCAATTTTTATCACATTCAAAAAGTACTAAAAAACAACATTTCATATTTTTCCTAAATATTATACATCACAGAGAAGTCACACAAAACTTTTCATAATATTTGGAGCTCTAAATAAATCTACACAAAAATAACAAATTGCATCACTATTCAATCATTTCTGAAAATAGAAAAATCCATTTTGAACTACACAGTCGCTGACACCCGGGTCCCATCTGTCATCTTCAACCTCGGGCATTGACCCCGGCGACACACGCGCTGACCGGTGATTCCTCACCGACGGCGAGACCAACAACGACGGCGAAGGCACTAACATGACCACTACATCACGGCGCATCGATTTGTGGCACAAACGCGACCGATTACTGCCCGGACCGAGCACTTCGCCGATCATGGCGACCACGACGGTGCTGCGGTGCTACACTGATGACACAAGCGTGGTAGAGGTTAAACACTTAGCACAAAAGGGTTCAACACCTCACCCTGAACACGACTAAGCAACGAGCTAGGTCGGAGGAGCAACGAAGAGACTGGTCGATGTTTCGAGCAGGCACGGCAGAGCAGATCGTCGTTGGTGGCGATGTTCCGGTAGCTATGGTGGTCAAAATGAGAAATCAATGAGTCCTAGAGTACCACGGCATCGTGGTGAAGCTAAAGCAGGACTCAGCAGGGGCAGAGGCATACCGTGGAGCTCTAGCCATGGTGAGGCGAACACAACGGCGACGCTGCCGGCCGTGAGGAAGAAGAGCGTGGTCAGCAAGTTCCTAGCGAAATCAGTCAACCATAGTTGGTTGGGTGGATGCGCAAGAAGGAGACGGAGCAGGAACTGACTTTAGCTGCGACGGTGGAGCACTACCGCGATGGTGCGAGCTCGCCGGAGATGAGCAAGGCCGACGGGAAAAACAGAGCAAGGGAAAAAGAAGAACGGTGACTGCTCCAGAGCTTTATAGGACGGTCAAGGAAGCAAGGAGAAGCCATGGTAGAGTCTTTACACGCCAGCGCAAAGCCAAGGTCGCCACGCGCACGCTTGGAACACCGAAGACGGTCGCCGGCCATGTAGCAAGAGCGGTGAACACTGTTCATCAAAATTACAGAACTACCATCTAGTTTGAAACTCAAATTACTCCCAAATTTTTGTAACAACTCAAAAATCTCCAAAAATAAAAGTTGTTCAAAATCAAAAGTTCTACAACTTTGCTTTTATAACCACCCCCAAATTCGGTCTAGATTTTGAAATAAACTTTTGAATGCGAATAGGAGAAATTTAACAAATTACGCCTTTTAGAATTACTCCAAATTTTTCATAACAACTTTAAAAACTCCAAAAACAAACTTTGTATAACTTGTCAAGCTCTACACTTTTGCTTTTGGGCTCAACCCCAAAATATGTTTAGATTTTGAAATGAGTTTTCAGGGTAGGATTTAAATGCTGAAAATCAGGGTTTTCTCGAAAATTTAAAAATCCAAGCAAACTTTGAACTTGAGTCAAACAATACAATTCAACACATACCACATAAATATAAATTTATTTTAGTGTATGCATCTCAAAGTTTTGACCAAATGCCAAATGCTTTGCAATGCGTATGATGACATATCAGGTTTTAGTACTTAAACACCCGGGGTGTTACAATCCTTCCCCCTAAAAGAAATGTCACCCCGAGATTCAAAGCCATAGAGTAAGTAATGAAAAAGGAAATGTGTCAGTCCAAAAACATCCAAAACTTGTCCATAAAACAGCTGAGGTTCCTTTACAAATATGATTGGTAACAACATAGTGCACTAACATTATTCTATATTGCTGCAAGAAACTCTGGAAATTTTTCTAACAAGTAATCTTCGGATTCCCAAGTAGCTTCTTCTTCTGAATGTTGATTCCATTGTATTTTGTAGAACTTGATTGTTCGTCTTCGAGTAACACAATCCTTCTGATCCAAAACTCAGATAGGATATTCGGAATAAGTCAAATCTGGTTCAAGTTCCACTCCTTCAACCTCAACATTTTGCTCAGGCACTCGGAGACACTTCTTCAATTGAGAAACATGGAACACATCATGCACAACTACAAGATGTTCAAGTAATTTCAAGCGATATGCCACTTTTCCATACCTCTCCAAAATTTGATATGGTCCAATATATAGAGGTGCCAACTTGCCTTTAACACCAAAATGGGTAACTCCCTTCATTAGTGATACTTTCAGATATACAAAATCTCCTTTGTTAAACACCAAGGGTCTACGTTGTTTATCCGCATAACTCTTTTGTCAGGATTGAGCTATCTTCAAATTACTTTGTATTTGCTTAACCTTGTCTTCTATTTCTTTGACAAGGTCAACCCCAAAGAATCTTCTTTCTCTAGGCTCAGACCAACTCATCGATGTTCTGCACCTACGACCATAGAGTGCTTCAAATGGAGCCATTCTAATGCTTTCCTGATAACTATTGTTGTATGAGAACTCGGCCAAAGGCAGACATTCATCCCACTTTTTGGAATAGTTAAGAACACAACATCTTAACATATCTTCAAGTACTTGATTGACTCTTTCAGTCTGACCATCAGTTTGGGGATGATAAGCTATACTGTATAGAAGTTTGGTACCTAACGAAGCATGTAAGTGTTTCCAAAAGCTAGAGACAAACTGTGAACCCCTATCTGACACTATGGTCTTTGGTACTCCATGTAAGCTCATGATTCTTGCTAAGTACATCTTGGCATATTGGATCGTAGGATATATAGTCTTGACAGGAAGAAAATGTGCTGACTTAGTGAGTCGATCTACAATAACCCATACTGAGTCAAATCACTTTGATGTCTTGGGTAGACCAACAATAAAGTCCATACTTATGTCCTCCCACTTCCAAGATGGAATAGGTAATGGTTGTAATTCACCAGCAGACCTCAAATGTATAGCTTTCACCTGTTGACAAGTATCACACTTTGCTATATATCTAGCAATCTCTATTTTCATTTTAGTCCACCAGAATCTTTGCTTCAAGTCATGGTACATCTTGTTGCTTCCCGGATGGATAGATAACCTAGTAGCATGTGCCTCTTCTAGAATTGACTGCCGCAACTCAGGAACTTTTGGTATCACTAGGCGATGCTTGAACCATAGCACACCTTCATCATCTATGCTAAAGCATTCCACTTTTCCATTCTTAACTCTTTCCTTAATATGGGCTATACCCTTGCTTTCCTTCTGAGCAGCAATAGCTTGATCTTGAACAGTGGCTTCAATAATTATGTTGGTCAAACTTCCTTGTTGAATTACTTCTACATTCAACTTCTCCATTTCTTGACATAAAGTCAAACCCATTGTTCTTACTGCCAGACAATTACAATAACTTTTGTGACTGAGGGCATCTGCAACCACATTTGCTTTACCGGGGTGATAATGTACTTCCAAGTCATAATCTTTAATCAGTTCTAACCATCTTCTTTGTCGTATGTTCAACTCTGACTGAGTAAAGATATACTTTAAGCTCTTATGGTCTGTATACATATGGCATGTATTACCAGGCAGGTAATGCCACCAAATCTTCAGAGCATGCACCACAGCTGCTAACTCTAGATCATGAGTTGGATAGTGTTCTTCGTGTTGCTTAAGTTGCCTAGATGCATAAGCAATGACTCGGCCTTCTTGCATCAACACACATCCAATACCAATACCTAAAGCATCACAATAAACATCAAATGGCTTTTCGATATCAGGTTGGGCTAATACTGGTGCAGTGGTCAACAATCTCTTCAAGGTCTAGAAAGCCTCTTCACAATCAGATGACCAGACAAACTTGACTTGGTTTTTCAACAATTCCATTATGGACTTTGATATTTTAGAGAAATCTAGAATAAACCGACGGTAGTACCCCGCCAATCCTAGAAAACTCCAAACTTGATGAACTATGGTTGGCAGTTTCCAATCAAGCACATCCTTTACTTTGCTTGGATCAACTGCAACACCTTCAGCTGATAAGACATGTCCAAGAAATTGTACTTCCTTAAGCCATAAATCACACTTGCTGAACTTGGCATATAGTTGATGTTCTCTCAAGCGGGTCAGAACAATTCTGAGATATTCTGCATGTTCTTTCTTATTCTTGGAATATACTAGAATGTCATCAATAAACACCACTACAAACTTGTCTAGCTCAGGCATGAATACTAAATTCATCAGATACATGAAATGAGCTGAAGCATTTGTCAAACCAAAAGACATCACCAGGTATTCATATAATCCATATCTTGTGGTAAATGCCGTTTTGGGAATATGTTCAGGCTTTATCTTGATTTGGTGATATCCTGACCTCAAATCTATCTTGGAGAAAACTTTGGCTCTGGCCAATTGATCAAAAAGCAAATCTATCTGAGGTAATGGATACTTATTCTTGATGGTCACTTCATTCAACGGACGATAGTCAACACATAACCTTAGGGTCTCATCTTTCTTTTTTACAAAAATTGCTGGATATCCCCAAGGTGATGAACTAGGTTGGATAAACCCCTTCTCAATCAATTCTTGTAACTGAGTCTTCAACTTGGCTAATTCCTTAGGTGGCATCCTATAAGCTCTCCGAGAAATCAGAGCCATTCTAGGTTGCAACTCTATGTTAAACTATACATCCCTATCAGATGGTAGACCGAGTAAATCTTTAGGAAACACATCTAGAAATTCACACACTATCGGGATATCTCTAATTTCTTTGATAGTAGTTGCACAAATCTTGCCCACTGATCTTCTTAAGGTTGGAAGTTGGATGAGAAGTTAAGAAGTACTATCAGGCAAACTTACCCTTAAAGTTCTATTCAGAGCATCTATAACAGCCTTATGCTGATACATCCAATTCATTCCCAAGATTATATCTATATCCTGATCCTTAAGGATAATCATGGTAGTGGAAAAAATATGCCCACCTAGGTTTATGTGTACCTGGTATACCATTTCCTTAGTATACAGACGTCCCCCAGGTGACTGTATAAAGAAACTTTCCTTTGTTGCCCCAATTGAAATTTCATGCTTTACCACAAATGTTCTATTGATGAATGAATGCGATGCACCAAAATCAAAAAGTATAACTGCAGGGTGATTAGCAACAGGAAACATACCCATCATCACTGGTTCCCCTTCTAGAATTTCTCCAGCTTGAATATAGAACACCCGTCCTATCTTCCTCTCATCTTTGCCCTTCTGAGCATTCTGATTGGGGTTCTTGTTTGGTGCCTGACCCTATTGTTGATTGGCAGGGGCCTTATGATAATTTTGATTAGCCTACCTGGGATATGGACATTCCCTGGAGAAATGACCAGTCCTTCCACAATTGTAACATGGATAGTTGTGACCCTAGGACGTTGGAGCATTGCCACCAGGAACATTGGTCGACTTTGAATTCGGGTAGGTTATAGCAGGACGGACATTTGACTGTTGCCCATCTTGAGACTACGATGGATGATAAGGAGGACGATTATGGTGTACTAGATGATAAATCACCCTCTGCCTCTTCTGATTTCCCCCAAAAGATCCAGACGGCATACTCTTTTTCTTTTTTAGCTCCTTATGCTGCCGATACTTTGCCTCTGAAGCAATTGCAATATTTACTGCCTCATGGTAAGTGACATTGGTACAAGTTGTCATCATTGTTTGTAGCTTGGTATTCAGGCCTCTCATAAACCACATCTTCTTCTTGGCATCAATATTGACATGTTTAGATTTCCTTTGGGGTGCAAGATGCAACACATGTTTTCAATATCGTCATGCCTTCTAGGCTTGGAAAACTTCCTTGATTTGTCAGTCACCGCTACGGTGTTGTCTGGTCCATGTTTTCTCTCTTGATATCTGTTGTTTCAATGATTTTGCTTGTCTGGGTTGTTTCTATCCGAGAATCTTTCTCGTGGCTATTTCTTTTCTTCCATCGGCGTCCTATGCTTTTGCTGCAATTTGGATTGCCTGAACATTGTAGTCAAAAGCACGCTTCAAATCACTCTGAAGAGAAAGGACACCATTAGGCCCTGGCATCTTAAGCAACAGGTACAGATAATGCGGTATCGCCATGAATTTTGCTAGTGTTGGGCGCCTGAGGATTGCGTGATATGACGAATCAAAGTCTACAACTTCAAACTTGATGAACTCTGTATGGTAGTTGGAGGGATTCCCAAAAGTAACCGTTAGAGTGATTTGTCCAAGTGACATTGCAGCCTTGCCAGGTACTATTCCATAAAAAGGCGTGCTTGTTGGTGTAATCATCCCGGCGAGTTGTAGTCCCATCTTCCTTAGAGTTTCTGAGAAAATAATGTTGATTCTAGCTCCCCCGTCGCTTAGTACTTTTGTGACAGTCATACCAGCAATAGTTGGATCTAGAACCAATGGGTAATGGCCTATGTTTCCTATGCTAGTCCATTGGTCTTCTCTTGAAAATTGGATTGGATACTATGACCAGTTGAGATATCTTGGAGTGGCTGGTTCTGCTGCCATGATGGTTCGCAGCGCTAGCTTTTCTTGATATTTGCTTCTAGAATCTAGAACCCTGACAAAGATTACTGCTACTGTCCCCCTAGATTTTTGGAATCCCTTGTCTTCGTGGTTGTCTTCTTCTTTTTTCTGATTGCCTTCTTTGGTATTCTCCTTACTATCTTTTCTTGTGTATCGATCTTTGAAGGTGTAGCAATCTCCGATGGTGTGATTTCCTTTGGGGTGCAAGATGCAACACATGTTTTCAATATCGTCATACCTTCTAGGCTTGGAAAACTTCCTTGATTTGTCAGTCACCGCTATGGTGTTGTCTGGTCCACGTTTTCTCTCTTGATATCTGTTGTTTTGATGATTTTGCTTGTCTAGGTCGTTTCTATCCAGGAATCTTTCTCGTGTCTTTTCCTCTGCGGTAATAATCTTTTCCACTGTTCATCCGAATTCTTCATTGTTTCTTGGGTTTTCTTTGCAAAAGTCTTGAAATTGCCACCTAGCCACGATTCCATGAGAGAAAACTTCGATTACTTCTCGTTGGGTGATGTCGTGTACTTGAGCTCGTAGTTCGCCAAATCATCGATAGTAATTTCTGAGACTTTCACCTCCTTTCTGCTTGAGTCCTTTTAACTCTACGTGGGTGATTGGGTGTGTAATGATACTCGTGAAATTTTCATAGAAAGCTCTTTGCAAGTCTTCCCAATTTCTGATTGATCCTGGATTCAATTTGTCAAACCATTGAAGGGGCATGGTTTCTAGGGCCATGGGAAAGAACAAGGTCATCATCTCCTCCGGCCAATTCAATCGATTACAAGTAAATCCTGAGCCACTGCCTTGGTTTGGTCTTGCCATCATACTTGGAGTGGTTGGATGGCTTGAACTTGTGAGGCAGTCGTATTGAAGCAAGTCTGTTTGCAAAACAGAGGAATCTATCATGTGTTCTGGCTTCTGTGTATTCTGATTCAGCGCCCCCTTCTTGCCAACTATCATCTTGGTGAGAGTAGTTTTATGTGGCTGTCTGAGTAGGTGCTTTGCTTCTGGCCTTTCTTGGTTGTTCGACTCGGTCGTTTTGATTATGGTTTCTTATACTTTCTCTGTTATGACTTCCACTTGGTCCAAGTCTCTTGAAAGTGGACTTCTTTTGATTTTGATCTTCCTGCTCATGAGATGTTGACCTGTCAGGTAATCTTGAGCGGGCCCTTCCATCGTGCGTCCTTAGGACTATTGATCGAAGGAAGTCCCAGAGCTATTCTTGTTTTTCACTAGGATGTGAAGTCACCCTGAGTTCTTCTAGTGCCTCTCGGATCTTATCGAAGGGTGTATTCACCGCTCATCCTTCTTCGACCTCTCACTCTGATTTTCTTCTATTGTACTCGGCTAGGTTTGACTCATATCTGATCCAAGCTTCCTTGCGCTGCTTAGCACGACACTGACGTCCTTGTTTCAATTTGTTCTTTCTCTCTCTGGCTTGCCTCTGACTCTCGGTCTCACCATTATGCCCCTGGGTAAATGGTGATATGTTGGACTCAGATTCATCTGAAGACCTGACATTGGGCGCTTCTAGGGGGACCAAAGGTGATTGAGGACGGTGAATCATTAATACTTCTTGAGCATGAGTTGTTCTGTCATCGGCGTTGGTTTCCATACTATCAGAGTTGTTGATAACTTCAGTAGAGGCTTCAAGGTCGTAGATCAATTCTCCTTGGTAGGGTAGAGCTATTGTCGTTATTGTGTTAACTAGCTGGGTATTACTATCCTTAGGAACATAACCTAGGCAGTGGATGATGCAGTCTTGAGATGTTACGGTTAGTATGAGACCTTCCTAAGCTCCTGTCAGTGGTATTCCAAGCACTGGATTAAGAGATGTTTCGAGCTGTGCCCGATAAGACGTTGCCATGTTGCCAAGACCGAACAGAAAAGGACCCGTCTTCTTTAAGGTACTCTGAGTGTTTGAGATGTTACGGTTAGTATGAGACCTTCCTAAGCTCCTGTCAGTGGTATTCCAAGCACTGGATTAAGAGATGTTTCGAGCTGTGCCCGATAAGACGTTGCCATGTTGCCAAGACCGAACAGAAAAGGACCCGTCTTCTTTAAGGTACTCTGAGTGTACCCCGAGTTATATTCTTGATAGGTTGATGTCATGCTTTGGAGCCTTGTTAGAAAAGAACTCGGTTTTCTAAAAGAACTCGGATAAGACTCTGTCTCAGATGCGGAGCCTGAGTTTGAATTGGATGCCTGAAGCCATGAAATCTGAGTTGGATCGGACATCGCGAGCTATGCGAATCTTCTAGCAAGTTGATATGTCGTTGTCACTGAAATGGAAAGGTCTTGATGATGCTCTAAATCATCGAGGAGATGGCCTTGGAGCTTGCCATCATCACCTACCTCATAGATCCATGAACCGAAGAAGAAGGTTGATCCCTTTGAAAAAATCATGTTGTCGAGGTCCGTCGAGCTCTCGGATGCAAAGTCACCAAAAGCCCCTACCTAGCGCGCCAGCAGTCGATGTTTTACCACCGATAGCCTACCATGGGGGTACCCGGGGCAGTTTGTTTGGGCTTCATCGTATGCAGAACTCAATGGTTAAAGCAAGAGACAGTCAATTTATCCTGGTTCGGGCCCTCGATCTTTGATTGAGTAATAACCCTACGTCCAGTCGGCGTTAGCCTTTGTGTTGGATTGATTGTAAAGTGTTGTGTTGTACCATTGTCTTTTTTCTCTAGGAACCCTACCCTCCTTTATATAGTCAGGAGGTTAGAATCCTAGTCGGTTTACAATGATAGTTCCTAGTAGGATTAAAGAATACTACTACTACTAAGATTACAGGGGAAGAATCCTAGTTAGACTAGATCTTCTCCCTTCCTTACGGGGTATCCCATGGGTCCCACACCAACACTACCATTGTCACTTCTAACTCTCTTGATGGTTGTTTCAAACTCATTGTGAATGCCCTTAACAAATGATTTGAATGTTGCAAACACATCACTTTTGTCCACTAGAAAGAATACCCAAGTGTATCTAGTGTAGTCATCCACTATCACAAAACCATATTTATTTCCACCAATGCTAGTGTATTGTGTTGGCCCAAACAAGTCCATATGCAATAACTCAAATGCTTTACTAGTGCTCATCATGCTTTTCTTAGGATGGGTGTTTCCAACTTGTTTGCTGGCTTGACAAGAGCTACAAAGCTTATCCTTCTCAAACACAACATCTTTCAAGCCTCTAACTAAGTCATGCTTAACCAATCTATTCAATTGTTTCATTCCAACATGACCAAGCTTTCTATGCCATAACCAACCCATGCTAGACTTAGTGAACAAGCATTTAGATAATCTAGCTTCACTGGCATTGAAATCAACTAAGTATAGATTCTCATATCTAAAGCCTTTGAAGATCAAGTTAAAGCCATCTACACTTAGGATCTCTACATCATCTACCCCAAATATGCATTTGAATCCAAGATCACACAATTGAGCCATGGATAGCAAATTGAAGTTCAAGCTCTCTACTAGCAATACATTAGATATGCTCATGTCATTGGATATTGCAATCTTACCAAGCCATTTGACCTTGCCATTATCACCAAATGTGATACTATCATAACCATCATTGCCAATGGTGTTGATTGAGTTGAACATTCTTGCATCACCGGTCATGTGTTGAGTGCACCCACTATCAAGAACCCAATGCCTTCCTCTAGCTTTATAATTGACCTACAAAAGAAGATCAATTCTTTTTAGGTACCCAAACTTGCTTGGGTCCTTGAAGGTTAGTCACTAAGCTCTTTGGTACCCAAATAGCTTTCTTCTTTGAGCCCATCCATGGTTTACCAATGAACTTAGCCTTCACACCATTTGTACCCTTAGTAAGCATATAGCATGAATCAAGATTAAGGGAGGATACATTAGCATTTTTGCTTTTGTTCTTGCATTCATGCTCTTTATAACCAACTTGCTTGCAACTAGTGTAAAACCGACCATTGTTCTTCACAAAACTAGTCTTGTGAGGAGCAAAGGCCGCCTTGCCTTTCTTAGGGGTATAGCCCAATCCCTCTTTATAGAGAGAAGCTCTTTGGCAACCCAAGCACATAAGCAAGCGGTCCTCACCACCATAGGACTTAGCCAAAGTGTGAGTGAGCTTGTTGATCTCCTTCTTGAGATTTTCATTCTCAACCATGAGTGAGGCATCACAAGTGAAACTATCACTACTAGATGAGGTAGAGGTAGAAGTACTACAAGAAGGGTTAGTGGGAGGAACAATGATAGGCATAGATAATGATTCATTAATTATGTCACAAGTTAAACCTACATTGCAAGTTTCAACATGCTTCTTTTTATTTTGCTCATCAAGCAAAGAGGAATGAGCCTTTTCAAGCATTTTGTGAGCTTTGCCAAGCTTCTCATTGGCTTCCTCTAGCCTCTCATGAGATGCATTGAGCTCATCAAAGGCTTGCTTAAGGGCTTTTAGTTCCTTACGCAAGCTTTTGCATTCCCTTCTCTTGATATCAAAGTGTTCTCTAGCATCTTCTAGCATGTCAAATAATTCATCCTTAGTAGGTTCATCATCATCACTATCACTATCATTTTCATTTTCATTTTCATTTTCATTTTCATTTTCATTTTCATTTTCATTATCATCATCATGTTCTTCATCACTTTCATCATCACAAGTTTGTACCTTAGTGGCCTTACCCATGAAGCATGATGAAGAGTCGAAGAGAGAAGGCTTCTCATTGATAGCAATGCTTGCAAGAACCTTCTTCTTGGTGGTCTTGTTATCATCACTATCATCATCATCATCACTTGAGGAAGCATCACTATCCCAAGTGACCACATATGAACCACCCTTCTTCTTCTTGAAGGTCATCTTGTCCTTCTCTTTCTTTTCCTTCTTGTCCTTCTTCTTGTTCTTCTTCTTGTCATCATCATTGTCGCTATTGTATGGACATTGAGCAACAAGATGATCTTTGCTTCCACACTTGAAGCACCTTCTTGACTCTTCTTTGTTCTTGGATGAAGACTTCTTTCTTCTAGCTTGGTAGCCCTTCTTCACCATGAACTTGCCAAATCTCTTGACAAAGAGAGCCATCTTCTCATCATCATCATCATCATCCTATGAATCATCTTCTTCACTAGATGTTTCTTGCCTAGCTTTGCCCTTGGATGATGTGGCCTTGAATGCCATACTCTTCTTCTTCTCATCCTTCTTCTCATCTTTCTTCTCCTTCTTTTCTTCCTTCTCATCTTCATCTCTATATGTATCATTGGTCATGATGTCACCCAACACTTAGTTTGGTGTCATGGTGTTCAAACCACTCCTTACTAGAATAGTGACCAATGTGTCAAATCTTGAAGGTAAGCATCTCAAGAACTTGTGGGAGAAGTCCTTGTCCTTCACCTCTTCTCCAAGTATTTTGAGATCATTGATAAGCACTTGAAGCCTATGAAACATTTCCGGCACACTCTCATCCTCCTTCATCTTGAAGCTTGCAAACTTCTCTTTAAGAATGTATGCCTTTGCACCCTTCATGGCTTGAGTGCCCTCAAATGATTCTTCCAACTTCTTCCAAGCCTCATGAGCCATCTCAATGTTCTTGATTTGCTCAAATGTTCTTTCATCCAAAGCATCATGGATGGCACTAAGAGCAATGTCATTATTTTGGAGTAGTATTTCTTCGGCGGTAGTGGGAGCCTCTTCATTTTAATCTCAATCTTTGTCTCTACCACTTTCCAAACATTCCTATTGATTGACTTGATATAAGTTGTTATCTTAGCCTTCCAATAGGGATAGTTGGAGCCATCAAATTGGGGTGGCTTCTTTGTGTTGTTGATTTGAGCCACCCCAACCTATATGGCTAGAGGGGGGATAGTTGGACCTTTCAAATTGGGTGACCTCGGCTCTGATACCACTTGAAAGGTCCTAATGGCTAGAGGGGGGATGAATAGCCTAATAAAAATTTCTACAACAACACTTAACAAAAGGTTAGACAATTATGAGGCGAAGCAAGAGTTGCGCTAGCCTACTCAAAATGCAAGCCACCTACCACAATTCTAGTTTAGATAGTATCTATTCACACAATAGCTATGACACTACACTATGTTAGTGAGCTCTCAAAGGCTAACTAAAGAGCCACACCAACCTAGCAAGCAAGCTCTCACAACTAGCTACACTAAAGAGCTTGACAACTAGTTTGCGGTAATGTAAAGAGAGTGATCAACAAGGTTATACCGCCATGTAGATGGAGGAACCAATCAATCACAAGGATGAATAACAATGAAAACCAATCACCTCGGAATCAAAGGATGAACACAATGATTTTTACCGAGGTTCACTTGCTTGTTGGCAAGCTACTCCTTGTTGTGGTGATTCACTCACTTGGAGGTTTACGCGCTAATTGGCTTCAGACGCCAAACCCTCAATAGGGTGCCGCACAACCAACACAAGATGAGGATCACACAAGCCATGAGCAATTTACTAGAGTACCTTTTTGGCGCTTCGCTGGAGAAAGGTCAAGAACCCCTCACAATCACCACGATCAGAGCCGGAGACAATCACCACCCTCCGCTCGACGATCCTCACTGCTCCAAGCCATCTAGGTGGCGGCAACCACCAAGAGTAACAAGCGAATCCCACAACGAAACACGAACACCAAGTGCCTCTAGATGCAATCACTCAAGCAATGCACTTGGATTCTCTCCCAATCTCACAAAGATGATGAATCAATGGAGATGAGTGGGAGGGCTTTGGCTAAGCTCACAAAGTTGCTATGTCAATTAAAATGGCCAAAAGTGTGAGCTTCAACCGGCCATGGGGCTTAAATAGAAGCCCCTACGAAATAGAGCCGTTGTACCCCTTCACTAGGCACAGCGCGGGGTGACCGGACGCTCCAATCCGATCGACCGGACGCTGGCCCTTAGGGTCCGGTCACGTGATTCACGCCACGTGTCCCCTGCTTCAAATACTATTCGTCAGATTTCAACGGTCATCTGTTGACCAAACACAGCAGCTCAATGTGATCGAACGTTGAGCCCAGCATCCGGTCGTTTCTAGTAAGCATCTAGAGACGACTTTCTTCGACCGGACACATCTGGTCATGCTTGACCAGACCCTACAAGCGTCCGATCACTCAGTGACTTTTCTCTGCGCTGCTCAACAATACGACCGAACACACCCTACCAGCATTTGGTCACTGAGCGACCCAGCGTCCGGTTGTTTGACCGACGCCAGCGTCTTTGCTGTTACAACTGACCGGACACATTGGTTCCTCAGAGACCAGCGTTTGGTCACCTTGTGACCAGCAAGACTAACTCCTTTTCACTTCTAACTTCTTCACCCTTGCTTGAATGTGCCAACCACCAAGTGTATCATCTTGTGCACATGTGTTAGCATATTTTCACAAGGGTGTTAGCATTCCACTAGATTCTAAATGCATATGCGATGAGTTAGAGCATCTAGTGGCACTTTGATAACCACATTTCGATACGAGTTTCACCCCTCTTAATAGTATGGCTATCAAACCTAAATGTGATCACACTCTCTAAGTGTCTTGATCACCAAAACAAAATAGCTCCTATGGTTTATACCTTTGCCTTGAGCTTTTTGTTTTTCTCTTTCTTCTTTCCAAGTCCAAGCACTTGATCATCATCATGGTATCATCATCATCATGCTATGATCTTTATTTGCTTCACCACTTGGAGTGTGCTACCTATCTCATGATCACTTGATAAACTAGGTTAGCACTTAGGGTTTCATCAATTGACCAAAACCAAACTAGAGCTTTCAAGTAGTTAGATAGATGTATTTTTATTTTAAGAGTTGTTGTTGCCGTATTACTAAGTGTTGCATCATTATTCATGTATATAGATCATGAGTTGATAGAGTTCGTGCCCATGGATGAACAGGATTATGAAGAGGTCATTGAGGAGTACGAGGAGGAGATCCTCATACTGGAGGGAGGCCAGAGCCTTTTGGTGCTGACTTTGCTGACCCACCGCCTACCCAAGGCAAGCCCTAGTGCATAACCCATATTTTGTGATCACTAAATATATATATGAGGTTGTGTCCTGTGGCCAACGAGGCATAGCTTGGTTACACTTTTTCCCTGTCTGTGTCATTTAAGGACTAGCCATTGCAATGGACACTAGGCAAGTCACAGATCTATTATCCCGAGCACATACTTGGGTATGGGCGTAGGGAAGACTTGTTGCTCTCTTGTCTTGTATCTAGCTCTTTCCGGACCGACTGATTGGAGGTGGGGATGGTGGAGGTCCTTGCACTGCACTAAGTCTAGGACTCAGGAGTGGGGCCTTGGAGTCCAAGTTTGAATGGAGACCTGAACACCCAGGACAAGAGGGTGATAGGTTAGTCCTGCTTGTGCCTAGGGGTATAAGCGGGGCGTGTGTTTTTGGGGTACCCAGCTGGGCACATTGGTTTGTGAATCATCGCTGAGTCAGTACGACTTGTCTTAACTCTAGCAGCGTAGTAAGAACTGAAAGATGAAGGTGATGAAATGGAACTGATTGCTCAACTCTTGCTTAAAAGTAGAACAGGTGCTAATATAGACTGGCTAGATAATAAATTAATACGGCTGGTAATAATAACATAAATAAGGACTCACTATTAGCATTGCTTTCTGCAAAAAGAAAACCAGCAAACCATGAAGCTTTGCATATCCCTTGGAGTCGAGAAATTATTCCCACTAGACGGATAAGTCTTGCGAGTACATTGTGTACTCAGGGTTTATTTACCCTTGTTGTAGGTAATACATGAGGAGTACCTTTGTGTGGAGGATTCTTCTAGTGGGCATAGATGGAATCCTTGCTTACTATCGCTAGCTGTTTTCTCGATGTTTATCTTCATTCCGCTGTTTATTATTCCACACTCTGACATTTGGTAATGTAATAATGTAATTTTTAAGAACTGCTGATATATGAAATGGATAAGTATTATAACTCGTTCTCGTTATTGGATCCTCGAGAAAAATGTGGATCTTTTGGGCTCTCCCTTGGGGTGTGCCCGACGGATATCGCCTGATGTAGCTTGCTTACGGGGTGCTTAGTGTCTGGTGAAAGACGGACTCTTCCGTAAGTGGGTTATTTAGGGCGGTTCTGCCACATTAACAAACTTGCCAACTAGAGTGCGTGGCTGTTCAGCTACTTGGTGCTGTGGACGCTGGCTTGGTCTTTTTGCGGTATGATAGAACCGCCCAATTTATACAAGATCAAGTATGGCTGTCCTCGCTAACACATTGACACGCGCATCCATACTATAGCACGCCGTATGGACGATGAAAGTAAAAATTGCAATAAAGTACATCCCCCAAAGTTAGTACTTAGATAGCCACCTAATAGTCCTTAACTGGGCATAAAGGAGGATGTCGCTAGCATAGTGTTGTAAATTAGTTTTGACAAATTTGCCTGTAGCTAAAATTTTAGTCAAAATAGGCTTTTTAAAACAAAACTTTGTTTTGAAAACTAAGTACATGACAGTATTATGCTTAATCTCGCTCTGATACCAGCTGTGACAGAACCGCCTAATTTATACAAGATCAAGTACGGCTGTCCCCGCTAACACGTTGACACGCGCATACTCTCACTTATATAAACCCAGTAGTCCGCCGAGTGTCACGCAGGACCTCAGTAAATCAACATCACAACCAAGATCGTGTGATTAAGCAAATACACATTACATACGTAGAGTCGCAGCGGGAATAATATTACAAATTGTTTCACAAATAATAGTATAAGTTTGGATTTCAAAACCGATTAGTGAAAACAACATAACTTTCAAATGATTACATTAATATAAGCTCCAAATATGTTGCTAGCATAAGTGACATCCTTAGATAAAAGCATATAGATGAGAATAAATATAGAGTTACTGAGCCCACCGGCGGTTAACCACCATCTTCAGCAGGCCAAAACCTTACCTGCAACATGGTGGGATAAACCCTAAGTACTCGAATGTACTCAGCTAGACTTACCTATCATAAACCAGAAATAAAATTGACTCCAAGGAGTATGCAAGGCTTTATAAGTGGAGGTAGCTTGACAACATTTTGCATAAAAAGCGATTAACTCAATTATACAATTATAATTCTGTCATCAAGTTAATTAGAACTATCCATCTCTAGATTAGCAACTATCCTTTACCAAACATGTGGTATATCATTTTAATAGCATACAATAGTAACCATAGCAGGTATAGTAATTCCATGTTTATCCGAACCATCACATTCCATAATCCAATTACTACGATGTTGGGACTAGCCAAGTTTCTCACTATCTGGGAGAGGCGGCGATTCGAATCGATTTCAACCAGCTGGGAATTTATTACTAACACAAACCCCGACAGACCAGATCATTAGTCGCCTTAGGTCACCTTTGGTATAACTCAGGTACACATTTTGTGGGTCCGTACAGCGCCGCACAATCTGGGACACCAAATGCCAGGACATTCAGGCCTAGCCTGCCCTTGGGCTCAGTCTGATTGCCCCCCGCAAGGAGCGCACAACAGAACGGGGCTCAGCCTGAGTTGAGCTACTCGGCTTCGTGGTCGGAATGAGTTATCCGACCAGCTAAGTGATAGGCATGCATTCAATCTTGTCAGAAGTGCCAACAATGGTACGGTCCTTAATCGGCACAGATGGATAAGTCTTGCGAGTACATTGTGTACTCAGGGTTTATTTACCCTTGTTGCAGGTAATACATGAGGAGTACCTTTGTGTGGAGGATTCTTCTAGTGGGCATAGATGGAATCCTTGCTTACTATCGCTAGCTGTTTTCTCGATGCTTATCTTCATTCCGCTGTTTATTATTCCGCACTCTGACATTTGGTAATATAATAATATAATTTTTAAGAACTGCTGATGTATGAAATGGATAAGTATTGTAACTCGTTCTCGTTATTGGATCCTCGAGAAAAATGTGGATCTTTTGGGCTCTCCCTTGGGGTGTGCCCGACGGATATCGCCTGATGTAGCTTGCTTACGGGGTGCTTAGTGTCTGGTGAAAGACGAGCTCTTCCGTAAGTGGGTTATTTAGGGCAGTTCTGCCACATTAACAAACTTGCCAACTAGAGTGCGTGGCTGTTCAACTACTTGGTGCTGTCAACGCTGGCTTGGTCTTTTTGCGGTGTGTATGTCTTGCCGACAAAAGTGTCCACAACATCATCAACAACAACAACAACAATAACAACATAGCCTTTCAGTCCCAAGTAAGTTGGGACAAGCTAGAGTTGAAACCCACCAAGAGGCCCAAGTCATGGTTCAGGCACATATTTGCATTAATTAATTTAGTTAACAGGTGAAGTTGTATTTCCTTTTTTTTCTCAAACACGCAAGAGAGCTGTGTGTGTCATCATTTAAAGAAGGAAGAGAAAGGATACAGAGAAAACCATCCAAACACTATGCGCTACATATGCTAGGTAATTATAATAAACACACATAGACATTAAACCTGGGAGAGAGACCTAGATTAGCCCCATGACCAAGTTCTTGAGATCCCTGGCCTTGGCAGCACACCAGACAGTTCCTTCCTTAGCCACCACCATAATCACAGATCGATTGGTATTAGAGCAAGTATAATAACATTTTTTAGCCGGCTAGGAGGAGTCCACATCGACACGGAAAAGGGCCACGTCGGAGATAGATTACAGAGTGAGCGTTTCCCATCTCGCCCGCCTGCAGCTCATGGTCTGAGAAAAAATTTATTTCTCGCAGCCATCTACCAGCTCGCTATCAGCGAGAAGCCAACGCTTTGCTCTCCCGTCTCTCCCCTTCCTGATCCCGTGCTCCACACCATCTCTCTTGGTGCCAAATCGGCATGCTCTCCCGCCAAATTGCTTCCCCACGCACCAGATTGGTTGTTTGCGTGCCAAATCGAACGATTTAAGCCTCAATTCCTCCCCAATCGACCTCTCTCCCAAACCCTAGACACCACACTGACCGGCCGCCGCCGTTGCCTGTGCGAGATGAGTAAGAAATCGAAGAGAACCTCTACGCCAGCTCCTATGGAGATTCCCCGGGCACTCAGCCCGTTCAACCAGCATCCATCCCTTCCATGTTCAGACCCAGCATATGGTGTCCGCCTCGCCCGCCGTAGTGTTTGCCTCCTTCATCCGCACCATACTGGTTCGGTGGTGGCATACAACAACCAGGCATGGCAGGTTCATCAGCTCAGCAACCAGGCATGGCTGGTACGTCAACTCAAGGGCTTGGTGGACACCTGCTATTGCTGGTATCGGTGGCTCAAGGCATTCTTGGCCTACGGCTGACAGTCAAGAAGATTCTGATGTGCTAGTATGGTACGTGATCCATTCTTGATTAATATTGTTTTGTGGCCCTTTTAAGTATTCTTAGTTATTTAATTTTGTACTAGTCTATTTTGCTCTGTAATTAGATGGCTTATATTTCATATGAGAGACTTCTGCAACAAAAATGATGCATATTTTTTCTAGCAATATTTGTGGTGTTTCTTATCTAGCCTAGATGTCTACGCGATCCCTCATGGTCTGATCAGGAGATTAGTTAGTTTATATTTATTTTTGGCAGGGCTAATCTAGTACACAAGAATTCAGTATTCATATTTATTTTTGACAGGGGATTAGATTCTCACCCTCCTGGTGGTTTTGTTAATATGTTGAAGAGCACACCACAAGTTGCAAGCAATAGGACTGCATCATAGGCAATCCATATTGACAGTGACAACAATGATGCTGATCACAGTAGGTCTGAAAAGTGCTTGACATGGACAAAAGAGGAGGATCTTAAATTGGTAAGTGTTTTTTTAATTAAAAGGCATTATGCGTTACATTGCTAGCACACACATCAATTGACATCTATTAATAATGTTGCAGGTTAGTGCTTGGCTGATGAATTCAAATGATCCCATCCAAGCCAATTATAAGAAGAATGATCAGTACTGGAATGGTGTTGCTAAAGGTTTTAACAGAACCGTCCCAAAAAATCGAGTCAGATCAGCTAAGCAAGTAAAGGATCATTGGTGGAGAATTAAGCTAAGGGTTGGTTGGTTTTGTGGTAACTGGAAGGAGGCTGATTCTATGTGGGGTAGTAGTGAATCAGAAGATGATGTAATGAAGAAGGCACTGGCAAGTTACGAAGAAGATCACAAAAAAAATGATCCATTTGCGTATAGGCATTGTTGGGAAGTTCTTTCCAAGGAACCAAAATGGGAAGCCTATTTGGAATGCCTTAAAGATCTAGAGCCAGAGAAGAGAAAGTTTAGTGTTGATGAGGAAGTGGAGCAGCAGTTCTCTCTGGATGATGTTAGAGATGAACGACCAATGGGGGGTAGGAAAGCTAAAGAGCTATGCAAGAAAAAGAAAAAGGACCAGCCTTCTATAATAGATATTGAAGATGAGCTTCATAGCTTTTTAGATGCTCAAAAAGCTGCAAATGAAGGGCGTACAGAGATGTTAGAAACACAAAGGCGTGTGTCAAGTGAGAAGCTTGAATCTCGGAGACTTGCTCACCTTGCAGCAAAAGAAAACAAGGAGGCAATTATGCTAGAAACATATCGATCGTTACTGACGCAAGACACAACTGGAATGGATGAAAATGTGAAAGCCGAGCATGTGTTGGCATTGAGGTGCCTGAGGGAGAGCTTATTTAAAAAAATGACTAAGGTATTCCTTACGGTTCCATTTATTATACTAAATGATTAGTATGCTGAAAATATGGACTGTTAGCATGCAGGTCAGATACCCATACACGTAGTCAATACTCCAGATAACCATACTACAATTAAATTGCACGTAACTACAATGCAGCGCAGAACTACAACACGTATCAGAACACTATATAATCCCCTCATCTTTCTATTCTGGCTGCAAAACTGAGTTTCTCTCCTCGTGCTCTCTGATCTTCCTACTCAGCCCAAACCATGTCAGATTCATACTCATACTCAGATGATTCTGATGAGCTAGCCCCTTCCAAAATCCTTGAAAAGCATGTTGCCGAGCAGAGCGTCCTCGACTCCTTTGCTAGGAGTCTTGCAATGAAGTTCAAGGCTGCCTTCTCGGGTGGGGTACCTCAGCGACAATATGGTCCTAGAAAGAGCATCCGGAGAGATCATGCAGGTGCCCATGAGCGTCTTATAGCGGACTACTTTGCTGAAGAACCACTCTACCCTTGAGAGTATGTTCCGTACTAGATTTCGTATGAATAGGCATCTCTTCCTAAGAATTGTGGATGCTGGCTTATGGCAGCCTTGTTCTTACTGTATACACAGTCCTAACAATGCTTGCACAGCTCCCAAGCAACAAGGGTAGTGTTGAGGCCTTTTGTGAATTGCTTGTCGGCTCCCAAGCAATAAGGACGAAATTATACTTCCTCTCAATGACTCTCATTTCCATTAATGTAGTTTTGATGCTTGAGTTAGACTTTGGATTGTCGTGTACCTTAAGTTTGTGCCTGTTTTACATTTTGCCCACTTGCATTTCCCCGGTTCATGACTCCCTATTTCCTACTACTTTACTAAGGCCCTTTTTGGATCTCCTAAGAAAAATGAGAATGAGACCCAAAACTTGGATTCTAGAATCCAACTATCTACCCAAACCTTTGTATTTGCAGATTCTCACAGCCATTGAGATCAGAACACCCCTCATTTTTTTTATCTAGAATTCAGATTCTACATCACTATGAGAATGAGATCCAAACAGGGTATAAGTTGGGTACTTGGGTTTGAAGTAACTATTGGTATTCTCAAATCATGAATATCCTTGATCCCAATACAACCTGAAGCAACTCAGTAATGTTTGTCTTAGGGCAGTCCCAATGGTGTATTGATGATGGTTTCTATCCTCATTAAATGACTTACCACGTAGGCAAAACGCTGACATGGCAACGTAATTAATGAAGAAAGAGAGCAAAAATCCTAGAAATAGTTTCCTCATGAAGAAATCAGGTCTTCTCTTGATCCAATGCACCAAGAAACCATGAAATCGTCATTGGGGAGAAACCACAAGTTTCTAGGGGCTCATGCCGCACTTCCATTGGAGGAAGAAATAGAGTTGGGAGAGAGAAAGAGAAAATAATTATTACTCATAGAAATCATGGGTTGGAAAGCAGTATTTTTTGTGCGGTATCCTATGTTATAGAAACTATTAGTTTCTTTCATTAGGACTGCCCTTATGAACTATTTGTCAAGGAACTCTGAAAGAAAGCACAGAAAGCCAACAACATCTGGTGGAGGCTGAGTGGCCTGCTGGGTGACCGAAACCAGCAGGCCATGTACATACTGCTCCAGGCGCTGTTCACAGTGGCAACAATGGCCCTGACCGTCCCTATATTCCTCTCCTACCGGATGCACGTGGTGTTCCTGATACTCAAGGTGTGTGCGTCGACATGGAATGGTGGTAGCTTGCCTCGACAAGTAGTACAGAAGCAGCAGAAGAAACTGGACATGAAGCCCATCGAACAGGGGAGCTCGACACAAGGTGCGCCAGGTGATGATAGAAAACGGATCGGATACGGACGGATATCACCGATATTACATTTGTTTTTATATTTATGTCCGGATTTGGATTCGAATACGGACAGTGTCAACTATGTCGGATAGGATACGATTGGATATTGACATCATAAATATGCGATTTGAGTATTCAGATACGGATACGGTATCGGATGTTGGATATCCGGACTCGGATACGGACAGATCTCAACCCCTCTAAACGGATTCGGTTTCGAATACGGTCGGAAAATATCCGTACCGTTTTCATCCCTAGTAACCACCACCAGCACACACACCTGAGGAGCAAATCCAGGGGTGAGGAAATTGAAGCTGGATGTGTAAAATTAGATTTTGCTGTTTACTGATGCAACCTTTGTTTTTACTGACTGTTCTTTGTATTGGAATTTTTTTCGTTAGCTCTGCTTGAGTTGTGAGTTGTGACATCTATAGGTTTAGGTTGAACGATATGGGGTGAGAGATGATGCGTGCCCATGCTCTCTCGGGCTAGGGCAAAATTAAGTTGAGATGTTTTCCTTTTCTGTAGGAGTTTTGTTTTCGCTGTGGCCGTTGTGAATTGCGTGTAGCTTTTGCATTGTTCGCTTGAAGATGATGTTTAGGTCATTAGGTGACACCAGACCATGGCTGGTGTAGAATCATGTGAATTTGCTACGTGCAAGAAAAGGTTCCTGGAAGATGCCCTGCAAATGCAAAGGGTGACCACCTGTGTTGACTGGGACCAAGTCAATTGGTAAACTTATTGTATGTTTTTTTTGGCTGGTAAAAAATGATGCACAGAAGAGTAAAGATACTGGATTCTCTTTATTTTCTTACTGTTCATGATAAGTACCGCGTGCCGCGGAGGAACGGGTCCAGAACGCATGATCCCGTGACGAGAACTTGGGGTGTTATTAGTCCAAAAAAAACTTGGGTGTTATTTCACAACAGGGGAACATAAATATTTCGAAACATGGACGTTCATGGAACGTGGCTATGTTCCAGTTCTCAGGTTGCTAAGCAGGAAAATTCAACCAGCCCTTCAAAATTTGGCTTTCTACTCCCACAAATGAGACGTCCCTTGTTCAGATTCTAGCCCTCATTTCTATCTGCACTCCAATTGAACTCTCATTTCAGACTTCTTATTTTCTCTCACAACAATTTTGTATGGCTATTTTCTCTCACAACAATTTTGTACGGCTAAATATGGAAGGAATTATTTTTTTAGATAATTTGGAACTATTATCTTTTGATTTATCACTTAAAACGTCTATATATTTGAACTGTCGCTCTTCCAACGGCTACAAACCAACGGTCGCTCTTCCAACGACTATAAATCAAACGGTCGCTCTTCCAACGGCTATATTGCAAGTGCTTTATCTCCAACTCATATATTTTTTGGTCTCTATATATGTATGGCCATTCCCTTTGCTAAACCAATTCCGACATTGTGTTGCTTCTTGTCCACTAAAAATGAGTCGTCTCTCCTGACTAGATTCATCTTCCTTGTCTGATAATGGTGACGACGATCATGAGGAAACCCTTACCGCATTACATCAAGCACACATTCAATACCAAGCTCTCCATGCTCCACGACGGGGAGGTTCTGTACCTGGGCGTCAGTACATTCATCGGGATAGAGAAAGTGACATTGAAGGTTGTACAACGACTATTTCTCCGAAAATCCAACCTATGGGCCACCTTTCTTCCGGCGCAAGTTTGCTAATTGTCTATTAATTTTTATCTACCTTCTTTATCCATATTCCTATGTCCATGTTTACTTAGTTTGGATCAGAGTCCCTTAGATGTGGGGGACGAGGAGGGAGGAATGAGGCGCCTTCATCTGTCGGGGGCAGATAGGAGATAGGTTGGAGAAGGTTTTCGCATTTTGAACTTTCAAAATGACATGAGGGCTCAGATAAAAGGATTGGTTGGAGCTGCCCTAAGGCCTAGAATCCTGGCTTGACCAGGTACTATTGTTCATCACAGGCATACGTCACCGTGATGAGCTAGGCAGCTTACATCGTGTTGCATTAAACCAATCGTGACCGTAATAGAAATTTCCAGTGAATTCCAATACGAGCCTGCTCGGCTATATAAACATGGCAGCGTTGCGTCCCAAGAGATTTTAGTTTTCCTTAATTTTGAGTCTCTTTTATACTACTGTTACATACCATGTGTTCCCTTTTCCATTTCCTAAGATACTACACCAGTACACCACAGCCTCCTGCGATCGGAACCGTGTGATCGATCGTGGTCACAATGTGGGTGTTCACAGGGCCACCGTCATCCGTGCTGGCCGCCCTAGCGCTGGCGCTGTTCCTGCTCAACTCGAGCATCGCCATGCGCCGCGCTCTAGGCCACGGCGACACCTAGGTGGCAGCGTTCGTTGCGGCCGCCACGATGCTTGTGACCGCTCTCCTCGCCACGGTGCACACGCACAAGCGAGGAGAGGCGCCGGGGCCTATTCAAGGCCGTGGTGTGGGCTCAGTCTGCGGCGCTCACGGCTATTTTCGCGCACCGTGTCACCGCCGCGCTCGTGCAGGCCCCAGCCATGGCTTGCCTGGTTTGGACAATGGCCGGCACCACGATAGCCGGAGGGTTCTTCTGCCTCTTTCTGCATGGTCGGGATGACACTGACATCGTCGCTGGTGACCGTGATGCACGACGAGCGTAGCGCGCATCGTTACTGTCATATAGCTGAACTGTAGTAGTAGTAGTAGTAGTAGTAGTAGTAAAAGTAGCTACTTCAAACAGATCCTTGAGTCCTTGTTACCACATATAGGTCCCGTTCGGATGGTATGGTTCTTGAGGAATTTGAATAGTTTTGAGGAATTTTAGAGGAATTTATGAGAGAAAAATACTATTCTGGATGAAAAAAAGCGGATCAAGCTGAATTTAAGGGCACGTGAACAGGACCATATAGTGCTAATAAATACATTGTGTGATTCGTTGGTATTGCCTTCTTTGGTTGTTGTTCTGGCTGATCACCGAGTCTTATGCCCTTTGAAAATTTAATGTAGACTGACCATGCTCGTGCTATATCCATGTTGTGCGGCTGGTCCGGGGCCCTCGCTCGTGAACCACACTCACCCACGGGCCCATAGTCATAAAGTTTCTGGGTTAACGCGGTCAAGGTACGGGATCGTGGAATGCAGGGCACGCTACTTACATAGATTTTTACACTTCGGGTTGAAAATGAACTCGTGAACCTAAGTCGGGGTCGACGAACCCATGTCGAGGGTTGAAGACATCAAACCCATTTTATGTGACTGCATCCTCCTACCTACAGATAAGATCACCGAAACAAATCATGTAAGGATGAGAACAGAAATGAAACATATGATTTATTAGGGCTCAATTTTTATATTTTACTGTGTTTGGGGTAAGACAGAGATGAAAACAAAAACAACATTTAAGTAAATGATAACGGTTTGCATCGTTTTCGACCGTTTTAGCAATTTACTACTCTATCCGATTCAATTTGTAGGTCATTTTGTTTTTTCTAGATACATAACTTTTACTATGAATCTAAATATATCGTATATCTAGGTACGTAGCAAAAGTTATATATATCTAGAAAATCCAAAACAAACTATAATTTAGGATAGAGGGTCGTACTGCTATTTTGAACCAAAAATTTCGGATGATATTATACATTTTTCTTTTCCTATCCTACACTCCCATAGTTCTATGCTATTTGAACATATCACCTATATAAAGTTTGTATCCATTACGTTTGAAGATCTTCATTATACCCTAGCAGATCGGGGGAGGGGAGGGGCCGCGCCGCGGCTTGTCGGGGAGGGGCGGAGCCACGCCATCAGCGGTCGGTGGAGGGGCGGGGCCGTGCTGCCACAGCTCGAGGAGGGGCGGGCCACGCTGCCATGGGTCAGGAAGGGGCAGGGCCGCACCGTCACCGCAGCTGGTCGGGTAGGGGTGGAGCCACGCCGTCAGCGGTCGGTGAAGGGGCGGGGCTGCACCGCCACGGCTCGGGGAGGGGCGGGCCGCACCGTCGCCGGTCGGGGAGGGTCGGGCCGCGCCGTCGCTGGTCGAGGAGGGCCGGGGGGCAGGTTGCTAGGTGACGGCCGCGAGCTCCAAGTCACCGTCGGCATCCCCGCACGTGGTCCAAGGCGTGGCGACGCGCACTCCAGGGGTAGCCGCTGCGCTCCACGGGCGGTGGGCCGTGCTCCAGGTGGGGCGGCGTGTGGTAGGGGCTAGTGGTTAGGGGTGGATGGGCATTAGGGTTTGGAGGATTATATATGGCCTGGGAAGGTTGGGCCTAGTGGGTCGGTGAGTGGGGCACATGGTTCAGGCTTTCAATAACTATTGGCGGGTGACTGGTGGACAGTACTGATGATGACTACCAGGACATTCCTCAGATGCCTCCACGATGACATGATCATGAGGTCGGTAGCTCCAGTTCAGCTCCACCTGCACCATAGACAGACCTCGCTCTACTTGCTATGCTTGAGCGGATGAGGCAGGATCAGGCTCGCCAGGCCTAGGAGACCGCTACTACATTTGCATAGTTCCAGGCCAGACATGATGAGTTTCAGCGATAGCAGCAGGCAATCCAGCAGCAGTAGCAGGCTATACAACAGTAGCAGCAGTAGGCCATGCATCAGCAGCAGCTCCTCATGCAGCAACAGTTACTCGGATTTATGCAGCATGTTGTATCTGCTATTGGAGCTCCACCGCCACAGCATACACCTCAGCTTGGTCAGCCTGCCACCACTTCACAGACTCTAGTTGTACAGCCTAGTGGGCTTTAGAGTCAGGGACATACTGCTACTCAGTTTGCTTCACCTACAGAGCAGGTGTCCTAGTGGTTTGCCTCGCCAGTGCCAGCCCTGTAGTTCACACCTTTTCAGACGGGCTTCACACTGGCTCAGACTTCCTCGCTGCTTGTGCTAGATACTACAGTCTCTAGGAGCCTTGGTGCTATCTTCAGTGAGTTGATAGGGCAGCCTACTCCACCATATCTACATGTCACAGGTCCTTCCATAGTTGCACCTATTACTAGGACTACTGAGACGCTCCCTTCTTCAGTTGCATCATTAGAGCCGCCTACTACAGTCATACCTGTAGAGTCATAGGCCACACCAGTCCCTGATCCAACCCAGATCGCTTTAGCATCGCTTCCAGCTATAGAGGGTCAGACATCTCAGAGCTAAGGATCAGATGATGATGGCACATAGTTCCAGCTCACTCCTCGTACCTCAGCGCCCGACTTGTCCACTGCAGCCCCGCCGACCGACCCTTAGGTTTTGGTGTTTGATGCCAAAGGGGGAGAGGGACCGAGTATGTTAGACTTAGGGGGAGTGACTTATCTAGGGGGAGTTTAGCTTATCTATTATATTTGGTTTTTATGTGTGATACACTATTATGCAATGTGTTTACTTTCATGCATCGAACTATATTTATGTGATAGTGATATCTACATGATCGTGATAGTTATGTGATATGTGGCATGTGTGCTCTCTACTTTGAATTATTTATATGTCATATCACTTGTGTAATGCTCATTTGTTTTGCTTTCGCATTTTACTCCGATGCAAATGAACTTTATTACTTGTACTCATGCTTATTTCATATCTTTTGAGTACATCATGTTGGCTTGGATCATATAAGCTTGCCTAACTCTTTTGTTCTTATTGTAAAAAGCTTATATGAACCAAGCATGTTGAAAACCTCATCTCTTTCACATACTGAAGGTGGTATTGTCATCAATCACCAAAAAGGGGGGGATTGAACGCATCTAGGCCCCTAGTTGAGTTTTGGTGATTAATGACAATACGTGATTACTATGACTAACATGTGTTTTGCAGATGCAATTAAGTTAGGTCACGGTAATGGCAATTGATTGGGCAATCATGGTTGTCATGCCCCTACGATGGAAAACATTTTGGTTTTCAAAGGATGGAGACAAGGTTAAGGATGGACTAGTTCTAAGTGTCATTTGGTGTTGAGGAGACACTTAGAGTAGTTTAGGACTTTGTTTTTCCTTTGGCCATACTATTAAGGGGGTTATGGATGGGTAGCTTGACCTAGGTGAGTCTAGTGGGTTAGGTGTGGTGCACACTTGCTAAATCTAGCACTAGGTAGCTCCTAAATAGCCCTTAGATCAATTGGAGCAAACTTCATTCATGTATGATTGAGAGTTGGAAGTGAATGGAGGGTCAAATGCTGACCGGACGCTGGCGCAGAGTCCGGTCAGTTCATTTGATCAAGGTGAAATCATCTGGTACGATCGGACGCTGTGTGCCAGCGTCCGGTCGACTCCAGTAAGGTTCCAGAGAGGGAAAATCGTGACCGGACGCGTCCGGTCACAACTTAAACACTGGGTTTCGGGGAGAACTGACCGGAGCGTCCGGTCAACTTGACCAGAGTGTCCGGTCATCCCGCAGAGGCACATAACGGTTCGTTTTTAACCGGTTGTATAAATACTTCCTCCATTCGTGTGAGGGGGTACTTTTGCTCATTCCAATAGCTGAGAAACACCCTTGAGAGTGCCAAGAAGAGCAAGGTCCTAGTGAGATGATTCAGATTTGAGAATTCAAAAGAGAGCCCTCATTAGTGAAACCAAGAGTAGCAAAGTGTACATCCACCCTTCTCATTAGGCTTGTCGTGGTCAAGTGAGAGTTCGTGCTTGTTACTCTTGGTGATCGCCATCACCTAGATGGCTTGGTGGTGATTGGGAGCTTGGTGATCATCCAATGGAGCTTGTGGATGACCCAACTCAAGTTGTAAGCGGTTGTGGGTGATTCACCACGATGGAGTGTCGAAGAATCAACCCATAGAGAGCACTTGATCCTTGCGTGGATCATGGGGGAGCTACAACCTTGCGTGGGTGCTCCAACAAGGACTAGTGGGGAGTGACGACTCTCCGATACCTCGGCAAAACATCGCCGTGTTCCTCCTTCTCTCTTTACTTTGAGCAATTCAATTCTTATCTTTACATTCATAGAATTGCCATGCTAGAGTAGGATTGGAACTTAGGTTGCAAGACTTTTTTGTGCGGTAGAACATTAGAAACACTTTCTAGGCATAAGGGGTGAAGTTGGGTTAACCGTAGGGTTTAATTATTGTAAAGAAATTTAGAATTAACCCAATTTATCTCCCCTCTTGGGCATCTTGATCCTTTCAATTGGTATCAGAGCCTCGTGCTCACATATTTAGGCTTAACCGCCTAAAGAAAGATGTCTCACGAGGATGGACCTCCTCCTATCTTTGAGGGGGATGACTTTCCTTATTGAAAAATCCACATGGAGGCGTATTTAAAAGCTCTAGATATTGGAATACTTAGAGCTGCCTCACAAGGATTCCCAAAACCTCGGGATCCCACGCACCTACAAGGCGATGAGGTAAATTATGAAAAATGGAATGCAAAGGCTAGAAACACCATCTTTAGTGGCCTTGGCAAAGATGTGTTTAATCGGGTGAGGAACCACAAAGACGCCCATGCACTATGGTCGGACATTTGTGCGCTCCATGAGGGAACAAAGAGCGAGCATGAGGAATGCTATCATCTTGTCATGAAAAAGCTAAATTCTTTTGAGGTACTTCCTAAAGAGAGTGCTAATGAAATGTACTCACGCTTGAATGTTCTTGTAGAGGAAGTCAATGGGCTTAGACTTACTCAAATGCAACCATCTGACGTTGTAAGAAAAATCTTGAGTGTCCTCCCCATTGACAAATATGGGCATATTGTGACCATGCTTCATCAAGGTGATCTTTCCACCGCTACACCAACACAAATCTTGAAAAAGATCAATGCTCATGAGATGTACATGCACATCACACCACAAGATGGCTCATCCTCTACTAAGAAGAAAGACAAGGACTTAGCATTCAAAGCTAGCCAAGAGAAGGGCAAAGCAAGGCTTGAGTATAAGAGCTCAAGTGATGATGAAATTGATGATGCAAGTCTTGCTCTCATGGTGAGAAGAACCACCAAGATGCTAAAGAAACTTAACAAGAGTGGCATCAAGTTTGATGGCAAGAAAAAGAAGTTCTTCACTAGCAAAAGAAGGAAGCCAATCTTAAAGATGGATTGCTACAATTGTAGAGAACTTGGTCATCTCACACATTAATCTACCAAGCCCAAGAAAGACAAGTACAAGAACAAGTACAAGGGCAAGAAAGATGACTCAAGCAATGAAGATGAAGATGAGAAGAAGAAAAATAAGCCATACAAGAAGAAAGATGGCAAGAAGAAGGACTTCCATAAGAAGAAGAAGAATGGGAAGGCATACATCGTCGGTGATTGGCTCATAGATATTGATTCATCAAGTTGCTCATCCAATGATGATAGTGATAATGAGAAGGTGTCCACCATTGTGATTGACTCTTCATCATCTTCACTGACACCACCGCTATCATCCTCTACACACCTATGCCTTATGGCCAAGGGTGAACAAAAGGTATCAAATGATGATGATAGTAGTGGTAATGATCATGCTAATAATGATGATAGTGATAGTGATAGTGATGATGATCAATATGACTCACCTTCATATGATGATCTTGTTAAATTGCTAAATCAATATACTAAGATCATTAGAAAGACTAGAGCTAAGAATGACAAGCTAGAAGCTAAGAATGATTCTCTTTTAGCTAAATGTGATATTGCCAAAAAGGCTAGTGTTGAGCTTAGAGAAGCAAATGAAGCTATGCCATCCAAACTCAAGGAGCTCAAATCTTCTAAGAAAGAGCTTAAAGATAAACATGATAAACTTAAGATGATACACAATGAGCTCATCACTAGCCACAATATGCTAAAAGAATAATATACTACTCTTAAGATTAATCATGATAATCTTGTCATTGCTCAAGAATTTTTATCCAATGAGCCACATAATGCTACTAACGGTGTTGTTAAGATTGATATAGCTACATCATGTGATGATTTGATCATTGAGAGCATTGAGCAAAGTTTTAGTAGCAAGGGCAAGCAAGTGGTTGAGACCAATAATTATGATGAGTATGTCAAGCTCAAGAATGATAATAAAAAGCTCAAGAAAGATCTTGAAGAGATCAAAACCTACAACACTATTGTGCTAGAAACTCTTGATCATGATGGTGATTTGATTCTTGAGAATGAGAAGCTCAAAGAAGAGAACAAGAAACTCAAGGAAGAGAAAAATAATGATGCACTCAAGGAAGAGAACAAGAAGCTCAAGTTGGAAAAAAAGCATCTCAAAATTGGATTGAGCAAGTTCACAAGAGACAAGCATCTTCAAAGTGAGCTACTAATGAACACCATCATGAAGATTGACAGAAGTGGCATTGGATATTTGGCAAATCAAGAGAAGAAGGCTCAAGCTCAACAACAACAACAACAACAACAACAAAAGTCAAAGCCAAAGCTAAAGAGGTGTTTTGAGTGTGGACAAGAAGGCCACTTTGTCCATGAGTGCCAAACTCCACCACCACAACCCTTGCCTAAGCATGCTAGACCTTTTGCTTTCAATGCTCATTACATGCTTAGAAAGGATTCTAGTGGAAAGATGAAAGTCATGTTCTTAGGACCTCCCAACAAGAATAGGCCTAAGAAAATTTGGGTAGCAAAGTCACTTGTTGAGAAGGTGAAGGGCCCTCAACAAGTTTGGGTTCCTAAAGCTTGATCTCTTGTGTGTAGGTGAACTACAAGACCGGTGCAAGTCATTGGGTTATTGATAGTGGTTGCACACAATATATGATCGGTGATCCTCGTATGTTCACCTCACTAGATGAAGAAGTAGATGGACAAGAAAGAATCACATTTGGAGATAATTCAAAGGGCAAGGTTAAATGATTGGGCAAAGTGGCAATATCAAATGATCATTTAATCTCAAATGTGCTATATGTTGCTTCATTGAGCTTCAACTTGCTATCCGTTGGACAATTGTGTGATCTTGGCTTTCAATGCCTATTTACCGAGAAGAAAGTGGTTGTATCCAAGAAAGATGATGATCAAGTGATATTTAAGGGATTTAGATACAACAACATATATCTAGTGGACTTCACCTCCGAAGATGCTAATTTGAAGACTTGCCCATTCACCAAAACAACACTTGGATGGCTATGGCATAGAAGACTTGCTCATATTGGGATGAGCTCACTTAAGAAGCTAATGAAGAATGATTTGGTGAGAGGGTTGAAGGATGTGAAGTTTGAGAAGGACAAGCTTTGTAGTGCATGTCAAGCCGGCAAGCAAGTTGCAAATACTCATCCAACAAAAGCTTTCATGTCAACCATAAGAGTGCTAGAACTCCTTCACATGGACTTATTTGGACCAACAACATACAAGAGTTTGGGAGAAAATCTTTATTGTCTTTTGATTATTGATGACTATTCAAGATACACATGGGTATTCTTCCTTCATGACAAATCCGAAGTTGCATCATGCTTCAAGAAGTTTGTCAAGAGAGCACAAAATGAGTTTGAAGTGAAGCTCAAGAAAATTAGAAGTGACAATGGTAAAGAATTTGACAACATAAACATAGAAGCCTATTGTGATGAAGTTGGGATTAAGCATGAGGTCTCTACAATATATACTCCTCAACAAAATGGTGTAGTTGAGAGAAAGAACCAGACATTGATCACACTAATAAGAACAGTGCTTGATGAGTACAACACTCCCGAAGCTCTTATGCATCCAACCATCTATTCCTTCAAAAGTTTCTTATCAAGACACCTTATGAGTTGCTCAATGGGAAGAAGCCAGACGTCTCCTTTAGGGTGTTTGGTTGCAAATGCTACATCTACAAGAAGCGGCAACACCTAGGGAAGTTTTAAAGATGTTGTGATATTAGTTTTCTTGTTGGTTACTCATCAAAGTCCAAAGCATATAGAATATTTAATCATGCCACTGGCTTGGTTGAAGAAACATATGATGTGGAATTTGATGAATCTAACGGCTCCCAAGGAGCACATAAGAATCTTGGTGATGTAGGTGATGAACCATTGAGGGAGGCCATGAAGAATATTCCGGTTGGAGACATCAAGCCTAATGATAAAGAAGATAATGTACAAGTGATCAATCCACCTTTTTCATCAAATGTGTCACAAGATGGTGATAAAGATGGGAGAGTAGAAAATGAAGACACTCATGTCTCCCATGAGCAAATGGTGGCACAAGCACATGATATTGATGCCCCACAATCTCCCCCTCAAGTGGTTGATAGAAGAAATTCACCTCTACTACAAGCTCATCCACAAGATCTTATCATAGGGAGTCCATCAAAGGGAGTAATGACTCGCTCTCAAAAGCTTGCTTTGTTTATTGAACATTACTCTTTTGTCTCTTGCTTTGAGCCTACTAAGGTAGAAGAAGCTCTTCAAGATCCAGATTGGATAAACGCCATGCATAAAGAGTTGAACAACTTCACCCATAATGAAGTGTGGACTCTTGAAGAGTGACCACAAGGTGCAAGAGTTATTGGAACAAAGTGAGTATTCCGCAACAAGCAAGATGATCAAGGCATTGTTGTAAGGAATAAGGCAAGACTAGTTGCAAAGGGGTTCTCTCAAGTTGAAGGTTTGGATTTTAGAGAGACCTTTGCACCGGTTGCAAGACTAGAAGCCATTCGTATCCTCCTTGCATATGCATCACATCATGAAATAAAACTATATCAAATGGATATGAAAAGTGCATTTTTAAATGGCTTTATTAATGAACTAGTCTATGTTGATCAACCTTCTAGGTTTGAAGACCTTAGATATCCTAATCATGTTTATAGGTTGTCCAAGACGTTATATGAGCTTAAGCAAGCCCCAAGAGCTTAGTATGAGCGCCTTCGAGACTTCCTCATTGAGAAGGGTTTTACCATTGGAAAGGTCGACACCACACTATTCACCAAGAAGCTTAATGGACATATCTTCATTTGTCAAGTGTATGTTGATGAAATCATCTTTGGATCATCAAATGAAGATTCTTGTAAAGAGTTTGGTGAATTGATGTCGAAGGAGTTCGAGATGTCAATGATTGGAGAGCTTACATTCTTTCTTGGTTTTTAAGTCAAGCAAATGAGAGAAGAAATTTTCATCTCTCAAGAGAAATATACAAATGATCTTCTCAAGAGATTCAAGATGGATGAATGTAAGCCAATCATGATACTAATGCCAACTAATGGACATCTTGACCTAGATGAGGGAGGTAACACGGTTGATCAAACTCTCTACCGCTCTATGATTGGTAGCTTGTTATATTTAACCGCAACTCAAGTTGTGAGTGGTTGTGGGTGATTCACCACGACGGAGTGTCAAAGAATCAACCCGTAGAAAGCACTTGATCCTTGCGCGGATCAAGGGGAAGCTACACCCTTGCGCAGGTGCTCCAACGAGGACTAGTGGGAAGTGACGACTCTCCGATACCTTGACAAAACATCGCCGCGTTCTTCCTTCTCTCTTTACTTTGAGCATTTACTTTGAGCAATTTAATTTTTGTCTTTACATTTATAGAATTGCCATGCTAGAGTAGGATTGGAACTTAGGTTGCAAGACTTTTTATGCGGTAGAACATTAGAAATACTTTCTAGGCACAAGGGGTGAAGTTGGGCTAACCGTAGGGTTTAATTATTGCAAAGAAAATTAGAATTAGCCTAATTCACTCCTCTCTTAGACATTTTGATCCTTATCACTAACTAAGGTTGACTAGCTAGTTAACTAATAACTAGTTAAAAACTTGAATAAAAATTAGGCCACCTATTAACTCTCTTTTTTAAGCTTCTCATCTGAGTACAGCTGTAGTATTCGTTCATACACGAACACACGTCCACACTACACACGCATAGCCCACACAAACCACACGTGTATAAATTAGACATACAACTACACATAGATCAGAAAGACCGCGTTCTTCTAAAGATCACCGGGACCATCCATGGCTCCATAGGTGACGGGCGCGCCGCAATCTCTTTGTGGCTCCACGCGAGAGAGGCTACGTTTTAATAACGGGAATAAATCCCAGTGAGAGGCGGGAGTTCGCGCGGCGGCAGCCTGCACACCTGGCTAGCTAGCCACCCGAGCCTAGCTCGGTTCTCGCCACCTATTAGCTCTCTATTTGGATATATTAGAGCTAATTTTAGCTATTTTTAAATAGCTAGCCATTAGCCCCAGTAACAGACCAGACGTAGCGACAATGCCCCGTCTCACGAAACATAGCCATGGATCGGTGAAGTTTCTCGGCTTGTTCTTTCGCTTTGCTTGTAGAAGTGACTTCAACGGAGGCACGCATTAATCTGTGGTACGTCAGTTAGGATAACAGCTAGCGTGCCGCGTGCGCCGTGCAATATGAGCGTCTGTGCAATTTCGTCGTCGGACCTCCGTGCAAAGCAAAGCTTAGCCATTTAGCATAATGTCTGTATAAATAGCACCGTTATTCAGGCTTGATGATTTTCGCTTCCTGTCATCCTATTCGGCTATTCCGTGTGCTGTGGACCACTGGAGAGATATATAGCTGGCGGTTGGTATTCCCTAGCAACTAGCAAGCATGGCTGTGACACTGACGAGGCACCACGTCGGCACCGTCCTCAGCATCGCGCTGTTTGTGCTCAGCTCGTGCGTCGCGATGCGCCGCTCGCTCCGCCGCGGCGACCACTCGGCGGCGATGTTCGTCACGGCAGCAGCTTTGCTCCTCGCCGCTCTCCACGTGACAGTCCGGGCACACGAGCGGGCGGCGAGACGCCGCCGGGGCGCGCTCAAGGCCCTGGCCTGGGCGCTGTCCTCGGCCCTGACGGGCATGTTCGCCCACCGCGTCGCCGCGATCGCCCCGTTCGCCGTCATGGTCTGGAGCATGGCCGGCGCTGCAGTGACTGGTGGGTTCTACCTCCTGTTCGTGGTGCACGACCATGGCATGGAGACGCTGCCGTACGTCCCAAGGTAGGGTAGTGACCATCGACAGGAACCATGACACATACGAGTACTACGCTGGCTGGTGTGCCGCAGCCTCCAAGAAGTGATCATGTGGAGTAAATTGTTTGCACGTGATGCAAATATCCATCTATAAACCAAAACCCCATTAATACTATTTCTCTGCTTCCACATTGTCACGTCATCACTGTTTCCACCGTCCGATATTAACTAGCAATCTCCACCCTTACCATTAGTTGTTTGAACCATAATCCCAGCCAAGTTGTTGTGGTTCATCTGTGTGCGGTACGCACGCTCTGCAAAAAAAGAAAAAAGGAAAAAAAAAAAAAGACGGCAACTAGGCCATAAGAGCTTTCTAATGCCACCACTCTTCCGATTCCTCTCCCCACTTCACCTCTTCCGCTACCTTGACAATTTAGTTATAATTTAGGAGCTGCCACTAGCTTGAACCCCACACCACCCTCTCACAAATCCACGTCCATGGAAGCTTCTTAATCAATTATCCAAAGTTAGTCCAATTAGCAGGGGTACTTTTTAGCGTGAGGATTCCATTGAGGCACCGATCCAGCGTGTTCCCACCATGATTATCGCAAATCTCGAACCAGAGGCTTACTTCATTCATGCACGTGATGCAAATATCCATCTATATCTCTTGTAAACCAAAACCCCATTAATACTATTTCTCTGCTTCCACATTGTCACGTCATCACTGTTTCCACCGTCCGATATTAACTAGCAATCTCCACCCTTACCGTTAGTTGTTTGAACCATAATCCCACCTAATGCCTTCTGCAAGTGCTCCTCTTGTAAGCACACCCTACCCGGCCAAGTTGTTGTGGTTCATCTGTGTGCGGTACGCACGCTCGAGCTTTCTAATGCCACCACTCTTCCGATTTCTCTCCCCACTTCACCTCTTCCGCTACCTTGACAATTTAGTTATAATTTAGGAGCTGCCACTAGCTTGAACCCCACACCACTCTCTCACAAATCCACGTCCATGGAAGCTTCTTAATCAATTATCCAAAGTTAGTCCAATTAGCAGGGGTACTTTCCATTGAGGCACCGATCTAGCGTGTTCCCACCATGATTATCGCAAATCTCGAACCAGAGGCTTACTTCATTCATGCCCGTGAGGTACCCATTACACAGTTATAGGCTTTGAAGCTAGCTGGGACAGTGTCATGCATACTTCTTGGCCTCTACCGTGTTTCTGCACACATATTATTTCTCATACTTCTGTTTCTAGAGCTTGGTTTGTAGCATTGACTAAGAGATGCATGTCAGCATGCCATCATTTTATTCTACTAAATGGTTGCATGTTCGTATAGATCACAAGATCGTCTATTCAGCTCATATAAATGACATTATGTTTTCGTTTGACATTTGTCATATGTCTTCATAAAGTCAATAGAGAAGTTACCCAACTCCTACTGGATTTTGGTATTCCAACTCACACATGCCTTTTGCAATCTTTCAAGGATGGATAGTGAATGTTATTTAAATCTTTATCTTCTCTTACCAGCTTCAGATATCTGATTACCAATCATCTTAGATCACCCTCACAATACCCTGCGGCAACGCGTGGCGAATTCATTTCTGCGTACCAGAACAGAACTCCAGAAGCATGAGTTGAAACATGATAACATTGATAATCAGAATCCAAAACAAGGTATATGAAAATGACATCATGATGCTTTGGTCAACAAAATTTCCTAAGCTTAGCCTACTGAGGTTCTGCAATTCTGAAGCTATGAGCCAAGTACAGAGCTGCAGCCTTGAAGAGTACACATCAAGGTATCTGAATGTATTAAGAATGAAATGCAACTGCAGTTGCTTCCCATATATAGCCAGTTTGCTGGAATCATTTCATTGCGTGCCTCAGGTGGCTATTTTCACATTGCAAGCAGATGCATATGCATCGGCAAGGCTAGGAAGAACATCCTTATGAGGATGTACATACCTTGAGCAGAACACGCTATCACTAAGCGAGACCATCGTGTAGAAGCTCTGATCTTTTCGGATCAATCCTTTCTCCTGGAGCACCTTCATGACGTAATGCCGGGGCACCAGCCGGCGTTCCAGACTGTACATCAGGATTGTGGGCAAGCCCTGAATGTACTTGGTATCCACGCCGACCACTTTGGTCAGGAACTCACAGATGCGCTGAATCCTCTCCCTGGAGCGCACCAGCACCAACGGGTTCCTCTGCACCATTCTGGCAACCTCAGCGTCTGAGCACCCGAGAATCTTGGCCATCATCTTGAGCTTAGAGGCCATGGTCTCCGGGGCGAGGCCCGCCACGGCGGTCACAGCCTGCCTGAACAAAAGCGTGTTGCGGGGCACGCCCATCTCATCAGCACGCACGAGGATGGCCCTGGTGCTGTCCGGGTTGCCGGTGAGCAGCCTCGGGTTGGACACGCACATTTTGCCAATCTCCTGTTCAGATAGACCGTACTCCTGGAGCAGCCGGATGTTGGTCTTCACCACCTTGTGGAGGTCGGAGGTTACGAGGTAGGAGTTACGCCTGACGATGCGGAGGAACTTGTCGGGCGAGCCGAGGAAGGGCATCCAGAAGCCGAGCTTCTCGTCGATGTTGAAGGTGCGGAATGAATAGGGGGCCACGCGGACGAAGATGCTGATCTGCGCGCCGGAGAAGCCGTAGCTGCGGAAGCGGTCCACGCGGACCCGCAGGGTGTTGTCGACGCTGCAGTTGAGGATGCGCGGGTCTTTGGCCACGAGCAGCGTGATGTCGGCCTTGGAGAGGCCGAGCGCCGGGCCGGTGAGGAAGGAGAGCACTGCATCGGCGTTGGAGAACGATTTCCAGTGGGAGATACACTTCGCGGCTTTCGCGGCTTGCTCTCGGGTGATGCCGCAGGTGGAGACGAGGTAGTCATCGGCGGCGAAGTGGCCCGGAGAGGAGTAGGTCGCGGAGGCGGTGGAGAGGAGAACGCGCTGGAGGGAGAGCTGTATGAGAGATGCGGAGCGGTGGACGGGAAGGAGATCTTGCAGGTGAAGGGAGAGATGTTTTTGGAGGCGGAGCATGGCGGCGGCGGCGGCGGCGGTAGTGCCAGGCTTCCGACCTCTCACGCACCCCTTCCCCCTCAGCGAGTCAAAACACTCACCAGCGCGACCGGACATCTCTTGGGCTAATAAGCATTATTTGAGCCCACAAGTGTCGGGCCGAATCCAACAATAAAGCGTGCGCGCGCGCGCACACAGAACAAGCGATTGCAAATTTCTGAAAGGGCTACGTGTTAAATTGCTGAACATGAGCTCTGCTTCCAGATTTGTGTGTCCTAACACAGCAAAAATGTGATATGAAAGTAGGGATCCAGCTTTGTGTTATATTCTGCATATAGTTGCATAGGACGTCGGCTACCACCAAAATAACAGCGGCGCTGAGTTTTAAAATAATTTTAGAAAATCGTGCTAAATTTAAAATTTAAACCCGAGTAAACATGTTTTACTGATAAAGAGCGTAATTGAAGCTACTTAGTCCCAAGCTATATGCAAGTAGAGACCCAGATGATTCCTAACGAGTGGTTTCTAGTTTCTACTGTCAAGCTACTGAATTAGTTTATTTCCATTTTTTTTCGAACCTTTGTAATCTACGCATAGGCTCATATATACATGCATGTAAATGCACGCCGCTCTAAATTAGTTTATAATTTGCATCTTATTTTCTTCTCCTTTAAAACTTGATCTCCATCCGGAGCTACGGCGGTGAAGCCATGGGCGCGACCGTGGGGCTCGGCGGCAGGGAGGCCAGGGCGTCACCAAGGAAGGGTGAGGACGACAACGATGACCTCTGCGACGGCATGCCACCTGAGTGGCACCTACTGCTCAGTCATGACGGCGGCTCTCGCGGACGTTCTCCACATCGGCAAATGGCGGATGGCACCTCGACGGTGGCTAGCGGGGCCTACCCCGGACCAGGCCATCATAGCCGGTGGCCACGAGGGCCACCACGACAGCGACGGTGAGGGGGCAGCGCTTTTCCCCGTGGACTCGCCTAGGCCCAATTTTTTTACAATTTGGCCCTTTTTTGAAGAAATTTACGTTTGATCCTCTGGGAGACTTAAACTCATCTTTGGACCCTAGGGGTCAGTGCTAGGACTAATGGCGCCGAGGTAACACGTCTCGGCGCCACAGATCTTGGCTCCGAAGTGCCTGGCCGAGCACAGCAAGGCATCCTAGGTGGCGTTCACGTGGCTGGTACCTCAGTGCCAGAATACATGGCGCCGAGCATGGATTCAAAACGTGTGGCCAAGTTTCCCTTGTCGAGGCTGCTCTCATTTCTTCCTCCTCCCTCTCGGTTTCTTCCTCTCCCTAACCCAACCAATCTCTTGAATCGACGAATTTGACCTTGGATACTTGGATTTGATCCATACATCTTCACGAGCAAGGTATCATCTCTCCCCTTATCAAATTTTACGCATTGATTTGGTATATATTACGTCTATTTTGTAATCCTAGATACGTTATTACCTAATGTTTGAAGTGATTTTTTATTTTTTATATTATGCAGCGGTAGGATGCCAAGGTGTGGTAAAGCTAGTAAGCCAAGGTAATCTCTTATCATCGTATTATATTATGTTTTCATTTATGTGCAACAAATAGAAAAACCCTAGGTTTAGGGTTAAATGTTCATTGCTTTCGGTTCTTAGAACAAATTTGGTTCAATTGTAGTTATGGCCGGATGACCAAAAATGCCTTCGACTCGTTGCCTCTGCCTAGTGGTGTTCCAGTGCCTATGTGCTTTTACGATGATCCTTGCAAGGTAGCCAAGTCCGATAAAAAGGACACGTATAGGCAGAGGTATTGGATGTGTGCCAATTTTATGTTTGAGCCTACACTTCGTCAGCGCCGCATTAACAAGATGGTGAGAAATTGATGTTGTTTAATATTTATTTTGTGTCAAATGAAGTCTTGCATGATTTATTTGTTTTGTAACGATTGCATTTGTTGCGGACCCCTCCACCGCTCTGTGATTTTAAGCAGTGGATCAACACTGAGATCAAGCCGGAAGACAAGGAGTGGATGCATAACTGTTACGGTAGGAAGGCAGAGGACAAGGAGATGATGGAGAAGAGACGTAGAGAGGAGGCTCTAGAAAAGGAGCACAAGAAAGAGGAGGAAAGGAGACGTGTTGCTCCGCACAGGGAGGAGAGGGAGAGGAAGCTTGAGCATGCGCAGCGAGCGAAGGCGGCGATGGAGGAGAATCCCGATGCTCAGAGGAAGGGAAAGTGGCCTCGTTGCACTCAGTAGTCTTCATAACTTGCTAGTTCTATGTTATATTCACGAACAATGTTGTCTAATCTTGGACTTTGCATTGTGTTGTCATGTAATACACTTTTAGTTTGTCGTCATGTACTTCAAATATTGTTATGTTGATTAATGTGCTCTATTATTAGATATTTTATAGTGTTGTTGGTTTTATTATTTGTTGTCATAATATTGAGTTTAATATTGCATAGGTAGTAAAACGAGCTCATGTAGTGCAAATAAAACGTAATGAAGTAGTGGATTACCTAATTCAACACACACAGCACATGAAATGGCATGTAATAACATGTATCAAACTAGGGTACAGAGGTCCTGGACTAAACCTAACATGCCTTAGATAATTGAAGCAAACAACAAGCATATGAAATGACATGTGAGAACATATGCCAAACAAGGGTACATATTTCCTTCAACTAACCCTAACATGCCTTAGGTGATTAAACCAAAAAAACAAACACATGGATGTGGCCCGTTAAAAAGATTGCTTTGTCCTAGTAGTGTGGCCACATAGCAAATTGTGTTGCACCTTCTCCACAGTATCCTCCCATTGTTGGTGGTGGTGGAGGCGGAGGTGGTGGCGGAGGACCCTTGTTCCTGTGATTAGGGCAGGTGCAATATGGATCATTGCAGAGTGCCTCCTGTGAACTGGCACCATTGTTATCGTCTTCCTGTTCGTCGTCCTTGTAATCGCACTGCTAACTTCCCTTTCTAGATCGAAGATACGGTTCTGCAGGTAGTAGATGTACTCCACATGCGGATAAATAGGTCGAGGATCGACCCACCTAGTGAACCCACAATTTTCTTTGGGCAAGGAAGACTGCAATAAGTATGTCATGTAAGTTGTATAGAAGAGGAACATATTGAAGAAACAAATAGTAATAGCAATTATCCATGTTCGCGGGCATTTGAAGAAACGATGACCTCCATCTATTTTCTCGGTGAACATCTGCACTAGGCAGTCCTCACCATGCATGTATTTTGGCCATTCTTCTTTCCGTTCATCGTATCCTCTCAGTGGTGCCTCTTTGGTGAAATCACTTTTGCTCTCAATTGGGAACCTCTCATGAAGAGTTTCCTCAAAGAAATCAGGACCAAGAGAACCCTCCCACATAATGGTAGTTCCCTTCTCCTTTCCTCTATCTCTGGACGACCCTCCAGACATTGGTACTGCAACGAAAGAAAATACTGAGGAGTGCTCTTTTTCCTTGTTGTGTGTGTGAATGAGAGAGAGTGAGGGGTTATTTATATGTTGAGAGGAGGAATGGAGGCCTCTCAATGTGCCATGTCAGCGATCCGTGTGCCTCTTCACCTCAACCCTTGGATCAAATAGTAATAAGATGGATGGTGGAGATAGAGTGGAGTTGTGCTTCCTTGCATGCCTTCCTATCTTGAGCAAATCATCATTCCTATAGGTGTATTACTCGTCCTTCTAACTGAAAAGTCTATTTTCATTATCTTAAAAGCCTAGATTCGTTAGCTGTTACTGAAAAACCTAGATTCATCTGCAAAGCGTCTGTACGATACGACTGGACTATACACGTTCTAATGAATTTGCATTTAATCTGTGTACTATATTTATGCCTTTTTAGCAGTGTAGTATAATTAATGATTCACGGAATAAATTCGTAAAAGTTTCCCTTGTTTCAGGAGCATCCACGGTTACAAACAGAGACATCATTATATAATCCAAACATTTAATCGTCCAAAAAACACAATACAACCACATCGAACATCACAATCAACATAACATGTCCTGCATAATCCACAATGTCCATACAGTTCCAAATAGTTATAAAAAAAGTAAGTACATACTTTCTAAATCTCCACACATGTAAAATAAGCAAAGTCCATGCAACCCAAATAATTATGGCATCGAATCTAAGTTGGTAGCATAGTCTTAACCTATAAGTCATCATCACTGCCTCCTAGTCTTACCCTTACCCTTATGGCCAAGAGCGTCGGTGCGTGGAGTGTACTTGCAAGGCGGACGGCGTTGTCTCGTTCTTGCAACCTGCGTAGGCTGAGTCGAAGGAGCGTCCTAGAGCTGAGACTCGACAAGCTCATCATAACCATGCTCCTCGCCCTCCTCGTCGTCCTTGTCTCCATGGCCTTGGAAAGTGTCCACAGTCGCAACGCTAGTACCTCCGTGCGAAGAAGTACCGAGACCTACAGGTGTGTCCCATTGTCGTGCGTGTTGCCAGTGTACATCCATCGCAGCGCTAGCACCACAACCACAACGAGCCGCAGCACGCCGCAGCCTACGTGCTAGCCTCTATCATGCAAAGATGCAATTAATAAGCTATTGAGTGCATACAAATAAGTTATTATTCAAATGAATGCCATATCATCATCGTACTACCTCTGTTATGCTAGATGTCATGCTTGAGCAGTGAGATATTAAGTAGAAAACCACTAGCTCAAACAACTTAATTAAGCATAAAACATCAAGAGGGCCAGTGTCGACTTACTGCAAGAAAGTTTAGTGTGTGGTCGTCCACGCCTGTCTTTGGAAACCGTTCAATCTCAATCACAGATTGCCTCAGCGCGTTGCCCTGCAAAAAAAATATATTAATGCGTTTAAAATCTAAAATTAAAAACTTACTGAAATTTTGATATTGAAATTAGTAGTTCAAAATGCCAAGAAGCAGCAGTGCATCATTTACATATATTGTATTCACGACGACTCGTCCAGTGGACATAAAGCCACCATACGAGAAGATGGTGGAAAACATGGTTGAATTTGGGTCACCAGACAGGCGGCTTGTTTGCTGGTTGGTTTCTGGGCTGGTTTTGGCTGGCTGGTGCTGGTTTATTGTGAGAGAAAAACACTGTTGGCTGGCTGGTTTGGACTGGCTGAAACCAACAAGCGAACAGGCTGAGGAGGTCCGGCGGCATGCTCAATTCTGCCCTGGTAAGGCACTTATGCTGAAACATATTTCAGATGCAAATGCAAAGTTTGTGGCTTGAAATTATTTTAGGAGTAGTACCAATTACACCAGATTAGGAATTTTAAAATTTGTATCTAAGCATGTAAAATGACAGAGATTGGAAAGTCAAAGATGTTCTAAGCGCTGAAACTAATGATTCAGCAATATGATATGATCCAGTGTTTGGACTGTTGATAAAGTGATGATTTATAATCCTTGGACCTGCATATGTTAAAGTAGATCTGGAACCGACAAATTAATGCATTAGGTTTTGTGTAACCTTGTAGAGGAGATGGGATCCTAATTGAGGATTGTAAATAGGCATTTGACAGGATTGAAATTCCATCTCTATGGCCACATGGTTTTTTCTCATACATGCTTGCATTTATCTATATATATACGTATACATGTGATTGTATTCTCTACATATCTATATATATACGTATACCCTCTTCAGTTGGTGCCTTTCACTCTAACTGCCCTTACCTTTTGCAGGTAGCTCTTATTTATGTTGTATTGATTGCAGTAGTTTTGCAGCGGTTGCCAATAAGCTTTTCTCAGGTACTGATGCATGACCTCAATCAATTGGCAAGTGCATACTCTTCGCTTAGGCCTTGTTTAGTTCCAAAAAGTTTTTCCAAATAGTGCTACAGTAGCCATCACATCGAATCTTGCGATACGTGCATGGAGCATTAAATGTAGACGAAAAAAAAACTAATTGCACAGTTTGGTTGGAAATCGCGAGACGAACGTTTTGAGCCTAATTAGTCCATGATTGAATACTAATTGCCAAATAAAAACGAAAGTGCTACAGTAGCCAAATTCTCAAATTTCACCCAGCTAAACACAGCCTTAGTTGCATTTCATTTGTATGTATCTAATTTCTTATGCAAACTCTGAATTCAGCCGGTCAGTTGAGGAATAGGAAGAAGTCAAATTCCGGCGGCACAAAAGTTTCTGAAAGTACGGATATAGTTACATTTGCTGATGTGGCTGGAGTAGATGAGGCAAAAGAAGACCTGGAAGAAATTGTGCTATGGATCCTACAATTTTTTTTAATGTAATGGATCCTACAATTCGATAGTAGTACTTGCAGCAATCAAATGAAGGGAAATAAGCTGGTCCACACATATTTTTTGCTCAGGAGTTCTTAAGGAACCCAGCAAGGGTGTTCTAGTCTATGTGAAATACACACTGATTAATCAGAGTACTAAGCTCTCCTGCTGGTTCGAGAGAAAAAAATCAGAGTACTAAAAAACTGTCATTTTAGAATGCTTTCACTGTGACCTGCTAATTAGCGAATAGCATTTGCTTAAATCATTGTCAGAACAAACGACTCAGCTATGGCCAACTGGGCAAGGTAGATCTACAAGAAGGGTGAACTATAATTAGCTAACCATGCATTGAAGCCAACTATCATGTAAATCATGTGTGCATGCTAATCCAGCTTGCTAGTTCCTGGACGCGAGCTGCTTCTATATGCTGCTTCTACCTTGCCGTGTAGCCGATGGCCCTAAGCTGACATGTAAATAATTTGCTAGACAGTACAAGTCTTATATCGCCTAATAGGTCAGATTGCATTCTAAATGTTTTGTTTCTTCTGAAAACGTATATTTGGTGACTATATTTGTAGCATATTACTTGGTAGATTTCCTACAAAAGAATGAATTTGGTGATTCATTTCTTGAGTTCGAAGCTTATTTAATCTTATACTAAGATTATACATATTCTGTAGCACTTCTATCTATTCTGTAGTGACTATACAGAAAGAAATTGAGGGCATGGAACTGCTCAAGGCCCACTAGGAAAAGAAGGCAGCTGCTGAGGCCACAGTGGGTTCATCCTTAGCATCCTCATCTAACTCAGAAATTTAGCTTCTTGTTTATGTAAAGTGATGGATGTAACATATAAATCTTAGTATGTGCATCATTATGCATGCCAGTTGCAATGGTATTTAAATGATGGGGTTATAGTTGACATTACCACTCGGTCCAGGATCGGCGCAGGCTCCCCCTGTGTCCCAGCTCTCGTCGCAAGGTTGTAAGACATTTGTTCGTCATCGGAGGACTCAATGTCGGCATAATCTGTTTGGGTCCATTGCACCTTCAGCTTGGTCCTCCCGTCTGTACCAAGATAGGTACGCACTGAAGTTCTCGTTCGTGTGGGGCCGGTCATTCTCATATAAGTTCTCATGAAAGTGATCCCAGTGGTCGATGTAGTCACGGTGCAAGGTCTCAAAATCCGTCTCCTTTTGTTTCCGCGATCGATCCTGTAGGGTGCAAGAAATGAAATTGCAGTCTACAACATTCCAAGGAAAGATGTACAGAAAACCATTTCTGGTTAACCTGATACCTAAGAATTAATTGACAATTGCATCCTTTATGTAAGATACAATGGACAAATTAGTCAAAGAGACAATATTATAGTTTCCTTGGCTTGACACAAGCATTAATTCTCTAACATTTTGCTGAGTCCTTCAAACTCTAGATGCCTTCAGTTTTCCTCGAACATCCATTTCAAATGCAGCTACAGCTACAGGTATTCATTTCAACAGCTACAGCTCTAGATTTTGTGCACTAATGTGGATGGGACACAATGACTCCTATTTCCTTGTTTGTACAGCATATTGTATTCATCTGTCTTCGTCGATTAAGTATGATACAGTGAGCATTTTGGTGGTGTTCTGTGAGCAAATTGGAAGACGTCCTATGCATACTATCCTCAACAGTTAGCACTATATTAAGTTGTGTACAATAATTAAATAAGTTAGCTATCAGTTCAGAATTTCTACAAAATGCATAGATGGTATTAGAGCTGTCTTTTCCTTTTTCTCTAACTGTTTGTTTCAAATATTCAATAATATTCAATAAAGTATACACCAGTTCAAAGATGCTTACTTGTGCAAGTCTATTGACGTCGAGAACGGCTCCACGGGCCACTCCTACCTCAACCCAAATTGGCGTGCAACCTGGTGTGGCAGGTGGAACTCAACTGCGTAGAAACAGATCAACGGGCACCGCATCAGGTACAGGTCTTCATCCATCTTGCACATGATGCTGAACCCAATGTGCTCGTACTGTTTGTAGTCGTACGGCTCCCAACTAACCTACATTTGATTCTTTAGTCAAGTAGTGCTTACATCGAAAAAACAAATTAGTATGTGAAATGCAGCTAACTCACCAGCCCTGGCATGTGTGCGTCGAGCTCGTTCGTAAACTCGATGTAGGCGCGTTTACTCCGGGCGAAGGGACCCTTAACCTGGTCCCAAAGGTAGGCATACGTTGGCCGACGTCGAAGGCCATGCACCTCGAACCAAGGATGAGGATCAAGAACTTTGGGCCAACCGACAGGTAGATGAGACCACATCCAAAGCTGAAGCAGGTAAACACATCCTCCTAATGAAGAGTTCGGTGAACTCCGGCGGCACCCTAGCTATAGCCCCCGCCGTGTGTCAGTCAGTAAGACAGGGCAGGTACATCCATGACGCGGTATCTCCCATCCCATCAGGGAACAAAACACAACCAAAAAGGTGCATGATCCATGCCCTGCAGTAGTAGGTAACTGTCTGCTCGTCTGCATGATCAGAACACTAACCAAAGTTCTGCCTCAGCCAACTAATGAGTACTCCAGAGGAGCAGGTACCCGATGTCTCTAGAGGAAGATCTCTTCCAAGGAAGACCTCCACTCTACCTCTCCAACCAGCAACAGTGCAGTGGCCGATAACTAGGCAGCCACTTATACGGACACCCAGGAACTTCTGCGTGTCCTGAAGAGTAACGGTCATCTCACCGCAAGGTAGATGGAAGCTGTGAGTCTCCGACCTCCATCTACAAAACAAGAAAGAAGTACTACGGTTATATGCACATCGAGAAGCGAAAATATGAATGGAAGTGAATCTGTTCATAATTATGGTACCTGTCGACTAGAGCTGAGATCACCGCGGGGTTGAAGGCAGGCAACCCACGGCAAACCTGGAATGATACAACGTCAAGTCCATCCCTCTCAAGGAGAGGAGTGTACCTGTCATCGTACCGCATGTCCTCGAACTTATCGTGGGTTCGACAACGAAGAGGGTACAGTTCCTGCAAAGAATAGAAATTATTAGATTAATTCGTGAACATAAGTACATGTGCAGAGGAAAAATAACAAAGCAAAAGTAAAGTCGTTACCTCCCCCTCCGCGGTGAGTCATCCTCGGTGGTTCTCCTCATAGTACAGCTCCAACAGGTGGAACTGCTCCATCCTACAAAATATAATGAGAAAGTACAGATTAGTTTTATATGAACAAATAAATAACTTTTTGGTACTAGTAAACATGCATGTGAAACATTAGTTATTTTCACCTGACTAAGCGGCCAATGGCATGCACGTGAATTATGCCCAAGTCTACCACATTTGCCACATTGGTTCTGCTCGGGGTCAGTAAAAAGGGGGTTGCTCTACCTCGCCACGTTCTATCGGAAACCTGGTCCATGACCATCTTGTGCCTCGTCCTCTTCCGGGTTCCACATTTGTCCCAACATGTACCTAGATCCACAATGTATTTCGGCCCAGTGTAAGGTGGCCATTGACCCTTGTCTAGGAAAGGCTCAAAACGGGGAGACCAAGTCTATACAAGGCTATCAACACTGAACTCCCACGGTATCTGGGTCTCGTAGGCAAAGTTGCGATGCTAAGATGCTGCAACATAATGAGAACAAGGAAAGTGGTACTGCCTGGTTTTCCCACATCGGCATGAGAAATTACTAAGTACCACAATATAACTCCTTGATGGTTGGACCTCACCATCGGACATTGTACCACCCCTTTCTATGACCTGGTACTTGCCGGCGCTGTGGTCAAATCGATTGACGTCATGTGTGGCAGCCCTTTCCTTTGCCTTGTCAAGATGCTTCTTAGGTTTAGGTGCCCATTTCTGATTATTACTCTATAGTGCCATTGCTTGAGCGTGTCTCTTGTTAAACCATGCAACTAGCTTATAAAAGGTGAATGATATAATGGCATTGACGGGCATGGCACGTATACCCTTGAGTACACTATTAAATGACTCCGCCATGTTGCTAGTCTAAAACTCGTACCTCCATCCACCATCATCGTAGGCTCTTGTCCATTTCTCAGGTCCTCTCATCAATCCTCTCAGCCACTGCCTACCTTCTGTGTTTGTTGTCGTTTTTAGCTGCTCTAACTTCTCCTCAAAGAACGACACCTCAAGCATGCGAGCAACCTCCTCGAATAGAGGAAAGTTGTCCTTCGTAGCATCATTCCAAAGTAAATTCTCGACAAGGTGTCGAGTGCACCAACAGTGGTGCAAAGGTGCATACCCCAGAATCTGCTCCTGTACGGCACTAAGTATGCCCTGGTGTCTATAAGATATGACACCTACCTCCCTATGAGGGCCAACTACATGGATCCTAATAAGCCGCAAGAACCATCCCCAGCTAGCTTTGTTCTCCCTCTCCACCAAAGCAAAAGACAAATGAACTAATGTGTTGTCTGCGTCACACGAAATGGCTACCAAAAGTGTGCCCATGTACTTGCCAAGTAGAAAAGTACCATCAATGGATAACACTAGACGACAGTGCCTGAAGACCTCGACGCACTAGGGAAAGCACTAGAATGCATAAAAGAATATCTGCCTCCCGTCCTTCCATTCATTCGGCTTTGGGATATACACGTAATGCATGCCTAGATTTGCTGCTTTCATTGTATTGAACATTGCAGGCAACTGCTCGTACCCCTCTTCCCAGTCCCCATATATCATCTTCTAGGCCCATTGCTTTGCCCTCCATGCTTTCCCATACTTTATGTCATACTTAAATATCTCCGTAGTCATCTTCATAATTGTCCTAACCTTCAAGTTGGGCTGACCCTTCAAAGTTGTGTATAACTTTCTAGCAATGAGGGTAGAGGTCAACTATCTATGCTTCTGTTTTAGATCTGTCTAGGCACAAGTGTGTGGACCTACAATTTTGGTGATCTTAAATTTCCCTATGACCTTCTATTTGCGAGCACAGACCCTCTAATTGCAATCTGCCATCTCGCACACCACCGTGTAACGGCGCTCCACATAGGAGTGCCTCACCTTGAATGGTCTCTTACGCCTCACAGAATATTCCTATAGCCACCTTCTTAAGGTGGGCAAGTCCTTGAAGACCATGCCCTTCTAAATTTCTACGCTGTCATCGGCCTCAGGAGCCTCTAGCAGCTCGTCATCTCTTTCTTCTCCATAAGCATGTTGAGAATGACTAAGGTCGCTGAATTTATGAACTAGTGGATCACGATCAGGACATAAGCGTCTAATGAGCTCCATTTCTTGTTCGCTCAAAGCTGCAACTGGGTAGTCATCATCAGAATCAACGGCCCTTGCTGTGCCATAAGGCCCCTCATCATCCGCAATATCAACATCTACACTGTTAGAGGCCATAAACCCTGGGTCCACGTTGGTTGATGGAGGAACAGGAGCACAACCACCATTATCAGGATTGTCTCCTGCATTTAAAGCACAAATATGGATAGCATTAAGACAAAGGAATAGAATGAACAAAGAATAAGAAAAGCCAAAGTGTTACTAAATCACTTACTAGGATGATTCTGGGTCAAAGGGATCTCCTAAGGGGCACCTACAACATCATCAGTTCCACATTCTGCACGAATAGCAGGACATACACCAACCTGATTGGGGGCGGATCGAGCATCGGACACCACAACCGCATCTTCCACATCCACCTCACGGTTGGGTAACATAGGCTCAGAGGGTGCCTGATTCTCTGGTGCTGGCGACAACCCATGAGGGGGTGAATGAATATTAGGAGGTGAATACCCATGAGGGGTAGGATCATTGGACAACTTCCGCACAACCAAATACAAACATTGTGAAGGGTTGAGATGGCGACTAGAGGGGGGTGAATAGTCTTTTCTAAAACTTAATCGCGTCGGCTAACCGATACAAATGCGGAATTAAAACTATCGGTCTAGCCAAGACTATACCCCACTATATATGTTCACTAGCACCTTTCAAAGATAACAATTATGCAACAAAGGTGCCAGGCTAGCTAGAGCTCTCTTAACCAATGCTAGGAGCAAGGTCACACAAACCTATGCCTCTAGTACTTTTAAGCAACAAGGGAGCTCCTACTCATGCTAGTAAGCAAAAGCATAAAGCCAACTAAGCTTACTAGCAATGCTTAATAACAAGGCAACCAATGTCAAATTAGAGAGCACAAATACTTAGCTACACAAACTAAGCAATGTGACTAACAAGGTTACACAAATCAAATTAGCCACGCACAGGAGCTACTTCTATGCTACACAAGCAAGAAGGTAACTAGTAAGCTACACAAGCTATCTAATTACAAGAGCAACTACACAAGCTTAATATGTATAAAAGTAATTGCAAGCTTATGTAATGGGGATGCAAACCAACGGGAAGAACAAGGTTGACATGATGATTTTTCTCCCGAGGTTCACGTGTTTGCCAACACGCTAGTCCTCATTGTGTCGACCGCTCACTTGGTGGTTCGGCGGCTAATTAGCATCACCCGCTAAGCCCGCACGTCGGGCACCGCAAGAACCTACCCCTTGAGTGAGGGTAGCTCAATGACACGCTTTACTAGAGTTGCTTTACGCGGCTCCCATGGGGCGAGCACAATGCCCCTCACAAGCACTTCTCCAGAGCGCCGCACAAGCTTCTTGCGGGCTTCAACGGAGACCACCACCAAGCCATCTAGGAGGTGGCAACCTCCAAGAGTAACAAGCACCATCGGCTTGCAACTCGATCACCTAGTGCCACTCAATGCAACCTCACAATGCAATCGCACTAGAATCGCTCACTCACATAATCGAATGATCACTATCAAGTATGTGTGAGATGGAGGGCTCCCAAGCACTCTCAAGCATGGACACAAAGTCCCCTTAGGTGCTCCACACCAGCCATGGCCGAAGGCCACTTCTATTTATAGCCCCAAGGGCTAAACTAGCCGTTACCCCTTCACTGGGCAAAAATCGGGCCGACCGGATGCTCCGGTCGTGTTGACCGGACGCTGGACCTTAGCGTCCGGTCGCCCGCAGATGGCCACGTGTCCTGATTCCAACGGTCACTTGACCTGACCGGACACAGCAGCTTCAACTGACCGGACGCTGAACCCCCAGCGTCCGATCATTTCCAGTAAGGTACCGACCTCGACCGGACGCGTCCAGTCACACTTGATCGGACGCAGCCAGCGTCTGGTCACACTCCAGCTTCTGCGTCATCGTACGTCAGCCTGACCGGACGTAGCCAGCCAGCGTCCGGTGCATTCAGATCCTGCGTTCGGTCAGTTGACCGACGCCAGCATCTTCATGATCAACTCGTTTTCACTTCTAACTTCTTCACCCTCGCTCCAATGAGCCACCCACAAGAATTTGCATCCGGCGCAATAGAAAATAGGCATTCCATTTTCCCGAAAGCGCCGAATCCCTACAAACACCACCTCCTTTGTAAATGTGCCAACACCACCAAGTGTACACCACCATGTGTATGTGTGTTAGCTTTTCACAATCATTTCCCAAAGGATGTTAGCCACTCAACTTGCCACGCCACTCGATCCTAGCGACGATGCAAAGTTAGATCACTCGAGTGGCACTAGATGACCGATATGCAAACAAGTTTGTCCCTCTTGATAGTACGGCCATCTATCCTAAACCCGGTCATAAACTTCTCTACACACCTATGACCGGTGAAATGAAATGCCCTAGGTTATACCTTTGCCTTGCACATTCCATTCCATCTCCTCCAACGTCGATGCAACACATGCACCAACACGATCAACAATGATATGATCCACTTCATATCATCACGTGATCATATTGGTTCATCGATCTTGACTTTACTTGCTCTTCACCGTTGCCATCGTCCATCGGCGCCAAGTCTTGCTCAAGCTTCACCACCACGCGGTCCATCACTCCAAAGCCTTTGACTTGCCCTTCACACTTGCAACCGGTCCATCAAGCCAAGTCTTGTCTTGATCTTCTCCACCTTGATCACATGACTCAATGTGATGTCTCATGTGCATTTAAGCTCCTTCATCATCACATGTGTGAGCTTTGCAACATCTCTAAGCCATTTTCACCTTCATGGCATATGTTGCTCACACACATGTACCTATGGACTAATCACCTATGTATCTCACATAAACACAATTAGTCCACCTAAGTTGTCACTCAATTTCCAAAACCAAACAAGGACCTTTCACATTGAAACTCATTTTTCATGACAGTTTTGATATATTTGTCCCATTGAGCCTCTGATGCAATTAGGACCAACCACCTCAAAATTATCCCTGACCTGCCATGGTGAAGTAACCCCTCAACTAAGATGGCATCTTCATTTGAATTGCATTTAAGCTCATCACGAGCCCTACCAAACAACTCACAAAGCAATGGCCGATCATTGAATATTGTCGATGAAATATGGTCGACAGTCTACCTAGGGGTATACCTAAGGTAGTAGATTGTCGGTAGACAGATGCGCAAGCCACAAACCAGATGGTGACGCAAGACAGACACGAGGTTTTATCTAGGTTCGGCCGCCAAGAAGGCGTAATACCTACGTCCTACGTCTGATTGTATTACTGTATGTCAATGAGAGGTGTTTTTTAGAGGGGTCCCCTGCCTGCCTTATATAGTCTGGGGAGCAGGGTTACAGATCTGGAAACTAATCCTAATCAGTTACAATTGCCATAGGTGGCCAGATAAGGATTCCTATTCTAACCGACCAGGATCTTGCTTGATTTCCAAGTCTGTCTTGACTCCTTGCGCGGGACTCTGAACAGATCGGCCGAGCCGCGCGTCATCTTCCAATGGACCGGACCCCCTAGATTAGGCCGGCCCAAGCCTAGCCATAAGGGTATAGGGGTTAATACCCCCACAGCTAGTCCCTGAGCACCATGTATTATGTTGCGACACGCTGTTTGATCTTCTTCGGCTAATATTCCCCCTAGACTGGCACCCTTTGCATTCCAACAAAACTGATATTCCCAAACTCATCTTGCTCCATACTTCCTCCATGATACAGTGTGACTACGTTGTCCATCTAGTTGGTATGCACAACACCAAAGTTATTACGGGTTTACATATAAAAGTTTTCGACTCTCTACCTAAATAAATAAGTATCTAACCTAAACCACCTATCTATCTAACTACATCTACTACAAGTACTACCTATATAACTAAATTACCTAACTATCTAACTATCTATCTAAATTAGCAAAATAAATATCTACCTAAATTAGCTAACAAAATTAGCTAATTAAACATCAGTAAATCACTAAATAACTATCTATCTAAATTAGCTAAATAAACATCACTAAATCACTAAATAACCAAACAAGCTTTACCAAACTACAAAACTATATAAAATAAATAACTACATTATCTAAACTAACTCAATAAAAAAACTAAAAAAAATACCTGGGAGCCGGTGGCGTCACTAGGGGCGGCGGGGTCACTGGGAGCCGAGGGAGCCATGAGAGGAGGTGCGGGTCCGACGGTGGTGGCTCGCGGTGAGGTCTGAGGTGACGTCACGGGCCGGTGCGACAGCAGCTCCGACAACGTTGCTTCGGTGTGGCACGGGAGTGCTCGGCGGCAGCGGCTCTAGCGGGTCAGGTTGGCGGCGTTCCTACGGCCTCGAGGCCGATGGCGTCCTCACGAGCCATGGTGGGGGGATGGGCGGGGTAGCCACCTGACTCGAATGCCGGCGGCCCGTCGGCCGGTGGGGACACTGGGGAGAAGCAGGGGCCGCCCTCACCGCCAGTGCCCGTGGAAGGAGCTCTGGGGCAACGAGGGCGGCTGAGGAAGCGGATGGGGGAGCGAGGGAGGCGACCAGTGCGTGGGGGACGGCGGGTGGTGAACTATAGCAGTGGAGGAGGCGGCAGCCAGTGGAGTAGGTGCGGGCGACGGCGGGCCTAGCTGGCGGCGACGATGAGAGGGAGAGGAGAGATAGATCGTGAGAGAGAGCTATGACAGCCACACACTTGAATCCATGCTCGGCGCCATGTATTCTGGTGCCGAGGTACTGGTCATGTGAACGCCACCTAGGATGTCCTGCTGTACTTGGCCAAGCACCTCGGAGCCAAGATTTGTGGCGCCGAGACGTGTTACCTCGGCGCCATGAGTCCTAGCGTCGACCCCCAGGGTCCAAAGATGAGTTTAAGTCTTATAGGAGGCTAAACATAATTTTTTTTCAAAAAAGAGCCAAATTATAAAAAAATTGGGTCGCCTAGGCCGGTCGAAGCTCCCCACTGTGGTGGGGCTCTACAGTCGCGACGTGGGTCCCAGCTCCTACTCAGTGGGTTCGGTTCATGCGAGCCGGAAGGCATGCATGCTCTCTTCGGGGCAGTTCGCTGGTCTAGTCTGAACCAGCCAGCCGGCTGATCCCCTCTCATTTCACTATTTACAAAACCAGCCAACAGTGTTTTTCTCTCACAACAATTCAGCCGGAACAGTGTTTTTCAGCCAAGTTTCAGACCAGCGAACGGGACCTTCGTAGCCAACGCACTTACCTCTGGTTCCTGGTTTCGACACATGCCTTCCTCAACGAGTCCTTATTGACCCATAGTTCTTTTCGAGGTGGTTGTCGTGTTGCACATACAGAGCAAAGTCTTTTTTCTTCGTGAATCTGCTTTTCTGCAGACATAGAAGTGGTATAGCAGCGGTTGGTGTTCGGGTTGACCTTCAACGTCCGTTGGTGCAGGTCCTTAGATTTGAAACTGATGGTTGTGAACTCAATTTCTTGAGTCCGGTGAAGCCTCCATCTTATCTACGGCTCAAGAATATTTATCCTCGATGACACGGGCCGACCAAACAGTCAAGAGAAGCGCCGATTGTGCTATCGGAGTGCGAGAACGAGAACTCTCGATGTTTTTGGCCCCGTTCGCTGGTCTGAAACTTGGCTGAAACTGGCTGAAAAATACTGTTCCGGCTGAATTGTTGTGAGAGAAAAACACTATTCTAGCTGAAAAAAGAAACCGAACAAACCATTTTTAAGACAAGCGAACGGAGCCTTTATCGTGGCCACTACTCTTGGGCCCTACGTCCCGACAAAAACAATACCTATGTTTACAGACGCAGTTCAGTAGTGTCTTTTACTGTTCCTTTAAACCGAGAAAGCTATTCCCAGGCTGTTGTAACGTGCTTTAACAGTATACTCCGTATAATATATGTGCCGCTGTAAAAAAAAAAAACAATTGACGATTAAATAAATCATGTGACGATCAATGACAAAAAAGCAAAAGGGGAAAACTTTGTATGCCTACAAACAACTATAACTCGGTCGTGGACTCATGCATCCTCAAATGGAGGACGTACTTCCCGACAAAAAAAAGCTTTATTCAACTTAGCTAATTACATTATATATAAAAAAAACTTAGACAAATACATCATGATGATATAATCCTATTAAAAGTACTCCCTACTAACTCCACCTATATAATAAGATGCACACGAGCTATAATTATTTTAAGGAAATAGAAAAAAAGAATATGACACCACATATTTCATTTTACAGCCAGTCTTTTTCAACCACATATGACATACATTTGGATTGCCGGATAGACCCTCCAAAAAGCAACGTCGCCAACAAAAAGAGGGGATAGTTGTACTGCTATGAGCTAGCTCTAAGCATTTTATAATTAGGGTAGCTCCAACAATCTAAGCATTTTATTAAGGCAGCTCCAACAATAACTTATGAGCTAGCTCTAAGTATTTTATTTTATATTTTAATAGAAGAGAGAGAAAAATTAGCTCTTGATCAAGAGCTAGTCTTATACACATATTTTAAAATCATGTGAGGTTGTTGTTTAATCATAAAGTCATTGTTAAAAGTTAACATTATTAGAGAGATATCTTGGAGCTAGTAACTAGTTCTTACTATTACGGGTGCTCTTAAAGAGTAGTTGCAAAACCAACTTGCATGCATGATTACCCTAGACGATACCCTACCTCCAACGTGACCAAGCGTAGGGTCCTAGGGAGGGTGAGTGGGGCACGAGGAGATGTGGTTTATTGTTAAGGTAAGGCACCTATACAAATTTGAGGGGTTAGGGAAGACAATGATACATGCAAGTTTATGGGATGTGTGATAACGGAGCAAGTTCAAGAAGATGAGACAATATTTGCATGTTTAGGGGGTTTAAATGAGCCGAGGCCTGTAGTATGAATTATCTCTCGTGAAGTACAACCTACAAAATTAAACCTCTTAGACCCCTTTGAAATGGAGTGAAAATTTCCTGTTTTCTAAGTTTTTCTCTGAAAATGAATTGATTTTTGTAAACTTTTGTATAATTCTTGCAAAATTTCTGCATTCACCCAATAATGCTTTGAAAAACCGATGGAGCAGTAATTTTCACAGGAGAATCGGATACTTCTCTTACTACATGCTTAACAATAAAGCACGACCAATTGCTCGGAGGTTCTGTTCTTGTTTCAGATCTCAAGGAGCTTAATTATATTAGCGGGAGTTTACATAACCTGCTTTACCGCAAGCTAGCTTGCTTTATGCTGCAAATAGGTATTAAGTGGGTGTTTGGTTTGAGAAACTATCTCATTTTAGATGAGGTATTGTATCATGAGAATTCATAGGTTGAATTTTGACGGAATCAACGTATTACTCGTACCTATATTAAGAGCTTGTTTGATACCCAGTCACCTAAACTTTAGCCCTAGTTATCCAAATAGGTGAATTAAAAGTGAACTAATTTTTAGTTCCCAACCCACTAGCCATTAGTTCATTAGTTGGCAAATGTAGACTAAGCCTTGTTTAGTTCCTCCCCTAAAGTTTACTCCCTAATGTATTGGATGTTTGGACACATGCATGGAGTATTAAATATAGACTAAAAAAATAACTAAGTGCATAGATTGCGGCTAATTTACGAGACAAATTTTTAAGCCTAATTAGTTTATGATTTGACAATGTGGTGCTACAGTAACAAGTACTAATGACGGATTAATTAGGCTTAATAAATTCGTCTCGCGGATTGCTGATGACTTCTGTAATTTATTTTATTATTACTATCCGAACACTCCATGTGACACCTCGATGTGATACCCGATGTGACATCCCTAAACTTTACTCCCTCAATTTAAACACCACCTAAAAGGTGCACATGAGTCTATGTCTAGGAAAGCCTTTTAATTTTTGCTTACTTTTATTCTGTGTGTCCAAATAGCACTGGACTAAAAATGGTCCTCCTAAACTTTAGCTCTAGGTGATCCAAATAAGGTCTAATTACATTAGTTTGTGAGAGATGAGACGGTGATGAATCACATACCATTCCAAACAAAAAAAAAGAATTAAGAAGATATAATGGACAAATAAATTCTTGAAACCAAACACCCCCTAAGCAATGAAAAGCTCCCTCTCTTGATCTATATGCAAAAGAAGAAAGTGACCGTGTCGTTACGGCAAAGATACTTTCATATTATATGTGTATATATATTACAGAAAGAAATCAACCTTGTAATAAGGTGGTGTAATTCCTCTTCCAAGAGGATGAAGTCGGATTTATTTTCATTATTAAAAAAGAAAGAAAGAAATCGACTTAGGGTGTGCCCCATGATTCTAAATTATAAGATGTTTTGTCTTTTTAAATACATAGCTTTTACTATATATTTAGATATACACTATGTATAGATACATATAATTAAAAAATACATCTAGAAAAGGTAAAACATTTTATAGTTCGGAACTAAGGGAGTAAAACCTTAGCGTAGCTTTGAAAGTTTGAATTTGCTGCATTCATACATGTCCTTCATGGCTACACCCTTTAGGACTTGTTTGGATGTAGTAGGGTTCGCAAGCAATCCACATGTGTTGTGGTGGATTGAAATGGAACTTTGAACTAAATTTCACCCAATCTACTCCAACACATGTGGATTAAGGTGAATCTGACAACATTCACGATGATACACGATGGAGGTGGGATTGGCATACATATTTGCATTGATTGTAGAAATGAGGAGTCGAATCCGAGTTAACCATCCATTTGCTCGCAATTTTCTTCATAATAATGTGATCACATAATTTGCACTGCAAATTATCAAAAAGCTAATTTTTTTAATAACATCAAAAAGCTAATTATATTATATTGCAGCACATACTGTCGATTTTTTATAATTAATGATGAGTTCTGCTCTGCTAACAAGATCGATCCTACTACACAAGGCTTACTCGGGATGCGGTACTGCTGACGTAATTCAGCTCGTGGTCAATCCGACTCCTGCAGGCCAGCAAGCACGACGGAGCCGACGAACAGCCCGGCGGCTCCGGCCGTGAGCACCGCCGCGACGACGGCCTGTACGGCGACGAGCGCGACGGAGTCGTCGGGCACGACGACCACCGCGACGACGGCGGCCACGAGGAGCGGCAGGGAGATGGAGGCGAGGACGGAGGGGGACGTCCCCGCCGCGGTCTCGACGAGGCTGAGCAGGCCCAGGTCCTCAGCCTTGGAGAGCAGGCCCGACTGCTCCAGCGAGGAGAGCGTCACGCCGAGCTCCTCGGCCTTGGACAGCAGGCCGGCCTTCTCCACGGTGCTCAGCACCTTGCGCCGCTCCAGCTTCTTGAACACGTCCACGGACACCTCCTCGCTGCCCTCCGTGAAGATGCCCGCTCCGAACCACTGCTTCGACCAGTTCTCGTCGTAGCGGTTCACCTGCACGACGACGAACACGAGCATGCATGCTGAGATTTCTATTTTTTTTTTGTTGTCAAGGAATGACGAATCGAAGCTGCAGAGTTTGGGAAGATGGGTGGAACTGCCAGACCAGTTACCTTCTTCTTGGGCGCCATGGCCGTGACCTTGAAACGCCTTCTGCTTGTGGAGGGCAGGAGGCCAGCAGGCTGGGACAGGCGAGACGAAGAGCAGCAGCCCGAGATCGCTGCAGGTATTGCAGCCATTATTTCTTCCTGCTCCTCTTCTTGCGTGTTGAAACAATGTAATTTGGCGCAGCCTTGGCCTTGCCTTGTTTCACCAGCTCTGCTTCTTGGGATTCTCCTCAGTTTCGCTGTCGGCAGGAATCGAAGAAATCTGAATGTGACCACTGGTTGAGGGGCTTATCTTTGGGCTGGACCCACGGGCGCATGGAGAGCGAAACTCAGCCACATATATGTCGCTTGTCGCGTCGATGTTCCCTACCGTTACCGGCCTACTCGCAGGCCACGGGATTACACCAGCACAACCACTGCCAACCACATGGCCTTGCGCTGCCCATGCGCAAACACGCTGAGGGTGCCCCCAACGCGACACCGTGGACAGACAGTGGCTTCAACGCTGAATGTCCAGATTAGTTGTCTTGGTGGCTCTGCAAGTTGTCATAAGATCTTGCAAAAAAACTCAGTGCCTCGTCTCACAAAAAAAAGAGCACTCGCTAGGCTACCCGTTGGAGCTGGATGAGAGCTTCTGTTACGTGCTTTTTCGTTTAGGGCAGCAGCAACTTAAGCGGTCGAGACTATATGCCTCAGCTAAATGGTACAGGGCCAAGTAGGTAGCCATCAACGAGGCTATACATCTCTCATGGCAGCCTAGTGTTTCTCCATGAAAAGCAGCTGTAGCTTTTCTCAGAGTTCTGTACCCGTTTCACCCTCAAATCATGAAAGCGCGTGATGAAGATGCCAGCAACCTTGCTCACAACACGAATTGAAAGAGTGCCTCAATCTTTTGTCAGTTGAAGCACCTGCTGCTTCTGCAAGCTAATACGGATACCTGCGAAGCCACTAGACGGTATGGTCTGGAGCCTTTATGCCAACGTGGACACTGGGGCTAACAATCAGCATGTAGCGTTGGGGTTGCTCTTAGACCACACCCTCTTGCGCATGTATTCCCTTGCCAAAAGCTACAGTTGCTCTTTTTTACTAGGAAGAACACAAAGGAGAGAATGTTGTGGCTCGCGTTGGAAGACATGATGGCTTCAACCGGCGAGTTGACATGGCCTGCTGCTTTTGTCTGGGGCTAATGTTCTTGTTAGCTTGCGTTGCTAGTGCCCTGAATTGCAAACTTTTGTGCTCGGCAATTGATCTTCGTCGTTCGTAGTTTCTTAACTTGGCATCTTTCAATTTCACCGCAATCCTCTCCACTCACTATTAAGACGCATAAGTAGTGAGTTAACGTGTTTTTTCGTGACCGTGTTAGGCATGTATTTCATTAAAGCGGAGGTAGAAAAAGATTACAAGTTACCCACTCATTGGTAAGCACCAAACTTACCAGGGAGAAGGAGAACCAAAAACACAATGAAAAGAAAAAAAAAGAACTGAAACAACTCCTTAACCGCACAACGACGCGCTCGGCCGCTCAGCCACGCTCAAAGCAACAGAACATGTCCTGTGACGACAAGAAGAAGCAAACTTGCGAGTCCTTAAGGCATCTCGGGCATGAAGCCCGTAAACCTTCGGGACCAAGTCATTCAGGAATACGACATGCCTGCACTACGCTAGATTTGTACATCACTGCCGGCATCATCACTGCCGGATTTATGAGAACCAGCAGTGATGTACCTTCACTGCCGGTTATGAGCTTGAAAATGAAAAAAAATGATTGATGCTGGGCTAAAACCCGCAGTGAAGGACCACATCACTGCCGGTTTGTGGCTTGAACCGGCAGTGTTTTGGCGGGACACTCATCACTGCCGGTTTAAGCCAAGACCGACAGTGATTGTGCTCTATCACTGTCGGTTCTAGCCAAGAACCGACGGTGATAAGCCTACAACACAAAAAGGCTGCAACCGTCCTCTCTTCCATCCCAAGAACAGAGGCGCGCGTTTGAACCCTTCTCTCCATTATTGCGGCTGCTCTTCACCATGAAGCTGGTGCTTGGATTTTGAAGAATGGCTTGATCTTTTTGCTTTAAGGTTAGTAACAAACATCCACTCCTTTGATTTTGTTGCTTAATTAGCTTCATTTTGATGGCTACATTTCTTGATTCTCATTCTAGTTCTTTCTCCATTCTAGAGAGCACTTTTCCAATTGGACATTTGTGCAAGGCTTCAAATTAGTGGTGAATCCATCAGTCCAAAAGGTTGGTGTCTATGAACACATTTAAATTCCTAGCTAATTATTCCATGGTGGTCAAGATCATCATTGTTAGTATGTGATGCTATAATTAGTTCTTAAAAGTAGAGTAGAATAGTTGTTCTTCAATATTGTGCAATAATTATTTTTTACTACGATTTTCAATTTACAGGGCCGGGGCTACCAATTTCAATTTTCAATAATTAGTGTACAATAATGTTTTTCAAAAATGGTACTTTTGAGCTACAATTGTTGTTCATGAAGCTCGATTTTTTATTAATTCTTTGTAATTACTATCTCAGTATTTTTTTTGTGCAGAGATGGATCGAGAGTGGATGCATCTGTCCTAAACAAATAAGCGGTACATGCATGGCATCAGCCAGTTTATCACCGATGCCAAAGCCCATGCTGGGAATGGGAACTCTGTCTTCTGCCCATGCAAAGATTGCAAGAATCATAGGAACTTTCGTTAAATTGAGTCTATACGATCGCACTTGATTACCAGGGGGTTCATGCCAAACTATATGATATGAACTATGCATGGAGAGGTTGGTGTGAATGTTCTGCAGGAAAACGATGATGATGTGGACATGCGTGACATAGCCATCCACGATGCTGACGAGGAACCCGGTGTCAACACAGAACCTATGGCCACAGTTAATAATGTGTTTAAGAACACGCTAGCTGACGACACCGAGAATAACGACGGCATTTCTCAGCTGCTACGTAATATAGAGACCGGATGTCTTAGTGAAAGATAGCTGAGAAAGCTAGAGAAAATAAGACAAGGTAGCAAAACACCATTGTATAGGAATTGTCCAATGAGCAATCTGGAAGCCGACATCATGCTGTTAGAGTTCAAATCGATAAATGGATTGAGCGATAAAGGCTTCGATCAGTTGTTAGGTATAATAAGGAAAATGCTCCCAGAAAAAAAACGAGTTGCCAGAAAAGACATACTTGGCCAAGCAAATGATCTGCCCCATCGGCCTCGAGGTTGAAAAAATCCACGCGTGTTCCAATGATTGCATATTGTACCGTGGAGAAAAATACAAAGACTTGGACAAGTGCCCCAAGTATGAAGCTCCATGGTACAAGGAAGGGTCCGTCAGATGAGGGTACCAAGACCAGAGGAGGTCCCGTAAAGGTCGTTTGGTATTCTCTATAGCTCTCCTGGGTGCATAGGTTGTTTGCATGTGCAAAGTCAGCCAAGCTGTTGCGCTGGCATGGCGAAGAGCGTAAGAAAGATACAATGATGAGGCACCCCGCCGATGGGCATGACTGGAGGACTTGTCAATACTATGTTCTATAAGGACATCAGGTGGAGAGGTAAGGACACCTTTAGGTTTGCTTTGAGCACAGATGGGATGAATCCTTTCGACCAGGTTAGAAGCAATCATAGAACCTGACCAGTGACGCTCTGTATATACAACCTTCCACCTTGGGTCTGTATGAAGCGGTCGTACATCTAGATGCCACTACTGATCCAAGGGCCAAGACAGCCTAGGAATGACATTGATGTGTTTCTAGAACCAGTGATCGATGAACTAGTGGAGATGTTTGAAAAGGGTGTGCTGGATGTTTGGGACAAGTACAAAAAGGAACATGTCACGATCAAGGGAGTACTTATCGCTACAATCATCGACCTGCCAGGTCAAGGTTCGTTGTCTAGAGAGAAGACAAAAGGCTATACTAGATGTGTTGAGTGCTTGGACAACACCGATGCGGTAAATATGCCAAATAACTCAAAGATAGTTTATATGGGACACCATAGGTTCCTACCTAAGGATCACCCTTACCGCAGGAACAGAAAAGATTTCAACGGTACTATTGAGAAACGCTTAGCTTCCAAAATATCGAGACGGTCATGCGATACTTCGAGAACTCAACAAACTAGAGGTCGTCCTTGGGAAGGGGGACAATGCAGTAGCAGCACCTGATGGGAGCGTTTGGAAGAAAAAATTAGGTTTTCTAGGAAACTACCTTACTGGCCATTTCTGAGTGTACGCCACTGTCTTGATCCCATGCACATCACTAAAAACATGTGCGCTAACACTCTTAACACCTTGATGAACACCGAAGGGGCATCGAAGGATTCACTAGCCACATGCCTAGACATGCAACACTTGGGAATCAGGAAGGAGCATGCATCCTGTGGAGCTAGAGAATAGCTAGTTCGAACTTCCGGTTGCGTCATGGACTATTGAAGAAGGAAGAAAAGCATACGCTTATTTCTTTCTTCAATGAACTCAAAGTCCCGACTGAGCTACTGTGCGAACCCGAAGAGGCTAGTGAACATGAGAGAACTCAAGTTCAACTATGGCCCTATGAAGGCCCATGACTGTCATGTCATTATGACTCAGCTGCTCCCTGTTGCCCTACGTGGTATACTCCCCCCAAAGGTCCATGCCCCAATCATAAAGCTTTGCTTCGTTCCTCAACGCGATCTCAAAAAAGGTCATTGATGTGTCCACGCTAGAGCAGCTGCAGCGGGACATAGCCGAAACTCTTGTTAGGCTTGAGATGCATTTCCCGCTGACTTACTTTGATATCTCATTGCATCTGCTCATTCATCTTGTTGACCAAATTAGAGCCATTGGCCCAATGTACCTGCATCAAATGTTTCCTTTCGAAAGATTGATGAAAGTTTTTAGGAGGTATGTTAGAAACAGATTTAGGCCAGAAGGGGGCATGGTTGAAGGATGGTCAATGGAGGAGGCCATGTAGTTCTGCATATATTATCTAGACATCAAAAGGGTCAGAGTTCCAGAATCTCGTCATGAGGGAAGACTATGTGGCAAAGGAACGATCGAGGAGAAATCTATTATAGTAGACGACCCTGTTTCTTTTAGATAAGCATATTTCACTATTCTCTAGCAAGTCGAGGGCGTGATGCCATACATTGATGAGCACAGACAATCGCTGCAAACTCTATATCCGAGCAGGTCACAGGCTTGGCTGGATAAAAAAACATAAGGAAGGAATTTGTCAGCTGGTTGCGACGTCGCTTGCTTGGAATAAAATTGGGTAATCAACTGGATGCCTTAGCTAAGGGACCTTCGAGTACATATCTTAAGTACCAAGAGTATGCGATCAATGGATTCACATTTTACACAAAAAAGCAAGATGGAAAGAGCACATACCAAAATTGTGGTGTTCGTTTTGATGCTCACGATGAGAACGGCAACGTGCAGGTAACATACTATGGTTTCATAGAGGAAATATGGGAGCTAGCCTATGGTCCATTGAAGGCAGCTCTTTTTCACTGCCTGTGGGTCTGGCTCGAGGAAATAAACACTGACAGCAAATGGTTCACTACCATTGATCTCACTAAGATCGCATATAGAGACGACCCCTTAGTCCTTGCAAGAGATGTTATGCAAGTCTTCTATGCAAGGGAAAACAAGACAAAAGGAAGGCTAAAAGTAGTCCTAGAAGGGAAAAAGAAGATTGTCGGTGTCGATGGAGTGACGGACGAAGAAGACTACAGGGGCTATCAGGAAATGCCTCCATTCGGGGCGAACGTACCCCTACATATCCTTCAAGAGGGTGACGAACCTGCTTACGTATGAATTGATCACAATGAGGTTGATGCACCTAAAGATGGTTAGATTATTGTTAACTATGTAATCATTATGTAGACATTGTATCAGTAATTCGCACTGAATATTTAATTTATATTTTGTGCGCATCTCTACAATTTAATTATTGACTATGTAATCAAATATTAAGATGATGTTCACAAACACTATTATTTGATAATTATAGACCATTAATTAATTATCATAGAATTAAATAATCAAGACACAAATTTTTGTGTTATTTTAGAATATAAACTAACTGCATTATTTCTATTAATAAATAAATAAAGAAAAGCAAACTAAGCGAACTCCCTATCCTAGCTCAGCGGTTAAGGCCGCGCACTCTGTACTCTGAGACCCGCGCTCGAATCCCAGGTGGGACCAAACTTTTTTGAATTTTGCATTTATTATTTAGTAGTGCATTACAATGGGATAAAAGAAAAAATAAAACTATTCTAACCGAACTCCCTATCACAGTCGGATTGCCCAAACCGACATAGAAGGCCCAATTCACTGTCGGTTTTTAAACTAAAACCGACAGTAATGTGTAGATGCTCCTCACATACCAACAGTGCTCTCATGACCACAACCATTGGAACACTGCTTCCCACCTACCCTGACAACTTTAGTTCAGAAATAAAAATGTACCACGACTGCTAGCCCCTATAAAATGGCCCTCGGCTAGGAGCTAGTCTCTCCATGCATGCTGGTTTTAGCCAGACCTTATCAGCCATGATACAATATTTTCCTCTCACAACAAACCACATATATCGTTATGCATCGTAGTCCACCAAAATGGTGCACATATGAGGTACTAGAAGAATGCTACTAAAGATAGAGCAACGCTGAAGATTGGAGATGCCACGAGGTTCACAAAGCCATCTGCTATGGTGCCGAGCTAAATCCGATGTGCTCTGGACTGTACCAAGAAAAAGGCCATGTACAGCAGATGCATGGATTCATCGACTGCCACTTATCATCTCCAACCGGTATAGCTCATAGACCACCTCAGTGCTGTTGTTTGACCCTAGTTGGTGCTAGAAGAATGCTACTGAGGTGGTTAAATTATAATGTGTTGATACACATTGATGGTAACATTGACCTATATGCAAATAGGTCTTTGTTATCGAATATGGAATTTTAGTGTAAGGTCTTTGTTATCGTATATGTAACTTATTTCTAATTTTTTGATGTATTTCATTACTATCTAAATAAATATATCATTGTTGTTAAAACTTTCCCACTGTAGTATCTAAATAAATATATCCTTTACATATATGCACCTTCACTGTCGGTTCTATTTAGAAACCGGCAGTGATAGTCACCTTCATTGTCTATTCTATTTAAAAACCGATAGTGATAGTAATTTTCACTGTCGGTTCTATTTAAAAACCGGCAGTGATGTCCATGCCCCCTATATAAAACAATCTGCCGGCCACATACATCGATCCCACCCACCCACAAACTCTCTCAGTCTCATTTCTCACATTTCACTCTCACTTCTCAAGACATCCACTCTCTCTCTACGTGATTTGGTCATGGCTCCTGCATTTTTCAATGGTATTGACATATTGTCTTCTCCAATATTCTATCTATATTCATTTGATTTATATTTATATTCATGTTTCTTTGCATTCTACATTTATATATATTCTTATTCCTTGCATTCGATCTATATTTAATTATGTTGCCACATTTTACTTGGAAGAATTTTTTGTGCATATATTTTATGTTCATATTTTTTTTGCATTTTATCGATCGGGTGGTATGAATAACGGACCTCCCCATCACAAGAACCAGGTTTCCACCCTGGTGATGAGCCATTCGCTCCTAATGTGGCCATTCCACGGTTCTCTGTTCCAGCTATTGATGAAATATTTTTCAACATCTTTTGTTTTTTGATGCTAACAAATAACTGTAATTAGTTTAATATCATTGTTGCATGCATATATGTCATAGACTATATCTCTAATAGATTGACTGCGAACAACACTTAGCTGGTTCTTTATCTCGGACATCGTCGAGAACACGACATCTAATGTAAGTGGTCGGCTATGGACGTGTGAACTTAGTTTTTTCATCCCTGTGAGGGGTTCAAATCATCAGAACCATATCCACAGGACAGGAATACAGAGCCCGGACATGATAAGCGCCCAATTAAGTGTCGTGCACATTTGTTTAGAGGCACTCCAATGTATTTGCTATGATGTGCCTGATTTCTCGCACTTCAAGGCACTTGCTTTGAATGCTGGTGATATCTCCGTCCCGCAAGCAAGTGAATGGTTTGCGAGCTACAACCATGCGGATGTGGTAAAATGGTCACTTATACCTGAGTCATGGTTATTTGTAGTTTATTATTGTAATAACATTCTCTATTTTTTTTCTTTTTCTCCAGCATGCAGATTGCGCCATAGGACCTTATCTATGCTGCATGTGCCTTGTGGGCCGTTCTAGACCAAGCTACGGAGCAACTCAGGTATGATTGGGACTTCTGTAATGGAAACCTCGGCCAGCTCACTATAGAAGGATGCCAGTACTGCACAAGGATTACTAATAGGGGCAGTCATTATTCAGTAGGTTACATCTATGGCCGACCATTCTTTCGGTATTGTGAGGCACGAGAGAGTGCACTCGTACGGGCATTGGACTTCATCGATACAAGCGGATATATGATCCGTGACATCAATTACCATATATGGCTATAGAGGCATGTTAGTGTGCGTGGCCCGATCGATCCCGGTAGTGATTCTGATAGTAATTAATGTTTATTTAGCTAGGTTTTTAAGGTCGTAGTTTAATTGGGTTCTAATTTTAATATGTACGGCTTTATGTGTTTAATTATTGTCATGCATGTAATTCATATAACATTCCGGTGTCGTATTGGTCTCCAACTTTTTCTTAGGCTTGCACGTGCCACAGTGTGAAGGAAACACCAAGTTTGGGATTTTCCGAAAGATGGTTCGCTACTTTATGAGGTTTAATTGAATTTCCGCGCGACGAGACCGTTTAATTATAGGTTGAACTGAGTCTACCCACGAAAAGATCCAGAATGGTACCAAACTTTTACACAGGCTCTAATGTGCCCTAGGGATAAGAATTTTGTGAAGGTGGATGAAAAAATCTATTGGGTCCAAGATGAAATTCACCCTCTCTTAGTCTCATTTGGCACAGAGAAAAATATAATAAATAAAAAAATGAACAGAAAAACCCAAGATCCTGTGTGGGGTCTTAATTTGGGTGTACATGCTTGCGAAAAAAAATTCAAGCCATTTCGACATAGGTGGAGTATACATGTTTCATAGAGGTACATGTGCCCTTTCATCGAACCATGACTATACACATAGGTTATCAAGATTTCTGTGGTTCATAGGCATTCAGGTATCGTATTGGTCTCAAACTTTTTCTTAGGCTTGCACGTGCCACGTGTGAAGGAAATACCAAGTTTGGGATTTTCCGAAGATGGTTTGCTACTTTCTGAGGTTTAATTGAATTTCCGCGCGACGAGACCGTTTAATTATAGGTTGAACTGAGTCTACCCATGAAAAGATCCAGAATGGTGCCAAAGATTTACATAGGCTCTAATATGCCCTAGGGATAAGAATTTTATGGAGGTGGATGAAAGAATCTATTGGGTCCAAGATGAAATTCACCCTCTTTTGTCTCATTTGGCACATAGAAAAATATAATAAATAAAAAAATGAATAGAAAAACCTAAGATCCTGTGTGGGGTCTTAATTTGGGTGTACATGATTGCCAAAAAAATTTCAAGCCATTTCAACATAGGCAGAGTATACATGCTTCATAGAGGTACATGTGTCCTTTCATCGAACCATGACTATACACATAGGTTATCAAGGTTTCTGTGGTTCATAGGTATTTCGGTGTTGTATTGGTCTCAAACTTTTTCTTAGACTTGCACATGCCATGCGTGAAGGACACCAAGTTTGGGATTTTCCAGAGATGGTTTGCTACTTTCTGAGGTTTAATTGAATTTCCGCACGATGAAACCGTTTAATTATAGGTTGAACTAAGTCTATCCACGAAAAGATCTAGAATGGTGTCAAACTTTTACACAGGTTCTAATGTGCCCTAGGGATAAGAATTTTGTGGAGGTGGATGAAAAAATCTATTGGGTTCCAGATGAAATTCACCCTCTTTTGTCTCATTTGGCACGGAGAAAAATATAATAAATAAAAAAATGAACAGAAAAACCTAAGATCTTATGTGGGGTCTTAATTTGGGTGTACATGCTTGCCAAAAAAAATTTAAGTCATTTCGACATAGGCGGAGTATACATGCTTCACAGAGGTACATGTGCCCTTTCATCGAACCATGACTATACACATAGGTTATCAAGGTTTCTGTGGTTAATGGGCATTCCGGTGTCGTATTGGTCTCAAACTTTTTCTTAGGCTTGCACATGCCACGTGTGAAGGAAACACCAAGTTTGGGATTTTTCAGAGATAGTTTGCTACTTTATAAGGTTTAATTGAATTTTCACACGACGAGACCATTTAATTATAGGTTGAACTGAGTCTACCCGCAAAAAAATCTAGAATGGTGCCAAACTTTTACACAGGCTCTAATGTGCCCTAGGGATAAGAATTTTGTGGAGGTGGATGAAAAATCTATTAGGTCCAAGATAAAATTCATCCTCTTTTGTCTCATTTGGCACACAGAAAAATATAATTAATAAATAAATGATTAGAAAAACCTAAGATCCTGTGTGAGATCTTAATTTGGGTGTACACGCTTGCCAAAAAAATTTCAAGCCATTTCGACATAGGAATACATATGCTTCTATTTATTCAGTATATAAAAGAATTTTTTTAATATATATAAACATCACCGTCGGTTTCAAAAAACCGGCAGTGATGAGAAGAAACCGACAGTGATGCTTGTTATCACTGTCGGTTTATTTTGAAAACCGGCAGTAATATATAAAAAATTTAAAAATAAATTTGCCAGCCCTTGGGTTTGAGCTTGGGTCTCAGGCTACATAGTTCAGACACTTAACCGTTGCGCTAGTATAGGATGTGTGCCACTGTTTATTTATTTTATCTTTTTGACCTTTAGACGGCTTAATAAATTATAAAATTAAACCAAAAAAACTGGGCCGCCTAGGATTCGAACATGGGTATCGGGGGCAAAGTTGCGGGGTCTTAACCGTTGAGCCAGTAGGAGGTATTTAAAAGAAGTGGAAAAGATAAGTTACTTATGTTATAACCGCTACACGGAAATCACTGCTGGTTTAAAGAATGGCCCGGCAGTGATGTCTAGAAGAGCAATAGTACTGTTGGCCCCCTCGATCTCTGGTATGTAGCATATCATATACTATGGTCTTCATGACAACGAAACAACGACCAAGATGCATTGCCACATACAATCCAAGGGACGATGTAAGCAAAACGAGGTCATACAATGCAACATCCAATATGTAAGCAAATAAAATGAGGTCATGCATGGTGATGATGATCAAATAAAGGGTTCGACGACATGGTTTTTTTCAGCATCAGTAAATTATTACATTGACCTAAGACATCGATTAATCACTAGTGCTACTAATTACTGCCGGTGCTGCCACATGCATCGTCCCCCTGCTGTCGGTGCTCCTCTTCGTGCTTCTTTCGCTCAGCCCTGCATCGGCGCCGTTCTGCATCCATCATGCAAGACGGCGCCGCTCGGTCTCCTCCTCCTAGCAGCGGCGACGCTCCTCCTCCTCCTCACGGTGGTGCTCCTCGTGGCAGTGCTCCTCCTCCTCCTCATGGCGGCGCTCCTCCTCCTTGGAGATCTCAATGATGCGCTTTAGGATGTAGTCAGTCGGTCTCCTTCTGTGTGATGGCGCTGAGGTGCCGGTCCTCCTCCTCCTTCCGAGCCATCTCCAATGAGTTGAAGATGACCTCCTCCACTAGAAGAGGTTTTGGTTCCTCCTCCGATGCGATCTCACGGTCCGGATCATCCTCGAGGTTCACCTTGAGGTCCGATTCGGACGACGACAACGGCGTCGGTGGAGGCATCAGGGGGGCGACATGAGGACGACAGGTTCAACATCGCCCATGTTGTCTTCAAGCGATGAGGCATTGTGGCGGCGGGTCGAGGGCCTAGGGTGAGGTGTGCGTGGAATGGTGCTTCGCTTTCATGACGCGCTGGTGGTGCAATGGTGGCCGACTAGTGTGTATGGGGGTCCTGGCTTTTATATAGGCATGTTGGTGGGTGGAACTGATCACGGTGCAATAACTCGCACCCCTCGGAAGATGGAGTGCGCCTACATTAGGAACCGCCATTGAACGCACCATTGCGCCTAGCGTTGGGAAGCCGGAGCGCGCCTACATTGGGAACCGGCGGTGCGAGCAGCCGATGGACTCCTGGGTAAATGCGGCATCTCTTCGTGGGGAACTGAAGGGCCACGACTAGTCCAAGGACCGGGAAAATAGTGGCTCTTCATGGGAAATGCATGACCAGCGTGGCCAGGGAGTTGAAGGGCCTACGCGCAAAGCAGGGATAGATAATCACTTAAAGGAATAAATTCCTTCAAACTTTTTGAAATCAGGTGATAGCTCAATGGTTTGTCCGTTGCTCTGGAACTTGTAGGCTTCGGTTCGATTCAGGGATGCAACACATTTATTTTATCTTTTTGACCTTTAGACCGCTTAATAAATTATAAAATTAAACCAAAAAATTGGGCCGCCCGGGATTCGAACATGGGTATCGGGGGCTAAGTTGCGGGGTCTTAACCGTTGAGCCAGTAGGAGGTATTCGAAAGAAGTGGAAAAGATAAGTTACTTATGCTGTAACCGCTACACGGAAATCACTATCGGTTTAAAGAATGGCCCGACAGTGATGTACCCCCATCACTGTCGGTTCCTACTTACAACCGACAGTGATGTACCAACATCACTGTCGGTTTCTAATTTGAACCGGCAGTGATGAGGTCTGGTATAAAAGGTCGCCGTGGGTTGAAATTATCCAAATTTCAACCCTGCACCAACCGTTCCCCGCGCTCCTCTTCTTCGACGTCGATGCCCGTGCACCGCCCCACGCTGAAGCACCCATCCACTGCCCCCCGCGTCGCCATTCCTAGGCCCGCGCTCCTCTTCTTCGATGCCGACACCCGTGCACCGCCCCATGCTGGAGCACCCGTCCACCGACCCCCGCGCCGCCGTTCCCAGCCACATGCTCCTCTTCTTCGACGCCAACACCCGTGCACTGCCCCACGCCAGAGCACCGCCAAGGCCTTCAAGAGCGTGTGGATAGCTGCTTTCCCACCCCCACGGTGAGTGCTGGCTCACTGGCCGCTAAGTGTTTGATGAAATGGACAGCTACTTTTTATTATTTTCGGAAGGCACAAGAAATGGACTTAATTTTTTTAAATAGTTTTAAAGATGAAGAATGTATGCAACTCTATCCATTGCAGGCTATGCAATGTCACTGATCCAAACACATTTTTATTCCTCATGTTCGTAGGCTATTAAAATCACCTCTGTTTTTTGAGACAATCTCACTTTGTAATAGCTAGTCCATAGTCAGATAAAGCGGGTTCACTACCATCTACAATCTAATCTCACTTTGTAATCTCACTTCATAATAGCTAGTCTGGTTCTGGTGTTATCTACAATCTCATCTCAATTAATTTTACAATCCTTAGGTTTATTGAATCCCTAGCTAGGATCTGACCTTGATATGGTCCTTGAAATATGTTTGTAGAAACTTTCTGGTGTTTTGATAGGGTCCTACTTTATTTGACTGGTCATGTTAGTTAATTACAATGACTTGCCTATTTCCTTTCTGTTGTAGATGTTTTGCTTTGACCTTTCATCTAATATTTTCTTATATATACTATAAGAAATTATTTATTTCTTGTATAAGTTTTAGTATATTTTAAAAATAATGCTATTTTCAAGAGACCATATAACTTGAATAATAACTCTTGTTCAGTGAGTTACCATTACCACTTACCACATGCCTAATTTACTTAAATGTATAGGCAACCATGACATGGTATGTAGTGCATGTTGGTCACATGCCTGGGATTTATCGAACCTAGGAAGATTGCTATGCTCAAGTCAATCGCTACCCTGGTAATTTGCACAAAAAATACAACACAAAAGCTGAAGCTTTGAGGGCCTACTATAGTCATCCAACCTACCTAGCAAACCATGGCCAACCGGCCTACTATGGTCCAATGAATGCAAACCATAGCCATCCGCTGGCACTGGAGATCGAAGAGAAGCCACCCGCCGGAGATGTGAAGATTAGGAGAATTGCTCCTTGGTCTTGGAAAGATGTCATGCTTTTATTTATGGCTATGGTCATCGCTTTTCTTATTTGGAAGTTGATGTAGGCTTAGTTTCGTAGAAGAGTAGGTGGACTTTGTTGTATGTGGTCAATCAAACAATGAATTTGTTCTAGGTGAACATATGCTATTATTTGACTTTGTTGTATGTGGACTTATTATTAGACTTTGCATTAAACATATTATATATATATGAATATATTCTATTAGTAGTTGTCCGTGGCCAAAACTAACCACGATCAGTGTCACAGCCATGACTCAGTCGTCGTCTATTACCCCGTCCGCCGAAGAACTAATCGGCAACAAGAAGTGGCTGATATCGCTGGGATAGGAGAGCCGCATGATCCGACAAACTGGTGATAGTGTCAATCAGGTCGGTGAGAACGAGCAGGCATGGACCCAGTCCGGCCTGCTTGATTTGGGCCAAAATGACCAAGATGGCCAGGTAACTTTGGTATCATGTCACTATGTAGTCACACACGCTAATCAATTGAGAGGGTCATAGCTTACTTGGTGTCTCTAGCAGGAGCCTCCACCGGCCGAGGAGCTAGAGGGTTTGGATACTAGGAAGGTAGATCCAAGCGAGGCATGTTAAAGATTCCTGTTGGTAGGAATGCACACTGGCACATTACTGAGTTCTATGAATTCGGGGATCCACTCTCACCACCTATAGCTTTGACCAAATACAAGACTATCCTCGGGTTACTTGTTAGGGACTTCATCCCGATTAAGTACAGGAAGTGGATTGGGAAAGATGATGACCAGTGGAGGGTTCCCGAAAGCAAGAAGGATTACATATGGGATGTCAAGATCTCAGAGTATTTCACTTTCCCTAGCCTGAGTATGATAGGGAGTTAGTCAAGAAAAAAGCAAAAGAAATCATGGGGACATGCTTCAAGAATTTCAAGGGGTCATTGTACAAGAATTTTGTCCTCTAAAATAAAGAGCCAGATTTTGATGGTGGACAGTTTAGCAAGCAGAAGGACTTCTGGCAGAATTTCAAGGAACACAGGTTATCCGAGGAGTACTTAGAACTGAGCAGGAAGAATAAGGAGAATTCATAGAAAGCGATGAATCCTCATCATCTCGGCTCTCGTGGCTATGCCAAAAAGATGCCATAATTTGAAGCAGAACTTCAAAAGATGGATCACCTTGCTAAGGAAGGCATTCAGGTTGAGACCGCCAATTGGGGGCCTAGATCGGTATTATACTATATGGGGAGAAATGTACGACATGCCGAGGATGGGAGCTTTAGCTCCTCAAATCAACCCATGAGCGAACTCATCTAGAGGATCTCCTAGGTAACTAAGGAGGTGAGGCAAGGGACTCGCACTTCTAATAGGGAGAAAGATGTGCTCACCCAAGCACTCGAAACCAAGGAGCACCCTGGTCACACTAGAGGAACCAGTGTTGTTCCTTGGAAACTAGCATTCCTCCAAGAATCTAACACTTATCAGAGCCACTCGAGGGGTAGAGCGGAATATGAGGTAGAGTATTTGAGGAGACTAAAAGAGATGGAAGATAGAATGGAAGCATGGATTGAGGCGACCGTTGAAGCGCGAGTCGAGCAAATTTTGCTGTCCAAGGGGTCAGTAGTACCACAAAACCCTACTCCTAGTGCCTTTAGCCCACAATTTAGGGGTCACAGCAGCTGCAGATCGACCCCACTCGACAAAGAAGAGGCGAATGTGCCTCATCTAGGTGGACGACATCACCTGAACCCGTTAATGTCAGGTTGTACATCCATCAGGAATGGACAAAGGACAAGGTGGCTGCTCAGCCAGGCCTAGGCCTAGTGGGAGACAGGGACAATTAATGGCCATCCCAATTCCACTGGGGTACGCTCGTGTCACCATTGACAGAATACTTGATAAGAAGTTTAACAAGATACCCATTGAGTACCCCGTAGTGGAAGAGAGGCCAAAACTTGGTCAAAACAAGGGCTCTCAAGTGGCCTGGCGTAAGCGCTTCATTAAGCTTGACCATCAATTGTCCTCTGATGATGAGGACGACTATGAGTCTTTGCCCACCCGCGATGATCACTCACCATCTCCCAATAGAGATCACTCCCCTCCTCATCTAGAGCCATCACCCCCGAGAAGATAGAGGTCTCCTTCTATTCCTCCTCGTCCGACTCCATCTTCATCAGCCCCAAGAAAAGAGACTCCTCCTCCTCCTCCTCCTCCCCCCTCCTCCATCTTCATCAGCGCTAGAAAAATAGAATTCTTGTCATCATCCTCCTCCTCCTCCACCTCAGCCTAAAACAAGATCAAGGACATCCTCGTAGTCACAGAAAAGGTCCTTGGATTCGGTCGCTAATGCTCCCAAAGTGGACCAACTAGAAAAGAAAAAGGCCAGTTCAGTGGCAGCGTGACCACCTTGATGAAAGAAAAATTTACAGCACATATCTCGAAGGAAGATTGTGTTAGTTTCTTCAATCTCTATGCCTCACTGCCTTCATATATGTTGAAGTCCAAATTCAAAAGGCAAACATAGAATAAATACACTACAACAAGAGACTGAAGAAATACACAATAAAGATTTAAGGAACATACTAGAAGTACATCGAAGACAACCTAGGATTAACCATAGGAAGAGGCCTACGAACATCTATTACTGATGTACAAGGGATGGGAACACCGGCAATGAAGTATGAAAGGGGCAATCTTTTGGTTCCCGATGATGAGTATACAAATCTAACAACATATATGCGCCAGTTGCATGAATATTACATGGCTCAAGCAATAGAGACGGACGACTTTGGTTTTGAGGTTATTATCTGTTCGCCACATGTTTTCCATTATCCCGAAGAAGAGAAGTTCGATGTCAAGTGGGAGTGCTTGTTCTAGCTATACCAGAAACATGATCTCGATGTACAAATATTGACGCTGTGGACAATGTAAGTACCCTACACGCGTGATATTACAATTAACTACTCTCTCGAGACAAATTGTTAACTTTTGAGCACTTCCCATGATTTTATGTAGGTATATATCAAAATTTTGCATTGTAAAAAGCAAATGGGATTACATAGGCTTCTTGGACCCTCTTGCGAGTCAATGAGAGTGTAAGGAAAATGGACCCTTGGCCTATTTACTTTGGATTTTGGTGTTTGATGACCAACACAACCAAATTGGACTAATGAATTTGCAAGTGTTTATTTTGTAGTTCAATAGGGTGCAAGACGTGACTTGGACGAAGGCAACATGGTGATCCGATGACCAACACCTTAAGAAAGACCTTAGAAGCATAAGAGGAGACCCAAGATATCAAGCAAAGTCCAAGCACGAAGATTGGAACCAAGCCGTACGCAAGATCGTGAAGAAACGAGCTCACTAAGGTGACCGGACGCTGGACAAGCGACCGAACGCTGGGCAGAGGACTCGGTAGACAGGTGACCGGACACTAGACCAGACGCTGGCGGTAACTGACCGGACGTAGGACAGCAGCATCCGATCGAGTACAGTAAGGTTCTAGAGCGGCAAATCTGTGACCGGACACGTCCGATGGCAGGCGACCGGACACTGGCCAGCGTCCGATTAGTATATTGCTGGCTCAATAGTCGGGACGACCGGACGCATCCGGTCAGGATGATTCAGCGTTTGGTCAGTAGCAGTTTCACGGGAATTCGACCCCAACGACTACTTTCTCAGTGGGGCTTATAAATACAACCCCTAACCGGCCATTTGAGCTATGTGGAGCCGAGGAAACATACCAAGGGTGTTGATACACCATTTTAGTGATCTCCACTTGCATAGAGCTTAGTGATTCATTAGGTGATTAGTGTAGGTGCTTTGCGAAGTGCTTAGGTTGATTACACCATCGCTCATGTGCTTGCTCTAGGTTTAGGCCTAGTGTTAAGTGAGGTTTGCATACCTCTTACCACTCGGTGCTTGCGCGCACCATTGTTGTACATCGGAGGGGATTGAAGTCTTGTGAGATCACACCAACCACTGTTGTGGTGTGGCCGCCACCGTGTACCTAGAGGGAACAAGGCCACGTGCAGTTTCGGCTAGAAGCTTGATAGTGAAGACGGCGGGGAGCATCCAGGGAGAGGCTTGCCAGAAGGCATGTCGGAGACCCACTTGCGCGTGGGGAAGGCCCGAGGCTATCCACGGAGTTACCCGACCAGGGAGCTTGGCCCTTGCGAGGGATTCCTTGCGAGGGGCTCTAACGAGGACTATGGGGAAGCTTACGCGCTTCTCGATACCTCGGTAAAAATACCAAAATCATCGATAGGAGTTTGCATATCTCTACCTTGCTCTCTAGCTTCCGCATTTACATTGATTACTTTACTACGTTTGCAGTAGAGATAGCAACACACTAGCAAAACCATAGTTGCACATCTAGATAATTTATCTATTGCATATATTTTGCTAGGGATAGAAAAAGAGGCCATAGTTTAGAGTTAGATTTTTAAGTTGCCTAATTCACCCCCCTCTTAGGCGTCATGGTCCCTTTAATTGGTATCAGAGCCAATTGGCTCATATTTGGACCTTTGGCTTAACCGCCGTTGAGCCGACGCTATTTTAGAGTGGTTGGGATGGATACCGCTAGGCCTCCGCACTTTGACGGCACTAACTTCCCATACTATAAAGCTAGAATGGCTTGCCACCTTGAGGCGGTTGATTTGGGTGTATGGAGAGTCACTCGTGATGGGATGAAACCCATCAAGAATCCCAAAAAACCCACAAAGAGTGATGAAAAAGAAATGCACTTCAATACTAGAGCTAAAAATTGCTTGTTTGAATCACTTAGTATGGATGTTTTTAACCAAGTATTCACTTTAAATATGGCACATGAAGTTTGGTTAAAACTCCAAGAGCTCCATGACTGGCACAAGTAATGTCCATGAGCAAAAACATTGTCTAGCAAAGCAAAACTATGATTCCTTTACTATGAATGATGATGAGCTTGTTCATGATATGTATTCTCGTTTGAATCTAATTATCAATGAGCTCCTTTCTATAGGATTATTAAAGCTAGATGATGCAGACATCGTGAGGAGATCATCTCCAGTGCTACCACAAAAGAAATATGCAAGCATCATCACCATCCTTCACAACATGGAGGACTTGAGCAATATGACCCCTGGGCATAGCCATTGGCAAGTTAGTGGCATTTGAAATGTCACATAAGATGGGTTCAAGAAGAAGCTTCTTCATCAAGCAAAGGCAAAGCTCTCGCTTGTAGCGAGAAAAAGAAGATGAAAGGCAAGCAAGTTAAGACAAGCTCAAGCTCAAGTTCCTCAAGTGAAGATGAAGAAGAAGATGAGGACGATGATGATGATGATGATGAAGATTCAAGTGATGATCAATCTTCCTCCTCCACCTCTGATCTTGATGAAGAATCAATCAAAGTGATCAACAAAAGGTGGAGAAGATGATCCAATGGCTCAATGTCAAGGGTGTGCCTATCCAAATTCAAGATTTTATTTTCACAAATCAAAGAAAAGGGCAAAGAAAGAGAGGATGCTATGGATGCGGCGAGTTGGGGCACTTTGTGGAAGTTTGTCCAAACAAGCCCACACCCAAGACAAAGAAGAATGCATGCAAGAACCAAGCCCTCACATCAATAAGATCAAGGGATGATTCTTCAAGTGAAGAGGAACCCCATCACAAGAGGCGAGGCCGCAAGCACTCATCATCAAGCTCTTCTCGTGTGTGGCTTATGGCACGAGGTAACGAAAGCTCTTCCTCTAGTGAGAGTGATAGTGATGATGATATGCCTTCTTATCATGAACTTGTGCAAGAAAATCTTAATTATGCTAAAGCTTGCACTAGTCAACAAAAGAAGCTCAAAAGTTTAAAAGAAAAGCTAGATAGTTCACAAAAAGCATACAAAACCTTGCTTGAACAATATGAGAACTTTGCTAATCTCAATGTTGAACTATCTACTAAAATTGGGAAACTTGAGACTAGTGCAACAAACAAATGCATGCACAATCAATGATGAGCAACTCTTAAAGAAAAATGAAAAATTAAAAGAAAAGTTAGCTAGCTCACAAGAAGCATATAATAGTTTGCTTGCTAAAATGGAAACCATGTGCAAACATTGTGATGTGCTAACTAATAAAGTTGCTAATCTTGAAGCCATTAGCACAACCCCCAACAAGGCATCTAAAAAGAAAAGTTCTATCTTTAACATGTCTAAAAAGGATGCCTCTACTTCTTGTAATGATTTATGTTTAGACTCACCTTTGTGCAACCAAGTTTGTGTTGAGAAAGTTGTTGTAGATACATGCACACAAGAGGTTGCAAAGGAGAATGAGCAACTCAAGCAAGAAGTAGCTCGCCTCACCAAGGACTTGACTCAAGTGAAAGGCAAGGCGAGGCAAACCCAACTTCATCAAGATAACACCGTCAAGGGAGTGAAGAAGCTTGATGAAGGACAAACCGTGGTTTGTTACGTGTGCCACAAGGAAGGTCACAAGTCCTATGAGTGCAAGGTGAAGAATGGAGGAGGAGCAAAGAAGAAGGAGAAAAAGCAAACAAGCAAGCTCTCCAACACCTACACCAACAAGGTGGACAAGAATGCCTCCACACCTTATCTCTTGAAGAAGAAGAAAAATAACAAGGTGGTGGCCATCAAGGTGAACAAGCAAGCCAACTATGGGGTCAAACGCTTTTGGGTGCCAAAGGAAATCATCTCAAACATGAAGAGCACCAAGAAGGTTTGGATCCCGAAAGGGAAGTGAGAAGTTCGTTGGACTTCAAGAAATTTGGAGACTTGGCAAAGTTTGGGTGCATTTCATGGGGTGCATCATGATAGACAAAGTCATTGCCAAGTAGGTTAGTGAATACTATGAACCCAAATTCCCCTTCCCATATTAGGTAACTAGATGTCATTACTTTCAATTAGTATTCATTTCAATTGGTATTGTTCTTTTTCAATTGATATACTCTGAAAGCATCTAGTTATCTTTCATGCCTATGTTTGCATTTACATGCTTAAATCTTTTGTCATGCATTCAATAGGTATATCATATGGTAGGCTTGCTCGGTTTCATTATCAACCCTTGGGGCAAACCTACATGGTTTAAAATTGTTTAGGAGCACGGCACATAGCTTGTTTTACAATTTTTTATCTAATATGTGCCAAAGTCCAAATTGTAGATAATCTCTCCCAAATATCATCTTTCAAGTGGTATTTTAATACTTAAATCAATGTGCACAAATTTTACAAGTATTCAACACTTGTGTGCACAAATTTAGGGGGAGCTCAATCTACAAGTTGGATGCTTTGAGACTTACACCTTTTCAAGCTTATCTTGTGTGTAGTAGTCTCATTGCAAGGAAAATGGAGTCCCCGGAGGAAAACATTATACTTCAATTGGTAGAAATCAAATTGATTGTCACATGTGGTATTTCTAAACCGATATCACCATGTTGATCTCACTTTGATTTTTATTTGCTTTCTCCATGCATTATATAGATTAACCTCTATTGTGCAATAAATTGCTAATTATGCATATGCTTTGCTTTTTTTATCATATGTATGCATAAATTTAGGGGGAGCTTAGTCTATATAATGTGATAGTCAAGTTTTGTGACCTATTCCATGCTAATCAAATCCTTCATTTGGTTCACAAAGTTTGACCGTCCCTTGTGCTACTAATTTATTCCTTTTTGGGTGTTTGATGCCAAAGGGGGAGAATTTGAAGGACCAAAGACAAGCATTTAGTTACGAGTAGTAATGGTCCGAGAAAGGGAGGAAAGTGAATTATGGATTAGTCTAAGTAATGGAAGAATTTTTTTTAGAAAGCTAGGCTTTAATCCATAATATCACATGGGGACATTTGCAAGGGCAAGACAAGCTTTTAAGTAAAGTTTTAATTGGTATTTGTCAATTAGTATCATATAACCTTGCTCTTTGCATTGCATCCTAGCAAGTAGGTAGTTTTTTAATCTCCAAATTCTTATCATTTGCTTGCTTTGGTCGGGTTGTCATCAATCACCAAAAAGGGGGAGATTGTAAGAAAATGGACCCTTGGCCCATTTACTTTGGATTTTGGTGTTTGATGACCAACACAACCAAATTGGACTAATGAATTTGCAAGTGTTTATTTTGTAGTTCAATAGGGTGCAAGACGTGACTTGGACGAAGGTGACGTGGTGATCCGATGATCAACACCTTAAGAAAGACCTTAGAAGCACAAGAGGAGACCCAAGATATCAAGCAAAGTCCAAGCACAAAGATTGGAACCAAGCCGTACGCAAGATCACGAAGAAACGAGCTCACTGAGGTGACCGGACGCTGGACAAGCGACCGGACGCTGGGCAGAGGACTCGGCAGACAGGCGACCAGACACTGGACCAGACGCTGGCGGCAACCGACCAGACATAGGACAACAGCGTCTGATCGAGTACAGTAAGGTTCTAGAGTGGCAAATCTACGACCGGACACGTTTGGTGGCAGGCGACCGGACGCTAGCCAGCGTCCGATCAGTATATTGCCGGCTCAACGGTCGGGACGACCGGACGCATCCGGTCAGTAGCAGTTTCGCGGGAATTTGATCCCAACGGCTACTTTCTCAGTGGGGCTTATAAATACAACCCCCAACCGGCCATTTGAGCTATGTGGAGCTGAGGAAACATACCAAGGGTGTTGATACACCATTTTAGTGATCTCCACTTGCATAGAGCTTAGTGATTCATTAGGTGATTAGAGTAGGTGCTTTGCGAAGTGCTTAGGTTGATTAGACCATCGCTCATGCGCTTGCTCTAGGTTTAGGCCTAGTGTTAAGTGAGGTTTGCATACCTCTTACCACTCGGTGCTTGCGTGCACCATTGTTGTACATCGAAGGGGCTTGAAGTCTTGCGAGATCACACCAACCGCGTTTATGGTGTGGCCGCCACCTTGTACCGGAGGGAACAAGGCCCGCGGCATTTTGGCCGGAAGCTTGATAGTGAAGACGGCGGGGAGCATCCGGGAGAGGCTTGCCGGAAGGCACATTGGAGACCCACTTGCGCATGGGGAAGGCCCGAGGCTATCCATGGAGTTACCCGACTGGGAGCTTGGCCCTTGCAAGGGATTCCTTGCGAGGGGCTCCAACAAGGACTAGGGGGAAGCTTGCGCGCTTCTCAATACCTCGGTAAAAATACCGGAGTCATCGATGGGAGTTTGCATATCTCTACCTTGCTCTTTAGCTTCCGCATTTACATTGATTACTTTACTACGTTTGCGGTAGAGATAGCAACACACTAGCAAAACCATAGTTGCACATCTAAATAGTTTATCTATTGCATATGTTTTGCTAGGGATAGAATAAGAGGCCATAGTTTAGAGTTAGATTTTTTAAGTTACCTAATTCACCCCCCCTCTTAGGCATTATGGTCCCTTCAGAGAGGACATGTCTAGGCCTCTATGGATGTGATATGGAAGACCTAAAACAGACATTGATTGCTGTTTTCGACAAATTCACGATGAAGAAGAAAACCCACATACTTCTAGCCTACAACTGAGAGTATGTGTTCTCGGCTTTTAATTTTATGCTTCTTTTTTCGTTAAGATTATTCGATAATTAGGATTCTGTGATTGTAGCAACCATTTCGTCATCATTTGTGTCAATCTTGCCAAAAATCTGATCGAGGTGTGGGACTCGAAGAAAAAACCATTTCATCATCTGGATGCACTGGTGGCAGTGCTGAATTAGTAAGCGATCCTAATAACATATTATTTTCTAATCACACATACCGCTTTCTAATGTTTCTCTCTTTAATGTTGCTCAGTGTCCGAAGAAGACATATCGGTGGGACGCCGGTCCCATTCAAGGTTGTTGAAATGGAGGGGAAGTACCTATCACAGCCGGAGGGAAACAATGAATGCGGGTTTTATGTAATGTGGGCAATGCTTTGCTACATCGGCAGGAAATTGGAAGAAGCCGATAAGTTGGTGTGTATAATCCTCATTTCATTTATGTCTGTTAATAATTCAACAAAATGATTTACTATTCCTCTTTGGATATCATCTATTTTGAATGACAGCGCAAGAAATATAACAACCAAAGGCTATTAGACATGGAGATCATCGCACTGCAATCGGAGCTCGCAAAGTTCATCTTAGCCGAGGTATTGGAAAAAGATGGAGTATTTTCCATTGCACAATCCGTGAGGTACAAGGACCAGTATGGCCCAGAGCGGCTCGCCAGATTATTGTAAGAAGTCCGAGAAGCATTGCACAATCTATGAAGTCCGAGAATATTTCTTTTTTATTTTGAGGGATCGAGATCTGGAAAAGAACATTTGAACTGTAACCGTAACATTTGTAATGTTTAATATTGATGGACCCATCGTCTACGTAGCGTATATAAAATGAAACCTGATTCCATGAAAAAAATATAAATTAAAATCAATTATAAAACAATAAAATACGAATGGGCCATTACTGTCGGTTAGCAATGAACCGGCAGTATTGTCGTAACCATCACTGTCGGTTATCAATAAACCGACAGTGTTGGATTTCTCAACACTGCCGGCTTGAGCCATGAACCGATAGTGTTGTCTTGCTCAATACTACCCCGGCTTGAGCCATGAACCGACAGTGTTTTCTTGCTCAACACTGCCAGCTTGAGCCATAAACCGACAGTGTTGGATTTCTCAACACTGCCGGCTTGAGCCATGAACCGACAGTGTTGGATTTCTCAACATTGCCGGCTTGAGCCATGAACCGACAGTGTAGGCTTACTCAACACTGTTGGCTTGAGCCAAGAACTGACACTCTTGAAGCAACCATCACTGTCGGTTGGGACTACAAACCGGCAGTGTTGTTCAACTAGACACTGTCGGTTGGAGCCAGGAACCAACACTATTTCATGTAGATCAGTGTTGGTTTTTAAGAATCGACAGTGATGTCAACCCCACATCATTGCCGGTATGCCACTGTTGGTTCAAAATCCAGCAATGAAGGGGGTTTTTGAACCGGCATTGATGTCCAGATCTAGGGTAGTGAGATACGGCTCCTCTTTTACATGAGGGTCACATGCACTCACAGCTGGCCATCACCGATCAGAGACAGAGGGTGGACCTGGAAGATAAATTGCAAGGAGCAGCAGAGGTAGAGCGATTGTGACTGCTGGATGGTGCTCACTGCTGATTTCTGTCGAAGATGGACCTTGCTGCTGTCCACCGGTTGCTGGAACTGGAAGAGACGTCGGCGTCTGCTGGGAACTAGGATCGATGGGGAACACTCAGTCAAGACGAAGTATGCTGCTGGACGCCATACCTCTTATTTTATTAATTTTCATCGGTTGAGGAGAGAGAAAAGTAGAAAAATATCAATCTTGCCCTTGCCTCTCTCTTCTTCCTCTTAGACGGTCTCCAATAAGGAGACCCAAACCTAAAATAGGTAGTGAGAGACCCAAAATCAGCCTCCAATAGAGTACCTATATGGGAGACCTATTTTGGGTCACCTGAGAGACACAACCCAAATATGGGTATCCTCTCTCCTAGAAACCCATTTATAGAAAGGATTCTCTTTTGGGTCTTGTTGTTGGAGAAGATGCCTATTGAATCTTTTGCCTGTAGCGCTACCCAAAGTATGAATGTGTCTTATATTTTAGGTGGTGTTGTTGGAGATAGCCTTACCTTTTTTCCTGCATAGCGAGCATGCAGGCGGCGGCTACGGTGGGCATTTTGGCACGTGGGGGCACGCCGGCGGTGTGGCCTCTCTGGAGGGACACGCAGGGCCCATGTCATACCATAGGGACCCACAGGGCCAGGCTGCGTTAGAGCAGAGGTGATCCGGTGGCGTCGCTTAACGAAGCTCCCGGCTTCGAAGGTCCTAGCGAGCGTGCGCAGGGGATGGAGGAAGCCAAGGTGAGGTCGTCTGTGAATAAGGCTCAGGTGGAGATAGACTCCAGTGATGGGAATGGGGATGACGGATCTTGGCTTCAAGCCTATCGTTCATGGCGGGCGTGAGCCAAACGGCGGCGGTATTTCCTCCGATGGATCTAGCCACGTAGGACAGGTAGTGCGCCTTCCCTAGCGTGTGCACATCGGAGAGCACGATGAGGTCCTTGATGTCGAGGCCCTTGGTGGTGAAGGCGTGGACCATGACACTGATGTCGCCGTGCAGTGGCGGAAGCTCACCACAGCTAGTGGCCTCATCGCCTTGTGCGTTGACAGCATACTCACGCGCCGATCGTGGCAGCGAGGCGCGTCCCGCTCGGTCGTGCTCCCTCAGGAACTGCACCATGGTCTCGAGGAGCTTGTCGTCGACGCTCCTGACGTCGGGGAAGTCAGACGAGCGCGCGACGACGGTGGTGCCGACGTAGGTGATGGAGGCGACGCAGGTGGGCGCGGCGCCCATGGCGGACGTGAGGCAGAGCACCTCCCGCGTGTGGCACTCGTATGGGGGCGTGTCGTCATGGGAGGTGGCGCACACGATGGCCACATCGAGGTCGGGGACCACAGCGCCTGTCTCCCGCGTGATGCTGATCATCGCCTGGTCCTTGACCGTGCCCAGCGCCTTGCGGATGGACAGCGCGACAGCCAGGTGGGGCCCTTGGCCAGCGAGATGGCGTTGCGGACCATGAGCTCCAGGATGTCGGCGCACAAGACGATGCCCGAGCACGCCGACTTGAGCTGGTCCTTGACTCGCGCCGCGACGTCGAAGCCTCGGAGGCTGCCGTTGGGCAGCGACTCCTTCTCGGCCATGTTGTTGGGCGTCGAGTCCAGAAGCACGGAGGCATCGCACCATGTAGAGGAGAGCATGATGTACTAGAGTGATGAGCGAGATGGTTGTCGTTGCTTGCTCACACATGCATACCTCACCGCCATAGGAAAAAAAGAAACGAGAGAGGAAGAAGAAAGATGCAGGGGCAAGATTGACATTTCCCCACCTTTCTCTCTCTTTAACTAGTGGAAATGAATAAAATAAGAGGCATGGCGTCCAGCAGCATATTTATAAAAAACGAGAGTGTCTTTCAGCAAATGACTCCACTTTGGATATCCGCCAGCGAACGACCTCCACTTTCAGTGTCCTGCTAGCCAATTTTGCCTTAACAATATGGAAAGCCTATAGAATTGCCTACAACTTCCATGTAGATTATTTCACAAGATTATGGGCTTAAGATATCGTAAAACTGAATGCAACTAATACTGTCTAGAATTCTGATAGCACAAATGTATCATCAAACAACGATCATAACTCATAAACCACAAGTGCTATAAAGGTAATCTCTATGCCAAAAGAAAGATATTGAAGTCTATTACTTAAATATAATTTTTCCATGATTTTTGGGGACATAAAAACAATGTTTAAACATCATATAAACAATGACTGCACAATCTGAAAACACAGCAGGACTTGAATACGAGATTACAACGCTAACCCCATCAACTAATCGACCAAATTCGGTAAACCCTAACATGGATCCACTTCAAAAACAGTGGGGGGAATATAAGTCTGACCCCCAACAGCGAGTATAATGAAGATCCACAATGATTTCCCTCCCAATCCACCTTTTCCCTCGCGGTGATCCCGGCCGCTACACCACTCGTCAACTTGATCTACTCCGCACATGACATCACCATCAAGAACAGCGAGGAAAAACATGGGACTGGGGAAAAGGAAAGAGAATAAGATGTCTAATAACCAGTTCTGGGAGAGGAACGAACATGGCGGCGAATGGCAATGAAGCCCTAGTTTCTCTCATCTCTCCTCCCTTCTCTGTTCTTCTCCTTCTCTTGTTTTTCTCCCTTGCATGAGAGATGTGGCGGCTCCAAAGACACATGTATTAGGTTTCGAGGGAGGGGATGTGAAAAGGCATGGGAAAAGAAGGGCCATCTGGTGCTGTAGCGATGCTACATCAAATGGGTTACTGTTCACGTTATTTTTTTCCTTATAAAATATAGCTGATGACAGACAAATGATAAATAATTCAACAATGAAGATCATATATAAAATACGTTAAAGGATAAGTGATTTCACAGTTAGTTATGTAATCTTGGTTTCATTGATGATATGACAAAGTGTTGGTAGAATAAACAAGAAGTCAAGCTATAGCGACCATTGCTACGTTTATTTGCTTCAAAACGACGACGCAAGAATGTGAGCTAAGAATGATCCAAAGGCACACCACCTATTCAAACATCACCTCAGAAAATAGACTCATACAAACACATACAAATAACACATAAAGCATTCATACGGACTGCAGAACTGTTTCCCCAAAACAGCAACCAAACGCTTAATTGACAACAGCAACCTATCTTCACATTATCACTATGGATAAACTACTCATACAAAAATTACAAAACTATGTCAGAATATACAAAACAACATGATCTATAACTTTCATATTATATCTTTAGGATTTTAAGGACTATAAGATACCCAAAACAAGCCAGCCATCTAACTAAACTTTTCTAACAATAGAAAATCAACAGCTGAATCAAACATGCATAACTGAAGATATAATGATCGAAAAAGTATGATCTTTACAAATATAGAAATCTTCTGAAATTTTCTACAACTTTCATGTACATCACTTCACGAAATTCAGAACTTAAGATATCTTAAAATGGAATGCATCTACTGTTGTCCAAAATTTTGACAGCACAACTACATCAACAAACAACAGCAATATCTCCCAAAACACATGGCCTATTGTAACCTCTGGCCCAGTTTGAAATTTAGCCCATAGTGGCCCATGTGTATGTTAATGATATATTGTGGAGCGTTTAGTCCCACCTTGGATGTTTAAGGTGGGTTAGACCAACATATAAGGCTTCTAGAATCTATCCCACTATCCTCGAGTTAATTTTTTTATGCGAAGCGAGGACGAAAGCGTAAGTGAGATGGTGGTAGGTGTGGTCCACTCAGTGTAAGGTTTATAGAGTTCATCCCACCATCCCAGGTTAATCCTTTCACGTGAAGTGAGGACAAAAGCGTAAGTGAGATGGTGGTAGGTGTGGTCCACTCAGCGTGCAGAGTGGATCTAAACCGTTTGGATTCGGGGGTGTTACACCTATAAAGGTGGTCTCTACGCCATCATATATTTTTTTTATGATTTTTAGATTCATAAAATCAGCCCTAAGCAACACCAAGCCCACGACTGCGCAATCTGAAAAACCGTAGGGCCTAATTTTGAGATTATAACCCTAACCCCGTTAACTAATCGATCGAATACGGTAAACCCTAGCACGGGATTTCACATCAAAACAGTGGGGAAACAAAGATCTTATACCCCAACAGCAACTGTGACGATGATACACAATGATTGATCTCCCATTTTCCACTTCTTCCTTGTTGTGATCCCCACTGTTACTCCTCTCGTCGTCTCAATCTAGTCCACCCCACCATCAAGAAAAACAAAGGGAAGCATGGAATTGAGGGGAAACAAGAAGATGACCAACCAATTTATGAGGAGGAAGGCATACTAGCCATGAACGAGGATCAAGCTCTAACTCTATCCCACTCCTCTCTTCTCTATCCTTCGGTATTCTCTTGTTTTCCTCCGATGCGTGAGAGAAGCGGCGGCTCAATAGAGGAAGGGGATTAGGTTTTGTGTGGAGCCATGAGAAAAGGACGGTACTGTAGCGTGCTACAGTACCCGTGCTCCTGTTCATATTGTTTTTCCTTTCTTTCAATCTTCCAATGACCATAGCTTGTTGAGCTGAACTTCAAATAATGCGAATGAGTAGTGAAACGGAAAGCATCCAATGAGCTCTATACATCTATGATATTTGATCGTCCATCCGAGCTACGTATAAAAAATTATTTTTTACCACTCATTAAAACTCCTGTTGAACCTTTGTCACTTTACGCTTTCTAACACACAAAATGTATTCTAGGTATTACACTAGAGCACTTGTTACAAGTGTAGATCTAGTAAATAAACTTGGAATAAATACATAACTCAATTAAATAAAGTAACCAGAGATAACATAGTAATATTTTGGGTGTTGCTAGAAGACGAGCTACACCTGCCGAGGTACAGGGTAGACGAAGCACTAATAGGCCGTCTCCTCAACTCTTGCCTGTCCTCTCTCACGAATATTTTCTGTACTATGACTAAATGAAGCACCAATAGGCCAGCTCTTCCTCAATTAATTCTTGCCTCACCTCTCTCCTAGATATCTATATCTATATCTATATCTATATCTATATCTATATATACTATATACTATATACTATATAGTTCATACCCACTAAGCATTTACTCCCTTCAAATCTTGCTCCACGTTAAGCCACGTCATCTAGACTTGCAGCCGTTAGATCAACATTAATTCCTTCATCTGACCGTCCAACTCTCGCCTGCGGCTGCCAACTCTTTGGCTCCCCTCATCATTCACCAACACATCGCATGGCCTTTTAGTAACTGAGAAGAAGGGCAGCTGAGCAGTCAATTTATGTAATAGGAGTATTTCAGAACAGATGCGTTGAAGAACAATTAATACCAAATTGGGTACCTGATCAATCACATAGGTATTTCGAAAAAGATGCGTTAAAGAACAAATAATACCAAATTGGGTACCTGACCAATCACATAGGAACAATGTCGTGATTTGTGGAAGCATACATCTGAGCATTCAGATATGTCAAATTTGGTGACTGATGCAAACAAAGACAAAGCTATCTATCAGGCCTAATACCTTATTTATCCCTGAAGGAATGCTGGTCAAGTTATACACAGAGGCCTTAGTAAGTTCCGTATTTATGCAAAAAAAAACTCTGTTACGTATATAAAATACCTTATAGGGGCAACAACTACTAATTCTACCATATTACAATATTTTATACCCCATAAATCTTGGCAATTTATCTCAGTTTAGTTATTTGTAACTACACCAAGTGATCTCTTTTTTTTTTTTTGCGAATGACATCAAGTGATCTCTGATACCCAACTTCATGTATTGGCACTACTATTTTTAATATGGCTCCACCCAATGCTACTTTTAAATATATATTCTGTTTTGTGTGTAGTCATGTGATGCGTACTTCCATAAATAATACCTTGCTTCTTACCCTACTTATACCATATTAAATTAAATGGTATAAAAATATAGCTATGCTACTTATTAATACCAACAATACCAGTTGACTAAAGTGTTTTCGATTGTCATCTTACTCACAACACGTTAATATAAGCATGCTCTCCAACAAAATACTAAGCTACATCATTGATATTAAGCTTCATCGGTCATTATTCAACTGAAAATTCCCGCAACAACGCGTGGTGAATTCAACTAGTTTTCTATACTATAATTGGATCAAAACCATCCAAAGGGACACTACTAAAAGAGTGGAAGAATTCAAGCTCCAAGCCTGTGTTTACATGTGAGGGGTGCTCCTTTGTTTATAGTGGGAGGTTACTTGGAAGAGTCGAGATGGTAGGCCATCCAATCCACGTGAAACTTCATCCTAGCCCTTTGATCAAACCGACTTGACTGAGTACCAGCATAGATGCACTCCATAGGTCGGTAAGTAACTCCCATAGAAAGTTGGACCTCCTCCTCGTTCACCAGCTGTCCATCTTTCATGTGCTCCTCATCTATGGTGTCGAGATGCGCGCCACAAAGTGGTTCGTTGAAGTTGTGTTTCTTTGCATGCAATGGTGGGCCCTTCAATCCTTATATGGCTTCATGGTGACCCTCGGTTACAACCAACATTGAATTGACACTACTACTGTAATGATTTTACGCAGCGGGCGAAATTGGTTTTCCGCGGCGGGCAAAGCTGTCCGCCGTGGTTCAAAGGCCACGGGAAATCATGGCTTTACCGCAGCGGGCCAACTTGCCCGCCACGGTTAATCGATTAACCGTGGCGGGTAGGTTAGGATACCCGCCGCGGTTAATGGTTTGGAAAAAACAAAAAAAAACCTAGCGAGCCCAATTGAGCCCATCGCCAGGCCCAATCGAGCCCGCTGCCAGGTGCGTCGGATCTGCTGCGGACGCGCTCGCTGTCGTCGTCCTTGTGTGTGGATCTCATCGGCCTCCGCCTCCTCGTGCCGATGGAGCTCGCAGACCCGCTCACGGTCGTCGTCCTCATGCGTATGGATCTCGCCGGCCTCCGCCTCCTCGCGTCGCCAGAGCTCGCGGACCCGCCTGGACCAGCCACCGTGGTGGCCGGGATATCCTTGCACCGGATCTGGGCGGCCCAAGGGAAGGCAGCGGCGCTCCTGGACCGGACCTGCATGCATATACAGGGGAGAGAGTGAGGGAGTGGAAGAGAGGGAGATGAGGAGCGAGGGCAACCTACCTGAGTTGGGGGAGGCGCGACGCAGAGGATGGGGAATGGCCGCCGCCACAGCGCCGCTTTGGTGGAGCCGGATCTAGTGGAGCCGCCGGGAGAGCCGTCGCGCCACTGTCTGCTTCGTGAGGGAGGGGAGGGGAGGGGAGCGGGGGAGGCGCCATCGGTGGAGGGAGAGGAGGCTCCTCCCCCGCGTGCCTCGCCGTCGCTAGCGTCGCAGCTCGCCTGCCGCCACCGGCCTGTCTACGAGAAGGAGAGGGGAGTGGAGGAGTGTGGCTGTCTACGAGAAGGTGAGAGGAGGCTGGCTAAGTGTTGGAAACCCTAAGTGCCATATTTATACTAGAGCAGTTATTGGGCTTCCTCTGGGCCGATTGGGCCATGCCTTTTTTCGTGACGGGCCTTGTAACATGCCCGCCTCAGTTAATATATTTATCGATTGGGCCATGCCTTTTTTTTCGTGACGGGCCTTGTAGCTATTAACCGTGGCAGACATTTTAAGTTGTCCGCCTCGGTAAATATATTTTCTATGGCGGGCAAAAGTGACCGTCACGGTAAATAAATAATGTCCGCCTCGGTTAATCGTGGCCATTAACCGTGGCGCACAAAATAGGTGCCCGCCTCGGTTAAGATTTGGAGGTGTCACACAAAATCAATCCTGTAGTAGTGTGAATCAATATATACCACAACACTTCATGGTTTGCATGTGGATGGAGTGGACTATGTGTGGGCTAGTTGATAGGTTGGGTGACCATGGGAGAGGTCGGCTGACCATCTCTTTGGACCATTTGATTGAACTCAATGTTCCTTGGGCTCTATGATGAGTAAAGAAGCTTTAGACCAAATTTGAGGATCATTGAGCTTGGTGCTGGGTCGTCTAACCTATGTTATGCTCTGCTGACCCTTCTCTCTCCTGTTTCAACTTGACCCGTGTCGTGATCTTCCGTAAAGCGTAACTTTTGCGTTTGAACTCCTAATTTGGTAAAACAAAAGTCCATTTCATTCATCCCTACGAGCTCTTCGACATGGTGGGGTCAAATATGTGATTTGATCATGTATTTAGTCATGTTGAAATGTCTAGGTGAGCCCTTGTTTGAGTATCCTTGATCCTTTGGTTTAAGGGCTTTGTGTTTGTTCATACACTATGCATGGTATTTGTGCACCAAATCATCTATGTTCCTTGCAAAACATGTTGGGACACAATACTTGTGGAACTCGTTAGATTTAAGCCCTGTAGCTAAGGTGTTAAGTAAGATTTGAAGGTGGTCATTTTTATTATCAAGCCCTATAGCTAAGGTGTTGCTTAAGATATGAACATTGTCATTTTTATTATCTTTTGGCTGTCGGATTATTTGAGTTAAGGACCGCGAATAAGAATTCTCTAAAAAATAAACCACACAAATGCACACATGCATACCATAATCTGTACAAACATGTTCCACATCATTGAACTCTATTTGGTTTTAATATAATTAGTTTGGTTTTGCCAAATTAAGGTACACTTTGTTGGCTCAAAAAACAAAAAAAGCATACTGTTGGATGGAAACTGAAATGCACGCATGATACCACAGACTACAAAGCTAATTTGGAATTTGGACTGCACTCTTTCCAAATTCTTATGCACACTTTGATATTTTTGGTCCGATGCAACGATACTTGCACACATGCACGAGCATGACCAAATTGTTGTGAAATATGCCGCTAGCAACTAGGACTTTTTCCTCTCTGTGTCTCACGATCAATATAGTGGACACAAGTAGACGAACACAAATGCATAAAGTAGGAAAACCATTCATTATTCACTGAATATTCATAATTACAATATTAAGTATATATAGACTGAACAAAGCCCAAGAGTTCGGTATGAGTCCACGTAAAGAATGGACTAGAATTGGGATTCATCCTCCTTTCCTTCCTGGTTGGAGTCCATATGTGTTACAACACCAAATATACATCTTTATATAATCACAAGGGATCATCCAAGCAATTGACATAATATTATTTATATTAACAGATCACAAGGTGACATGATTTCTAGTGGGTTTTGCATGCCTCAGGCAGAAAGACTTGAGCCTCTCCATCCCATCCTCCAACAGAGGAGGATCTACCGCGAAGGTTACACGGAGCCAGTTCTTCATCCCAAGCCCACTGCCTGCATTACACCCATAAAACTCTATGAATTGAGAATTTAAGCAGTGGTTCAATAATCTATTGTTTGTTAGTTAATAAAAGATACCCAATTTCAGTCCAATCCCAGATGGTTTCCTGGTTGAGTTTTATCAAAAGTTTTGGGAAGTCATTAAAAGTAACCAACTACATATGTTTCAAAATTTTCATAAAAGGGATTCACCATTGTTTATTTTAAACATTGGTGTTCATCACCCTCATTCCAAACGTGCTAGAAGAAAATTGAATACATCAGTATAGACGCATTTATTTGCTTGATGTTAGTTTTAAATCTTTACCAAAGCGGATACTAACCGCATTAATATGGTGGCTGATGATCGCATAATAAGCCCAACTCAATCGGCTTTCAGGAGAGGACGCAACATCTATGAAGGGGTTGTTATCCTACATGAGAAATACATGAAGTCCACTGAAAGAAACTAAACGTAATCATTTTCAAAACAAATTTTAAGAAAGCCTATGATAAGGTTATATGACCTTTTTGCTACAAATTTTGCGTAAGATCCTTTGCCCAAATGGATCAAATGGATTGAAACCTTTGTCCTTTATGGGAGTAGCAAATAGTGTAAATGAGGAGATTGGACACTTTTTCCAAATAAAGAAAGGCCTTTGTCAAGAGGACTCATTATCTCCTTTTTTCAGATCATTGTTGCTGGCATGTTAACAATCTTCACTAATAGAGCCAAAGAAGAAGGGCAGTTAAGTGGAGTGATGCCACATCTGGTGCATGGTGGTTTATTAGTTCTGCGATACACCAATAACACAATAGCCCTTATGGAAAATGATCTAGAGCAAGCCTAAAACATGAAACTATTACTTAATGCTTTTTAGGTCTTAAACTAATTTTTCATAAAAGTGAACTGCATTTATTTAGCGAGGCCCAAGAAGTAGAGGACCAATATACTGAGCTTTGTGGAAGTAAATCCAGAGCATTTTCCTATGAGACACATATAGGGATTAAGATTCATTTTAGGAAGATGAGAGATGGAGATTGGCAAAGGTGGAGGAACATTCTGAAAACAGGTTAAATAGATGGAAAGGGAAACATCTGTTAATAGGAGGATGTCGAACAATGATAAACTCAATGCTGAGTAGTATACAATTAATGATATATTGCTTCAATTACAAGAGGTGTGCTGAAGCAATTAGACTACATTTTCTCTAGATTTCTAAAGTGACAACCAAAAGAGCAAGTATCGCCTTCCCTATAGAACATACTTTGACATCCAAAAGATTAGGGGTTAGAAATTCATGAAATGGATATTAAAAACGTTGCAATTCTTTGTAAATAGCTACTTACAAGTTACAACATATGGGACAGGTAGCAAATAATTTTGGAACAAGTATTTGGGTTCTGTTACTTACAAGTTAATTGCTTCTGTTGGGTTTCAACTCTAGCCTACCCCAACTTGTTTGGGACTTAAAGGCTTTGTTGTTGTTGTTGTTGTTGTTGTTGTATTTGGGTTCTAAGACTTCATTTCAAGCTTAATGAAAAAATCAGGACACATTTTTGGGATAGTCTTATGAAGGTGGAAGAATATTTTCTCTGTTTTGGATCCTTCTCAATAAAAGATGGATCCCTTCTGAGATTCTACGAAGATAAGGGGTTGGGAAACTCAACTTTGAAGGAAACATATACTTACTAATACAAAATCGTTAGACATAAAATACTATAACCGAGGTCTTTAATTAGTACATCTCATCACCTCTAAACATTTTGTGGAGACATGATTTAATTGGACTTAAATTACTAGCCTGAAATGAACTTCTTCGCATTGCTAACATCAGGCTTACACAAGATCATAATGAGTTTCACTGGAACTTAGAACCAAAGAGTCGGTTCGAGAAAATTATATTATTGTGTGGTCTGATTCACGTATAGGTTCCCAATTTAAACAAAAGTCATTTTGAAGTGGATTCATAATTATCGTATCAAACTGATGTAATGATTATAAAGTAATAAAATGTTTCCTTTATAAAAAATGTTCTATGAACGGTATGACATGCCCCCTCAAAACCCACATTATGACTTCTATAAGACCATAGCTAGTGCGTCAACCTCAATTACAATTTTTACCATCATATCTTATATATTATATAATTAAAACAATTTTTGATTTGTTAGAATTATGTTTAAAAAGTGTTGGCTACAGGTCTGTGAATATATCTTAGGAGAAGACATGTCTCCATCACCTTAAAATTTATGAACTTCTCGAATTTCCATAGATGTATGGATTTTGCTCCAAAACCCCACGATAATCAGATACTACTTAATGACAGTTTGTTTTACCTGGGCAGATCACAACACACTCCTCTTTGGCCAACTTGGTGCAGAAGTCAATATCGTCGTCGATGCCATTGAAATATGAGATATCCAGTTCTACCTGTTGAAATTTCAAGCAACATATCATCATATACACTAACAAATAAACACCAATCGTTGTCATCAATATCTTTTTTTTCACGAACTACATAGGAGATCTGTGTGTCATTGCATTAAGGCAGGAATACAAGACGAGCTGGATTTAGAAAGAAACCTAACTCACCGAACAAAACAACACCACACCCACCCACCCTAACCAAATAAGAAAGGGTGGGGTTGATTCTATACAAGATGAGGACCTGAACAACAAAACTACCCTAGAAGTTATGCAAACTGGACCAAAGACCTTGCAAGCAAATCAGTAAGTTTTGATGCTCCAGCCATGCATCGTAAACTGCACTCATCTCCTATGATTTGCACGAGTGTATGGATACTAGGAAAGGCTCCTTCAAACACACAAGAATTGTAGTGCTTCCAAACTTCCCTATACAAGTGTTGTCATCTATATCACTGTCCGTTTCTTTATAACTGTCAGGATGAAGTATCACTGCCAGATCTATCATCATTGCTGGGTTTAAAAAGATCTATTAGTGGTAATGTATTATCACCGTTGGTTCTAATTATAATCAACTAATGCTATTAAAACGTCAGTTTGTAGTTTGAACCGGTAGTAAGTTTGTTTCAATTGAATATTTAAGTGGACCTCATGTCCACTTCTCCCCTCCATCCCCTAGTACTTCATCCTCTCCCTCTCTCCCTCTGTATCTCTCTGCCGCTTTCCTCTCCCTTCCTAGTCCTCCTCTGCCCCCTCCTTCCGCATCTCTAGCTCCATCGATCCTCCTCCTCCCCTCCATGACTTCGTCAGGCTCCAAGGTAATGGCAGCGAAGAATATGGCTGCCTCACTACTGCAGGGAGGCACCACATGCTGCTCGATATCATCTGACACGGTCAACGACTGTCCTCCCACTATTGCCTTTGAGTTCGGTGGAATGGCAACTGCATCTGACAAACAGCTGCCATGTATTTATTTTTTATTCTGTGGGAAAAACAGCAGTGATAGCTCAATGCTACCATTGCCAATTTCAAAACCAGCAATGGAAAAGGCTCTAGAACCAGCAGTAATGGTCAATCCTGTAGCAGTGATATATCATGCTATGGAGCAAATGTAGACTGATAGACACTAAGGTGGTGTTTGGATCGGGTGACTAAAATTTAGGAGGTGTGTCGGAAAGATGTTACATGGGGTGTTCGGATACTAATAAAAAAATAAATTACATAATCTGTCAGTACTCCACTAGACGAATTTTTTAAGTCTAATTAATCCGTTATTAGCACATGTTACTGTAGCACCACATTGTCAAATCATGGAATAATTATGCTTAAAAGATTCGTCTCGCAAATTAGTCATAAACTATGCAATTAGTTTCGTAATTAGTCTATATTTAATACTCCATGCATATGTCCAAATATTCGATGGGATAACGACTAAAATTTAGGAGGGGCAACTAAACACCACCTAAAAATAGAGTATGGAGTGTCTGAGTGATTGCAAACCATGACAAACATGGATCCCTCTGGCTTGTGAGGACAAGTGATGCACTCCATGCACTTTAGCTTCTGGTAGCATATCTCTGCGGCCTCTCTCATAATGTTCATAGCATTTGTGAAGAAAACATCATCCGTGTTTGCAATGATTTGGGGTATAGCTCCCTGCTCACAATAATATGGCGTCAGTTACAAGTAATTAATGGATGTTAACCATCAGGGTAGCAGCAAGCCAGCTACTCAAGTGGGAAATTAAATGCATGGACTTCACAAAGAATCCTGAGTACTAACCTGAATAATTGCTGCCTGGATCTACTGAGATGCTACGGTATATAATGATGGACTCAAGAATTTGGAGAAACAAGCTCATCGCTAAGTAGATATGGTAGAGCACACAGATAAAAGGAAGAAAAAGAAGTCAATGTATCACCAAGGAATGGAATACCTTCTTCTTCCTGAGGATTCCCTTTGGATCAGTCATTGCGATCCAACCAAACCGCCAACCAGGCATCCTCCACCTCTTGGATATGCCGCCCAGCGTCACCACAGGAGCTATCTCACCAAACACACCCATGGGCACGAAAGGCTTGCTTCCAAATGTGCAATGCTCGTAAATTTCGTCACAGATTACCATTATCCCGAGCTTTCTTGCTGTCTCTGCAATCTAGAGAGTTGAAATTGTGATCACTGGGTTAAGGAATGCGATGTGTTATATGTATAAGATTTCCTACGGTGGTAGCCCACAAAGTGAATGATCCTTCATTCGTCGTCAAATTTCGACAAAAAAAATCGATATTCATTTGTCAATAAACATGTAAAACAAGATAGTGTGTGCAGACCACGTACGCCTTGGTGGAATCTTCTAAACACAGAAGGCATATGGCAATCTCTTTTACGGAATAAATACCTAATCTCCAAGAGCCTAACTCAGGTGGCAACCAAACCCAATGACTCTCATTTTTAGAGAGGCCTCATGCATATCAAAGATGAGGTGCTGGTTAATGGTTCATTCGATATTAAAGATGGAACCAACACTAGGTTTTTGGACGACACATGGGTAGGAGATAAGCCTCTGAAAGTTAAATATCCATCTTTATATAATATAGTGCGGGAACCTCATGCAACAGTCTCAAAAGTGATGACTACTAGCCCACTAAACATCTCTTTTAGAAGGGCTCTGGTGGATAATAAACTTACGGAATGGCTTAGTTTAGTAGCACTGGATCTCAAATGTCGCATTGGTGGAAGGTTCGGATTACTTCAGATGGAGTTTAACCAAATCAGGTTTGTTCTCTAGTCCGCTCAATGTATCTATCTTATAGATACACAAACACCTTTTCGTCATAGGAAGATCTGGAAGATAAAAATTCCTCTAAAAATTAAAATCTTTCTTTGGTTCTTGCAAAGGGGTGTCGTCTTAACCAAAGACAACCTCGCTAAGAAAAATTGGAAGGGGAGTCAAAAGTGCATCTGCTGTAATGGGAATGAAACTATCCAACATTTGTTCCTAGACTGTCCCCTTACCAAAATGATTTGGAGGATTATCTTTTTTGCTACTAGTTTGACCCAACCTAGATCAATCAGCCACATGTTTGGTAGTTGGCTGACTAATCAAAATAAAAGGATTAGAAATTTGATTTGGGTGGGGGTGGTTGCCATGTTTTGGGCTATCTGGAGATGCCGTAACGATGTTGTTTTTAATCAAATGAAATCTAACTCTATTACGCTCTTGGGCCCAGCTGCAGCGTGATGAGACAGCCAAGGACGCGCTCTCAACGATGAGCAAGAAATTGGAAATTATTGCTTTAGAGATATCCAATAAAGGATGAAAACATTTATATTGTTTGAACTAGCGTCCTGATCGATCTATAAGACTATGGCTTTCTCATTTTTTTTCATCTAAAATTTTGTAATAATTGACTGTGTACATTCTTGGATGTAGAGGTCGGATATTTGTTTTATCCATTATCTAAAAAAGACCACGTACGCCTTAATGCCAAACTATAAGCACTATGATCATCACATACTCTGTACTTAAAATGCGTTAGATGCTATAACCTTGGTCAGGTGCTCATAGGAGTAGACGGACCCACAAGGGTTACTCGGGTTGACCATAGCAATGGCGACGGTGTTCTCATCAGCAAGGGCCTCCACACCTTCAATGTCAACCTCCCATCCTTCGTCCGGAAGAAGATTGTAGTGCCTGATCTCGAGCCCACCCAAGGCTGCGCGTGCTTCGTACATTGGGTATCCTGGCCGTGGCAGCAATACATTTGCGCCCGGAGTGGCAAGGACAGCCATCATGATCTCGATGGCATGGTTGCAGCCCGCAGTAAGGACAATGTCGCCTGTCGACAGCTCGTAGGGGAGGTATCGAGATAGGTATGCAGCCACAGCTAGCGCTTAGCCCCGGTTTAGTTCGCGAAATTTGGAATTTGGAGTTACTGTAGTACCTTCGTTTTTATTTAACAAATAGTATCCAAACATTGACTAATTAGGCTTAAAACGTTCGTCTCGCAATTTTCCACCAAACTGTGCAATTAGTTTTTCTTTTCGTCTACATTTAATGCTCCATAGCACGGACCGTAAACATTCGATGTGACAGGATACTGTAGCAACTTTTTAGGAAATTGGGGATGGAAACTAAACAAGTGCTAATGTGTTCACTAGAAATTTATTGAAAGGACGTCAATTTGCAGAAAGCTTTCAGAACTCATAGGCAGACATACATACATATATATACTCTCTGCTGTGCAGATTTTCGATAGGCAACTGAAGCCAACGAGGGTTACATTTGACTTTCTAAGATCTTTAATTTCGTTACAACATGGTGAAATTTCAACTAGTATAGGATCAAGGAACCTTTGAACTTGATTTTTAACTTTAATTTGGACTCCATTTTGACACTTGGACAAACTTCGTACAGATACTGAGAATTTCCGAACCCCCGAAGTCCACTGTTAAACAATTGAGAAACCTTTATCTTGAATGATGCACAAATAATAATTTAAAGCGTCAAATCAAAGAGAAATTTGTGGTGGGTTAACATTTCACGAGATCTATATAATCTTGATCTATGATTTGAATTAGTACCGCGGAGAAAGAAATGCTGCAAACGTCTAGCTAACCAACTAAATAAACTAAACAACCAGTTGTCATATGGGGACAAAAAGCTTGCGTGAAGCATACAGCGGCTTGCGTGAGCATAACAGCCTGTTCGCATTGTTCGTAATGATCGTAAATTTTCAGCCGGGAATAGTGTTTTTTTCTCACACCAAATCAGCACAGTAATAAAAATAAATCCACGATACGATACGGCCTCCTCCCGACACGGCTGATAGTTGCATAGATGCTCCGCACATGTGTCATGTGAGAACCAGAAGGCTGGTATAGTGATAGTGCATAGATGCTCCGCACATGTGTCATGTGAGAACCATAAGGCTGGTATCAGTCAGACTCACAGTGGTTGCAGGATCAGCAGCACAACTGGATCGACACTAATTAAAACTACTGGGGCCTTCTGATCTCAAGTGTCTTACATGTGCCTTCTGACCTTGCATTGGCTTCTCCACACAAGAAAGACATTGAGCACCGATATTCCACTCCCCAAAATTTTAGTTTTATTTTATTTTAACATGGTGCTGCAGTTTTTTTTAAGTCATCTTGTTTATTTATTAAGATTTCCAATCTCTTAGTCAGTCCTTGGACACACATCAAAGATTCTAAAACTAAAAAATTGATCAGTAAAGAAAGTAGCTATGGCCAAGCATTGGAGAATTACTGGGCAAGGATCTTGAAATTAACCATTATGTACGGTCATCTCTGCTTGCGGCAGATTAAGATGAACCAAACCATAGGACGAGTAATTGTTAGCACCTATGATGTAGTAACAATTACACGTCATCAAATTGTGACCCTAAGGGTAGTGTCAAATTCTTAAGCTTGAATACGATGTTAGTAGATACGTAGTACACATTTGATTGTTGGAGAATATTTTTAGTGTCAGGTGAAACTCTTCGTGTAACTATTATATAAATGTAGAAAAGCAGGAAATAGCCAGAACGTAGGAATCATTCCTTGACAAAAAATAAAAGGAACACAAGAATCTCTAAAAAAATCAAATCAAATATATCGACATCATATATAGCAAACTAGGGTTCAAACTATAGCCAAAGTTTTTGACAAACTGAAGTTTTTTTTGGGGGTCAGGACTGATGAAGAAAACCATACAAGAATTCTCTATTTTCTTTTTAAGGGCGCTTCATTACTTCACACTCAATGTATGAATAGATTTAATCATGATAAGTACTCCCTCTCTATTCTCTTTTTTCTTTATCGTGTACAACTTGGACGCATACAGCCTCTAACATACTTCACAATCATTACACCACACGCGCGCACACGCAAAGAAGAGATTGAAAGGCTCTCTAGCCTCGTAGTGCGCCGGAAACGCGGAGAGTGCAATAACCAGGATTTGAACTATGGATAGGATACCTCTAGACAGCCCTATAATAGAACCACAAACCCTTTTGCAATACTCCTTCCGTTCTAAAGTAGAAGACGTTTTAAACTTTGGAACGACAAGACAAGTTCAACTGTGGAGCGAGAAGAGATTTGCTGCATGTACCTGCATGCCTCGGTGAGGCCGGCGGCGGTGGGGTAACTATTGTACTTTCCAGAGGTGGCGGCAGCGGCGACGGCCTCTTCAGCCGCGACGGCTGTGCGGAAGCACGAGAACGGCGAGGGGTCACCATGCCCGAGCGGCGCAAGCGGCCTCGGGTCGTTCCGGTCCACGCAGCCATAAAGCCGATGAACCAGCGCACGGATGCTCAGCGCGCTGGCCGCCTGCAGCGATGGGTTGGCCGCCCCGAAGCGCCAAGCCACCTCGCCGCCGCCGTTGTCCTCCATTGGCGCGCAGGAGCAAGAGTGCGGGTGCCTGCGCGTACAGCGGCGCGGCGTACTCCACTCGTTGGCCAGGCGCCGTTGCCCAGCCCAGCGCACTTGTGTACATATTCATAGGGTATGTTTGGTTGGTCGGTTTCTGGAGCCGGGCCAGCAAACGTAGCCCGGGCGGCACAGGCCTGGTCCCAGCTAGCCAACTAGCAACTAGCGTATGTTTGGTTACGTGCGACATGAGACTGGCTACCGGGAGTTCCTCTTTGAGCCTTCCACCAGGTGTCATTACGAAAGTTGATCCTAACTAAACGGTCATTAAAAAATTTGAATGCACCCTAGTACTATGACGCTAAATTTTCTTGTCTTTCACACCATTTCGTCCACCATTCGTCTGATTTTTGCCGTTTGCCCGCTCTGACATGTGGGCCTAGCCATTGAAAGTGTCCAAAATACCCTTCTCTTGTACTCTTATCCTCTTCTTTATCTCTCTCCAACTGGTGGGACCAAGCTGTCGGCGACTTTGGCATGTAGTAGGCAAAGAGGGTCGGGTCGTAGGAGCGGAGGCGCGGCGGGGTGCCCCCGCAGCGGCCATGTGGCGGACGATGGAGAAGCCCATGGCGGGGTCCGTGGGTGGCGGTGCCGAGGCGCGCGACGCTGGTGAGGGTGGACGTGGTCGTCCGCGTGCCGTCGCAGTCGCCGGAGTGGAGCTTGCCCGTCCCGCGATGGCGGGGCAGCTCGCCCGCGCGCTGGTCGCGGTGGCCGGGGGGGGGGGGGGAGCTCGTCGCGCGCCGTCGCAATGGCCAGGGGAGCTCGCCCCGCGCGCCATCATGGTGGCCGAAAGGATCTCGCCAGCACGCCATCGTGGTGGCTGGGGGAGCTCGCCGCGCGCCATGGCGGTGGCCGGGATGGAACCCCCGTGCCCACCCATGGTGGCGGGGGGAGCCCGTGCGCACGCCGGCATGGTGGCCAGGGGAGCTCGCCGTGCGCCAGGGCGGTGGCTGGGACGGAGCTCCCGTGCGCGCCCGCGTTGGCCTGGGGGAGCCCGTGCGTGCGCCGGTAGCAGTTGCCGGGGTGGAGCTCGCCGCTGGTTGCTCCAGGCGCTACTGCTGCAGGAGGTCGAGCTCGCCGCGGCCGTCATGGTTTGCTGTGGGTTGCCTTGCGCGTCAGTGTCAATGGGGACGCCCACGTTCGCGAGCAGGGAATGAGCGAGGCCAGAGAGAGCTAGATGGAGGGCGAGCAGAGCTCGGCGCACGCCTCAAGAAGCCCACGCCGTCGGTTCCGCCTGGCACGCCCCCCCCGTGCTCCTCGGGCTGGCCGCGCCTCGCCGCCGCGGCCTGCTAGCCGCCGCATGCCTGTTGGCCACCGCCCGTGAGCTCGTCGTGCTTGCCATGGCAGCCTAGCCTGACGGGGTGCCGTGCGGCCTCCTCTCCGGCGTGCAGGGCGGCGGCGGACGCACGGGCACAGAGGCACGCAGAGTCACGACCCATGCAAGCTGTCCCCTATCAGATAGAGAGAGAAAAAATAAAATAAGTGAGGAAAAAAAGAAATGGATTAAAAGAAAAGGAAAAAAATAAATCTCTGAGGGTATTTTAGACTTTTTACACCACAAATTGACATTATTACTCACAAAAGTGAACGGAATGACGTGGAAGACAAGAAAGTTTAGCGTCATGCTACCAAAGTGCGTTCGAACTTTATAGTGGGCTCTAGGCCAGAATCATTTTTCGTAATGGTACACGAATAAAAGGCTCTTCCTGTTTGGTTGGTTGCATTTCTCAGATAGAATCACCACATCTAAACTTAGGTAAGTTTACCCCTATAAAGCAATTCGTCGAACACGTTCTAAGCACAACAGGCACCTCCGCCGTCGCCATGATTCCTTCAGCGTCATCCTCGTCCTCCACCCAAGCACATACACAGCATCAACACAGAGAGGTGCAAGCAGAGGATAACGACGGCGCGCGGAGAAGGACGACTCCGTGCCGGATTCCACCTCGTGCTGCAATCGAGCACCGCGCGTGGACTATGAGCACTCCATCGACCTTCATGCGTAGAGGAGAAGGACGGCGCGCGGAGGAGAAGGACAGCGCGCGGAAGAGAAGGGCGGGAGCGGCCGCCATCCGGCGAGCTCCGGGCGGGCGGGCGTCGGGAGAAGGGCGATACGCGCAGGAGCAGGGGCGGGGCGTCGCGGTCGTCCTCCGGCGAGCTCAGGACGGGCTGGCGGCGCGGTGGGAGCTGGGAGCGGCGCCACGAAGCCGGAGGGAGGGAAGATGACCGAATCCGGAGGTGACGCGAACGGCCACTCGCGCTTGGCAAGCCTGGCTCCGCGAGAACGACCGATTCCAGCGTTCCCAGCAAGCCATCAAAACTGTACCAAATGGACTTGTGGTAGCCTGGCTGAGAGGCCTGTATTATGGAAGCATAACATAGCTATGGGGTAATGCAAAAAACCAAACACACCCATATAAGCCATGGCTACCTCTTTGACTCTTTCTCGTCCTTGGCACAATGATGTAGCACGTGACAAATAGGTTATCATTTCATATTTTTCAATCAGAAGATGTTGCTAGATGTTAATGTTAATGAGTTACTCAATACTTACTCTGTTCATTTTTATGCCACATTAGTTTTATTTAAAAAAATTTATATACGTTATTAACAACATAAAATTTATGTTTTCAATCTATTATGACAAATAATTTCATAATATATTATGTACATATTGTGAAACTACATGGATCTGAAAGACATAGCTAATGCGATAAGCTAAGTAAAAAGAACGCAGGGAGTGTAAAGGTGATTGTGTGTGTGGTTGCTCTGGAGTATTTTGGCTCGATCATCAAATATTATGATCCCATAGTGTGTGATTTATAGGTTAAGTATGGCAGAATGGTTATTTTGATCCCTCAACTATCGACTTAAGCTTACCTTTATCCCTAAATTTTTGAAATGACTGTTCCGGTCCTCAAAATTTTTCTTTGGACTTAATTTCATATTAGGACTATTAAGGTGATTGTTCTGATCCTCAAACTTTGCAATTTTTGAAAGCAATCAAACTTTGCATTTTGGGCTTGATTTCATCCGTAAACTATCAAAGTGTGTTTTCAGTCTTCAAACTTTTCTTTTCAGCTCAATTTTGTTCCTTATTCTAGTAGATCGCATCACTATTCACGCCTAGTCAGCTCCAGCACTGCCTACGATTGAAGATAAAAAAATAATATTCAAATAAAATATCATTAGTGGATTATTTAAATGTTACCTTGTAATGGCACATATCCCTATTCCCTACTGCATTGCTTTTGTCGTAGATTTGGAGAAACTACAGCTCTATAAACGCTATTTAGTACATTAAGAATACATTGATGAATTAGAACAACAGTCGATCTAGAGTTTTTTTTCCCCTTAGGTATTTATAGCGTAAGGCTCAAATAATAATCAATTGCAAAAAAAAATATGTCTTTGTCTAGCTAAAATAATATTTAGTTATTGAAATGAAAAATAAATTATAATTAAGACAAATCCATTCGATTATTTATACTCGAGGATATTTGGATCTATATTTATATTCATTTTAAAATATGGATATCGTAAGGGCATGTTTGGTTATAGCCGTGAGTTGCCAAAACACGCCTTAGTTTTTTTGCCAAATCTGTGGCGCCCATTTCATTAACTACCGTACTTGCGATGAGCAGCAGCGCGACGTCGTAGTTCAAATTCTACACCACATGCTGCCAAAACCTTGGCGAGAAAATCCAATGCCGCAGTTTTAGCGTCACCCCTCCTTGTGGCTCGGCGTTCGTAGGCACAAGCCAAACAGACCTAAGTGTGCTAGCCGATTCGAAAGCTAGGTAGGATGCTAGGGACCATCTCAAATTGAGGGTGGTCCTAATTAAAATTGGCCAGGCATGATATCACAACATTCTAGGGACGAAGTTTGAGGTGAATAGAAAATTTCATGGACTAAAATGCACTTTGGTAGTTCATGAATAAAATTAAGCCTAAAATACAAAGTTTACGGACTAAAATAGTCACATTAATAATTCTTGGATGAAACTTTGTTTAAAAGAAAACAAAATAAAGATTGAAATGACCATTTTAAAAGTTAAAGAATAAATTGAGTCTCCTAGTGTAGTTGTTAGATGCATGTAATGGATTTGGCCTGCTGTCTATACCTATGAGTCGGCACCACAAGTCTAGGTCCACCAAAGCCCACAATCAACCAAGGCCTCAGGCCTATTTCAACACAAAAGACTAGTCTGGTAGATGAACGCTATCTTGTCTTATATGTGATGTTACCCCAACATCAATTACAGACAACGCCACGATGCAAGAGGATTAACTGGGCCTAGCACTATGAGAATTCCAGAATCTTCTCAGTTCGATCAGCCTACCGTTTACTGGTGAGGAACCGTGAGGCGATGGCAGCATGGGCTAAGGGGAGGCCGAGCAGGTCTGATGTCGGTGCTCAGGAGAAAGAGTGGACCGAGTTGTGGAGGATCAAAGTCCCATCGAAGGTTTTGGTTTTTCTGTGGAGATTGGCTAGCATCTCCATCTCGACGGGAGATGTGCACACCATAGAAACATGGCTTCAGATGGGTGTTGCGTGTGCAGCTAATTTGTCAAGGCATGCTCTATTGGATTGCAATCTTGCCAATGCGTTTGGGCTCTTGAGAGGGAGGATATTACTGAGTTCTTGAGCCAGGTAGAATGCACGGATACTCGGGCTTGGCTAGCAGAAGTTATAAGTTCACTAAAGCATGAAGAAATCATGAGGGTGGTTGTCTGACTCTGGGCAGTGTGGTACGCGAGATGCAAAGCGATCCATGAGAACCAGTTCTAGAGCTCGTTCTTGACACAAAGCTTTGTCAAGCGATTTATTGGGGAGCTTGCGGAGATCAAACAAGGGAGCCTGGAGGTGTGTGTTACAGGATCCATGCTAGATAAAACCTCCAATAAGAGGGTTGGTGAAGATTAATGTCGACACGACAATATGCAAGAACCCAGGCCAGGCAGCCGCAACCGTTGTGGCTTGAGATGAGGATGGCTACTTCCTCTGCCCTGGTGATGGAAGGATACACTGACGTGTTGAGGTAGTAGCATGTAGTGAAGGGCTTACCTTGGCCAGTGATCTTGGCTTTCACTCGTTTAGGGTTACGAGCGACTGTGCCAACATGGTGAGAAGCATCTAGGGTGAGGGGTTCGGCAGGTATGGACCCATAGTTTGGGAGATCAATGCTAGAAGGAGCTTCATAAGAGAAGATTTTGTTTTCGAAGGACTGAGATCAACTCTTTGGAAGGACCCCAGCATTATAACTCTGAGCAAGTGTTGGTATTTCTTATGTCTATTGGATAATTCCACAAGCGCACATAATATATCGCTATAGCACTTCACTCGGGAGTGTTCCAAGGCATCATTATTTATTTTATCCCAAGGGAAAGTTGTAACGTCCCACCTCTACAAGGCCGGACCCGCTTATATCTGGCAGCTTTTCTAGGACATAGACTGCCCTCACAGACCAACACAGGTCTTTTCTGCGCACTTTGTCCTCACTCGTGCGCACCCGAGAAGAACTTCCGGGTCGGTCACCCATCGCTCCAGGCCAAGCACGCTTAACCTCGGAGTTATTTGCAGATGGGTTCCCGAAAAAGAAGTTGCAACTTATTGGTATGAGTATCCTATTACTCCTGTTAAGCCCTGGGCTGGGATGTTACATCCTCACCCCCTTAAGAGATCGACGTCCTCGTCGATCAATCCCAAGCCAGGAGCGTCCTCTCTTGGCCACGTTCGTGTGTCCAGAGTCAGCGCATGTGCCATGCTGTGTGACCACGCCGGATCCACACCATCCATGCGCACCATGCCTGCGCAACTACGACACACGCGCCCGTGAAATCGCGAGAGTCGGCTCTGATACCATTCTTAATTTATTTAATTAATTAAAGGAAATAGTAAATATATATGAAAACTACCCCATTAAATCTACAAAAATTACAGTAGACACTACATGCCCTAAGTAGACTATCATAAAAATTTCACACCATTTGAGTAAGTATAACAACCTACACAAAAATGATAAGGCAGAATGGCTCAAAATGGCATAATTAGGAAACCTTAGTAAAAAGTGTCAAGCAATAGATTTCATATTTTTCCTAGCATCCTTAAGGTACTAAGATACTACCTACCAAGTTTCATGGCCATAGGATTCATAGATAATTTACAAAAATTCACACAAGTATCTACCAATGATAAAAGGAAATCTATAACTCAAAAAACTACACATGCAATGTCTCTCAAATTTTAACCAGAGCTTCTACTAAGCAATACTAGCTTACCCACAAAATTTCATAATTTTTGGATCACAGAAACTCAAGATATGATTTAAACAAGTTTGCATGCATTCAAAAACACTTTTCAAGTTCCTATTTAATTCATCCAAAATCTCTATATAAAGTGCTCAAGACATATTTTTCTTAAATACTAGACCTAACTGTGAGTCTAACAAAATTGGAAGTACTCAATTTGGATCTACCAATTTGGAGTTACAAAAATCACAAATCAGCATTCAAAACTGCATTTTTGAACTAGCCCTAGGAATGCACAGCCACTGCCGTGTGGGTCCCGGGTGTCAGCCGACCCCACCCGTCAGCGAGACGAAAATAGAGGAGGCGGCTTCGACGCCGCGGCGACGGTGGAACTCGTCAACGGCGACTCCTCCGACGGCTTGGACAGCACTGGCGTGCTCCCCAAGTTCCCACGCGTCGATTGACCTACAAATCCGAAGCTCTAGCGGTCCTTAAGTGCTCTAGCCACGGAGCTCGGCGGCTCGGCCATGGCGCATGGCGGCGCTCGGCCATGTCCCGGTGCGGCTGGACCGGCATTGGTGTTAGCCGTTACACCCAAGCATCTACACGTGATGGAGAATACTAAACGCGAGCTAAGAAAGGAGGAGGGGAACGGTGTCGTGCTGGCCATGGTGAGGTCACCGGTGCGGCCATGGCGGCCATGGCACGGCGGTGCGTGGAGCCGGCAATGCCGCTTACCTAGAGCTCTTACGGCACAGCGAAGACATCGACGAGGGCCGGGAGGTGCTAGCGGAGCTTTAGGTGGGATGGTGCGAGGCGAGACGCAGCGGTGAGCACGTGTGAGCTCGTCAGAGCAACAGGCAACAACGGCGGTCCGCTGCGGTAGCGAAGGAGAAGGAAGGAAGCGAAGAAATGAACTGAGGCACAGGGGGGCTCTCGGTGGCGTGCTGGGGCTTCAATCGCCGAGCTCAGGCCCGACGTGGCCTGGCCGGTCAGGCCGTCGGCGACGCACGGTGCCACGTGGCGGACGACCTCTGTTGCCGGTCGGCCATGACCGAACTGAACACTTCGTTTCAGTGTTCATCGAGTCCGACTGATAGGGCAAGTTTAACACCGATTAGCTCCTGAACCATGATGAGTTAGAGGAAACAATGAACATGAAAGTTGTAGAGCTATAGTAGGGCTTCAACTTTGATTTAGAAATCAACAGCCAGATCTCCATGGATCAAGAGTTATATCAAGCCAAAGTTGGCCCATTCAAACTAAAATTGCATTTAGGACTTAGCAAAGTTTTCAAGTGCTGAATCCACCTTCAAAACTAACTTGTGGGTCCTTTTTGAACATGTTGTGCACATTTTCATGACTTGGCTTCTAAACAAAGTTTGTTCCTTATAAAATTTGCTACAACTTTGTTTTAGGTTGCTCAGACATGCAAACATCCTAAGCCATACTTTTTAAATAGTCAAACAAAAGGGTTCAGGGGTCAAATTTGGTCAAACCATGACTTGAGAACCTAATTAGTCAAAGTGATCAACATGAACAATGTCCTAAATGACATTCTAGGTGTAACTAAGTTACTTAAAAGAGTTTTTAGCCACACCATACATTGGTCACACAATAATCAAGCAAGGTATGTACTAAAACAATGAAAACACATGAAATGTTACAACTGTTTCATAGTCATGTTTCACTTGTTTCCTAATCTTGTTGCATAGTAATAACTAACTTTGTTTCACTAAGTGAGTGGCACATGTTGCACTTAAGTGTTGCACACTTTACATTTCATAAAGGAATCAACACATAAGAAACATAACGATACGTTGTAATGTTTCATGTGATATAAGCTTGTGAATGAATGAATGATGCTCATATCCATGAAATGCAAGTGCAAATGTGGAAGGCAAACACCTGGGGTGTTACAACTCTCAATTAGCGGTAACTAGTCGATCTACACGGTGCGTTGTTAGCATACCTGCAGAAAAACTTCATTGCAGCCCAACCCAACAAGATATAATGCTAATTACACAAGTAGTAACTAAGATACTCTCCATATATACATCCTCCGATATATATACTTCGGTATCCAAACTACCCAACAATTATACCCACAATTAAGTACCTTCATATATACATGTATGCAACATGTAAATACTCCAGTAACCACAACTAGCTCTCCCCTAGACCGACGGTTGGACGGTCATGCTCTCGCAACTCACACTTACTTTAGCGTAGAGGCAATTGATCTATACATTACCATTCAAATGAATGGCACCCATGCAATATCACGCCGCATGGACGACGAAATAGAAACAATCAATTCCCCCAAGTTAGTAATTATATATAAGCCACCTAGAAGTCCTTAAGTGGGCTATAAGGGATGTGATCACCAGTATACCATAAACATTTTGATTTTTGAACACTTATATATAACTATAAGTTTGAAAGCCATTTTAACAACAAAAGCTTTTGTTTTTAAATAGCCGTAAGACATGTTTAATGTTGAATCTAGCTCTGATGCGAGCTGTCACGTCCCACCTCTACAAGGCCAGACCCGCTTACATCTGGCAGCAGCTTTTCTAGGACATAGACTGCCCTCATAGACCAACACAGGTCTTTTCTGCGCACTTTGTCCTCACTCGTGCGCACCCGGGAAGAACTTCCCGGTCGGTCACCCATCACTCCAGACCAAGCACGCTTAACCTCGGAGTTATTTACAGATGGGCTTCCGGAAAAGAAGTTGCAACTTATTGGTATGAGTATCCTATTACTCCTGTTAAGCCCTGGGCTGGGATGTTACAAAAGTGGTAGAAATGAATGATAATAAAAGAGAGATCCTTATATATATACCACAACTTAGCACCAACTAGTGTAAGGGGGGTAAATGAAATATGGTAGGAAGGGATGATGCAAAAAGCCAAGATAAAGATGATAAAAGATAACTAGTACATCATAGCTAGGTGGAAGGATGAGTAAACGATTCCTGCTGAGAATTGCCACATGAGGACAACGAGTGAGTAGAGCATAGCTAGGTGGGAGGACAACTAGTGTACTATGGACTAACCACATGTGTATCTCACATAAATCACATTAGTCCACCTATGGTTGTCACTAAATTACCGAAACCAAACCGAGGCTTTTAGTAGGGTGGCCCTGATGAGAAAATCCTACTAGATCCTCAATCCATAGATACATAGTTGCGATCCCCTACTCGCAACAAGCTCCCAGCGCATGGGACACAACAATCAACAATGTGTCGTAGGGTTGCTAGAGGTATCTATTAGAGGCCCCCTAACTTGCCTTATATAGTATAGGGTCAGTGTTATAGAGTGATCATACCTTCATTTGCTTACTGATATATTTCATAGTTTACTACAACAAGATCCGACTATACGGTTAATATGCATATCCATCGTCTATGCCTTGCATATATCAAGTACATGAGAGACCCTTGAATATATGTCGCCTCTAGCTAGTTGGCTTAGCCCATCCCTATATAGGGGCGGTGTCGCAGGGTTCAGAACCGCGACAAGTATTGTTATTCGAGTCGGTGTTAGAGTACGTGTCTCCGATGGCTCGGGTGGACTTATGAACACAAGAATCATAGAGAGGACACAACAGTTTATCCTGGTTTAGGCCAATCGGTGCCCTACATCTAGCAGCTAATGATCCTTATACTCAAAAGTATCCAAAATCAGGGGGTTACAACATGGTTGTAGAGAGATTTGGTAGGGGGTTAGCTCGGTGCTAATCCTAAGGTTGCCTCATCGCTGGTGGAGTCTTCCCCTCATCGGAGAGGAGGAAGACAATGGGATACGGTGGGAGGAGCTCTCGGTGCCCCTCTCTGGGTTGCCTTGCTCTCGGTGCTGAGTTAAGGCCAAGGAATGGAATGGAGTGGAATGATCTGTCTTTTGATGATCATCCCCTTAGGTCCGACCTTATCCCTTATATCATGAGATAGGTCAGGTACATGGTGGTTTGGGGGAACTAGTCTATGGTCTACATGTGTTGGAGTCTAGGAGGGCCTTACAGCGGTGCGCTGTGGATCATGGCAGTGTTGTGGAGCCAAAGAAGCCTTGAGCGTCGTCTGACTGCTCTGCTCTGACACTCTGCGTGTTAGGCTATGTCGGCTTGGACTGGCCTCCCCTAGGTGGACCTTCTGGAGTCTTCTTGGTGGTGAAGGGGGTTGGCTTCAGGGGCTAATGTGTGGGCCTAGGGGCCTCCAAGCCCTTGGAGGCCACAAAGAAGCTTTGTCTTCTTGTGTCATGCCCCATGCGTGACCTTGTTAGGAAAGTGGTCGGCAATGCCATGCCCAAGGGGCAGCGCATACCGGGGAGCCCCGAGGCTCGGTAGCTAGAGGCATGTCTTCTTGTGCCTAGGCCTTGGTTGGCATCATTTTCTGGGTAGGAGCCAAGGGCTGGGCCAAAGTGTTGTCGTAGATCGGGAGCCTTAGGGATCGGGCAAACCTCCAAGCCCCAAGCAGAGACTACATCATAGTTAGGCTCGACAGGGTTTCTTCTTTAGAGGGTGTGCATGAGCATACCCAATGGGTATAGCCTGTGAGCCCCCGAGCGATCCTAGAGGAGTCGGTCGAGGGGTCTTCTTTGTTCGGGAGCCATTGGACCCGAGGCTTAACATACCCATATGTTAGGATCTCATTAGGAGCCCCTGAGCCCTTCATGGCCTTACTCGGCGTGATGGCGATGAAGGGCTGAATTCGATCTTCTAGTGACCGAACCCTCCTTGGCGGGGATGGCTTCTGCTGACAAGGGTGATGTGCCCTGCTTAGGGCCTTCTTCTTAGATGTGATAGGCGTTGCTCGGCTATCGGGGCCAAGCGATGATCCCTTCATGAGTCTATGTTGCATAGGTCTTCTACTCAAGCGAAGGCTTGATGAACTCGTCTGGGAGTCGCTGATCCTGAGCCCGAACGTGCCCTCCTTTTTTATCAGAGCCTACCATGGGTTAGATGATCAAGAGTGTCTGGGCTCTAGCTCAGGGCCATCTCATCATCTAGAGCACCACACCCTTTTGAGGGTATACGGTAGCAGGTCCCGATCCTCTCGAGCTGGCCTTCTAGGGTCGAACTTCTATGGCCATAGATTAGGGTGCGGGGAGCGCATTGAGCCTTGAATGGAGGCCCTCATTGGGCCCACTACTCAGTGGCTCCTGCCCCAACTCTAGGGAGTTGGTTGGTTTTTGGGGGTGCATCGCCCTAGCTCCCATCGATTGGGGGGTCGGGTTGCTTCGTCTGGGGAGCTGGCGCAGCCCCCGAGGCCATCATGGGGCCTCCCTATCAGCGAAAGTGGTGGCTTCTGGGCATGTCCCTTCCACTAATGCCTTGCGCAAGCGGTTGATGGTGTCTAGGCCATCGTGCTTGGAGGAGAAAGCGTGCACCTCTATGCTGTGCCACTTCATCTGGGAGATGGGACATCGGGGACCCGTGGAGCAGATCTGGCGGAGAAGGAGCCATGAAACTTAGCGCGCATGGATCTAGGCCATTGATGATAGCCAGTGGGCCCAAGGGGAGTTTGTTGGTGCAAAAACATGTTGTTGCGTTTGGCACACAGCAAGCCGAAAGGATCTGCTTAGGATGAGCCCGAAGATCCGCTCGGCTTCAACGTCGGACCAACCAATTCTGTGAATTTCTCAAAGGCGTGCTAGTCAATTTGACCTGCATTGACAAGGAGTGAAAGTTTATCAGTAATTTAAGGTGGAACATGCCGGTTTTGCCTAGATAGTTCCAAGTGTGCCACTCCGGGAGCAGCCAGACAGGGAAATCGACTAAATAGCCAATACGCGAAGAAATCGGCTGTTAAAGACTGTAAAGCTCATATGTTGTGATTGATTTTATGATGACAAGTACAATGAGCGCAGATATAAGCAAAATCATTAGCTAGGTGGATATTACCAGTGTAAAGCATTAAGCCAATGAATCTAATGAGAAAAAGATATAACATGTGAACAAATTGACTATCTAGTACAAATGGATCTACAAATGCTCTGAATCTAATCTGTTACTATCAATAGTGAGGTTTGATCGGATCGATGGCAGCTATGATGATAATAACAAACTAAAACCGAAGAATCTATAAAACCATATATACATTGATAGATTTTCTGAAAGGCATGCTATATGTGTGAAAGTGTTTGCACCAAAATTTGGAGAAGAACACGGGAAACTCGAAGCTTCTAGAATTGTGTCGATCAAGGACTCGATGGCATAAAGGATCGATATCATCTAATTCAGAAGAGGCGCTAGAATTGGCTCTCTTTGAATGACATCAGCAAATAACGATGATGGGCTACAGTTGGCGTCAGGAGATATATATCGGACTCTACAAAAAGGGAAAGATTAAGGTCCAAGTTATCTTAAGTTAGGAATTTTCACTTTTATACCAAAGATTGTAATGAGTCATATCTGAGTAGGATTCATGTTTAAGCTCCAGGTATAAATATTGGACCCCGACTATTGTAAAGGACACACGATCAATCAAATACAAGTTGCTTACTTTTTTGGCTCCAGCCACCCCTTAGGAGTAGGGGTAGAGTAGATCTCGGTGAGTTCTTCAGCGAGCAGGGCTACATCGGTTTGGCCATTCGGCCGACCTCCGGCTTGTCTGTAAGTATCGTTATGGCTTATACTTCTATTCGTATGGCTGCATCGATCTGGTCGACCTCCACTGTGACTCTGGTATAAGCTAGTTATCGACTCTTGTCTAGTTCAAGTATGGCTGCATCGATCTGGTCGACCTCCACTGCTCGAACTAGATTAAAGTCAAGTTATCGGCTCTATCTAAGGGTGGCATCCTTCGGGTAGATTCATTAAGTTGCCGATCTTGCTGATGTTTTTCATTATTATTAGTTTATAGCAACATCAATCTGCCTGGTCGAGATCGAAATAGATCATCCTTATATCCTTTTAGTCCATCGTTCACTTTAGTATAACACTATGTTTCCTTACTCTGAGCGATGGATTATGCTTCATTGGCTATTTTTACTTCGATCTTGATCGTGCATAGTATGCGGTTAAGGCATGAATAATCTTGAAGAGGTCTGCTGGCTTGTTGAATCTGATTTATAGTTCACCATTATGGCTGTAACGATCTGGACGATCCCCATTGATGGCACTGTAGGTTGGAAGATGCTAGTTAGCAGATTTGTTCCTGGTTAGGCATGACCTTAGCTATTTGCTATGCCTACATCGGCTAAATAGCCGATCGCCTATGCGTTAACGCCTACGGTGTGCATCCATGATTCTGTTAATCGTGAATAGATCCATGTACTTTAAGGGTTTGATTTGTTGTCTTTTTCATGACTGCATTGATCCGGTCGATCCCCACTGTTAGAGATAGCAGGTTGAGTCTGAGGAGTCCATAGGTCTGTCCATGTGAAATAGTTGATTGTTCACACGCTGTAGTCATGTTCACCTGAATCGGCTATTTTAGCCGATTCATCTGAGCCTTCACGTATAGCATGTCTTTCGAAAATCCTGTCGAAGTACGGATGTGTTTGCGGATTCTTTGGTTTTAGTTTGTTACTATCATCATAGCTGCCATCGATCCAATTTAACCTCACTATTGATGGTAACAGATTTAGATTCAGAGCGTTTGTAGATCTGTTCATATCAGATAGTCGATTCGTTCATGTGCTATGTCTTTTTCCTGATTTGATTCATCGGCTTCAATGCTTTACACTGGTAACACCTATCTAAGATGATGATATTATTCACATCTACGAGTATTGTATCTATCAATATAAAATTAATCGCTACACATGAGCTTTATAGTCCGTAATAGCCGATTTCTATGTGGATCGGCTATTTAGTCGCTCTTCCCTTATGGCTGCTCCTGAAGCGACACACTTGGAACTATCTGGGCACAGACTGGCACGTTCCACCTTAAATTACTGATAAACTTTCTCTCCTTGTCAATTGTAGGGTCAAATTGACTAGCACATCTCGGGAGAAATACGTAGGATCGATCATCCCTGCGTTGAAGCCAAGCGGATCTCTAGCTCCATCGAGTAGACCCTTCTGTCTTGCTCGTGTGCCCCACATGATTGACACATTGTTGCACCGACACATGTTCTGGCATGCCTGGTGGGACACCACAATCGTCATGACGGCTTATAACAACAACAACATCCTTATGGTACCTTATAAAGACCTACCTAATGGAGATAAAGATGTCATCAGTAAAGCTATAGAAGAATTTTAGAACAAGTGTTTGTTGTCCTACACCAAGACACATGACAATACAATTGTTTAGAAATATCCACTACTAAGAGTTTTGTTGCATAGACAGACAGATGCAGATGAAAGCAGAAGATAGGCGTTTCTTCGTGGAAGCTATAAATAAATCTATTCATGATGCCATATTGAACCATAATGAAATCTTCTTGAACACATTCCACAACACCATGAAAGAGGTGTTTCACGGGTTTCCAGTTGATCAGGTTGGTCTGGCTTATTACAACATTCCACATCTGTTGACTCAGGGGACTAATCAAGCCGGTACCAGCTATCAAGAAGCAGCACCAGCCAGTAATGATGATGTCCAGGTAGTTCAGAGTTCATCTGAGCAACTTTAAGGTGCTACTACAAATCAAATATAGTATAATCCTAGATTGTCAGTACAACATGTGCAACAGCCGGTGGGGCAAGGTCAGAACCAGATGATTAATTTTGGCACATCAGGCCACATACCATCATCGACTAAAAAAATAGCACCATTGTGGGGGATATACCCCCGGGTACCACAAGATGGTACATGGGCCGCACCATCCGAGGTGGCCCGGCCCATAAGATCAAGGCGTGCACATCAAGATTACAAGTTGTACTAGATATTGTAATAGTACCAAATTGGATACTTTACTTGTAACCTTGTCTCTTCGGAGTATATAAGGAGAGACAAGGGTCCCCTAGAGGACAGATCATACAGTATACATCTCAATACAATACACCAAAGACATAGGACGTAGGGTATTACATCGACCAGACGGCCCGAACCTATCTAAATCGTTGTCTCTGCGCCTTGTGTCACCATCTGGTTCCAGATCACGCGCACCTCTACCGATTATCTACCACCATGGGCACCCCCCTCGGTGGACTGCCGACCATATTTCGTCGACAGTGGCGCACCAGGTAGGGGCCCCCTTTAGGGGTGTGCGTGCTGATCCATGGTGAACCAGATGGATCTCAAGACTTACGTCCTAGCGAGATCGATTTTCATCTTGCCTGCGACGTCAACCCGGAGATTTGCTGCCAAACTCAAGTAGCCGTGCCAAGACCAGCAACCCAGATCAAAGATTCGCGTGGTCGTGCAACAATCGAACTCGACATCTACTCCGGTTAAGGTGGGGCCAGCAGGTTCCCATCAACTTGGTGAAGGCATCGGACGAGTACGAGGCGCCAGATCCAGGCGAGTCCGTGCACCGCATCTGCTACATCTCGTACTGTCTAGAGTCTTTTTTTTTGTCGTTGCCGTTCTGTTTTCCATGGAGCCCGTTGATTTCGCGTCGCCGAGGAGCCTATCGCCGAGTCCGTGAGGCCTGATAGATTTGGTATGGACAAGTATGTACATGGTTACGTGCCTTTGCGTCAGCCGAACGACAACAAGCCAGCAAGCTAGATCGTCATGCAAGCCAAGCCAATTAATCTGTACATGCTCACATACATATGAAAAGACATGCAAGCCAATCAAGTTGCTTTACGTACTTGCATCTACACCGCCATGCAAGCTACCGAGACTTGCCTGTACACATGCATCGGGAAGGAAGGTACATCTATGTATGAAGCAGATCGACTGCACGTACGTGGACCGGCATTGCTGAGCTCCAACCACGTCAACCACGGACCACGTCGACCACCAGACCACGTCGCAATAATGATCGCCGCAAAGAACGGCGCTACGACAATCGCGACCACAGTCATGGCGATAGGTCGAAAAGCTGGACCGAACAACTTTATCGTGACCAACCAGGAGCGCGTGTACAGGCCATGCAAACTAATCAAGATGAAACTTGCATCTACACGTGGCTGCATGTGGGCATGCAACGAGATGGCACAAATCACTCAGGTGCCGGTGTGCAGCGTTTTGCAAGTACATCGACATGCGATAGCACCTCGGCAGATCGATGTGCACATCAGCGCTGTCTAGCCCCGGCCGACTCCGTCCTATCAAGTATGACTCCGATTCCTAGGCCCCAGCTGTCGCCGACTCCGCCTCGACCGAGCCTGATTGATACTCCACGCACTTGTTCGACAAGGACTCTACGTACTCGCCCGACTATGACTTCGCGTACTCGTCCGCCTACGTCAAACGGTCTAAACCAGGAGCAAGTTGTCTGCTTACGTCAAGCCATCGCCGAGCCACATCAAGCCACCGACCGAGCCACTAAGCGAACCGTGTCGAGCCGTCCAGCGAGCCATGACGAGCCGACCACGGACCACGTCGACCACCAGACCACGTCGACCACGTCCCGAGCAGCTCCATCGAGCTCCGACCACGTCGACCATGTCCCGAGCAGCTCCGCCGAACTCCAACCACAGACCACGTCGACCACGTCCCGAGCGGCTCCACCGAGCTCCGACCACCTCGATCACCAGACCACGTCGCAATGAAGATCGCCGCGAAGAACGGCGCTACGACAACCGTGACAAGTCGGAAAGCTCGAGGACCGGACAACTTTATCACCATCGACCAGATTTCTATCCAAAGATAAGTACACTTCTAATATTTATATTTAATATAATTTTCATTACGACGTTTCTCCACAACGTCCTTGTCATGATCATTCTTCAAATAACGTTTGTCCATGTATACCATCTTAAATATAACATACATCTATACTTAATACAAATTCTCGACCAGTGATGTTGACGCTCGATGCCTCTAGAGACGGCTCTGTCTCCGGCTCCTCCCTACACATGCATGAGCATCTGCCCTCTGCGTTACGGGTGGTCGGCAGCGGCTCCTTAGCGACGCTTTGTTCTTCCTACACGTGCACGGGCTCTGCGCCCCGCGTTATGGTTAACGGGCTAGCTAGGGCTGGAGACTCAGCTACATACTAACTGGTTGGGCAGTTTATATTAAGTATAAACACAAACTTCATATTAACACTGATGTTTACAAAGCACCAACTGCTTTATCACATCATGCTCATTTGCAAATGACTGCTGAGCGTCATACGCTATTTCTTCACCGTTGATTTTTTCTCTCCATAATTTATTATTTTATACATCATGTACTACTATTCTACATATTTATATTGCAGGAATTTCAAGCTATGCTCGGGGACTTCATCGCTCATTCCTCGACCTGTGCTCGGGGACTGCATCGACCACTCTCCGACCATGGCTTGGGGACTTCGTCGCTAGCTCCTCGACTTGTGCTCGGGGACTGCCTGCCTCGATCACTCTCCGACCACAGCTCGGGGACTTCGTCGCTCGCTCCTCGACCTGTGCTCGGGGACTGCCTCGACCACTCTCCGACCACGGCTCGGGGACTTCGTCGCTCGCTCCTCGTCCTGTGCTCGGGAACTACCCCGACCACTCTCCGATCATGGCTCGGGGACTTTGCGTCTCGCTCCTTGACCGTAGCTCGGGGACTGCCTCGACTACTCTCCGACCATGGCTCGAAGACTTTGCGTCTCGACTACATGTGACTGACAACTCGCATACAGTTGGGATATTTTTTCGCACTTAGACCTTGCTACAAAGCTCATACCTCGCCTTCCAGCAAGCTCGGGGACTACATCGGTACGATGCACCTGTCGGTGCATCTCGTATCACCTGTACGACGATTGGGTTCTCAATTTAACTGGGAATTCTTTTTAGACCCTGGCACCACATGCCTACATCACCTACTACCAGGCTCGAGGACTAAGTGGGCACACTTCACCTTGCGGTGAATGTGCTTGTTTTTCGACCACTACGCCTCTGATGATCAAAGATGCTACGCTTCAAGACGCACTTACATTTCTTTTCAGAAATACAAGTGGGCACACTTCCTGGGACGGAAATCTTTTTCTTTCTTCTTAAGAGCACCATACATTCTTCGGACAACCTACTTCTCTGGCGACAACGGTGGTCGGAGATATCAAGAACTCAAGCCTCACTGTTCGGAGAAGGTTAAAATGGCGTGTCGCATCAGAATACATGGCGCTCGGGGACTAGCTATGGGGGATATACCCCCGGGTACCACAAGATGGTACATGGGCCGCACCATCCGAGGTGGCCCGGCCCGTAAGATCAAGGCGTGCACATCAAGATTACAAGTTGTACTAGATATTGTAATAGTACCAAATTGGATACTTTACTTGTAACCTTGTCTCTTCGGAGTATATAAGGAGAGACAAGGGTCCTCTAGAGGACAGATCATACAGTATACATCTCAATACAATACACCAAAGACACAGGACGTAGGGTATTACGTCGACCAGATGGCCCGAACCTGTCTAAATCGTTGTCTCTGCGCCTTGTGTCACCATCTGGTTCCAGATCACGCGCACCTCTACCGATTATCTACCACCACGGGCACCCCCCTCGGTGGACTGCCGACCATATTTCGTCGACAACCATCAATTCAAAGGATCCATAGAAATATAGATCCCAACATCTATAACTAGAGACTTCAAGCAGCAAACCAGCAAAGGACCTAGCAGATAGAGATTCCATAAGGGTATCATTATGGCATAAATTACAATACCCTTTACATGATTCCGAATCCAGGGTACCAAGGTACCTAGAATTTTAATCCACAAATGGGTCAGCAGGTGCAGAGAAGTCCAAATCCAAATGCTAATGAGTTGTTGCTAAGAGTAACCGAGATGATGAAGAATCAGTTTGGTTTGAAGCCGAAAGGGTAGACCTTCTCGTACAAACGTCCATATCTAGAATGGTACGATTTGGTCACTCTTTCTACAAATTATAGGCTCCCAGAGTTTGTCAAGTTCACTGGCCAAGACAGCATAAGCACAATAGAACATGTCAGTCGGTATCTTACATAATTGGGCAAAGCATCCGTTGAAGAGGCCCATCGAGTTTGTTTCTTCTCCTTGTCACTATTAGGGCCAGCCTTCACTTGGTTTTCATCACTGCCAGTTAACTCCATTGCCAATTGGGCTGACCTAGAGAAGAAGTTTCATACATATTTTTACACTAAGATAGGAGAAAAGAAGATTACTGATTTGACAACTATAAGACATAGAATTAATGAATCGAGCATTGAGTTTCTTCAGAGGTTCCAAGAGACCAGAAATTTATGCTTTTCACTAAACTTGACTGATGATCAGCTTGCTGCTTTGGCTATTCACAGAATGTTGCCAACATAGAGAGAGAAGCTACTGGGACAAGAATTTAACAACTTAGGTCAATTGGCTCAATGAGTGGCAGCACTCAATAGCCAATTCCAGAATATGCGTAGAGATACCCGATTCTAGAAAAGTACCACAATAGCTGAAGCTTATAATTCATATTCAGTCGATGGTAGCTATGAGGACGATGAAGAAGAGGTTGCCATAGCTGAATGGAATTGGGGTAAGAAGATAGTAATGGTGCTGAATCCTTGGGGAAGAGGGATCAAAGAGAGCTATGACTTCGACGTCATAAAATCAGACAAGCTCTTTGATTTCTTGCTTAAGAAGGGATAGATGAAGTTGCCCAATAATCATGTTATGTTGTCCCCTGATCAGTTGAAGAATAAGAAGTTCTACAAGTTCTATAATGCTACTTCAGATTCCACTAATAAATGTAGAGTTTTCCAATAGCATATACAGAGGGCTATTCAGCAAGGAAGGCTCAAGTTCGATACACCTTGGAAGATGAAAGTTGATGGTAATCCTTTTCTAGGAGATCAAAACATGGTCGATGCTAGATTGCTCAAGGGGAAGACTAAAGTCCTAACATTAGTTAGATCTAAAGAAACTGGGATAGTTGATCCCAAGATGCAAATATCGGCTGATGAGTATAGAGAAATTAGAAGGCATCATGATGAGCAAAAGAACTGATATAAGCACGAAGAAATGTCAAAGGATGGGGGGACCAAGCCTCGTGTTATATCTCAAATTTTGTTGAATAAATGACAGCGGTAGAAGGAAAAGGATTATCGGCGTTGGTTAGAAGAGCAAGAATACCAGCGTCAACAGGAAGAGGAAAGATACGAAAGAAAACATGCCAAATCATATTGGAATTGTCCTTTCTTTAGACATTGCTGGAACGAAGGTTTGAAATTGCCTACTAGAAATAACTGTCCAGAGTACAGCGAACAATATTGGGAATTTAGGCAATCTCAAGCCAACCACTGGTCTATCCATGCTCAAGATGTGTATCATCATAATAACATGGGTCAGCGCTTAAAAAATAGAAGTGTTCATGATCGGCTTGGAAAATGAGTTGTTGATCAAAACTAGGCTGATTATGAAGAAGAAAGTAATGAGGGAGAATATGTTTAGCAGGAAGGCCAATGGTGTCCAAGAGGTCTAACAAGAAGCTAGAAAAGAAGAGTGCAATGCCTAAGGAACAAAGAGCTAGAACAGGCTCAGGTGTCTGGTAAACCTCAAGTATGGCATGCTAAGCAAACAGCCGATAGAAGGCAACCATCAGCTAATATTCAAATGACTTTTTTGTTGCCATCAGAGTTTAGAGCTCTAGTAGATCAAGAGGTTTACTCAGATTTTGATGTATTAGAATATGAGGAGATAGTTGCCAAGTTGACAGTTATACAATAGGCTATATTTGATAAACTAGTCAAGCATCGGCACTTAAAGGCTTTATATGTAAAAGGTTTTGTTGATGGGAAGCTGATAAACAAGATATTGGTGGATGGAGGTGCTTCTATCAATCTTATGCCTTACACCACTTTTCGCAAACTTGGCATGGGACCAGGAGACCTGATTGAGACCGACATGATACTTAAGGACTTTGGGGGTAATGCATCTAAGACCTAGGGGGCAATGAACGTCGAGCCGACAATTAGGAGTAAAACTCTACTCACCACGTTCTTCGTCATTGATGGAAAAGGGTCGTATAGTTTACTCCTTGGTCATGATTGGATTCATGCAAACTGTTGCGTGCCATCAACCATGCATCAGTGCTTGATTCAATGGCATGGAGACGATGTCAAGCTGGTTCATGTTGATGAGTCCGTGAGTATCGCAATAGCCGATCCAGTGTATTCGGAGCTAGAAGACTTTGAGTGTTTTTCTGGCAAGCTATGGGAAGGAGGCTTCATTAAGATCAGTAATGAAGGCCAATAGCCGATCCAAGCAATCGGCTTTTAGAGTTTGTTTTAGTAAATAGTCATGGCTTCACATCGACCGATTGGATTAAGGAAAATGAGCATTGGTCCTAGAGATAGGCTTAGGCCGACGTATGTGAGCGTTAAGTCAAATCCTAAGTGCAATTCAGAGTTGATAGATCTATTAAAGGAAGTTTTGTTTCGCTTAATGAGATGCTTGGCTTGGATCGATCGATCATTTAACCTTTAGTCTGAAGAGTTCTGATGCAACCTATCAATAGCGATCGATGAAAAATATTTGAAGGGATATCATCCTAGTGTTTGATCAACATTTGACAGCCGATTCATTTAGTCATCGGCTCTAATAGCTGATACCAGAAATGTACCTAGTGTTTGATCAACATTTGATAGTCGATTCATTTAGTCATCGGCTGTAATAGCCGATACCAGAAATGTATCACCTTTAGTTCAAAATAAACTCAAAGATGTAAGAGCCGATATGATATGTATTGCCTATAGAGCAAAAGCAAAAACAAAGACAGTCATGACATATACAAGGGCATTGCACTGAGACACGGTCATGGAAGAGCAAGAGATTTTGTTCATTAGTTCACCCTAAGTACAAACTAATCAAAGACCTTGTTCACCACATCCTGAGCAGATATGATGTCCACAATGGCCTCAGCCACATCAATGTCCACAATGAGCAGATACTCCGCAACGCTACATGGATTCCAATTCATGTAGTGTGGGTGGCTATTGACCTTCTCTAGCCTTTATCTGTGGTGAGGTTGGCTAACCCCCCAGGGGGCTCTCGGCCTGGGCGCTTAGTGGTGTGAGCCCCACAGAAGGGGTTAGGGCCAGGTCTCACCATCTTCCTCTTCATGGAGCTCCCTGTGCTTGCACCTAAAGAAGATTCGACGAGGTCGGCCCTTTCCAACCTGGTAGGCCAGCCTTCGCTACAAGCACTCTCCTCCCCTTGCGAGTTGGATAGGAGATCATCATAGGGTCAATGTGCCGACCTCATGCCATATGAAAGCGGGTTTTGTCACCGTATATTGTAATCGGGTCGTTCTCAATTAATGAAATAAAATTACTTTTGTTTGTAATCCCATTGCTCTTGAGTCATGCTTAGAGACTTAGTCCCTCATTGGGATGGGCTGTTATGATGATGGCCTCATTGGCCAAGATCGCCGCGCCTGTGCTACTAGTGGGTAAGTCTATGAGAACCCCGGGGTGTACGGTCATTCTGTGCCCCGGTCATGTCCCCCAAAGGGGAGATCCTTGGCTTCCTGATCGAGCCACTTGTATAGTTCTTGAGCCCGTTGTGGCAAAACCTCCTAAGGAATTGGGCCCACGTGCACCTATCGTTGTCTTAATAGACCTCGGATAGCGTTCACGAGTTCCCAACAACTCAACAGGTCTGTCGGGTGTCCTCAGGAAATCCGAATCATCCACGATTCTCTTTTTAATCAGGATCCCAATCACAGACATTGTAGATTACAATAGTTTATTCAAATATATACATCAGAGTAAAGATATCGAAAGTCTTAAGGTAACATAGGTTACAAACCAGTTGTTTTCAAACTTACAATATCATAAGTGTTATACAACCTTAGTAGCAGGATAATATTACATTAACTTTATTTATCAAACAAACTAGTGCCTTGTCCAAAGGCCATTCATCACTCCTCATCAACATTGACTTCAAACACAAACATGCAGCAGGGACCAAAACAAGCCTGTGCATGCGACTCACCTGCAACAAGGGTTAATAAACCCTGAGTACAAAAGTACTCAACAAGACTAACCCGACGTAAAGGGGTGTAAGACTTTAGAGATGTAGGGGTTTGGGGCAAGGTAAGGATGTAGCAAGATTCAAAAGTTCTTTGCCAAAAGCTTACTATTCTTCATTCTATTTTCAAGTTTTACCCCTAAGTCATTTTAGTTCATTATCTTGATTAAATATACATTTCCCATATTCCATTCCTTTTCATTCCATTCTTTTATCATATTTTAGTAATTCACCAGTCCTGCATTGCTTCTCTAATGAATCGAGTCTCCATATCTGTGGAGCACCGGCAATTCAAATTGATTCAAGTCCCAGCTGGGGATTCCTTATCACACGACATATGTAGAACTTAATCTTGCATATATCAACCTTGCTACCGAATCCTCCTATACTAAGCCATCTCCACGCCACCCGAGAGCACAGCACACCTCAAATCCAGGCCACATTCTAGCCACGAGGGTACACGCTTACTCCCGCCATCTCTCCACTCCCAGTGCATGGGCATTCGTCTTAGTATCGGATTAGCCGAAGTAGGCTTACCGGAGTATGTGACCTAGTACTACAAAGTGTCTCAGTTCAGAAGATCCACAATGAGTGGCCTTTAAGCGACATAGTCGGCAACATTACCCAAAATTCAAGATAAGTCACCCGACTAGTCTCTAGTTCATTCAACCTTCTTTCTTTCTTTGGCTAGTATGCCATTTTTTATTGTATCAAAAATTTTACTTTGAAAGCCTACTATAAAGCATACTAAGCATTCTACGCCTTTGTAAATGAAAACATCTTCAAGGATGGTAAACAATTAACAAGGTAGGCAATGCATCAAGTAGGTAACATTTGAATTAATCAACTTAATGCAATAGGTAACATAGGTGATAAACTTTTCAAAGTAAACAAGGTAAGGGTTTAATGCATAAACCAGGGCTTGCCTTCGTTGACGATCTCAGGTTCCGGATCAGTACCACAATTATCAAATCCCGTGACAACCGGGGATTCTTCCACAACTTGTTCAACTAGAATCGTTTCACTCTCGGATTCTACACGAAATAATAGCATATGCTTCAACATGATGATAATGTAAACATGATGCTTTTATGGTGCATGAAATATAACAACACTTTGAATACAACTTTCCTTCATGGTATAATTACAAGCCAAACTAACCAAACCATATTCGTAACGGATGTGACCATGCCAGCACCGACCACTTCGATGAGCTCTCCGACCACTTCGGTGAACTGTTCGACCACTACGGTGAACTCTCCGACCACTACGGTGAACTCTTCGACCACTACAGCGAACTCTCCGACCACTACGGTGAACTCTCCGACCACTACGGTGAACTCTCCGACCACTACGGTGAACTCTTCGACCACTATGGCGAATTCTCCAACCACTATGGTTCTTGAAACCCTATTGGTCACAAAACATGACCAAAACAAGATCAAACACTAATCAAACACTTAGGGTTCGCTTTTATTTATTTTTGAATTAATTTGAAAATAAGCCCAAAAATGAACTTATTCCAAATGACCTCAAAATTTTATGTAAGCTTCCTCATGACAAATTAGTGTACCAAAACAAATTTCATAATTTTTGGAATTATACAGTGGCCTACAAAAATCATGAAAATTGCATTTATTAATTAATGGACTGAATATTTGAACATTACAAATTTATTCAAATTTCAAGTTTCATATTTTTAAACCATAATAGAGCATGTACAGAAGCTACACACAAAATTTCTTCCAAAGATTCAGCACTATTCAAAATCAAAAAATAACAAAATACACTATTCTCTCTCTCTCTCTCTCTCACTGACAGCCGGCCCCCACCTGTCATCCCCAACCTTGGGCATTGAGTGTGGCTTTGATGGCGCTAACTGGCGCTAACTCGTCGACAGTGAACCCAACAGTGACGGCCAAAGTACCAACATGTTCACAAGAGCTAGGCGCATCGATTAGTGGTACTCTAGAGGTTGATTACGACATGGAACAAGGCTGACACCGGCCATGGCAGACGCGGTGGCATGGCAATGTTACGCCGGCAAAACAAGGCCAGTAACGGTGAAACAGAGAGTTCAAGAAGCATCAGTGGCTCACCCTGATCGTGTTGCAGCAACAAGCAAGACCGGAGAAGCTAAGGCGACGCGTTTTTGACGGTGACTGGGATCATGGCGGAGCGGACCTCGTCGACGACAGCGTTCTGGCGACTACAGTGGGCAAAATGAGAACGCACGAGTGGAATAAGCACTACAGCATCGAGACGAAGCCATAGGGTCAACAATCAAGGGCAATGGCTCACCGGATGATGCTGGCCACGGTGAATCGAAGTTTCCGTTGAGGTCGCCGGCCGCGAGGAAGATGAACGTGGACAGCGAGCTCTCGATGAAAACAGGCGGTAGCAACAGCTCGGTCGGATGTGCGAGGAGCAGGCGGAACTGGAACACAACTTTTATGGGACTTGCTCGCGCTAAGGAGATGAGAGAAGCTCACCGGAGTTGAGACGGCGGCATCGGGAAAACAGAGGGAAGGAAGAAAAGTGAACGGCGTCGTCTGGGTCTTACAGCTCGGCCAGGAGCGCAAGGACTCGACATGCAGCGTGCTCCCCACGCTAGCACGAAGCCAAGGGCAGTCACAGGCGTGCCTGGAAGACCAGAGAAAGGACACCAGCAGTGAGGCGGTGGCGTCCTATGGTTATCCTGATTTTTGAGGTATTTACAGATTTGCCACTACGTCTATTTTTCAATTTACTCCCAAATTTTCTAAAGAAGTTGAAAATCTCCAAAAATGAAAGTTGCTCAACTTTTCAAACTCTACAACTTTCCTTCAAGGAACATTTTCAAATTCTGCCTCCATTTTGAAATTTGAATTTGGGGTGCATTTGAGCATTTGAATTATTTCAAAATTACTCCAAATTTTATATGTAAACTTGAAAAATTTTGAATACCAAAGTTGATCCTTATACAATAATCTTCCACTTTGCTTTTTTACCCCAACCCCAAATTCCAAATGGATTTTGAATTAGACAAAAGGGGCAAAAAGGACTTTTATGATTTGAATTTGAATTCAAATTTGATTTGTTTTCCTTTTACTTTAACTTTGATCTTTGACCAGTAACATGGCCCATTAGGGTTATTTGAGTCAAATGACACATGGTCTCACATGATCACATGAAATTTGACCTTTGTGGTCATGATCTTTATTTAGGGTTTTGAATCACATCACATAAAATAACAACATTATGAAATAAAGCTTATTTAGTGAATGCATTCAAAATTTTCTACTTTATGAATGCTTTGCAATGCATATGATGACATGTCAAATTTTAGTGCTAGGTCAAAACACCAGAGGTGTTACACTCGTCTGTCGGTACTCAGGGGCTCGCTACCTCCCTCGATGGGTCACCACGAGCAGCTCAAAATTGGTACTCATACATCACTCGTCCAGATGGTCAGGATGCTTCTAGACATCCCGTCTATAGCTGCATGGGCTCGTCTCCCAAGCGTCCCTCACACTTTAGATGCTTTGGGTGGCCTTGAAGCCTGGTGGTCCAACCTTAGAACCCTCAATGATGCTCCTTATGGCCCCCTAGACCATCATGCGGTGGGGTGGCATGATCTAATGAAGGATCAGGAGACAGGCAAGTAGCTGTAAAGAAAACAGGATTGACAAAAGAGAAGGGAGAGATGACATAGCTGGTAATGAGGCGGCCAGGGTTGTTCCATTAGTGACTTGCTGATCCTTTGCTCGGTCCTCTCGCTTCATCTGTCCCATCCTCACCTCGCTTAGGGGGCCCTCTATAGTAGTCCTCCTTTAGAAAGGTCAGTAGATGGTTAGCTTGGTAGATCCTCTGGTGTAGCCGAGCTACCGCTGGGGTGGTTTGGGTTAAAGGAGAGAATTATAGAGACAAGCAAAGCAAGAGGATAGGGAGGACAGGACTTATCTTGGTTTTTGTTGTTGGAGAGGTAGGTCAGCGAAGGAGGCCAGCAGGCGGGTCATGGCTCGAGAGATGACACTTTTGGGTGGATGGCTCGTTGTTTGTCCTTCCCTCATGGGGAAAGGTCAGAACTCACCTCGATCGGGTCAACCCCTTTTGGGGGGCCGAGCACCTGGATGGAGGGGCCAGCAGAATCACCACTGCCGCTTGGGACCCTTGTCCACCTCACTAATGCTCAGTCGATCGAGCACTACTACTGCCTTGGCTGCTTCCTCCACCAGTGCCCCTCCTGCATCATAGCTAGGGCTGTCGGGAGTGCAGGGGGTGACGAGTGTGGCCGCTTGGGCGACACAGTCTTGCTTGCAGTAGTAGGCTTGCTCTAAGATGCCCTCGATGGTGATGACCCCCTTTAGGGCCAGGTATCTTTAACCCTAGGCAAAAATAACCTAGAACCAAGAATCAAACTAAAATAACTAGAACCAAAACCAAAGTAACCGAAAACCAAAATATTCGGTCCCAAATTCGGTTCTAGGTTCTACAGGAACCGAAATTATTACTAGTTAATTTGGTTCTAGTGCTCGTTTAACCAAAATACCCGAAATAACTGAACTTATAGTCTAAAGGACCTATAAAAATGCAGTGCAACCTAGGTACACAGGTGAACCCTACATATCGCAGCCCACCGCCATGTCTTGACTCGTAGCTCGTGACTCATGAGGATGCGACCCCCAGTCTGACCATCCTATCAGCCTCCACTCCCCTCCTCGCCACCCTAACTCAAGCCAGCAATTGTGGTAAGTCCCTAGCCCCCCCATCTCACTGCCCTCACTCCCCTCTAGGCCTAGGCTACCCCCTCACCTCCATCTAATGCCTCGTGGGTGTAGAGGATAGGCACAACAGCCTGCTTGCGTGGAGGCGAGTCACTCAGCGATGGCGCATCATGCGGAGCTCAAGGCCCTCGGTGGCACCTCGTAGTGTGCAAGCAAGGCGCATCACGCGAAGGCCTAGCACTCAGTAGCGTCGTTGGCCATCACTAATGACAACATTCGACCACCAATTATTATCCAAAATAAGAGAAATAAATAATCTTTTGACACATGCCTTTACTATTGACATAGTTCCTTTGAAAACAAGTGGAAGATGATCAAAATGCAAAAAAGCGAAAGTGTAATGCAGATTTTATACCAAAGTACCAAGCAAAGGCCCACTCCAATGAAGATTTTTGGCCAAGCACCGACGTGGCAGTGGTCCAGGCCCACCCAGGAACCAACCACATGAAGGTGGTCGTGAGGCGAGCCCACTAGGGTGTGGGAGCACCCTAGGTGAGGCTGCACCCCTACCACCTCCTCTCAGCCCCACCTTTCTATGGTGGTTGCATGTCGCCATGCTATGGCTGGTTCCTAGGTGTTTCCTATTTTTCCAGCGCTGAAATGACCAAGCCACTAGTATAAGAAGAGGGCTAGAGATCATTCTCAAAACACACACACACCTCATTTGGAGCCAAGCACCTCACATCACATCTTGTACTCTTTTAGTTCTTAGTAGTAGTCTTTAGAGCTAGCAAGGGCTACCTAGGAGAGCTTGTCTTGTTGGAAGAAAAGATGAGAAGAACTTGATCTGAATACAAAGGGAATTTCTTCCATAGTCATGCTCTCATATCATTTATATAGTTGTGCTACAGAACTAGAGTATAGTTGTCTTGTTGTAATCATGATTTATGAACTAGCATATAGTTTGTGTCATGATCTTAACATGTTCATCTTTATGCTTAATTATTCATATGATTTGTAAGAATAGAGGTAGAGCTAGGGTTGAGGTGACGGTTCATCGTTCCTTCGGGTTTGCCCATATTCTTGCTTGTTGATCCATATGGTTAGAGTCCTAGGGGGATGTGGGTAGTTTCTTTGTACACAGGCCTAGAGCTCGGGTACACGGGAACTTTCAGATATGACTGGTATCCCATGGTTGAGGGGTTGGCGCTAGGTGGTGGTAGCCCTATCTATACCTTGTAATCCCCCATGTCTGGATATTGTGTAGGAGTCTTAAAGTCTCCCTAGCTTGCTGGTAGACCAGTGCTCGAAGATCTCCCCATCCATCTCACACTTAGTTCTAACTCTAGTCATATAAATTGTATGATTATCAACTGTTCTTTGTATAGCTTTATTAGAACATGCCGGCTCCACATAGGAATATTCTTTTATTTTTTGTTTTCCTTTTATCCTTGAGGTTGGCCCAGATGTGTGTCCACTATCCATGAAATATCATTTTTACCCCTATCATGTACTATGGTCCACTATGCAAGTATGTAATCATTTTTATATCTATCCTAGACTCTTATACCTTGCCCTTCTTTGGAAAAATATAAATAACAATACCCTGAATACTTCCAGGTGAAATGCTACAACGATAGATCCGTGTGCTTGTGGATATTTTTTGTAATCGTTAAGAACTATCATAGTTGGGGGTTCTTGGTGGTGTCGCTAAGATTAACTTAATCTTAGTGATGGTGTTAAAAAATATCAACAGGCATTTCTAGCATCAGTTGCCTGGTGATGGACGTAAAACCTCCTCACTTGGTGATTGCGCTAAGAAATGCCAACAAGCATTTCTGGCGCTATTGTCAGGGAGGGCATAGGTTAAAGAATCTTGTAGGACATGAACAATGATCACATGCATGTAATGGTAGCCATAGTTTATGTTGACTAATTCTACTTGTTTTCATCCTGTTGAGGATGAAAACAAGGATAGTGTATGAGTGGTTTTGATTTACTGAACAACTACAACAATAATCTAGAGGCACTCCTAAGGAAGAGCCAGTCTCGTATCACTTCTTCTTCTGCTACTCCATCGGTAGTTGAACCAGTCACCCCCATACCATCCGCTACTATAGCTATGGCCAAGACACTCTGTGACTACTCCACCCCCACTATTGCCAATGTGCCCATTAGGCCCGCTGTCAACATGGGCACCAGAAACTTTGAGCTATGCACTAGCCTCATCACGATGGTATGGGCAAACCAATTCCATGGATTGCCTAGCAAGGATGCAAGTGCACACTTGCAACACTTCCTGGAGCTGTGCGACATAGTAGTCATCAAAGGCAGTTGCACTAGCCAGCATCAGGCTTCGTCTGTTTCCCTTCTCCCTCATGGGGAAGGTGTAACAGTGGTTCTATAAAGAGAAGGAAGCTATCAATATGTGGGACAAATGTTCCATGGCATTCCTCATGAAGTTTTCCCCATGGGAAAAACCAATGCCCTGAGGGGGGAAAATTTCAAACATTCTAGCAATCATCACTTGAATCCATCCCCAAGGCATGGGAAAGGCTCTAGGATTACATACAGGCCTGCCCACACCACAGAATGGAGAATTGGCTCATGCTCTAGAATTTCTATGAAGGGCTTATGCCCATGTCAAAGGGGCACGCAGATGCCGCTACTGGAGGAACATTCCTTTCCCTGACCATCGCTGATGCCACGGCTCTCATCGAGAAGATGGTGGCCAATCAGAGTTGGGGAGAGGAATGCAAGCAACAAAAGGCATGCATATCGTGAAGGAGACGGATATGCTTGCCGCAAAAATAGACTTGTTACTATCAAGACTGAACAAGAGGGCCCATGAAAAAGAAGCTATGAAGGCCACCGTTTGGGCCATGGACGCGCAAATGACTTGCGAAGTCTGTGGTGAGGTCTGACATTCAGGGAACAACTGCCCTGAAACCTATGAAGATGCTGCCTACATCAACAATGGGTTCCGACAAGGTAACAATAATGGGTGGAACAACCAGTCCTGCCCACAAGGAGGTACTTCAAACTTCAACTCAAATTAGAATTCGAATCAACCTTCCTTGAAAGACTTGGTCCTAGGCCAAGCTAAAATAAATGAAAATCTTACTAAAAAGCTTATGTTTAATGATAAAATGATTCAAAATATTAATTCAAAACTTGAAAATTTATCCTCCTTAGTAAAAAACCAACTAAGTTTTAATAAAATGATAGAAACTCAAATTGCTCAAATTGCTACCGCTATACCTGTCAATCATGCGGGGAAAATCCCAGGGCAACCCAAGAATCCCCCATAATTTTTTCATGCTGATGCAGAGCAATGAAGGAGGAGAAGTATTGCCAACGGACTATAAATGTCGAGCCCTTGTCGAAGGTAAATCGGTAGTTATCTTTTAAAAATTCAAAAATTCAAAATTTAAAATTTGCTTCAAAATAAACTTTTCAAAAAATTAAAATAAAAATCATTTTCTAATAGTATAGATTTTTCTGTTATCATTTCTCATTTAAAAAAATATTTATGAAAATTCAAAACAGAATAAAAGTTTTGTGGGAAAATCAAATTCGGGAGCAAAATTTTGAATCTGAGGGAAGCACCAACGACTATATCATCCGCATAGCCGTTGGGAGCAATCGGCCAAAGGGGGGCAGCAGTGGGCCCACCTCTGGTGCGGGCACACCAGGGGTGCGGCCGCACCTAGCTAGGCGCCGCTATTGTTGCTAGCTTCTCCAACGGCTCCTAGCCATTGCACCCACCCCCTCTCGGCCGGTGCTCTGCTCTATTAATCCTGAGAGCTCAGGTGTGAGCCATCACTCACTCTCCACTCTCCATTTTCACTCCCTCTAACTATCTCTTGCTCCATCACTTGCAAAAATTTTCTGCCCAAAGCATAAGAGCAAGGAAATTATGTAGAAAAATCCTACATACATCACCACCAAGCCAAGCTCGCGGGTTGTTCAATTTTTTTTCACTAATGTAACCCCAGTTTATGAGTTTTGTTGTTGTCTTTTTTCTGCCATGGGCAAGTTTGAGAGGAAACTCGCTGGTGCTTTCAAGAAGGCCATGGGAGTGAGCTCAAGTTGCTCCCACAGAAGATCAAGCAGTGCACTACACCAAGCCTGAAGAGAGCCCGATGCATGAAGAAGAAACCGAGCCAATGGAAGAGCAAGAACAATCGATGGAGGAAGGTGACAATGATCCACACCTTGATTTGGAGGGATCCCAGGAGATGCAAGCGTACAACCTCATCAAGAATCATGAGTTCATCCACACACCGGCATATGACCCTGACCTCCTCCAAAAGATAGGTATGGACACCGAATTCACCACCATCTAGAAAGCCGTTGGATGGGAGAATGTTGCTCCCATTGACGAGCTTGGTTCTCGCCTCTTAACAATTCAATTCTTATGCTCTTTGCAAGAAGTTGAGGGTGGGATTACTTTCTATCTTTTTGAGAAAGAATATTATCTTACATGGAGAAATCTCAGCTCTCACATAGGCTTTAATACAAGATGCTCAATTGACTTAGATCATGCTCTCAAAGGTTTTAATCACCATGAATTTTGGAGAATGATTTCTAGTCAAAACGTAGTTGGCAAGTTTCAAACTCGAAATATGGATATTCATCATCCTACTTTGAGGTTCATGCATCATTTGATTCCCATGACTTTGTTTATCATGCGGAATTGCAAATTCTCTATGCCATGCTTAAAAAGATTAAAATTGCTCCTATGAAAGAAATGTTTAAACATTGGTTAGAAACTTTCAAGGCCTCTACATCTATCTCTTGCATGTCCCTTATGACTCGTATTGCCGCCATTATTGGTGCATTGGATGGGCAAGATGTGACATACATCTCTACTCCACGCATTGATATTGATGAGCACTACTTAATGCAAGGGCATCATTTGAAATATGATGATGCAAGGAACCTTGTATTCTTCTTTCTAGGATATACAGATGAGATCCTCGCTCCATAACCCAGGATTCTCTTTGTATAAATCCCCATCACTCACCTTGTGGAAGCATGCAGGAGCTTCTGTTTCTTATAGGGGAACAAGAAGCAGGGCTAGGGACTAAGCTGGCAGCTCTCAACAACCACCGACACCGACACCACTTGTGCCTTAGGCATTCCATACGGAGTGGTTCCCGGCCATGCAGACACCTAGGTTCACCCTCGGATATCAGCCGGGCTAGGGACACACCCCGCAACCACATGAGGACGGTGGATCAGGATGGCACGAGGCCGAAGACGTAGCATGGGCACATCACTTGTCTGACTCTGAGGGGCTACCACCACCCATTCATCCACGACGGTCCACTTCGGACCATCGGGAGTTGGATGGCATCAACACTCGCCTTGGAGGATTGGAAATCCACACAAGTGAAATTCAAAATACACTTAACACTCATGTGGCACCAGCAGCAGCAGCAACAGTTCGCGGATATCAACACGCTGCTGAGACAACAATAGGAAGCACAGGCAGCCTACTGGTGGTCCATGGGATACAATCCCGGATCATAAGCCTAGAGCTAGCTTGGGGGACAACCCCCGCAGAGTTACCCTTGTATCTTTTTAAATTTTGCATTTATTTTCCACATTTCTTTATTATTAGCATATAAAAAATAAAATATGATAAAAATATCAAACATATGAATTCCACTCTCATATGTGTTTAAGGAATGTTTAGATTCTCCTAAATTGAATTGATGAATAGTTGCTCTATCTATAATTCATCTGTACCTTGGTTATAACTTAGTGTTCCCCAAAATTCAAGTTTGTTGGCTAAAAATGTCTCATCCTAAAACTTGAAAACTTGTGGGTTTGCAAATGCATGCTCCTATTTCTAAGTTGTTGCGAGTTATGATCTGGTACAAATAGAATTTGCTATGATTTTGTTCTAAGAGAAACTTGACATCCGGAGATTTTACTTTCAAAAATGCTAAAATCAAAAGTTCCTCAATAATTATGAATACCTACCAAGGCCATATGACATGATTCAAATTCAAAACCTTAGTCATATGCTACTTGTTTGATCATGAGCTTTGTCAAATTATTGTGACCCTTGTTGAGATTCTCATCATGCGCCCATGATAAAGACACACGTACACCCACAAATAAAATGCTAACTCTTACACTAAGAGTTACACAAAAACATGCTTTTTCCTGTCCACCAAATAATTACTCCATTCATTTATCATGTGTCTCTCTCTCTCAAAAATTTCATATGCCAAAAAGAATAGTATGGGCTATGCTAAAAAAGAGAGAAAAAGTAGAAAAAGAAAAAATATATCCATGCCAAAAGGCATGAGAGAAAAAATGCTTGCCAAAGAGCATGAAGAAAAGAAAAGAAAAAGAAAGAAAGAAATAAAGATAGCCCATACTTTCAAATAAAGGCATTCATCCCAAAAAGAGGGAGATTCATGATTCAAAGGAGTACAAAAAATATTTAGAGTTAGGACAATATGAAAATTTCCACACACTTGCATGTCTTGATCAAAGTGTATGACTTGCATCTCCTTGAGGTCTGATTTTTGACTTAGCAAAATATGTGATGCAAGTATGCCCCACTCTTCATACCTACCCAAAGCTCCACTCAAAGCCATTAGTGGTAGGATATGAAAAAGAAGAGAAATACCAAATGCCTTGGAGAGGTTACATACACTTTGAGCAATCGAGAGAATCATTTGAGGAACTTACATTTAGTTTTACAAAACTCATAAAACCTCTGGATAGATGGTTGATCAAAGAATAAATGATTGGTGATTCTATTATAACCGTTTTATCTTGCAACCGCCCAAGAACTTGGAAAAGCTATACGCCCCATAGGGATCAAGGTAAAGGGTGAATAAAAAGCCAACTTATTTAAATTGCAGAAGAATACTTTGTTATAGGCACGACACTTGTGAATTGTATCGGCATAGTAGCAACTCCTGATCAACAACCAAGTACTTAGCTATTTGCTCGAAATGAGCAAAGGTTAAGCTTGGGGGATTTGTTGGCGGTCACTAACGATAACATTCGACCGCCAATTATTATCCAAAACAAGAGAAATAAACAATCTTTTGACACATATGCCTTTACTATTGACATAGTTCCACTTGTATTCAAATATTTGAATACAAGTGGAAAATGATCAAAATGCGCAAATGCGAAAGCGTAACTGCAGATTCTATACCAAAGTACCAAGCAAAGGCCCACTCCAATGAAGAATTTGGGCTGAGCACCGATGTGGCAATGGTCTAGGCCCACCTAGGAACCTGACCGCACAAAGGTGGTCGTGAGGCGGGCGCACCCTGGTTGCGGCCGCACCCCCACTGCCTCCTCTCGGCACCACCTTTCTACGGTAGTTGCATGCCACCATGCTACAGGTGGTTCCCGGGTGTTTCCTATTTTTCTAGTGTAGAACCAATGAAGCCACTAGTATAAGAAGAGGGCTAGAGCTCATTCTCAAAACACACACACCTCATTTGGAGCCAAGCACCTCACACCACATATTGTACTCTTTTAGTTCTTAGTAGTAGTCATTGGAGCTAGCAAGAGCTACCTAGGAGAGCTTGTCTCCTTGGAAGAAAAGAGAGAAGAACATGGTATGAATACAAAGGGAATTTCTTCCATAGTCATGCTCTTATATCATTTATATAGTTATGCTATAGAACTAGAGTAAAGTTGTCTTGTTATAATCTTGATTTATGAACTATGATATAATTTGTGTGTCATGATCTTAACATGGTCCTCTTTATGCTCAATTATTCATATGATTTGTAAGAATAGAGGTAGAGCTAGGGTTGAGGTGATGGTTCATCGTTCCTTCGGGTTTGCCCATATTCTTGCTTGTCGATCTGTAGGGTCAGAGTCTCGGGGGGATATTGGTAGTTTCTTTGTACATGGGCGTGGTGCTCGGGTACATGGGAACCTTTGGATATGATGGTATCCCATAGTTGAGGGGTAGGCGGCAGGTGGTGATAGCCTTGTCTATCCCTTGTAGTCCCCCACATCCGGATATTGTGTAGGAGTCTTAAAGTCTCCCTGGTTTGCTGGTCGACCATTGCCCGGAGATCTCCCCATCCATCTCACACTTAGTTCTAACTCTAGTCATATAACTTGTATGATTATCAACTATTCTTTGCATGGCTATATTAGAACCTACCGGCTCCACATAGGAATATTCTTTTATTCTTTGTTTACCTTTTATCCTTGAGGTTGGCCTAGATGTGTGCCCACTATCCATGAAATACTATTTTTACCCCTATCATGTACAATGGTCCACTATGCATGTATGTAATCATGTTTATATCAATGCTAAACTCTTATACCTTCCCTCCTCTAGGAAAATATAAATAACTATAGCCTGAATACTTTCGGGTGAAATGCTACAACGATAGATCCGTGCGCTTGTGGATATTTTCTGTAATCATTAAGAACTATCGTAGTTGGTGTTTCTTGGTGGCAGTCGCTAAGATTAACTTAATCTTAGTGATGGTGTTATGAAATACCAACAGGCATTTATGGCGCCATTGCCGGTGATGGACATAAAACCTCCTCACTTGGTGATTGCGCTAAGAAATGCCAACAAGCGCGGTGGCGAGACATCTTTTTCCCCCTTCATTTTGGTGAATCATGTATCTCTGCTCAGTGAACTCGGTTAGTTTGGTTATAACCGAAACCGAATTTGGTCACCTCCTATTTCTGAGAGGAATCGATCGGTCCCTGATTCTCATGGAACCAAATTTGCTAACAAATAGAGGAACTGAACCGATCGGTTTTGGTTAACCGAATGCCCACCTGTGAGGTATCTTGAGCTTTAGGTAGGTGTAGTTGGGGACGGCCATGAACTTGGTGAAGCATGGTCGACTGAGGAGGGTGTGGTAGATGCTGGGGAAGTCAACCACCTCGGAAGGTGAGTGGCTCCTTGCGGAAGTTGTCTGGCTGGCCGAAAGGTGACATTGAGTCAGATGCGCCCAAGGGGCACTGGCTTTGTTTCTTGGCATGATCTCGTAGAATGGCGCCCTACTGGGGCATAGGTAGCTATGAAGGGATGCCCATCTTGTCGAGGGTGCTGGCATAGAGTATGTTGAGGCCACTAGCCCCCATCCATTAGCACCTTGGAGAGGCACATGGTGCCCACAATCGGGCTGACCATGAGCGGATAGCGCCCTAGGATGGGGGACACGATTGGGGTGGTCTTCCTAGTCGAAGGTGATGGCCATTTAGGGACCATTGGAGCCATGTCAGGGCAGAGATGGTGTGAATAGTGTTCACCTCTTGTTCGGTGATGTGGCACTGCCAGTCGAGATTCATAGGCGTGGGAGCCCCCAAAGATCATGAGGTAGCACTCAGCCTTGGGCAAATTGGTGTCTTCCTCCTAGGGTGCCTCCCACTGGGTCACCAGCCTTCAGGTCAGGCTTCTAGGCCTTGCCCTATTGGTCAAGGGTGCCATGTATGTAGCCCTCCATGGTGGCATAGTCCTTGAGGAGGTGCTTTGACTAGTCCCCCATGAACAAGCAAGGGGCCTCAAACACCTTCTCGAAGTGTTTTGGGTGTGCACCTCGCCCGTGAGGTTGAGGTCTAGCGGCACTGGTCGACCACGGCCACCATCTCCTCCCCACAGTACTTTTGGTCCTTGTTCCTCCTATCACAGTGTCGCTGGGACAAGGTAGGGTTGTTGCTACCCTCACCTCCACTGAGGTGACCGGTGGCCTTGGCTTTACCACTAAAGTTGGCCTAGACTGCCTCCTCACCGGTGGCGTACTAGGTGGCAACGTCTAGGAGCTCCCACATTGTGCACGGGGTCTCGTGGTCATGTACATGGACGAGCACCTACCTAGTCATGCCACAGATGAAGGCGTTTGTGGGGGTACGACCCTAGATACCCATGGCAGACTACATGGGCTACGCTCTTAGGGGCGGTCCAGCCCACAAGACGAAGACCTATGGTGCACGACACTGCTCGGCGTGTATCGCAAGACATCAAGGGTGATATCCTAAAGATACTATGAGATCTATCAGGATACATTTAATCCCATGATTCTTGTAATCTGTTATTACTTACCGGTTATCTTCTAGATCTAACCGACTTGTAACCCTATCCCCCAGACTATATAAGGCAGGCAGGGACCCCCTCAAAACACACGCAACATCATATCATAACCAATACAATCCAACAGACCACAAGAGTAGGGTATTACGTTGTGCTGATGGCCTGAACCTGTCTAACTCTTGTGTCTCTGTTGCCTTCTTGTTCTCGATTACACGCATCTCTACCGATCAATCTACCTTCGTGGGATACCCCTCGGAGGACTACTGATGATATTCTATCGATAGTTGGTGCACCAGGTAGGGGTGTGTGTGTTGTTTCCATGTCGAACAAGATGATACATTTTGCAGGCTCTTCGTCCCTCCCATAGCCCGACCAGATCTTCACGATCGAATCGATCTCCTAGGTCATCAACACTGACGGAGATGGAGAGCTCATCGAGCTGGTGTAGATCAATTCTGCGCTAACCACCCCAACACCTACGAGTGCAGATCCGATCTCAAAACTGCCTCCGAGGTCATCTTCATCAACAATTCACAGCCCGCTCCTCCACTACCCGAGGAGCCAGATCAACAATGATGATCTGATCGCATCCATCGATCAGGTTGGCCAAAAACTCGCCAACTGCCTCTCCATCGTGGAATCGGCTCTGACCACTCTGGTTTAGCACTGACCACCCTCCGATTCAGATTTATTAGAGGTTGATCAGCAAACTCCAGGGGTTATGGCCATACCCTTTGGGTTCACTAGTGTCACTGCCACCTATCAAGATGCCCTAAGGGGTAAATTCGCCTACTAGGCAGGAGACATCTATCCTCTCACTGACCAGATCGCCTACCAGCTCTCGCCCACTATCAACATGCTGCACATCGCTCGACACCTCGAGGCATCCCTCCAAATCATCCTAGAGGAAAATCTAGACTCCGAGTCCTAGGGCTCTATGGAGACTATCCCTAGAACCACCATCGTACAACCTCCTTTCCCACCCTTCTAAGGAGGTAGAATTTTCAACATCAGCATCGACAGCCCCCCATGGGATGGGGAAACTAACGAGGACTATGTGGCTTGTATCAACAGGAATGCCAACCATGCGTAGCACCGAGCAAATGAGATTGCCATTGTGCTAGTCGAGGTTGTTCGCAATGAATAGCTCGACTCACAAGGGAGGCCATGCCCACTCCAATGCAACCTCGATGATGAATTTGTCCGTGTTGACAGCCACGATGTCTACAAGACCCCAAGCACCAACTTGGCCATGGCTGCTAATGAGCTTGCCCGACTCGAGCAAACACCAGAGGTCACCAAGGTTGCTACAATGCTCAAAGCTGCACACTGCTAGGTTAATGCAATCTGCTAGGATTAGAGACCTTCCTACTTGATGAGCTCAATTGGCCGATCCGCCACACCAAGATCCAATCGCCGCCCCAGCCAAAGTCATTTCACCAACCAGCACTATGATGATGGACAACCCCTCTAGGGGGGAGCTAGGGGGAACTGCATCAACTACCCTCACCAACACGACCAAGACGTCCGACTACACATCAACAATCTCCAAGACGCATGACGTCATATCGACGAGCGCCATTTTTCTTGCCATGAAGAAGAAGTATGGTGGCGTCAAGAATACAAGCAAGAGTTTGGTAATCTGGACTCAGCCCTCCAGCCACTCAATGTTGGCAACATCGTAGATCATGACGGTGATGATCCCAAAGGGCCCTAAGCATTCACAAGGGCACTCCGAATACTCCAATGGCCCCATGGTTTCAAAATCACCGGGGTTGAGCCCTACGAGGGACGGATGAACCCCACATAGTGGCTACAAGCTTATGCCACTGCTATGCGCACCGCCAGGGGAGATACCAGCATCATGGCGAACTATCTTCCCATCATGCTCACACCAACTATGATGAACTAGTTCACAAGCCTCGCCCCGGACTCCGTCGGATCCTAGGAAGAGCTGAAGAAGGTCTTCACTGACAACTACATGGCTACGTGTACTCGACCGGGCACCAAGCATGATCTGAATTGCATCTACCAGAAACCATCTGAGCTCCTCTGTAGCTACATTAGATGCTTCTCCAAGATGAGGAATTCTATTCCCAACATCACAGAAGCAGAGGTCATCACTGTCTTCATCTGAGGACTCCATCAATGTGACCTCCGCTCCAAGTTCAATCGCAAGCTGCCAAAGGGGATTGGTGAGATGATTATGACCGTTGATCAGTATGCCGATGCCGAGGAGGCCGAAGTGCGCTTCAACAAGGATGCAGGCACTCACCGCCTAGCTCGCCACAGCGACAAGCATCCCAACGACTGATGCCACAGTGACCGCCACTATGACGACCATAGTCACATCGGGACAGCGGCTGTGATCGGCCAGAACGATCGAAATCTCATCAATATCGCCATCGCCGACCAAACCACATCTTCATCACCGTTGACGAACCTCGCGCCAAGTGCAACTATGATGAGTAGTACAAAAAGATCCTTGAAGGCTCGTGCCCTCCCCACAAGAACAGTAAGCACAAATGAAGAACTGCCTTGGCTTGGCTAAGGAGTTCTAGGCCAAAAAGCCAGACAACGACAATAATGACAGAGCTAGAGGCGACTGACCACCTGGGGACAACAACAACACCTTCTAGGACCACGACAAAGTGGTCACCACTATCTTTGGGGGCCTCACTGCCGCTGAGAGTAGAAGAGATCGAAAGCTCACCGCCCGTCGAGTGCTCGCTATCAACGTAGAAGACACCATCACTAACCCCAGCTATTGCCCTAGGTCTAAGGTCCCATCACCTTCAACAGGGCTGACCAGTGGCCGGACATCCCTTACATAGGGCATTTCCCCCTCGTTCTTGATGCAACTATCAGGAAAGTACTCATCGACGGTGGAAGTGCTCTCAACCTCCTCTTCATCGGGGCCCTCAAGGAGCTAGGCCTTCTAATAGGAGACCTCACAATCTCTTACTCCTCCTTCTAGGGTGTGGTACCTAGTAGGGCATCCAAACTACTTGGAGAGATCACCCTCCTAGTATAGTTTGGCATGGCTAGCAACTACCGTGTCGAGCATATCAATTTCTACATCACTGACTTCAACACCGCCTACTAGGCCATACTTGGTCAGCCAGCTCTAGCCAACTTCATGGACGTACTGCACTACACCTATCTGGTGTTGAAGATGCCATCGCCTATAGGAGTTTTGGCCCTATGGGCCAACCTCTCCATCGCCTATGCTTGCAAGACAGAGAGTCTCGCCCTTGTCAAAGCCACCGACCTCTCCATCTAGACGGCTAGCATGGTCACCGACACCAAGACAGTGCTAGCTGACCACCTAGAGATCCTAGTGCTGGAGCCTCCACGTGCCTCCGCCAAGTCTAAAGAAATGAAGGAGGTCTGCCTCGGCCTCGATGACCCCACCAAGACCATGAAGATTGGGGCTCACCTTGACCCCAAATAGGAAAGCGCACTCATCTCCTTCCTACATGCCAACATTGACATGTTTGCTTGGAAACCTATAGACATGCCGGGGGTACTACAGGAGAAGATCGAGCACTCCTTGAATGTCTCATCGACCGCCAAATCGCTCAAGCAGAAACTCCAATGATTCACGCCAGACAAGAAGGAGGCTATTAGGGTAGAAATAAAATAGCTCCTAGCTTCCGGATTTATTAAAAAAGTGTATCATCTTGAGTGGTTAGCAAACCCCATTCTTGTTCAAAAAAGAATAAAGAATGGAGAATGTGTTGATTACACCAATCTCAACAAACACTGCCCTAAAGACCCCTTTAGACTGCCTTGGATAGATGAGGTTATAGACTCCACTGCCAACTACGAATTGCTCTCCTTCCTTGACTGTTACTCTGGCTATCACCAGATATCCCTCAAGGAGGATGACCAGATCAACACGTCATTCTTCATGCCTTTCGATGCGTATTGCTATACCACCATGTCCTTTGGACTCAAGAATGCCGGGGCAACCTACCAAAGGGCCATCTAAATGTGCCTTAACCAATAGATAGGCCGCAACATCGAAGCTTACATCAATGATGTGGTCATCAAATCTAAAACCACCAACAATCTTACCGTTGACCTCGAAGAAATGTTCAACAACATAAAAAAATATAGATTGAAGTTAAACCCTTCAAAGTGCATCTTTGGAGTTCCATCCGGCATACACCTGGGCTACATCATCAGTGCCCATGGCATCGAACCCAACCACGACAAGGTCTCCGCCATCACCAACATGAAATGGCCAACCTGCATAAAGGATATATAGAAGCTTATGGGGTGCATGGCTGCTCTCAGCCACTTTATATCGCACCTCGACAAAAAGGGTCTACCATTTTTCAAACTCCTCATGGCTTTCGAGCACTTCTCCTAGTCGGAGGAGGTAGATATAGCTTTCGAGCAGCTCAAGTTGTTTCTAATGAAGCCTCCGATCATGATGGCACCTCGACCAGATGAAACCCTACTGATCTATATCACCGCCACTTCTCACGTGGATAGCACATCTATCGTTGTCAAGCGTGAGGAAGTCGGACATGCCTATAAGGTATAATGTCCAGTCTACATCATTAGCGAGGTCCTTAATGAGTCCAAAACTCATTATCCTCAAGTTCAGAAACTGCTATATGCCATTCTGGTCATGTCATGCAAGCTCCTCCATTACTTCAAGTACTACAAGATCGTCGTGGTCACCGAGTTCCCTCTAGGGGACATCCTCCATAACAAAGAGGCCAATGGCCACATCATTAAGTGGGCTATTGATCTTGGCACTTACTCCATTGAATTTAGAAGTAGGCCTACCATCAAGTCACAGGCACTCGCTGACTTTGTCACTGAGTGGACCAAAATCCAAGAGCCCATCCATGTTGCTTGCCCTGAGAACTGGGTGATGTACTTTGACAGCGCTCTCAACATCAGCGGTGCCAGTGCTAGCATTCTATTCATTACGCCGGCCAAGGACAAGCTCCGATACATTCTCTGAATTCATTTTCCAGCCTCCAACAACACCATGGAGTATGAAGCGTGTCTCCACATACTCCATATAGCCATCGAGCTAGGCGTCAAACACCACATGGTATATGGAGACTTCATGCTGGTCATCAACTAGCTCAACAAAGATTGGTCCTATTCTAGTGAGAAGATGAACGCATATTGCGCTAAAATCAGGAAACTCAAGGGAAAGTTCTACAGTATTGAGTACCGCCATGTGGTATGAGATCAAAATCAGCTTGTCAACCACCTATCTAAGATAGGATCTTCTCATGCCACAATTTTGCCTGGGGTTTTCATTCAAGACCTCTTTACACCATCCATTAAGGAAGAGAAGGAAGTTCAAGAAATCCCCCCGCCGAACAACTGGTACTTGTAGTACCTTCGCCGGCCGCTGATTGGAAGGAACAGTTCATCAAGTACATCACCAGCGCAGTCATACCCGTCGACAAGACCAAAACTGAATGACTAATACGTCGTAGCAAGCATTACATGCTAGTAGACGGGAACTTGATGAGGAAAAGTGCCAAGGAAGGGATACTACAGAAATGCATCACCCAAGAAGAGGGAGTGAAACTACTTCTTAAAATTCACTCTAGTTCCTGTGACAATCATGTGGCCTTGAGAAACCTGGTCGACAAAGCTTTCTAAACTAGTTTTTACTGGCCCACGGCCATCACCGATGCAAAAGACCTCGTCCGACGTTGTGAAGGATGTTAATTTTTCACCAAGCAAATACACGTGCTGGCACAGGAACTACAGATCATCCTAGCTTCTTGGCCTTTTGCATGCTAGGGACTGGACATGATTGGGCCTTTCAAGCCTATGCTACATGGTTTTCGGTATGTATATGTCGCCATTGACAAATTCTCCATGTGGATCGAATATAAGTTGCTTGTCTCGACCACTGCAAAGAAGGCAGTTGAGCTCTTCGAAGATATCATCCATAGATTCAGTCTCCTAAACAGCATTATCACCGACCTTGAAACTACATTGATTGGACACCATTTTTAGGACTTCCACAAAGACCGATGCATCTCCATCAAATACGTCTCTGTTGCCCATCCTAGAGCCAATGGCCAGGTCAAATGGGGGAATGGCATGATCCTTGATGCCCTCAAAAAGGGGCTATATCAAAAAGAGGAAAAGCAACCGGGCAGATGGCTCAAAGAGCTCTTAGCTGTGGTCTGGGGATTACGCACTCAAGCTAGTCATAGCACCAGTGTGTCTCCATACTTTTTGGTCTAAGGTTCAGAAGCCATACTTCCAGCGGACATTGCCTTCCGAGCACCTAGGGTGGAACATTATAATGAAGATCAAGCCATAGCTGTTCGGACAGAGGACGTCGATAGGGCCAAAGAAGAATGACTAATCACTTGCATCCACACAACTAGATACCTAGAAGGCTTGTGAAGATACTACAATCGTAACATCAAAGGTCATTCATTTGTGGTCGGCGACCTCGTTCTCCATCGAAAGCAGAAAACCGAAGGGATGCATAAGCTCTCCTCCCCCTAGGAAGGGCCTTATGTGGTCAAAGAAGTTACCCGACTAGGGTCTTACCGGCTATATAACATGGAAGGAGTCGATGTCCCCAACTCATGGCACATAGAGCACCTCATACATTTATCCTTGAAATGCTCCAGATATGTACTCTCCACTCCATGATGAATAAAGTTTTTGTCGCCATAATTTATCTCCATTATTTCTTCACTATGGTTTAATCTCCATTTGTGATCACCAGCTCTAAGCTACTCCTTAACAAACTCCAATACGTGATCTCCATAAATACTCCACCATGTTTCTCCATATTAAAATATCTCTAAGATATTTCACCAACCATCAGGCAGCACACGTTCCACTCTGTGTTCTTTGGACAAAACCCAGTCTCCGATCTCTCCCTACACATGCTATGGGCTCCACGCTCTACGTTATGGGTGGTCGGCTGTGGTTCCTTAGTCATGTCTGTTCCTCCTACACATGCACGGGCTCTGCGGTCGACGTTATGGAATATGGGCTAGCCAAGGCCAAGAGCTCAGTAAAGAACTAACTGCTCGGACGCTACTTATACCATGTATAATTGCATTAGGGTTAACATTACATATATTTTTCATCGAAGGTGTTAGCAAGATGCATAAACATTCACATGTCTGCATACAAACATTTATACACATACATAAATGTTTGTTTACGCCCTCGTGCCTTTAACTATCATCTCCAACTTTTACATACAAGTCCTCTCCACTTGGGTTACTAGGCTTGGCCATTGCCATCCACCTCGCCGAACAGGTCGACGTCGCCAGCCAGCTTCTTCGCCGTGTCCTCCACCTTGTCCTTCAGCTGCTCCTATCTCATCGCACCCATCCCTCTGGCGAATCTGGCCCCTATCGCTTGAAGGTTGATCACAGGGTAGTGGGACCGAACCACCACTAGGGTGTGTGTCATGATGGAGATAGTGGCATCATGGTTGAAGCTTTTGAAGTTCTCCCACGCCTCCTTGCACCCGTCGATGATGGTGTCCGGACAAGGTGGCCTGTCATTGGGTTGAGGAGCTGCCTCCTTGTCGATGCAATCAAGCACTGGCCTAACTCCAGCCACCATGGCATCAAGCTTTCTCCTCTGGATTTACGCCTCCCGCTCCAGCACATCAAGTTGTGCCCTGATCCTTTGGCGGTATTCTGTAGGCACCAAAAGGATCCATCAAACAAAGAAATCACTTCAGCAATAACTCCGACCATGAACTACTCACCACTTAGCTCCTCGGCCAGTTTCTCTGCTCACCCAGATGCCTTCCCCTTCTCCTCCTAGAGATGACTGAGGACCTAACGCAACTGGCTAAGCTTTGCATCTTGCTCTACAAAATGATGATCGTCAGCAACATTAAAGCTGTTAGGCAATATAGAACAAGTTCACTGATTTGTAGTACTTTTTTTTGCTCAGAGACGCTTCTTAGCTGCTCGGAGCTATGCTCCAACTATTTAGAGTTGTGCCTCAACTGCTCGGACATGGTTGCTAGCTGCTTGGATAAAGCCCCCTTCTGGTACTCTAGGTCCCTCGTGTTTGATTCGGCAAGATCTCGTTCGCGTTGGGCCCTCTGGTTGTTTTTCTCCAATAGCTTCATAGCTTCCTTTAGCTTCACATTCTTCTCATGAGGGGGCTGCATCCTCTTGATCAGATGCCACCATTGTTCAATAGTTCATGCTATGCCCTATAGTAGCATCAAGATTATAAAGAAACCTATTGACAAACGCCAAAGACGGACATTGCCGATGCAATACTAACCTTGATATGCTTCATGGTTGTGGAAAGGGTGGACTCCAGTATCCTCACTTCCCTGGTGGTGTCCTCCTCTTCCATGACCACCACTTCATCCCCCTGCTTGCGGAGGATCTAGATAGCTTGAGGTCATGATTCCTCATGCTCAATCTCCTCCACCTTGTCCTCTTCCTCCGCAGCTGGTGGGGCTACCTAGGGGCTCAGGGCCGCACAGAGCGTCCGACCATGCCCTCTGATGTCTCAAGGAGCACCACCTATTCCTTCAGCACCATCGGCCTCTCTACCCCAGACTCCCACATGATGTTGGTAGCTCTAGTCTCTGACTCTGAAGACCCAGCAGCTCTCGCCATTGCCCCTAGCATTGCCACTGACTCATCCGCCATCATCGCCAACCATTCTCCACTGCCAGCTCCATCGATAGTGGTGGTTGACTCTTCCATAGACTGCCGAGCACCTGGGGACTCTGGGACAGAGCCTACCAGCATGGTCTTCACGTCGAGAGTAGCTCCTGACTGCTCGCTAGTCTGGCCGGGTGGATTCAGATCCTCCATGCCCCGATCTGCATTAGATCAGCTCATCAATCACCGCAACTATAAAGATCAGACAACAATTGATTCTAAGGCTAGGATACTTACATGGCTGCTTCTAAGCACCTAGGCATTCCTAGGTTGGAGGTCTTGTGGCCCTTGCTGTCAGACCTTGATGTACTTCCTGGGCCACAAGATGGTTCTGAACCGCCACTGCCTTCCCAAGCACCTAGGCATGGCTCTAGGGTCAGCCTGCATTCCGGGGTTGGAGGTCTTGTGGCCCTCGCCATCAGCCTCTCCTTCGCTTATTGCTTGGGGACTCCCTCCCCTCCCTTTGACTGCACCTCCATGCGCATGTTGTGCGGTGGTGCCTCAATGCTCGAAGGAGAAGCTACTAGAGCCCCATCATCATCCGACCACTCGGACACCGCCGCACTCCGCGTCTGAGTGGTCTAATCATCGCCAAGTGAGATGTCACCTGGCTTGCGAGGAACTACACCCACCGTCTTCCTCTTCTTGTGGGCCGACTCATCTGTTGTCGCCCTTTTCCCCTAGACCTTCTCCAACACCAGGGGGGACTCTCCGTCCGACTAGCACCTTCGACTTCGGACACCGACGAGGCACTGATAGCACCTTGCTCTAGCTGAGTGGTTGGCCAGGCATCCACTGCCTTCGGCCAATCGCTCCTTAGCACGCCTAAGAAGTATGCTGCTCATTCCTGCAAATGAATCTTTCCACAAGTGAATCAGTTCACTACTCGACATCGGTATAGGATAAAAAGCATCGGGAACAACGCTTGAGATTTTTACCTAAGGAGGGGGGTTCATGTAGTTGAAGCCTCTTATCTACCCTGGCACACTAAACAGTGTGTTTGGAGCAAATAGTTTGGCTACTCAGCATAACATAGCCTCCTTCAATAGCCTCTCCGTCCTCTCACGGGTGCCGTTAGTGTCCCCCTAGAAGTCAAAACCCACATGGGCCTCTCCTTGTAGGGCTGGATGCGGCGCACTATGAAGCTCGCCACCACCAGTACGGCATTCATCTTTATGCCTGTTATCAGGCTGAGGAGCTCCCTCACCTAATCCATATTAGCACTACTCGACTTCTCCACCAGCTCCTCTGGTTCTCCAAAATGTGGTCGACATCGCAGCAGATGGCAGGATGATTTGTTTCATGTAGAACCACCTAGTGTTTCACCCCTTCAGCGAGGTGTTTAGTGGCATAGTGATGTACTCACCCGCCATCCTATCATGGAGTTGCAGATACACACCGCCGACCACTCTGGAACTGCCACCACCCTTCTTCTTCGGCCAGAACAGGTGTCGAAAGAGGTTGAAGTGGGGGAGAATTCCGAGAAACACCTCACAGAAATGGATAAAAATGGAGATGTGCAAGATGGTGTTGGGATGCAGGTTGCACAGACTCACTCCCCAGAACTCCAACAAATCACGCAAGAAAGGATGAATAGGAAATCCTAATCCATGCCAGAAATAATCTTCAAAAACTATAACTTCATCGGTGTGCGGCATCTAGAAGGGCTCACCATATGCTAGACGCCATTCGGCGGTGACATGGTTAGGAAGAATGCCCACCTCCACCTTCCTGTTGAGTTCTGTCTCCCCCATGAGTGATGGCACCCATTCATTGTCATGGCTTGCTTCGGCGGTCACCTTCTTCGGGTTACCAACTCCCCTCTTCGACGCCATCTCTCAGATTTGGATTGGGACTGGCGGTGGAAGCGAATCGGGAAGCACAAGGGCTAAGGAAGAAGACAAAGTGGTGAAGTGGCAAAGGTGGGAGAGCGGATTGCGGCGGCAAAGTTATAGAGCCCCCTCCCCACTTTTCGCATTTAAGGATTTTTGGGAAACCGCTCCACGATTTGCGCCTCTCCAAATTCTCCAAAGCGGCGTGGTGGGCCGTTACCTGCTCTTCCACGCAACTCAGCCCATATCACCCATTTTTTGCCACAACTTGTTACTGCACACCGAATATTCGCTGACTTCTCCGTAATCCATTAAGGCTCAGTAACTCCTACTGTACAACCATTACTCTAGTTTTTTCTCCATGATTTGATTTCTCTGAGATTTCCACTTGTGGCTCGGGACTACGTCATCACTATGACTTGGTTCCTCACCACACTAGGGGCTTTCTTTAATTTACTATTGTTTCTGACCCTAGCACCACGTGACCACATCACATACTGTTAGGCTCGGGGACTAAGTGGGCACACTTCACCTTATAGTGAATGTGCTTTTCTCATTTTAGGGCTCCGCCTAGGGACTAGCTGCCTACTCGGCTGGTCTTTTGCTTTTCTTCTACTTTGGACCCTGGCACCACGTGACTGCGTCACCTACTATCAGTCTCGGGGATTAAGTGGGCACACTTCACCTTGCGGTGAGTGTGTTTGCTTTAATCTGGAAGACTCGGCGCCTCCTAAAGTTGAAGAAGACTGTCTCCCTTTCTCATGGTCGGACTCTAAGTGGGCACACTTGGTCCACTGTGAGGAAATTTTTGATTTTGAACTTGAGCTCCTTACATCCTTATGGCAAGCCTTACTTGTGATACACTGCTCGGTGATGGTTCACAACTGCTCGATGACTCAGTATGTTGGTCAGACTATGAGTTTGACTGCTTGGCTTTGTTTACACCTGCTCAGACAAGCTTAAGATGGCATTGTACATCGGATACAAGGCGCTTAGGGACTAGCTATGGGGGGTATGACCTCGGATACGCATGGTAGACTACATGGGCTATGCTCCTAGGGGCGGTCCAGCCTACAAGACGAAGACCTACGATGCACGGCACTGCTCGGCGTGTACCACAAGACATCAAGGGTGATATCCTGAAGATACTATGAGATCTGTTAGGATACGTTCGATCCTATGATTCCTGTAATCTATTATTACTTACCGGTTATCTCCGAGATCTAACCAACTTGTAACCATGCCACCCAGACTATATAAGAAGGGCAGGGACCCCCTCAAAATACACGCAACATCATATCATAACCAATACAATCCAACAAACCATAGGAGTAGGGTATTATGTCATGCTGATGGCCCAAACCTGTCTAACTCTTGTGTCTCTGTTGCCTTCTTGTTCTTGATTACTCGCATCTCTACCGATCAATCTACCTTCATGGGATACCCCTCGGAGGACTGCTAATGATATTCTGTCGACAGCGTTGATGACGGTAGCGTCGGTGATGCTGGGGAGCTTGTTGTGCTTCTTGGAGAAACGCCGGATGTGCTCCCAAAGGGTCCCATTAGACCTGTGCCTATAGTTGCAGAGATCCCACAAGTTCCTAGGCTGAGTGTATGTACCTTGGAAGTGGCCGGTGAAGACCAAACAAAGATCACCCCAGCAGCAGATGCTGCTAGGCTCTTTGGTCGAGCTTGATAGAAGTAGGGGTAGGTACTGGATGGCAAAGGCATCGTCGGACCCCTCAGCCTTCATGGCGAGGCGGTAGTTCTCTAACCAATGATCCGGGTTGGTCGCACCATCGTACTTGGAGATGTGCGTTGGTGGCCGGAAACACCTAGGGTAGGAAGCCACCTAGATCGCTCCCTCAAATGTTGGGGTGAAGTGATCTAGGGTGTTGCCCCCATCTCATTGCTTAGGGGTATGGGACTGCGCCTGAGTGTGACACCTAGCTTCGATGGTGTCACGAACATCGCGGTCATCACTGATCTGGTGGCGCGTGGGGGGACACCAAGGAGAAAGGTCATGCCTTTGCTCCAATCGAGGCTTGGCACCCTAGGTCCATGGCCAGTCAGAGCTATTGCTAGAGCTATCATCGCTGCTCCCCTCTGCCTATGGGGTGTGCACGTCGGAGCAATCCCCATTGGGGAGTGGCCATCATCTGGGATGATCGGGAGACTGAATGGCGGTGCTGGGATGCTAAGCTCTTGGCCTACTGCTCGAGAGCGACGTAGAGGAGCCACTTCACCTCATTTAGCCGCTTGTTGGTATTTGGGACCAGCATGACGGAGATGTCTTCTAGGCGGTAGGCGGCGATCGCCATGTTGTACGTCGCACAGGGAAAGCAGAGGCTGCTGGGAGCCCTTGTGCGGGCGTCATCATCATCACTGAGAGGGTGCATGGCTCGTTGTTGAGCAAGGTCCTGCCTTTCGCACTCGAGCTCTGCCTCAGCGGCCTCCAAGTACACCTATGTTGGCGGTCACTAATGATCAATTCCGATGCCAATTAATATCCAAAAATGGAAGAAACAAACAAACTTTTGACACATATGCATATACTATTGACCTAGTTCCACTTGTATTGGAAGAAACATATTTTGTAGGACTACATTTGAATACAAGTGGAAAACCAAGCAAAAGGCACAACTCGAAAGGCATAAAGTAGAAATGTGCAAAGGAAATAAATGAAGAAGCCCACCTACATGCCAAGACTGGGTCGGGCACCACTAAGGAAGCAACCTAGGCCCAGCCAGCAACCCACTAGAGGAAGGCGATGGCCAGCAGGGCCAGCAAGGTGCGCTACACCCTAGGTGCGCTCGCACCCCCAGCATCGCCTCTTAGGCCCACCTTGCTTCGGCGGTTGCATGGTGGCATCCATAGGCAGTTTCTGGTGGTTTCCTATTTTATCTACGCCAAACCAACCTGAAGCACGTATAAATAGGGGGTAGTGCTCACCTTCAACACACACACAACATTTGGAGCTATGCACCTCACCTTTATACTTGTAATATTTCGTTCTTAGTAGTAGTTTGGAGCTAGCAAGAGCTATCAAGGAGGGCTTGGCTCCTTGGAAGAAAAGAGAGAAATCTTGGTATGAATATAAATAGAATTTCTTCCAAAGTCATGTTGTCATATCTTCAACATAGTAGTGCATATAAACTAGAGTATAGTTGTCTTGTTATAATCATGATATATGAACTAGCATATATTTTATGTGTTATGATCTTAACATGTTCAACTTTATGCGTAACCATTCATATGACTTGTGTGAGTAGAAGTAGAGCTAGGGATGATGTGGCGGTTTGTCAGTCCTTTGGGTTTGCCCATATTCTTGCTTGTCGATTTGTAGGGTTAGAGTCCCAGGGGGATATGGGGAGTTTCCTTGTACACGGGCGTGGTGCTCAGGTGCACGAGAACCTTCGGATATGATAGTGCCCCTGGTTCAGGGGTAGGCGGTAGGTGGTGATAGCCCTATCTATCCATTGTAATCCTCCACGTTTGGGTACTGTGTAGGAGTCTTAAAGTCTCCCATGCGCTGGTAGACTAGTTCCTGGAGATCTCCCCGTCCATCTTACACTTAGTTCTAACTCTAGTCATATAACTTGTATGATCATTAATTGTTCTTTGCATGGCTATTTTAGAACATGATGGCTCCATGTTGGAACATTCTTTTATTCTTTGTTTTCCTTTTATCCTTGAGGTTGGCCCAGATATGTGTACACTATCCTTGAAATACTGTTTTTACCCCTGTCATGAACTATTGGTTACTAATGCAAGCATGTAATCTTGTTCATACTCATGCTAGACTCTTACACCTTGCCCTCCTTTGGGAAAATATAAATAATGATACCCTGAATACTTCTAGGTGAAATGCTACAATATAGATCTGTATGCTTGCGAATATTTTCTGTAATTGTTAAGAACTAACGTAGTTGGTGTTTCTTGGCGGCGTCGCTAAGGTTAACTCAATCTTAGTGATGGTGCTAAGAGATACCAACATGCATTTCTGGCGATGTTGCCAAGGATGGACTTAAAACCTCCACACTTGGTGATTGCGCTAAGAAATGCCAACAAGCATTTCTAGCGCCCTTGCCGGAGAGGGCATAGGTTAAAGAATCTAGTAGGACATGATCATGATCACATGCATGTAATGGTAGCCATAGTTTATGTAGGCTAATTCTACTTGTTTTCTTTCTGTTGTGGATGAAAACAGGATAGTGTATGAGTGGTTTCGACCAGATGGATAACTACATAGAAAACCTAGAGGCACTCCTAAGGAAGAGCCAGTCTCATGCTACTTCTTCTTCTGCCACTCCACCGGCAAGTGAACCAGTCACCCCTGCACCATCCGCTACTGTCACTTGGGCCCACTATCAACATGGGAGCTAGAAACTTTGAGCTTCGTACGAGCCTAATCATGATGGTGCAAGCAAACCAGTTCTGTGGTTTGCTAAGTGAGGACACAAGTGCACACTTGCAACACTTCCTAGAGTTGTGTGACACGATCGTCATAAAAGACGTCGCACCAGCTAGCATAAGACTCCATCTGTTTCCCTTCTCCCTTGTGGGGAAGGCGAAATAGTGGTTCTATAAGGAGAAGGAAGCTATCAATACATGGGACAAATGTTCCACAGCGTTCCTCACAAAAATTTTCCCCATGGGCAAAACCAATGCCCTAAGGGGGGAAATTTCAAACTTCCAGCAAACTTCACTAGAATCCATCCCCGAGGTGTGGGAAAGGTTGTAGGATTGCATCCAGGCCTGCATGCACCACAGGATGGAAAACTGGCTCATGCTCCAGAACCTCTATGAGGGGCTCACGCCCATGTCAAAGGGGCATGTGGATGCCGCTGCTGGAGGAGTGCTCCTTTCTCTGACCATCGATGGAGCTATGGCTCTCATCGAGAAAATGGTGGCCAATCAAAGCTAGGAGAGGAACAAAAACAACAAAAAGGCATGCATACTATGAAGGAGGCGGATATGCTTGCTGCAAAAATGGATCTATTATTGAAAAGACTTGACGAGCGTGCCACCAACAAGGAAGTAATGAAGGGCACTGTCAAGGCCATGGACTCGTAAATGACTTGCGAAGTCTGTGGAGAGGTCGGACACTCGAGGAATGACTACCCCGAGATCCATGAAGACGTAGCCTACATCAACAATGGGTTCCAACAAGGTAATAATAACAGGTGGAACAATCAATCCCGCCCGCAAGGAGGTAATAATAATTACAATTCAAATTTCAATTCAAATCAACCCTACTTGAAAGACCTAGTTTTAGGTCAACCAAAAATTAATGAAAATGTTACTAAAAAGCTAACTTATAATGACAAAATGCTTAAAAACATAAATACCAAGATAGAAGGTTTATCTTCCTCTGTTAAAAATCAGTTGAGCTTTAACAAGATGATAGAAACAAAGATAACTCAAGTTGTTGCCGCTCTACCTGTCTCTGATTCGGGAAAGATTCCGAGGCAACCTGAAACTTCTCTCGAATATGTTAAAATAGTCTCAATGAGGTTCGGTAAGCCTCTATGTCAGGAAAGCCATGATTATTTCATAGATCCACCAATCATTGCTAAGAAAGAAGATCCTGGCTGCCCAACAATCAGATGCTCGATTGGCCCACATGTGTTCCACAATGCCTTCTGTGACCTTGGAGCAAGCATCAACTTCATGTCCAAGGTAATATATGATAAGATTTTGGGTGGACCTCTATCCACTGCACACTTTTGATTGTAGATGGCAGATCAATCTTCACAAAAACTAGAGGGACTTGCTAAGGATATCTTGGTAAGAATTCGAGACACATACATCCCTATGGACTTCGTTGCCCTAGACATGGGCCATAGAGAGGAAGTCCCCCTCCTCCTAGGGAGACCATTCCTTAATACTACAAATGTTGTATTACACATGGGATCAGGGCATGTCAGTTTTCATGTTCAAGGACAAACAATGAGATGTTCATTCAATGGGTTTGACATGCATAAATATACTAAAAACAAACAACCCAAGAAACAACCATGTAAAAATGTTAAATAGGTATGGCAGGTGAAAAAGGTACAGCCTACTTCTTCAGACACGGATGTACCTTCATCAAACAAGAATTGAAGGAGAAAAGTCCTGCTCATTGAACTTTAAACAGTGAGCCATTGCCGAAGGTAAATCGGTAGTTATCATTTATATTTAGTCACCTAACTTAGAATTATTAGATATAATTAATTTTGAATAAATACCTTTATTAAAATCTTGGTTTCTCCTTCAATATTATGTACAAAGCATGTTTTGGTTTGAAGTTTCGTTAGTGATCGAGCATATCTTCATAGGCTTTTTAAATTAAGCATGATGCTTAGGTTAATTAGCCTATCTTCATTAAATGCTAAATTTGATCATTGTACCAAAATTGCTAGATATATACTTTGAATGATGAAACTAAGGCATAAATTATTTACCATTAAATAAACCTTTGTTATCTTACCATATTCTATTTAAGTATGTTTTGGTTTGGGCATGGTTCTTGCGCGATCATGTTTTCATAGGCTGTTTAATTTAAGCATGGTGCTTAGATTATTTAGCCTACCTTGATCAAATTAAACATGATGTTTAGTTTGATCATTGAATCAAAACTACTAAATATAGACTCTTTAATAAACCACATAAAATAAAAACAAATAATATACCTTGGAGTCATCATCAAGCTACATCTCGGACTATAGGTCTCGAGCTTAGCTTGGGGGAGGACCCCACAGAGGTACCTTGTATCTTTTTTGTATTTTTAATTTTTACATTTATTTTTTATATTTATTTATTTATTAATCTAAAAAATCTAAAATACCAAAAAAAAATATGATAAAAATACAAAAAAATATGAATTCTATTCTCATATGTGTTTTAAGGATTGTTTAGTTTCTCCTATGTTGAATTGATAAATAGTTGCTCTATCTATAATTCATCTGTACTTAGGCTGTAACTTAGTATTCCTCAAGATTTAAGTTTGTTGGCTAAAAATGTCTCATCCTAAAAACTTAAAAGCTTGTGGGTTTGTAAATGCATGCTCCTTTTGTAAGTTGTTGCAAGTTATGATATGGTACCAATAGAATTTGCTATGACTTTATTCTAAGAGAGACTTGACATCCAGAGATTTTATTTTAAAAAAGGCTAAAATTCAAAGTTCCTCAATGATTATGAATACCTACCAAGGCCATATGATATAATTCAAATTCAAACCCTAGTCATATGCTGCTTGTTTGAGCTTGGAGCTTTGTCAAATTGTTGTAACCCTTGTTGAGATTCTCGTCATGCACTCATGATCAAGACACTCGTATACCCACAAATAAACTGCACACTCTTACACTAAGAGTTACGCAAAAAACATGCTTTTTTCCGTCCACCAAAATAATACTCCATTCATTTTGTCATGCATCTCTCTCAAAATTTTCATATACCAAAAGAATAGTATGGCTATGCTAAAAAAAGAAAAATATCCATGCCAAAAGGCATGAGAGAAAATAAATACATACCAAAGAGCATGAAGGAAAGAAAAGAAAGAAATAAAGATAGCCCATACTTTCAAATAAAAGGCACTCATCCAAAAAGAGAGAGATTCATGATCCAAAGGAGTATAAAAATATTTAGAATTAGGAAGTTCAAAAAATTCCACACACTTGCACATGTCTTGATCAAAGTGTATGACTTGTATCACCTTGAGGTCTAGTTTTTGACTTAGCAAAATATGTGATGCAAGTATGCCCTACTTTTCATACCTGCCCAAAACTCCACTCAAAAGCCTTTAATGGTAGGATATGAAAAAAGGCAAAATACCGAAATGCCATGGTGAGGTTTTACACACATTGAGCGATCGAGAGAATCATTTGAGGAACTTACATTTCTTTGCAAAATTTACAAAACCTCTGGATAGATGGTTAATCAAGGAATGAATGATTGGTGATTCTATTATAACCGATCTATCTTGCAACCACCCAAGAATTTTGAAAAGCTATACGCCCCACAGGGATCAAGGTAAAGGGTGGATAAAAATTCCAACTTATTTGAATTATGGAAGAATAATTTGTTATAGGCATGGCACTTATGAAATATATTCGGCATAGTAGCAACTCCTGATCAACAACCAAGTACTTAGCTATTTGCTCGAGACAAGCAAAGGTTAAGCTTGGGGGATTTGTTGGCGGTCACTAACGATCAATTCCGACTTCCAATTAATATCCAAAAACCCGAGAAACAAACAAACTTTTGACACATATGCATATACTATTGACCTAGTTCCACTTGTATTGGAAGAAACATGTTTTGCAGGACTACATTTGAATACAAGTGGAAAACCAAGGAAAAGGCACAACTCAAAAGGCGTAAAGCAGAAATGTGCAAAGGAAATAAATGAAGAAGCCCGCCTACATGCCAAGACTGGGCCGAGCACCACCGAGGAAGCAACCCAAGCCTAGCCAGTAGCCCATCAGAGGAAGGCGGTGGCCAGCGGGGCCAAGCCAGGTTGCGCCCGCACACCTGGGTGCGCCTGCACCTTTGGCACCGCATCTCAAGCCCACCTTGCTCTGACGATTGTATGGCGGCATGCATAGACAGTTTCTGATGGTTTCCTATTTTATCTACGCCAAACCAATCTAAAGCATGTATAAATAGGGGGTAGTGCTCACCTTCAACACACACACAACATTTGGAGCTACACACCTCACCTCTCTACTTGTAATCTTTAGTTCTTAGTAGTAGTTTGGAGCTAGCAAGAGCTATCAAGGAGGGCTTGGCTCCTTGAAAGAAAAGAGAGAAAGCTTGGTATGAATACAAAGAGAAATTCTTCCAAAGTCATGCTCTCATAACTTCAATATAGTAGTGTGTATGAACTAGAGTATAGTTGTCTTGTTATAATCATGATATATGAATTAGCATATAGTTTGTGTGTTATGATCTTAACATGTTCAACTTTATGCTTAACCATTCATATGACTTGTATGAGTAGAAGTAGAGCTAGGGATGAAGTGGAGATTCGTCGTTCCTTCGGGTTTGCCCATATTCTTGCTTATCGATCCATAGGGTCAGAGTCCTGGGGGATATGGGTAGTTTCCTTGTACATGGGGCATGGTGCTCGGGTGCACGGGAACTTTTAGATATGACGGTGCCCCCGGTTGAGGGGTAGGCGGCAGGTGGTGATAGCCCTATCTGTCCCTTGTAATCCTCCACATTCTGGTACTATGTTGGAGTCTTGAAGTCTCCCATGCGCTGGTAGACCAGTTCCTAGAGATCTCCGTGTCCATCTTACACTTAGTTCTAACTCTAGTCATATAACTTGTATGATCATTAACTGTTCTTTGCACGGCTACATTAGAACATGCCGGTTCCACATAGGAACATTCTTTTATTGTTTGTTTTCCTTTTATCCTTGAGGTTGGCCTAGATGTGTGTCCACTATCCTTGAAATACCATTTTTACCCCTATCATTAACTATTGGTTTACTAATGCAAGCATGCAATATTGTTCATACTCATGCTAGACTCTTACACCTTGGCCTCCTTTGGGAAATATAAATAACGATACCCTGAATATTGCCGGGTGAAATGCTACAATGATAGATCTGTGCACTTGTAGATATTTTCTATAATCATTAAGAACTATCGCAGTTGGTGTTTGTTTATAGTGTCACTAAGGTTAACTCAATCTTAGTGCTGGTGCTAAGAGATACCAATAGGCATTTCTATCGCCATTGCCGAGGATGGACTTAAAACCTTCACACTTGGTGACTACGCTAAGAAATACCAACAGCCTACTGAGCCTGCAAGCGATCCTCCTTCTCCTAGAGGTAGGCCACATTACTATAGGGACTTTGGCTTGGCAGCGTCAGCCTAGGTGCCTCCATGGCAAGAACCTCGTCATCGACATGGTAGCACATGTGGGGCTATGCGTAGCAGTCAATGTCATCAGAGTCATACTCCAGGTCATTCCTCGAAAGCATCTCGAGGAAGGTGCGTAGTGATGGGACATCAGTCCCAGCTGCGCCTGAGAGAATGGCACTCCGTGGTGCCTCACGACTAATGAGGTGCTCCAGCTCCATCCGGAAGGACGCCGCCACGCTGTGGATCCCAAAAGGTAGGCCTAGGAGGTAGTACCAGAAGTGGTCAGGCGGCGGGAGCACCTCACTAGTGGTGATCTGGTGGTGGACATTGGCTAGCATGTAGAACATCTGGCGATGGTCCGACACGGTGGGGTTTGGGCCCAAACTGTGCTGGATCTGTCAGGCTAGGACCTCGAGATCTGCTCCTAGAAGTCTTGGTGGAGGGGGTGATGCTGGGGGCTCATTGCCCACCAGCGTGGCTCTGTGGAGTGGACGAAGCTCACCGTAGCAGTCAGTGACATAGGTCAGGTTCCCAAAGTTGAGGACCTAGCCCAGAGCAAAGGCGCCGACCATGATGGAGAACTCGCTAGGGAAACAAACACCATCATCTAGGGTGGTGCCGCTTGCTCCGGTGACAAGGCGGGTGCCTTCGACCATCGTAGAGCTCGAATCACACTTGATGCTGCCCCCTACCTAGCGAGCCAGCTGTCATGGGGTCGGAACCGTGGCAAGCATTGTTGTTAGAGTTGGTGTCAGAGTATGTGTCTCTGGTGGCTCGAGTGGACTCAAGAACACAAGAATCATAGAGAGGTCGCAACGGTTTATCCTGGTTCGGGCCAATCGGTGCCCTATGTCCAGCAGTTGATGATCCTTATACTTAAAAGCACCCAAAATCAGGGGGTTACAATAGGGTTGTAGAGAGATTTGGTAGGTGGTTAGCTCGGTGCTAATCCTAAGGTTGCCTCGCCACTGGTGGAGTCTTCCCCTCGTTGGAGAGTGTGGGGATATTAACCCCTATACCCTTATGGCTAAGCTTGGGCTAGCCCGGATCGGTGGGTCTGGTCCACCAAAAGATGATATGCGGCCCGGCTAACCTGATCGGAGTCCCGCACAAGGAGTCAAGGCGGATTTGGCGATCAATCAAGATCCTGGTTGGTTAGAATAGGAATCCTTATCCGGCCACATATGGCAATTATAACTGGCTAGGATTAGTTTCCAGATCTGTAACCCTACCCCCCAGACTATATAAGGCAGGCAGGGGACCCCTCTAAAAAACATCTCTCATTGACATACAGCAATACAAATCAGACGTAGGATGTAGGTATTACGCCTTCTTGGCGGCCAAACCTGGATAAAACCTTGTGTCTGTCTTGCATCACTGTCTTGTTTGTGGCTTGCGCATCTATCTGCCAATAATCTACTACCTTGGGCATACCCCTAGGTAGATTGCCAACCATATTTCGTCGATAGTGGCGCGCCAGGTAGGGGGTGTGCGTACTGCTCTCCAAGCAAACAAGATGGTCATCATCTCTGACTCCATGGCTACGCCGAACGGCCTCACGTTCACCATTGGCTAGATCACTTGGACCACCGGCTCTAACGACTTCATTGCCATGACCCCGGAGGAGGCGTGGATTTAGTCTACGCCGACCACTGCTTCACCTGCATCGGCTACGGCTCCGACCATGATGGATATGACTCCGACCACGACGGATACGGCTCCGACCACGATGGATCTAGCTCCAACCATGGTACATCTGGCTCCGACCATGCCTACATCACCTTCAGCCATGCCGACAACTCGTAATCCGCTTCCCCGCTACAAAGGGAAGCGGATCGACAACACCGACCTGCTCGACTCCATCGATCGGGTCGGCACCAAACTCGCTGAAACCCTAGCTCTGGTAAGTACGATTCAAAGTCAACCTAATGAGCAGGTAACCACTCCCCATAATAGATCTACCCGACCAGCTCAGATCGGTCGTCCTGCACGACTTGGTACAGATCTTGTGGTCACATCTACTTCAGAAGGGCGCTCTACTCGTTGTTGGCCAGCCTTCGCGACGGGTCTCTAGCTCTCTGAGTACGAAGCCTCAATGGAGAACCACCAGGTCTAGTCCTACAGCCTGCCAAACACTACCTCCAGCTACGCCTACAACCTACAATGCCGCTTGGATCTATGTTTTATGCACCGACCTCGGCCGAAGCCACGCAACTTCGTCAACATGATCCGGATTGAAGATTATCAAGAAGGGTCCATCCACACAGTCCAAGATAGCGACTCTAGCTCATCGTCTGGCACCACATCTAATGCATCTGTCCACACCGAGCTTCAGCATCACAAAGATGAAGGCGTCAAGTACAATCTGGATATCCCAGACCATGCCTCGGGGTTCTCACAATTCCCGTCTTTTCCGCCAAGACGAGGGGATTTGATCCATGTTGTCAGCAATGACGAACCGCCAATAGTTGGTGAAATAGAACAAGAAAAGACTGCACGTGAAGCACGCAATATTGACCGGTTTAATCACCGACAAATCGAAGCCAAAGCAGACCAAGAGGCACGACACATAAGGGTCCAGCCACGTGACCTCAACGATGCTTTCGATAGGGTGGGGGACAAACAGGTCTTTAGGACTCCAAGTGCTAACGTAGCCATCGCCATGGCGACAATGCAACGGCTACCCAACACCCCGGAAACCCAAGCAGTTCACGATGAAATACAAGCCTATCTGACGGCTGCTATGGCCCAGACCGCGGAGATTGTAAACCAAGCTCGGGCTCCATCCGTTTCAGTCGAGTCAAGCCACAGCCGCCAGCACCCAAGTCGCTCACAGCCACTCAACCAACATGGCTCACGCTACAACGACCCATCAGACAACCGTCAAGGTGGAAACGGTGGCCATGATGGTGGCCAGGACGACAACCACTGCGATATCCGGGATGATAACCGCCGGGACAACCACGACAATTGCAGCGATAACCATGGTCGCAGGGCTAATCCAGATGGCAATCGAGATCGCTGCGATGGCAATAACGATCTCTGCCATTACCTCGGTGGACGTGATCTACGTGCTCACATCAACTAGAGAGCCGATGTTATCGCCATATGGAATATGACACTGCCCACGGCCCACCGGGTTTGAAGCAGTTTACTCCACACCTTCGCCAAGTCATATGGCCTAAGAATTTCAAGCTCGAGAAACTTTAGAAGTATGATGGCAAGGAAAACCCTAAATTATGGGTCATGCTTTACGAGACTGCGTGTAGATTAGCCATGGCTGACGAGCACATCATGTCTAACTATTTCCCAGTCGCTGTTGGCCATGCGGGTCACCAATGGCTGGTCAGCTTGCTGGCGAACTATTTCGACTCTTGGTAGGAGCTCAAGCAAGCCTTCATCAACAACTTCATTGCTACTTGTGAACAACTAGGCAACAAATACGATCTGCAATGGATTCGAGATTGAAAAGATGAGCCACTGCGCAAGTACATCTGGCGTTTCTCAGAGATGCGCATCAAGGTCCCATCAATCTCTGACAACGAGGCAATCGAGGCTTTCATCACTGGCCTCCACTTCCACGACGCCCTAAGGGACAAGCTTCTTCGCAAGAGACCTGATTTGGTCACAGCGCTCCTGGCCACCGCTAAGAAATATGTGGACGCCGATGACGCTAAAAAGATAATTATTGAAGAAGCAGCAAGGGTTCCACGCTCCGACCACCCCCCACACCGCGATGACTACCGCGGCAACCACGGTCAAAATGACAATTTTGACCGCTGCAACCAACGCAACAACTCCCATGACCACCATGACCAATGTAATCAGCGGCATAACTGCCATGACGATTATAGGAGCAAGCGTGCTCGGGAAGACGATGGTGAGGTCAACACCGTTAAAAAGGGTGGCGGACGTCGTAACTATGAAGACGACTATGCCAAAGCATTGAAAGGGCCCTGCTAGCTCCATCCTAAGTCAAACCATACCATGGAGAATTGCCATGTCCTCAAGTTTATCTACACGCGTCAATAGGCTCCGGATACATCTGACAAGCCTAACGACGTAGGGGAACAGCGCAACGATGACAACAACGACGATGATGTAGACCCTTGTCATAAATACGTCAAGCCAACCGATCACATGCACACCATCATCAGAGGCAAAGTGTCCATCGAGACCAAACGAGAACACAAGCTGTTCGCCCACGCTTGCTTGAACGTGGCCAACACCGACCATCTCCTCACCGATCCATGGCTCCCTCCATGGTCTCACCACGAAATCTCCTTCAGTAGAAAGGACCAATGGGATGCAATACCTGAGCAAGGGCATTTTCCCTTGGTCCTTGATCCTTGTATCAATAAGGTTCAGTTCGATAGAGTACTGATCGACGGCGGCAGCTCCATCGATATATTATTCAAGAATAGTCTACCCGCCCTAAAGATAGCTCAGGCGGACCTCAAGCCGTATGAGGCATAGTTCTAGGGTGTTCTCCCTGGATAGAGCTCTACACCTCTCGGGTAGATCACGCTGCCAGTGCAGTTTGGGACCCTAGACCACTTCCACACCGACAACGTCAACTTCATGGTCGCCGACTTCGACGGCACCTACCATGCTATTCTTGGTCGACCGTCACTCACCAAGTTCATGGCCATACCTCATTACAGGTATCTAGTGCTCAAGATGCCTACTGAGAAAGGAGTTCTAACCCTCCAAGGCAACATGTATGTAGCTTATACCTCGAAGATGACGTGGTCAAATAGCAGAGCTCACAACATCTCTATTCGCATGGCCCAGACCATGCTCGACGCCAAGAGACTCGCCCCCGAACCAGCGATATCCTGGAGCTTCAGGATCCATCAAGAACACAAGTTCCTAAGGAGCACAAGGTTATCTAGCTGGTCCGACGTGATCATAGCAAAACAGCCCTTATCCGGGGCCAACCTTGTAGATCTTGAAACGTGGATGTGGGAAACGCTGATCATGCTAGGTTCTTGAGAGCACTCATGGATGTCAATGCGCCAAACTATCAGCAGAAGCTGATGACCACTGTGACAAAAAGGAGGCCAATTAGGGTAGAGTTCACGCATTGGCAACTAGATTCAAAGAAGTGTTCATCTGAAGTGGTTAGCCAACCCAGTTCTTGTACGCAAAAAGAATAATGAATGGAGAATGTGCGTTGATTACACTGATCTCAACAAAACACTGCCCTAAGGACCCCTTTGGCTTACCTCGCATAGACGAGGTCGTAGATTCAACCACCGGTTGTGAGCTCCTTTCCTTTCTCGATTGCTACTCTGGTTATCACCAGATTGCTCTCAAAAAGGATGACCAGATCAAGACATCTTTTATCACGCCCTTCGGACGCCTACTACTACATGACCATGTCGTTCGGGCTCAAGAACACCGGGGCTACCTACCAACGCGCTATACAAGCCTTGCCTCAAAGACGAGATAAAAGATGACCTCAGTCGAGGCTTATGTTGATGATATAGTTGTCAAAACCAAGGAAGCTCATACCCTTGTTGACAACCTAGAACGCACCTTTGCATCCCTTAATACATTCCAGTGGAAGTTAAACCCAAAGAAGTGCATCTTTGGTGTTCCTTCTGGCATACTACTCAATAATGTCGTCAGTCACGATGGCATATGCCCTAACCCAAAGAAAGTCAAAGCTGTCTTGGACATGAAGCTGCCCAAAAAGGTGAAGGATGTTCAGAAGCTTACCGGATGCATGGCCGCCCTTAGCCGTTTCATATCAAGATTAGGCGAAAAAGGATTACTGTTCTTTAAACTACTCAAAGCATCCAAAAAGTTTGAGTGGTTGGAGGAAGCAGACGCTGCCTTCGCACAGCTGAAACAATACCTTACGTCACCTCCGGTCCTCACTACTCCAAGAGAAGACGAAATACTCCTGCTATATATTGTGGCTACTAATCGAGTGGTCTCCATAGCCATGGATGGTCGAGCGAGACGAGCCCAAGCCACAGTCTACAAGGTACAAGTGACCAATCTATTTCATTAGTGAGGTACTCAATGAGTCCTAGACCAAGGTACCCATAGATTAGAAGTTGATCTACGCCATACTGATAACATCCCTGAAAGTTGAAACACTACTTCGATGGATATCGTGTGGTGGTCATGACTGAGTACCCTCTACGAGACATCATTAGCAACAAGGATGCGAACATGGGTGCATCGTCAAATGGGCAATGGAGCTATGCCCCTTTTCCTTGGAGTTTGCAAGCCGCACTATAATCAAGTCTTAGGCACTTGTCGATTTCATCGTCGAGCGGACATACTTAAGCACGCCTGCCTCTCCCGGATTCGACGAATATTGGACAATGTACTTCGACGGCTCTCTCAACATTGACGGTGTGGGAGCAAGAGTCCTTTTCATGTCACCATCCAAGGAGCAGCTCCGATACGTCCTTAGGATTTATTTCCCAGCATCTAATAATGTCGCCGAGTACGAAGCATGCCTACATGGTTTGTGCATTACGGTTGAGCTTGGCATTAAACGTCTCTATGTCTATGGAGACTCTACTCTAGCCATCAACCAACTCAACAAGGACTGGGACACAACCAGTGAAAAGATGGATGCATACTGCAAATTGATCAGAAAGCTAGAAGGCAGGTTCTATGGCATCGAGTACATACATGTGGTCCAGGACAAGAATCAAGTAGCGGATGCACTGTCAAAGTTAGGATCATCCCGAGCAAAAATCCCACATGGCATATTCGTCCAAGACCTGCTCAGGCCTTCCATCGAAGAGGAAGATTCCACGGCAGACAAGCCTCTAGACCAGAAATTGGTGGCTACGGTTCCGGCATCAAGCACCACCGAGCCCCCTCCGACCACTCATGAGCCCAACTAGAGAATACCTTTCATCAAGTACCTAACAGATGGCAGCAGTTACACTGATCGGACAGAGAACGAGCGCCCGATGCATCGCAGTAATCAGTACCTGCTCGTCGATGGCAAGCTATGGCGCAAGAACGCAAAGGAGGAAATCTTGATGAAGTGTATAACCTAGGAGGACGGCGAACATCTCCTGGACCAAATCCACTCTGGCTCCTATGGCAACCACGCGGCCTCAAGAACGCTAGGTCGGCAAGGCTTTCTGAGCAGGGTTCTATTGGCCATCAGCAGTAGCCGACGCAGAGAAGCTAGTCCAGCCACTGTGAGGGTTGTCAGTTCTTCGCCAAGAGAATCCATGTACCTAGCACATGAGATCCAGACAATACCAGCCTCCTGGCCCTTCACATGCTGGGGACTGGATATGATCGGGCCCTTTAAATCGGCTCTAGGGAAATTTACATGCGTCTTTGTGCTGATCGACAAATTTTCTAAGTGGATAGAATACATGCCTTTGGTACAGGCATCCTCAGAAAAGGCTATCACGTTCCTCGACTAGGTCATCCATCATTTTCGGACATACCCAACAGCATCATCACCGAATCTAGGTACTCAGTTCACCGAGAACGCTATTTGGGACTTCTACGATGAAAGGAGCATAGTAGTAAAATACGTCTCGGTGGCACACCCTAGAGCTAATGGACAAGTCGAAGTGGGCAAATGGCATGATCTTGGACTGCAGTTGAAGAAGAGGATGTATAGAGAAATGACAAAGCTCCCGAAAGATGGCTCAAAGAGTTACCAGCCAGTAGTCTGGGGACTTAGAAACTCAGCCCAGTCGTAACACCGGCGTCTCGCCATACTTTATGGTTTACTGGCGCTGAGGCAGTCCTCCCTACTAGATATAGCTTTCAGATCAGCACGGGTAGAGAACTTGACAATAGGGCAAGGCCAACTGAAGTATGGGAGCTAGAAGTGAATAGCATAGAAGAGAAGCGGCTCGATTCTTGTGTACATACGGCCAAATACCTTGCTGTTTTGCGCATGTACTACAACAAGAACGTTAAAGAGCGGTTCTTTGTGGTCGGGGACCTAGTCCTGAAGTGGAAGACGAACTAGGCTGGTGTCCATAAACTTGCAACCCCATGGGAGGGGCCCTTCATGATCAAGGAGGTCACACGACCAACATCTTATAGGTTAGCTCACCTGGACGGTATGGACGTACCAAACTCATGGCACATCAACAAGCTTAGACGTTTCTATGCTTAACTACTGAGATATGTACCCCTCTTGTACTTTTGATTTACTTCAATAAATCTATTATGATTTCTTCGACCACTCTAATGTGTCACTTCAACTTTTATGGTTATTCTAACTTAGCCAGTAAAAGCCGACCACCACTCCTTCTATGGTTTTCGGAGTAGGACCTCTCTCCGGTTCCTCCCAACATGTGCATGGGATCCACTCTCTACGTTATGGGTGATCGGTAGGTCCCCCTTGGTTTGACTTGTCTACATCTACATGTGCACAGGTCACGCACCTCACACTCCAACCACATGGCAAACTAGGGCCACACAAACTTTTTGGGATGATGTGTCGAGCAAAATGGTACAACTAAATAGAACGTTATCATGTTCTCACTCAGTTACACCAACATAAGTTTCAAGCTTAAATACGTTTTATACAAAGCAAACAAGCTTATAATGATATACAGTTACGTTATTACAAGCTTGCCTGAAGAGGCCCAAGTTTACAATAACACAACTATGTCCTCCTTCTACAGCTCTAAGCCTATTACATTGGCTGGTCGGGGTGTGTGGCACCTACTGCTCGCTGCTTCTGATATCCTACTCAAGTCTCGAGGACTCTTGTGCTAGTCAAGCTGAAGAGGATGGCCCCGTCGATGCCTGGCTGGTCAAGGCCGCAGGCTTCGTCGGTTGGCTTACAACTGATGGCGTTTCCAGCTGACTGGTCGATGGTGTACCCTATACAGGTGTTGTCCCGCCTCCACACAGGTTAATGTCACCAATTATTTTTGACGATAGATCCAGCTAGGCCATCCAAAGCTCCTTCACCTTGTCTAGGTCTACCTCCTTTGGGTATCCAGCCTCTAGATGCTTGAGATCGATCAGAGGGTAGTGAGCACGCACCATGCTTAGCACATGGGCACCCGTGTACTCACCCGCCTCCTTCACAAACTCTTGGAACCATCCCCATGCTTGTCTACATCTCTCGACCAGTCCAAGCTAGGGCGTCCTTGGCTCTTCCTCTGTGAGCGCTGGGTCAACAAGGTCGAGGATGGGCAAAATGCCAGTTGCCACCTCCTGGCACCAGTTCTTCCATGTGTCCCAATCCTCGGTGGCCTCGAGGCATCATGCTCTTTCATCATGGCTTCTAGATGCCTCTTGGCATTGACTTTTAAAACTACACACCGTACAAGACATCAAATGTAAAGGCATGATAAGATAAGGCAGGCAACAAAATTAGAACGGTGGTCTGGATTACTTACTCTTTAGTTCCTCCTTCATTTTGGTGGTGTGGTCCTAGAGTTGAGACTGGCTGCGCACCAGTTTCTCATTGTCCTCCTTCAGGCAACCACACTCTGCGGTCATGCAGCTATTCTCCTCTTGGAGGCGGGTTACCTCAGCTTCTAAGCCTGCATTACAGCTGTCATTACCAACAACACAACAACACGTGTCATACACTTGCTATGATAAAATGACAACTCACTTGTTTTTCCCCACTCTTTGTCATTGAGCTAGCCGACCAGGTTCTGGTTCTGTGTTTCTTGCTCTGTCCTCTCCTGGTCGGTGGCTTCAAGTTGGCGGCGCAAGCGTTCCACCTCGGCCGCCAGTTCTCTATTGTTCGCCATGATTCCCTCAATCTGGTCGAAGCACCTCTTTCGATACTTTGCGGTCTTCATCAAGTCCTACATATAAACAAGCTAAGTCAGACAGATCGACTACATAACAGGGTCAAGTGGTCAAGCCAAACATACCTGGACTTCTATCACCAGACGCTTTGCTGCCCATTCAACTTTTAGGGTCTCTTCGACCTCTAGGATTTCTTCGTGCATAACCCACTCGTTGTTCCGCCAGCGTGACACATATACATGTTGTCGTTTATCTTGGGGATGGCCCAGGATTTCTTCTACTTTATCCTCTTCGGCCTCTTGTTCAGGGGGCGGCGCTGGTCTGGAGTCTGTAGTCTCCGCGGCCACTATGGCCTTCCCACGAGCCGTAGCATCGGCTAGCGTGCTCTGTGCCAACTCTGGTTACTGCTCCTCAGCTTGGCCTGGTTCCCTTGGTGCCAAGGTACCTACTTCAGCAGGGTTAGTGCTTGGAGCACTTGTACTTTGCTCGACTGTCTTCTCGACCAGCTGCTCGGGGACTGATGTTTGGCCGCTCGCCTGCTGAGGCTCCGACGGAATTAATTCTATAGGTTCCTCCACAACCGACTGCTGAGCAGTTCTTTTTGCTAGTACTAGCGAAGCCGTGCCACACCCGGCTAGCTGGTCAGGATTTTTGGTGGACGCCGACCTGATATACCAGGGAAAAGTTTAGAAGACAATAGTATTCAATACAAATTATAAGCTTACATCAAAGTTATAGATTCTTATAGCTTGGAAGCACGGAATGACATGGCGAAGGAGCATCTCTTTGATCGCGCCTACTCCATGTGCTCAGCAAGTTCCACCGGGTCTTTTTCCATGACCGGTACTGGCACCGGGGTTTGGTGCTCGACAGTTCCCCCGCTTGTCCTCTGTGTTGCAATGGTCGGAGATGCGATCACTGCTGGCACAGAGGAGCCACCCTGCTCCATCGACCCCATTTGTCTCCTCTTTCGAGGGACAAGTCAAAAGATGTCCGCATCCTCTGTTTCGTTGTCTAAAAGGGGGAAGATGGCCTGGCGATGTTTGTTGGTAGCCGGCCGCTTGCTAGCAGCTCTAGCTGATGCATCCTCCACAACCTCAAGTGCCGCCTAGTGGACATCTTCAGTCCTGGCATTGGTCTAGGTGGCTAGGCCAGCAACTTGCGGCCAATCCACACTAGGGGGCAGAGACATGAACACTACTGCCCGGTCATGACCATTACTCTAGAAAACATAAAGGAGACAACAGTGAATTTCTTGTTATAACATGATTCTACAGGTACAAGGAAGCATCATTTACCTTTGGGGGAGGTCGGGCCAGCTTGATGGCGTGCTCGATGTCGTTTAACCTGACATAATTGGGATCGGCTAGGTTGAATAGCTCCCAATCCTGGCCTTGACTTCTATCTTGTCGAGCGCCTCTTTCCTGGTCCTTGTTGGATCTGCGCTCCTTGGTACTCAAAGCTAGGATGTACCCTCTTCTGGCAGGGCTGGATCCTTTGGCTGATGAAGTTCCCAACCACACTTGGACCATCCAGCTTTCCCCACAGGATCATCCCGAGCAGTTCTGCGATCTGCTCCAAGCACTCGGGCTTCTCCGACCAGCTGTTCTTCTTCTCCAGAATCAACCCCATGTCGCACAAGGTGATTGTGTTTGGCTCTTCGCGGATGTAGAACCACTTCTTGTACCATTCGTCCAGCGAGGTGTTCCAGGGACAGTGTAAGTACTGGGCCTTCATACCGTCACGCAGATTGAGGTAGATGCCTCCGGCTATCTTCGAGCCGCCGCTCCCTTTCTTCCGCAGATAGAACAGGTGGCGAAAGAGGTCAAAATGAGGCTGGAAGCCACCATAGGCCTCGCAAAGATGGATGAAGGTGGAGACAAGAAGAATTGAGTTGGGATGCAGATTGCAAATCCTAATCTCGTAATACAAGCAGAGACCCTGAAGGAAAGGGTGCACTGGAACCCCAAAACCCCGCTTGAAGAAATCCTCAAAAACCACAATCTCACCTGGTTGTGGATCGGGGAAGCTTTCTCCTTCCGGCGCACGCCATCCCGCGAGTGCCTTGTTGTGGAGCACTCCCATGGCGACAAGGTCCTCGATGGTCTGCTCATTGCTCCTTGATTTCCACCACTCCTTCGCCATGACTCCGCCTTTCTTCTAGGCGTCTCTCTTCGCCATTAATCTGCCCTTGCTAAGGGGGTGGATGCGGTGGAGGGGGGATTGGTGGTGATTTTCGGAGGGGTAGGGTTTGGCAAGAGGAAGAAGAAGGTTGCAGCGGCAAATGACAATGGGGATCAGTAAAAAGTAACTTACTAGCTCTATATTATAAATAACCAAGAGCTCTATCGTTTCGTCCACCTGAGATTCTTGGGAGACGTGCGCACGCGCCGCAGATAGTTGTTTTCACAACCTCGAGATCTACGCCAACAAACGTGCCTCTTTGTTTCTAGTGTACGCGCCTCTTCGTTGATAATGTGATAGGGCCCACACTGACACACCTCCATACAGGCGCCAAGCGACTGTTTGCCAGAAAGAGTAAGAAGGCAGAGTGATATGTTATATCTGTCTGCTTTTTTGACCAGACGTGGTAGATTGGACTTGACAGAGTAAGGAGATAAATAAATACACCAAATAATAATACAAGCGGCGTTCTTTTTTTCACTGCATGTCTTGAGCTCAATGATGGACCAGACCACTACCGTGCTCGGGGACTGCCCAGACCACTACCGTGCTTGGGGACTGCCCAGACCACTGTTGTGCTCGGGGACTGCTCCGACCACTGCCGTGCTCGGGGACTGCTCCGACCACTATCGTGCTCGGGTACTGCTCCAATTACTATCATGCTCGGGGACTATCCCGACCACTGCTCGGAGATCGTTCTTCTTGGCTACATGTGATTTGTACTCACATACAGTTGAGAGACATTTATTTAGACCTTTCTACAAGGCTCATACTTTGCCTTCCAGCAAGCTCGGGGACTACATCGGTACAATGCACCTGCCGGTGCATCTCGTATCGCCTGCACGACGATTGGATTCTTAACTTTAATGGAAATTCTTTTTTAGACCCTAGCACCACGTGCCTGCGTCACCTACTGCCAGGCTCAGGGACTAAGTGGGCACACTTCACCTTGCGGTGAATGTGTTTGTTTAATCGACCCTTATGCCTTGACTGAATTGTAAGGATTACTATCAGTGCTCGGGGACTGTCCCGACCACTGCTCAGAGATCAGTTCTTCTCGGCTACATGAGATTTGTACTCACATACAGTTGAGAGACATTTATTTAGACCTTGCTACAAGGCTCATACTTTCGCCTTCCAGCAAGCTCGGGGACTAAATCGGTATGATGCACCTACCGGTGCATCTCGTATTGCTTGTACGACGATTGGGTTGTCAACTTAATTGGGAATTTTTTTCAGACCTTGGCACCACGTGCCTACGTCACCTACTACCAGACTCGGGGACTAAGTGGGCACACTTCACCTCATGGTGAATGTGTTTGTTTTTTGACCCTTACGCCTCTGATGATCAAGGACACTACGCTCCAAGACACACTTACATTTCTGTTCAGAAATACAAGTGGGCACACTTCCCAGGACGGAAATCTTTTTCTTTTTTCTTAAGAGCACCATATATTCTTCGAACAACCTACTTCTCTGATGAGAACGGTGGTCAGAGATGTCAAGGACTCAAGCCTTACTTGTCAAAGAAGGTTAAAGTGGTGTGTCGCAGCATAATACATGGTGCTCGGGGACTAGCTGTGGGGATATTAACCCCTATACCCTTATGGCTAAGCTTGGGCCATCCCGGATCGGTGGGTTCGGTCCACCAAAAGACAACGTGCGGCCTAGCTAACCTAATCGAAGTCCCGCGCAAGGAGTCAAGGCAAATTTGGCGATCAATCAAGATCCTAGTCGGTTAGAATAGGAATCCTTATCCGGCCACATATGGCAATTGTAACTGGCTAGGATTAGTTTCTAGATCTGTAACCCTACCCCTGGACTATATAAGGCGGGCAGGGGACCCCTCTAAAAAACATCTCTCATTGACATACAGCAATACAAATCAGATGCAGGACGTAGGTATTATGCCTTCTTGGCGGCCGAACCTAGATAAAACCTCATGTCTGTCTTACGTCACCGTCTTGTTTGTGGCTTGCGCATCTGTCTGCCGATAATCTACTATCTTGGGCATACCCCTAGGTAGACTGCTAACCATATTTCGTTGATAGAGAGGAGGAAGACAACAAGATGCGGTGGAGGAGCTCTCGATGCCCCTCTCTGGGTTGCCTTGCTCTTTGTGCTAAGCCAAGGCCAAGGAATGGAATGGAGTGGAATGATCTGTCTTCTGATGATCATCCACCCTAGGTTCGACCTTATCCCTTATATAACAAGATAGGTTGGGTACATGGTGGTTTGGGGGAACTAGTATATGGTCTACATGCGCCGGAGTCTAGGACAGCCTTGTAGCGATGCACTATGGACCGTGGTGGTGTTGTGGAGCTAAAGAAGCCTTGGGCGTCATCCGGCTACTCTGTTTTGACACTCTGCGTGTTAGGCTATGTCGGCTTGGACCGGCCTCCCCTAGGTGAACCTTCTGGAGTCTTCTTGGTGGTGAAGGAAGTCGGCTTCAGGGGCTGACGCATGGGCCCGGGGGACTCTGAGCCCCTAGAGGCCAGTGGGGAAGCTTTGTCTTCTTGTGTCATGCCCTGTGCAGTGACCTTGTCAGGGAAAGTGGCTGGCAATGTCATTCCCAAGGGGCAGTGCTGGGGAGCCCCCGAGCCTCGGTAGCTCGAGGCACGTCTTCTTGCGCCTAGGCCTTGGCTAGCATCGTTGGCCAGGGCAGGAGCCAAGTGCCGAGTTGGAGTGTTGTTGTAGATCAGGACCCTCAGGGCTTGGGCAAAGCCCTGAGCCCCAAGCAGAGACCGCAGTCTTAGTCAGGCTCGGTAGGGTTTCTTCTTTAGAGGGTGCGCATGAGCGTACCTGATGGGTATAGCCCCCTGAGCCCCTAGGTGATCCTAGAGGGGTCGGAGGGTCTTCTTTGTTCGGGAACCATTGGACTCGAGGCTTAACATACCCATATGTTAGGATCTCGTCAGGCGGCTTTGACCTTCATGATGGTACCTACGGGCCATGTACTCACCAGATTTTGAAGTAAAGTGGATGAACTTTTTATTTGTTGTTTCCTTATATTTCTACTCAAATATTTTAGTTCTTAGCATGACAAATTATGGAAAAACTTTTAACTATGCTAGCGGTTTTCAAGGAAAGGTGCATTTACTTGTCATTATTGTTTCCCGAAAGTTCGTTCTAGTCGGCATTTTAGTCCCTAAAGCCACAAAGTGTGACACACTTCTCACTGTATCAACGGTTTTAGTTCTTAGCATCACAGTAAACTTTTGATTGTTCTAGCGGTTTTCCAAGGAAAGTGCATTTACTCAGTCATTATTATTTTATATAATTTTAATTGTCGCTTTAGTTCATAAAGCCATAATTTATTACAAGACTAATCATTGTGCCAGCGGTTTTAGTTCTTAGCAAATGATTTTAGGGGAAAAGTTAGTGATACTAGGGGGAGAATTAATTTACTTCTCATTATTAACTGACATGTTAGTTCCTAGCACCACAAATCATGCAAAACTTCTTACTATACCACCAGCATATTTATAGGTAAAGTGAATGTACTTCTCACCTTTGCTTCCCTATAAATATAGCCATTTCTTTCATTTACAAACATGTGCAGCGACACAAAGTACATCATAGGATATTGGTTTAACAATGAATAGAGAGGTTGTGCCTTCATGGCTACAGTTATTGCTTGCAACACAATTCTTTACCATACGCACAACCCATTTTCTTGCTACTCGCAAATTAGATGGAGTATAAATGAGCAGCCTAAATCGCATGTAGTCATAACATATAATTTTGGCTACAGTTATGGGTAACGGCACCTCATCCTCGCCACTCACATAGCTAGAGGTACCAGTGACAGAAAACCTGCCTTTTTGTCCCAACTTTTGCACCGTCTTTTCTGTTGGCTTAATTAGAAGTTGTACCAATCGTTGTATATGAAATAGGCTTCTGATGCCAAAAGGAACAGAAGCAGAAGTCATTTCACATTTAGAAGCGCAAGCCACACAAACGTTACTTCATTTAGCATTTTCTAGGCCTATGTTCATAAATATGGGATAGGTGATCAGGTTCATAAGAATTATAGGTAAAATGCAACCGAGGTTTCCTTTCATGCGCAACTCGAGATAGAGGTACTTTGGCTATTTGACCTCTTCTATTCCTTTTTCCTTCTTTAAAAAAGAGCCATTTTACCGAATGAGGGCTTCAACTTCAACCTAGAAGCTGCTTTTGCAAATAAGTTAGAACCAGAACCTTTTTGGAGAAGCCAGATTCTTATTATTTTGATGTCGATTGCTTACTAGAAAAGGTGGTTAATTAATTCAACACATATCCTTTCCAATTTTTCAGTTTGCAACAAATAGTGGTGGACTGGCAGTGTCACTTCACCACCATCGACATCGCCACCACTCCAACAAAATTCCCCAAACCCCTCACCACTCTTCTATGTCCCTTCCCAGTACAACCATGGAGGGTATGCTTCTACTAGATGAGGAGGGAAGTGATGTACACGCACCTAATGGACCACTGCGATGAGCACCGACCATGAGGGATGTCCTGAGCTCCTGGCTCTTGGACCGGCTCATCTATGGCAGTGCATTCTTCTCAGCTGACTTCTCATCCCAGCCATTGGGCGCGTCACCGAGGACCAAGTCATTGCGCCCCTGACAATATCCTGCGGGACATCATCTCACATCTTCCTATCATGGACGCCATGTGCACCGCCTTGCTCTCATTGCGCTAACTCCTGCTCTAGTGATCCACTCCACTCGTCCTCGTTGATGCCTCCACGTCCTAGGTGCTAGCCATGATGGGAGCCTTGCTCGCGATGCTGACTCCAGTGTGGACACTGTAGTGGTGTCTCAGATGCTTGAGGCACACCAGGGGCCCTTCCATTGCATGGACCGCACCGGTGGCTCCATGGCTACACATCGCACCGAACTCATGCGCTGGTTCTACCTCCTCACCATCTAGTGCGTCGAGGAGCTCATCGTCGTGAATTTGCCCTGGCCGCTCAATGTCCCCCTACCAATTGCAATCTTCACCCTATCGTTCATTAGGCGTCTTGACCTTGGCATCCAGAGGTTCCCCAAGAACATGGAACACCTTGTCTACTAGCAAGCCTTCATAGTCCAAATGGTCATGTTGTTTCATCAAACACCAAAATCAAACTTAGTGGCCCACTGGGTCCATTTTCCTTACATGCATGACACCATGTCATGTCTCATTGTGCAATGGGCTCCTTCATCTCACTAGTTGAGCATTACCGTCACGCAAAAGCCATTTCACCAACATGGTTCAACGTCTTTCTCACACTAGTGTACATGTGGACTAACCACATGTGTATCTCACATAAATCACATTAGACCACCTTAGGTTGTCACTAAATTACCGAAACCAAATTGAGGCTTTTAGTAGGGTGCCCCAAACGAGAAAATCATACTAGATCCTTAATCCATATATAGATACATAGTTGCGATCCCCTACTCGCAACTAGCCCCTAGCGCATGGGTTGCAACAAGCAACAATGTTCCTCATCTATATTAGATGTAGGGTACCCATATTTGAGCTAGTATAAAAATGTGTGTTGTGTGCTACCCCTATGATCTACTATGTGTTATACATTCATTACTTGTCGGATGTAAAAAATGACAAGTTGTAGGGTTACTAGAGGTATCTATTAGAGGCTCCCTACATTGCCATATATAGTATATAGATAGTGTTATAGAGAGATCATATCTTGATTGGCTTACTGATATGTTTCCTAGTTTACTACAACAAGATCCAATTGAACGGTTAACATGCATATCTATCTATGCCTTGCATATATCAAGTAAATGAGATACCCTAGAATATACGTCGCCTCTAGCCAGTTGGCTTAGCCCACCCCTGTATAAGGGCGGCTTTGACCTTCATGATGATACCTAAGGGCCATGTACTCACCAGATTTTGAAGTAAAGTGGATGAACATTTTATTTGTTGTTTCCTTATTTTTCTAGTCAAATATTTTAGTTCTTAGACCGAAAAATTATGGAAAAACTTTTAACTATGCTATCGGTTTTCAAGGAAAGGTGCATTTACTTGTCATTATTGTTTCCCAAAAGTTCATTCTAGTCAGCATTTTAGTCCCTAAAGCCACAAAGTGTGACACACTTCTCACTGAATCAGCGGTTTTCAGTTCTTGACATCACATTAAAGCTTTTGATTGTTCTAGCGGTTTTCAAAGGAAAGTGCATTTACTTGTCATTATTATTTTCTATAATTTTAATTGCCATTTTAGTTCATAAAGGCATAAATTATTACAAAATTCTCATTGTGCCAACGGTTTTAGTTCTTATAAATGATTTTGATACTAGAGGGAGAATTCATTTACTTCTCAATATCAACTGACATGTGAGTTCCTAGCATCACAAATTATGCAAAACTTCTTACTATGCCGCCAGCATATTTACAAGTAAAGTGAATGTACTTCTCACCTTCGTTTCCCTATAAATATAGTCATTTCCTTTGTTTACAAACATGTGCAATGACACAAAGTACATCATAGGATATTGGTTTAACAATGAATAGAGAGGCAGTGGCTTCACGGCTAGAGTTATTGCTTGCAACACAATTCTTTACCATATGCACAACCCATTTTCTTGCTACATTGCAAATTAGATGGAGTATAAATGAGTAGCCTAAATTGCGTGTAGTCATGATATATAATTTTGGCTATAGTTATGGGTAACGGCACCGTGTCCTCGGCACTCACACTTACAGGTACTGTGACTAGAAAACCTGCCTTTTGGCACAACTTTTGCACCGGCTTTTCTGTTGGCTTAATTAGAAGTTGTACCAACCGTTCTATATGAAACGGCTTCTAATGCCCAAAAGAACAGAAGTTGAAGTCATTTCACATTTGGAAGCGCAAGCTATACAAACGTTACTTTGTCTGGCATTTTTCTGGTCCTACGTTCATAAATATGGAAAGGCTGATCAAGTTCATAAGAATTATAGGCAAAATGCAAACGAGGTTTCCTCTCATGAGCAACTCGAGATAGAGGTACTTTGGATTTTTGGCCTCTTCCATTCTTTCTTCCTTCTTTAAAAAGAGCCATTTTACCGAATGAGGGCTTCAACTTCAACCTAGAAGCTGCTTTTGCAAATAAGTCAGAACCAGAACCTTTTTGGAGAAGCTAGATTCTTATCATTTTGATGTCGATTGCTTACCAGGAAAGGTGGTTAATTACTTGAACACATATCCTTTCCATTTTTTTAGTTTGCAAAAAACAGTGGTGGACTGGCGTGTCAGTTCATCACCATCGACATCGCCACCACTCCAACAAAATTCCACAAACCCCTCACCGCTCTTCTGTGTCCCTTCCCGGTACAACCATGGAGCGCATGCTTCTCTAGATGAAGAGGCAAGGGATGTAAGCGCACCTAGATAGACCACTGCGATGAGCACCACAATGAGGGATGTTCTGAGCTCTTGGCTCTTGGACCCCGCTCGTCTACGCGGGTTCCTTCCTCTCTCAACCGACTTCTCATCCTAGCCGGCGGGCACATCACCGAGGACTGAGTCAGCGTGCCTCGATAATATCCTATGGGACATCATCTCACGTATCCTTGTCAAGGATGTTCGTGTGCACCGCCTTGCTCTCGTTGTGCTGGATCCTGCTCTGGTGCTCCACATTGCTCGTCCTCATCGATGCCTCCATGTCCCGGGCGCTAGCCATGACAGGAGCCAAGCTCGCGACGCTGACTCTAGTATGGTCACTATAGTGGTGTCTTAGGTCTTGGAGGCACACCTAGGCCCTTCCATTGCGTCAACCTCACCAGTTGCTCCATGACCGTGCACCGCACCGAACTCATACACTGGTTCTACCTCCTCGCCATCTAGTGCATCGAGGAGCTCATTTTTGTGAACTGGCCCTAGCCGCTCGATTCCCCCTCCTCATCGTGATCTTCACCCTATCGTTCATCAGGCGCCTCGACCTCGGTGTCCGAAGGTTCCCCAACAATGTGGAACACCTTGTATACTAGCAAGCCTTGTTAGTCCAAATGGTCATGTTGTTTTATCAAACACTAAAATCAAACTTAATGGCCCATAGGGTCCATTTTGCATACACTCATGACACCATGTCATGTCTTATTGTGTAGTGAGCTCCTTCATCTCACTAGTTGAGCATTACCGTCATGCAGAAGCCATTTCACCACCATATTTATAGGTAAAGTGAACGTACTTCTCAACTTTGTTTCCTTATAAATATAGCCATTTCCTTCGTTTATCAAAAACATGTGCAGTGACACAAAGTACATCATAGGATATTGGTTTAAGATTGAATACAGAGACAGTGCCTTCATGGCTTGAGTTATTGCTTGCAACACAATTCTTTACCATATGCACAACCCAGTTTCTTGCTACTTGCAAATTAGATGGAGTATAAATGAGCAACCTAAATCGAGTGTAGTCACAATGTATAATTTTGGCTACAGTTATGGGTAATGGCACTGCGTCCTTGGTACTCACACCTAGAGGTACTGTGACAGAAAATTTTGGCACAACTTTTGCACTGGCTTTTTAGTTGGCTTAATTAGAAGTTGTACCAACCGTTGTATATGAAACGGCATTTGATGCCAAAAAGAACAGAAGCTGAAGTCATTTCACATTTGGAAGCACAAGCCTCACAAACGTTACATTGTTTGGCATTTTTCTGGGCCTACATTCATAAATTTAGAAAGGGTGATTAAGTTCATATGAATTACAAGCAAAATGCAACCAAGGTTTCCTCTCATGTGCAACTCAAGATAGAGGTACTTTGGATATTTGACCTCTTCTATTCCTTCTTCCTTCTTTAAATAAAGAGCCATTTTACCGAATGAGGGCTTCAACTTCAACCTAGAAGCTGCTTTTGCAAATAAATCAGAAATAGAACCATTTTGAAGAAGCCAGATTCTTATCATTTTGATGTCGATTGCTTACCAGGAAAGGTGGTTAATTAACTGAACATATATCCTTTCCATTTTTTCAGTTCACAACAAATAGTGGTGGTATGGCATGTCAGATCACCACCATCAACATCGCCACCACTCAAACAAAATTCCCTAAACCCCTGACCACTCTTCTTTGTCCCTTCCCAGTACAACCATGGAGGGAATGCTTCTCTAGATGAAGAGGCAAGGGATGTGCGCGCACCTGATGGACCATGCGATTAGCAGCACCATGAGGGATGTCCTTAGCTCCTGGCTCTTGGTCCTGCTCATCTATGTTGGTGCCTTCCTCTCAACCGACTTCTCATCCCAGTCGGCGGGCGCGTCGCCGAGGACCGAGTCAGCGCACCCCGACAATATCCTATGGGACATCATCTCACGTCTTCCTATCAAGGATGCCGTGTGCACCGCCTTACTCTTGTTTGCGTTGGCTCCCTCTCGACACTCCATGCCACTCGTCCTTATCAACACCTCCATGTCCTAGGCGCTAGCCATAATGGGAGCCTAACTCATGATGCCGATTCTAGTGCAGGCACTGTAGTGGCATTACAGGTCCTGGAGGCACACCCGGGACCCTTCCGTTGCATGGACCTCATGGGTGGCTTCATGCCTGTGCAACGCACCGAACTCATGCGATGGTTCTACCTCCTCGCCATCTAGTGTGTCGAGGAGCTCATCTTTGTGAACCAGCTCTAGCCGCTCGATGTCCCCCTCCCCAATTGCGATCTCTTCACCCTATCATTCATCAGGTGCCTCGACCTCGGCATCCAAAGGTTCCCCAACAATGCCGAACACCTTGTATACTAGCAAGCCTTGTTAGTCCAAATGGCCATGTTGTTTCACCAAACACCAAAATCAAACTTAATGGCCCATAGGGTCCAATTTCCTTGCACACATGACACCATGTTATGTATCATTGTGCAATGAGCTCCATCATCTCACTAGTTGAGGATTACTGTCATGCCAAAGCCATTTCACCACCATTGCTCCATGTCTTTCTCACACTAGTGTACATGTGGACTAACCACCCATGTATCTCACATAAATCACATTAGTCCACATAAGGTTGTCACTAAATTACCAAAACAAAACTAAGACTTTCAATAGGGTGCCCCTGATCAGAAAATCCGACTAGATCCCCAATCCATAGATACATAGTTACGATCCCTACTCGAAACCAGCCCCCAGTGCATGGTACACAAGCAAAAAAGATCATCATCTATATATATTGGATGTAGGGTACCCCATACTAGAACTAGTATAAATATGTGTCATGTGTGCTACTCCTCTAATCTACTATGTGTGATACATTGATTACTAGCCAGATATAAAATTGACAAGTGGTAGGGTTGCTAGAGGTGTCTATTAGAGGCTCCCAACCTTGCCTTATATAGTATAGGGGCAGTGTGATACATCGATTACTAGTCAGATGTAAAAATGACAAGTGGTAGGGTTGCATATCTATCTATGTCTTGAATATATCAAGTAAATGAGAGACCCTTGAATTTACATCGCCTCTAGCTAGTTCGCTTAGCCACCCCTATCCTGGGGCGGCTTTGACCTTCATGATGATACCTATGGGCAATGTACTCACTAGATTTTGAGGCAAAGTGGATGAACTTTTTATTTGTTGTTCCTTATATTTCTAGTCAAATATTTTAGTTCTTAGCATGACAAATTATGGAAAAACTTTTACTATGCTAGTGGTTTTCAACGAAAGGTGCATTTAATTGTCATTATTAATAGTTTTCCAAAAGTTTGTACTAGTCGGCAATTTAGTCCCTAAAGCCCCAAAGTATGACACACTTCTCACTGTATCAGTGGTTTTAATTCTTAGCATCATAGTAAAGCTTTTGATTATTCTAGCGGATTTCCAAGGAAAGTGTATTTACTTGTCATTATTATTTTCTATAATTTTAATTATCATTTTCGTTCATAAATCCATAAAGTATTACAAACTTCTCATTGTGCCAGCAGTTTTAGTTCTTAGCAAATGATTTTAGGGGAAAAGTGATAATAGGGGGAGAATTAATGTACTTCTCATTATCAATCGACATGTCGGTTCTAGCATCACAAATTATGCAAAACTTCTTACTACGCCGCCAGCATATTTATAGGTAAAATGAATGTACTTCTCACCATTGTTTCCCCATAAATATAGCCATTTCTTTCGCTTACAAACATGTGCAGTGAAACAAAGTACATCATAGGATATTGGATTAACAATGAAAAGAGAGGCAGTGCCTTCATGGCCAGAGTTATTGCTTGCAACACAATTCTTTACCATATGCACAACCCATTTTCTTGTTACTCAAAAATTAGATGGAGTATAAATGAGCAGCTGAAATCCATGTAGTCACAATATATAATTTTGGCTATAGTTACGAGTAACGGCACCATGTCCTCGCCATTCATAGCTAGAGGTACCGTGACGGAAAACCTGGCTTTTGGCACAACTTTTGCACCACTTTTCTATGGGCTTAATTAGAAGCTGTACCAATCGTAGTATATGAAACGGCTTCTGATGCCAAAAAGAGCAGAAGCTGCAGTCATTTCACATTTAGAAGACCAAGCCGCACAAATGTTACTTTGTTTGGCATTTTTCTAGGCCTACTTTCATAAATATGGAAATAATGATCAAGTTCATAAGAATTACAGGCAAAATGCCACCGAGGTTTCCTCTGTTGCGCAACTCGAGACAGAGGTACTTTGGATATTTGACCTCTTTTACTCCTTCCTTCTTTAAAAAAGAGCCATTTTACCGAACAAGGGCTTCAACTTCATCCTAGAGGCCGCTTTTGCAAATAAGTCAGAACTAGAACCTTTTTGGAGAACCCAAATTCTTATCATTTTGATGTTGAGTGCTTAGCAAGAAATGTGGTCAATTAATTGAACACATATCCTTACCATTCTTTCAGTTTGCAACAAATAGTGGTGGACTGGTGCATCAGTTCATCACCTCAGCATCGCCACCACTCCAACAAAATTCCCCAAACCCGTCACCACTCTTACATGTCCCTTCCCTATACAACCATGGAGGGTATGCTTCTCTAGATGAAGAGGCAAGAGATAAACGCGCACCCAATGGACCATGCCATGAGCACCACCATGAGGGACGTCTTGAGCTCTTAGCTCGTAGGCCCGCTCGTCTACACTGGTGATTTCCTCTCTGGTGACTTCTCATCCTAGCTAGTGGGCGCATCGCCGAAAATCGAGTCAGCGCGCTCCCCAACAATATCCTCTGGGACATCATCTCACATCTTCCTATCAAAGACGTCGCACGTACTGCCTTGCTCACATTACACTGTCTCCCACTCTAGCGCTCCATGTCGCTCATCCTCATTGACGCCCTCCACATCCTAGGCACTGGCCATTGCCGGAGCCTAACTCATGACATCGATTTCAGCGTGGTCACACGGTGGTGTCTCAGGTTGTAGAGGCACACTCAGGGCCCTTCCATTGCATTGACCTCAGCAGCGGCTCCATAGCCACGCACCACACTAAACTCTTGTGCTGGTTCTACCCCCTCGTCATCAAATGCATCGAGGAGCTCATCTTTGTGAATCAGCCCTAGACGCTCGATGTCCCCCTCCCCATTGTGATCTTTAACCTGTAGTTCATCAGGCGTCTTGACCTTGGCATCTGGAGGTTACCCAACACCACATATCACCTTGTATACTAGCAAGCCTTGTTAGTCCAAATGGTCATGTTGTTTTATCAAACACCAAAATCAAACTTAATGGCCCATAGGGTCCATTTTCCTTACACACATGACACCATGTCATGTCTCATTGTGCAATGAGCTCCTTCATCTCACTAGTTGAGCATTACCATCATGCAAAAGCCATTTCACCACCATGGCTCCATGTTGTTTCTCACACTAGTGTACATGTGGACTAAGCACCTATATATCTCACATAAATCACATTAGTCCACCCAAGCTTGTCACTAAATTACCAAAACCAAAATAAGACTTTCAGTAGGGTGCCCCTAATCAGAAAATCCAACTAGATACTTAATCCATAGACACATAGTTGCGATCCCCTACTCGCAACCAGCTCCCAGTGCATGGGACACAAGCAAAAAAGATCCTCATCTATATTGACAAGGCTAACCCATACTTGAACTAGTATAAATATGTGTCATGTGTGCTACCCGTCTAATCTACTATGTGTGATACATTGATTACTAGCCAGATATAAAATTGACAAGTGGTAGGGTTGCTAGAGGTGTCTATTAGAGGCTCCCAACCTTGCCTTATATAGTATAGGGGCAGTGTGATACATCGATTACTAGTCAGATGTAAAAATGACAAGTGGTAGGGTTGCTAGATAGAAGTATCTATTGGTGGCTCCCTACCTTGCCTTATATAGTGTAGGGGTAGTGTTATAGAGATTCTATCTTGATTGGCTTATAGATATGTTTCCTAGTTTACAACAAGATATGACTGAACGGTTAACATGGATATCTATCTATGGCTTGCATATATCAAGTAAATGGCAGACCCTCGAATATACATCGCCTCTAGCCAGTCGGCTCAACCCACCCCTGTCCTGGGGCAGCTTTGACCTTCATGATGATACCTCTAGGCCATGTACTCACCATATTTTGCAGGAAAGTGGATGAACTTTTTATTTGTTGTTTCCCTATATTTCTAGTGAAATATTTTAGTTCTTAGTAAGAAAAATTATGGAAAAGCTTGTGACTGTGCTAGCGGTTTTCAAGGAAAGGTGCATTTACTTGTCATTATTGTTTCCCAAAAGTTCTTGTTGGTATTTTAGTCCCTAAAGCCACAAAGTATGACACACTTCTCACTGTATTAGCAGTTTAGTTCTTAGCATCAAAAATTAAGTAAAGCTTTTGATTATTCTAGCAGTTTTCCAAGGAAAGTGCATTTACTTGTCATTATTACTTTTGATAACTTTAATTGTCGTTTTAGTTCATAAAGTCACAAATTATTACAAACTTCTCATTGTGCTAGCGGTTTTAGTTCTTAGCAAATGATTTTAGGGAAAAGTTAGTGATTATAGTGGGAAATTTAATTTACTTCTCAACCGACATGTCAATTCCTAGCATCACAAATTATGCACAACTTCTTACTACGCCAGCAGATTTATAGGAAAAGTGAATTTACTTCTCACCTTTGTCCCTATAAATATAACCATCTCTTTCACTTACAAACCTGTGCAGCGACACAAAACACATCAAAGGCTATTGGATTAATAACAATGAAAAGGCAGTGCCTTCATGGCTAGAGTTATTGCTTGCAACACAATTCTTTACCATTTGTACCACCCATTTTCTTGCTACTCGTGTGTAACCTATTTTGCACCCAGTGTGAGGCGCCACCAAGCAAGATCTCTCTACTTTCACTGTCGTGCATGTGACCATTCCACTCATCGTGCAATCCCGGTATGAAATTTGTAGTCATAACATTAATAGAAAGTTTGAAAGTTGACATATGGGATACGGCATGCAATTCAATAGTTTATGATACTGATGTCTTCATTATTATTACTTTTTTTTCTTCAACTTGCAATCAAGAAATAGGCATAAAACTTTACATGAAATGTGTTATACGTTTGGTGTGTTCTAGTCACTAGCAAGCCATGCATATTTGATTATACGGGCATGTACTATGTTCTAGTTGATAACATTTAAGTTTTCAATAATTGGATCTTTTAGATAACGATCTTCATACCATGACATTGTCAGGTTTCAGAGATTGAGGACATTCTTGATATAAATGATGTGCAAACTTACATAATCAGTAGTGCAAGGGTTGTATTCTTGAACAAGCAGCCATGGCACTGTAGTTGTGGCGTCTCTATCATCGTAACACAATTCTGAGATGTGTGGTCATCCTCTGCTTGAAGCATTTCACTTTTGCTCTCTTGGATGGAATGTAACTTATTATGCATTACAAATATTAAGCTTGTTAAGGTACAAAAGAAGTGATAAGTTTGACAATTACTGTACTTTAGCTCGGAAGTCATATTTTACTAATTTACACACTTGAAATTACCACTTTATGTAGCTCGAAGGCATAAAAGAGGATATGGATATGCCAGCCATGGTGGAAATCGGTATTGAATATAGAGGAAAGGATGATGTGACTAGCAATGATAATGTTGGTTCTAGTACTGCTTGTATCAAAGATAGTTGCAATGACAACAATGAAGAAGAACCACCACCAAAAAGGATTGTTCATCACCGACGCTAGGGAATTCCACAATGTGCACCATTCTTCTAATGTGACACTCATGACCATATCTACTACATGTAGAAGCAAATAAGATGATAAAATGTTTGGCGTCAGTGTAATTAATGTATGAATAAAAGGACCCTATTCTATGTAGGGGTATTTCTTCAATTTGCAAGCCTTTCATAAACATTTTTATGAGACCAAATGATCAATAATTTTTTACATTCAATCACTCAAGTTTTTTTTAAATAACTAATATACTAGAGTTAACTACTCACTTTGTTGTTCTAAACATTCTAATTTGCTAGATGAGAATGACCATGCAAATAATGGCTAATACAACATGTAAGGTTTTATTTGGGGAAACTTATCCACTCTAGTTCCATCCTCGAACTTACCATATGTTCTTGAATTTTAGGCTTAGTATTCTTTATTAGTGGTGGTTAATGTGCTCATTTGATAGTATGGTGCAAGTTGACTTCACCAATTTGCAAATATGTATTAGATAGGATTATGTAGATCATTTGGATGATAAGGAACAATATGGATGAAGAAGATCATGATTCAATAAGAAACAAACACCGAATAGAAAGAGATCACATGATATAGAGAAGTCATTGTGCACGATATCATTGTATCGTCCACCGAAGTGAAAAGAGGTCTTGGGATCATGTGGTGCCAATGAATAGGAAGCACAAGTTGGAAGCCAAAGGTGAACAAAGTCACCCAATCATCCATCGATGAACATAGAGACATGCAACAAGGATGATGGAGATAGCTGATCGTTTGGTGATCTGGGACCAATTGACTATGGTTGCAGTGCCAATAGTCAACAATGGTCAAAAGCCACAATAGGTGATCCAAAGATGTGAATTTTATGTGGGGGTCTTCCAAACACTGCACAAAGCCTCTGATGACACTTGGTCCAGTGCCTCTAGGGGGTCCACACCGCATCAATCCGGTGCATCTAGAAAGCATGCACCTGACACGTTTTCTTCATGTCTTCACGTCCAGCTTGGTTCCATCTTGTGTCTTGGACTTCTTGCATGTGTTTTGGGTCTACAACATGTCTTCTGATGTCTTGCTCGAGGTTTTTATCATCTGGATCACCCCGTTTCTTAAGTATATATACATCCACCTTGCATCCATTTGAACTAAACCTTGCATACTAGCATACGTTGTCAGTCCAATTGGTCGTGTTGTTTTATCAAACACCAAAATCAAATTTCATGGCCCATATTGTCCATTTTCATTATTACATACATGACACCATGTCATGTCTCATTGTGCAATGAACTCCTTTATCTCACTAGTCGAGCATTACCATCATGAAAAAAGCCATTTCACCACCATGGCTCTATGTCTTTCTCACACCAGTGTACATGCGGACTAAGCACCTATGTATCTCACATAAATCACATCAGTCCATCTAAGTTAATTTGTCACTCAATTACCAAAATCAAACTGAAACTTTCAGTAGAGTGGCCTAGATCAAAAAAATCTGATTAGATCCTCAATCCATAGACACACCCCTACTCGCAACCAGCACCTAACGCATGGGACATAAGCAATAAAGATCCTCATCAATATTGGACATAGGATACCCCATACTTGAACTATTATAAATATGTGCCTGTGTGTACTACCCCTCTGATCTATTACTGTGTGATACATCGATTACTAGTCGGATGTAAAAATGACAATAATGGCAGGGTTGCTAGAGGTATCTATATTAGATGATCCCTACCTTGTCTTATAATGTATCGGGGTCATGTTATAGAGAGATTCTACCTTGATTGACTTACACCCAGATATGTTTCATAGTTTACTAAAACAAGATCCGACTGAACGGTTAACATGCATATCTATCTATGACTTGCATATATCAAGTCAATAAGAGACCCTCGAATATACATCACCTCTAGCCAGTCGGCTCAGCCCACCCCTGTCCAGGGGCAGATTTGACCTTCGTGATGATACCTCTTGGCCATGTACTCGTCAGATTTTGCAGTAAAGTGGATGAACTTTTTATTTGTTATTTCCCTATATTTCAAGTCAAATATTTTAGTTCATAGCATGACAAATAATGGAAAAGCTTTTGACTGTGCTAGCACTTTTCAAGGAACGGTGCATTTACATGTCATTTTTCTTTCCCAAAAGTTATAGTCAGCATTTTAGTCCCTAAAGCCACAAAGTATGACAAACTTCTCACTATGTCTGCGATTCTAGTTCTTAGCATGACAAATTAAGTAAAACTTTTGATTATTCTAGCAGTTTTCGAAGGAAAGTGCGTTTACTTATCATTATTATTTTCTTCAATTTCAATTGCCATTTTACTTCATAAAGCCACACAAATTACTAACTTCTTTCTGTGCCAGTAGTATTAGTTCTTCGTTAATGATTTTAGGGGAAAAGTTAGTGATTCTAGTCAAAAAATTAATTTACTTCTCATTATCAACCGACATGTTAATTTCTAGTGTCACAAATTATGCACAACTTCTTACTAGGCCAGCAGATTTATAGGAAAAGTGAATTTACTTCTCACCTTTGTTTCCCTATAAATATAGCCATCTCTTTCACTTACAAACCTGTGCAGCGCACAAAGTACATCATAGGTTATTGGTTTAACAATGAAAAGGCAACATGTCGGCGGTAGGATGGGAAAGTAGGAGCCAACACAGCACAGTGGTAGGAGGAGGAGATGAATTGTTTGTACTGAGTACAACGTCTTCTCCCAAAATATACATGTGTCGCAACTATGGTAATTAATTAGCCATGCAATCACAGCATTAAGGTGATTGACCTGTCGTTAGTTGATTAGAGCAATTAGAGCAATCACCATTAATATGAGAATAATTGCTTGCCAAAATAGGTCGTCGCAATTTTCTCCATGCACCCGCAAGGTCGAAGCGAGAAATCGCTGAACCATTCACATGCATGTCGTGCGCCCACGCCCATTCGCCTGGCCAGTTTCTTCCTTTTCCTCTCCCCAATAGCTTCAACTAGTTTGAGACAATACTCAACTATTTAAGTTGACCTCACTCCTCCTATAGTAGCAATGTGGGACTAAAGTCCCCCACCATTAGGATTTATTTGGAATTATTATTTAGGCCAGCCCTAATCTTCTAACAGATTCGGTATAAGGACTGCACTTTGGCTCCAGTGTTCAAGGGATGCCATTGGGGAAGAAGATGGTGGAAGAATGTAGATAGAATATTGTGTATTTTGTATTTCAGATTTTTTCATATGTAATTTGGAGATGTACTATGCTGAGTTTTAATGTAATCCCCTTCCCTTCGGAAAAAAAAATCAACCGGTGAGGTGACCTTATACCTTTTTCCCTTTGACTTGTTGATTTACCATCATCTCACTGGTTGCATACTGTCGGGGTTATAATCCCCGGATGTCTCAAGGCATCGATTAATTAGTAGGCCGAGTGGCCCACGATACATCAGCTAGCGAAGGCCTAAACGACCCAAATGAACCAGGCTAGACACTAAGGCCGACGTCGTCCATGACCTCTTCAATAGACTTAGCCGCACGACGCATAAGAAACTCATAACCTTTCCACCGTCTCAACCCCTAGGAGGAACAAGGAGAGGTCGAACCCAGCCAAGCGTGCCTGCCCTGATAGGAGTAAGCACGCCGCATTAACCCTGCAAGGACCAAGGGGACAGCAATCACCTTGGTCCGGTCAGATGCCATTCTTGTGCCACATAGCCGGACAAGACAACACCGCACGATAGTGATGGCCAGGTATGGTGCCCACCATCGAGATACGGCCTGATAAGATGCATGTACAACTCTACCCACTATGGGATGGGATCCACGATGGAGGCCTTGGCTTGGAGGCCATCCAGACCGATAGAGGCCACGACCCCAGAGATCGGGATTGTGGCCACCAATTCCACAAGATGGCTAGGCGATCGGCAACCCAGGGGTGCCTATCGACTCCTATACGACGCCCCTAGGAAACCAGGAGGTAATGATGAAGACCACAGTAGAGACCACGTTGCACAGGACAGCTAGCGCACCACCACCGTGCCTACAGTGTCGGCACACCCGACACAGTAGCACCATGCCACACCTTACCATGACATGGGCACACGACCATGATGATAACCACGTCCAGACATGCACCACAAGATGGCATAGCTTGCAAGCCAAGTTAGCTAGGCCCCTCCCTCAGGCTCATGACCCCTCGGTCGGGAGAACCTTCTTCTCTGTATCTGCCCGGACCCCAAACTCTATATAAGGGCAGCCAAGGCGCCATCTCTAGGGATCTAGACTCTCATTCACTCATTCTTACACCATAGAAGGGCTACTGAAGCTTCCCTTTGGGCAGCTCATCTACTAGCTCTAGTTCTCCTACCGGTTTCACCATTCTTGCACCCCCATTGTAAGAACTTTAGAGCATTCAAGCGAGGAACACGCACTCGATCATCTCTGAGACTGGATGTAGGGCTCTGACCTGAACCAGTATAAATCCTTGTGTCTTTTGGATGCTACCATCATCTTCCTAGAGCAGTGCGGCAATCGTATAAATTTACAAGTCCGGTTTACAAAACACTAATAGTTGGCGCGCCAGGCAGGGGACAATAGCACACTCTCAATTGTTGAGAAGGAAGTGATGACTCCTCGCACCACCGGTGGACTCTCTCATGGAATGGCCCATGGCGGCCACATCTACCATGAAAACTATGAGTTCACTGGCACTGGAGGGCCAGCGCCTGCGTCCGCCTTCAGCCGTGTCCCAGACCTCTGCATTAGAGATCTGGACCCTATGGTCTATGGTGGACACACTCTCAGAACTGCCCACGACATCAGCATCCTAGAGTTCACCTATATAGGGGGCCAGTGCCCTCCCTCACCACCAGCCATGGCCAAATCTTCCACACAGGAAGCAAAATGCCCGTGGCTCAAGGTGAGCTCACCTAGGGAATGGCTTCGACTGGCCACATCCTTTAGGTGAACCACAAGGTCAACCATGCCAATGGGTCAACACCCATTACCAGCCTCTACCCTATCTAGGCTGACCACGTGGGAAGCCCGGGTTCGGTGGTAGAACCACGCCCTAGGTAGCATCTCCGCAACCAGCGGAGCACAGCGTGTCAGGACATGCACAAATGATGAAATCACCCACCGCCATGTGGTGTCATCATTAGTGATTGGGTGGCTACCTGGCACCATGCCTCGTAAGGCTAAGCCTAGAACAAGGACCAGGTCCTACACGATGGACAAACCATCCATCATGTCTCAACGAACTGCCAGCCTTCATTCAGAGGCATGTGCATCTAAGGAAGCAGACTCCCTAAGCGCACCACATGCCACACTGAGCAGACTAACCCATGTTGCCCTCAGAACCTATGCCTATAATGATAGCTCATGCCGGCTCTTCATCAAGAGCGATAACCACACCCAGAAGCAAAGGCACAACAACCACGATGTCGTCGCACCATGAAGGCTCAAGCATCAGAATGCATGAGCCCTCCTAGCCAAAAGCCATAGCAGACCAAACTCAAAGAAGTCACCCTTAGGGGCTCACAAGCCCACCAAGGATGGCAAGCTAGCAAAGGTCGACCAAAAGCCATCCGAGAGGTCAATCCACGCCAACTGCGACAATTCCAAGCACTAAAGAAGCACCCTCATTAGCTCATGGCCTAGAGACCACAACAACTTCATCATGAGCAGACGTTCGAGGGCTCGCCACACCCCAAGCGACGGCAACCAGTCTCATAACAGTTTTGGTAATCGGTCAGTCACATCCACTTTGACCTTAGCCTCTCTACCCAAGCACATTCACATACATGTATAGGCTTACCCATAATTCCAAGAAACCTAGAGCCGACTCATAGAGTGAACAACATGATGCCCATACACCTCATCCTAGTATTGCTTAACTCCCGAGTGACTCGATCCGTCTCGCGCTCACAACCGGACATGACTCACTCGTGGGGGCTACACACATAATCGCATACATAGGACCTGCCACGTAGCACTGTTTGTCATCGTCCTAGTGACCAATCCACTTCAAGCTTTTCCCAAAAGCGCCTCCCACCATGGTGAACCAGTGACTCGAGTTTCAATTTCTCGCTCGCACTAAAGGTCGCTCTAGCCAAGCCTCACAGACTAGCTCCTAGGCAAAGCAGGCACCCTCACATGAGTCTAAAAGCAAATGGGGAACTCACTCGATCAGGGTGCAAGGAACGAAGGGAAAGAATTCACTCGATGCTCATCCGCTTTCCTCTCACATCGAGCCAGATCTGTGACTCACTCTCAATGCCTCGTCGCTCCATGGATCGCGTACCTCTTAGCCCCATGGGCCAGCCCCTGGTCTAAGACATGTACCCATAAGCACAAAACTAGCTAGGGGGAATGAAGCACATTCCAATTCGAATGAGAAGAAAAGCAAAAGGGTAGTAAAACGATAAACAAATGCGCCAATCATGTGCCACCATACACACTGAACCCAAACATATTCATCACAAAAAGGACATGCACATAAAGTCTGGCCGGTTACACCAGAAACCCCTATATGTAACACCCTAGGTGTTAAGCATGCATTTAACCTTGACATTACATGAGCACAAGCATCATTGATCCTTCATGAGCATGAGCATCTCAAATATGATCTATGTGTTGGCTTATATTGCATGTGTTATTACTTAATTGCCTTACTTATGTTAGGGTTTACTTGTAATTAATGTATGAAATGCTTGTGTGACCTTAGGAGTACCTTAAACATGTTTAGAATATCACATGGAACAACTTTGGTATTCATGACTAAGGCTAGTTTGGTCTCTAAGTTCTAGTTATAGTGTAAGTCATCATTTTAAAGGGGTCATGAGCTAATTTAGTGCATAGCTTGGTCATTTTGAGCTCACAAAAATCAGCAAAAAACAAATTTTCCATACTTAGAAAGTTTCTAAGTCTTGATGAGTTTATAGTTTGACTTGCCTGACTTTGGAGTGATGTATCTTCCTAATCATTGCGATTTAGACTTTGATCATGTAATCAATATTGGAGCTAGTATGTAGGGCTACAACTTTTGTTAAGAAAATTTTTGCTAATGAGCCATGGATTAAGTGCTAATGCATTGTCAAATAGCGCTGTCAGACGTTGAATGAGGCTTTGATGCCCATCGCGCATCGCGCCATGGTGGCCGACCACAGACAGAGTATGGCCGCCGCGTGGCTGCCGCTGGCTAACGTCGGGCCACCATCGTTGTGTGCTGGCGCTCGCTTAAGGAGCACCCACACAGCTCAGTTTATTCACTCCTTCACACTATCTCCCTCTCCACTGCCTTCACCTGCTAGAGCACCACCCACAGCAGCGCAACGCTCGCCGTCGACGCCATTGCTGGCCGCTCGGCTCCACACCGCGCTCGCTTCGCTCCTTCGGCACCGCTATAGCTCCGTCATGCTCCCACCACCTCACTGAACCCCTTGACTAGCTAGCAGCGCACGGTAAGCCTCCTGTGCAACGTGTGGCCATTGTCATCATCTCGCCACCGTGCCACACCGCATGTGGCTAGGCCGCCTCTGACCACTATTTGTCGAGCTTGAGTGCACACTAGACTTGCCATAGGATGTAGAAGCTCAACCGATCCCTAATTTGGGCTATCTCAGCCAACTCTAGTGGCTCATCGTCGACCTGTGCCGCCATGAGCGCCGCCGTCACCCTTAGCTCTAGTAATCGATCCAACTAGCTACCCTAGCGTGTGCGCAAGGTCTCAGGGATCATCATGGTGCCGATGCCATCGCCGAAGTGCTCACCGTCGGTGAACTCCGGCCGGTCAGTGCCGATACTCTATTTTGTGCCATTAACGCATGGGCCCAGCTTACTCATGGGTCCCACCTGTCAGCGGCTGTAGATTTGAATGCTAGTTCATTTATTTAAGAAATATATGCCAACTTTGAAAAATCATAAGTTGAGTTGTAGATGTCCAATTTTGGTGAAACAAATTTTTTTGTATTCCTCACAAAGTGTAGTATTTTATAAAAATATGAAATGTACAGTTTCTGGTATTTTTCAAGGTGATTAAAATGTATCTAGATAAGTGCTTTTTGAATGTTTACAAAGTGTAGTATTTTTCAAGGTGATAAAATTGTGATTCCAATTTTGCTGGTCTTGTGTTGACATGCTCTAGCTAGGAAAAATAATAAACTTGCTGTAAACTTGATTGGAGTAGGGTGTTTCTATTTATCTATTAATAAATGGCATTTTCTGAGGAAAATTATAGGGATAAAAATAAGTAACATATGGCCATGAAAATTTTTGTACAGTAGTATGGCACTAGTATGAAGCTAGGAAAAATATGAAATCTGTTGTTTGACACTTTTTCTATAGGGTTAACTATTTTCACTAAAATAGACCTTGCTAGCTTGTCATTTTTGTAGAGAATGTTATACATGCTCAAATGGTATGAAATATTTATAGTAGTCTATTGGGAGTACTTGGAAGCCACTTTAATTTTCTGAGAATTTATTGTGCACATTTGGTATATGTTTGTTATTTTCCCTAATTATCTAAGTAAATTAATAAAGGCATTAAGTGAATAGATTGGGCTTGACCATTATATTTTCTTGAGTGTATTTAATGTTCCTGAACTTTCGGTATAGTTGGTGATGTCAAATTTTGAATGCTTATATGCAGTAAAAATATTGTTGCTCTATAATTCGATTTAGAAGTGTTTTCAGACAGATTCTGTTGTTGGGTATGTTACATAGTCAAAATGATGTTTACTATAGAAATGTCAATAACAAAGTTGTAGGGAACTTCTTCATATATCTTGTTTTAAAATTTCAGGTCAATAGGCCAAAGGGTTTAGGAGTTATAGCTGTTTAAACTTAGTCTCCGGAAATGCGTGTTCTCTGAAATTTCTGGATAGAACTGTATAGATTGCATGTTTTGGTTAGGATAGCGTGTGAATTAGCTTTTGGTGATTAAATAAAAGTTGTAGGAAATTTTATAAGCTTTCCAGAAACTCCAATATCACAGCATTTGGATAAGTAGAACTTTAGTTATGATGTAAACTAGTAGCTGCTATGTGTAGCTCTAAAATTGTCTTGTGTAGAATATCGGTAATAAACAGATAAGAGATATGCACCTACTCAGTAAACATGGAGTTAGCATTGTTATCATTGTGCTGCTTAACCTCATTATTGCAGGCATGTACATTCCCCTATCACATCATCCATGATCCTTCTTATGCATTCATGGGACTTACTTATGCATATGCATGCAATAGGTGTAACCGAGGAGATCACGTTGGTGGAGCTCGATGTCGACCCCCAGGAGGAGAACCAAGAGGTGTAGCACTAGGAGGTTCTTGGAGATGGAGAACCTAAAGACGATCACCTTCCTGAGTGCCTGGATCACCAGTCTACAACATTCGTGAAAGGCAAGCCCCAGAGCATTATCAGTCTCCCTATTTTATTAATATCACCTAAGTTACTCATATTGATGCATTACGTGACAGGAGTTGTTTGGAAACACTTGCTGCATATTACCTTTCCTTGACTAGAAATATCTACCATGAATCCTATTTAAGACTAGGAATGCTTATCATGCTTAGTTATGCTTAAACCAGTAGAAGTCAGGTGATTTCCTGTCACCTGCGAGCTATAGGTGATAACTTGATCACGGTTGGCTATATGGTGCTATCATGGAACAAAACCTGAGGATGTTGAATAATTGGAGACCGAGCGAAGTCTTGTATTGTGGTAATCATAGTGATTCCGTCTGTGTCATTTAAGGACCAGCCATTGGAGGTCATCTTATCATGTTGAACGCATGCCTCTCACACTAGTTGGCTAAATAAGTCATTCCGACCATGAAGCCGAGTAGCTCAACTTAGGCTAGGGACATGAGCAGTTAAAGTGCGCACCTTGGAGGCAGCAAGAATGTGTGGAGAGCCAATGGCATAAGCCCAAGGGTGGGTTAGAGTCTCAAGCTTCCTGGCAGATTGGTTGTATCTTTGAGGGTGCAGCTGCTGGTCCTACACGCAATTGTACTTGAGTTGTCCCAAAGGTGACCTAAGACTACCTTGGCGCAGGTATGTCTAGGGTGTGTGTTAGGAATAATTCCCTAGCTGGATAGGAATCGATTCAAATCACCGTCTCTCCCGGATAGTGAGAACTTGATAGGAGTACACTTCATCGTAGTAATTGATGGAAGTGTTGGTTATGAGATTATGAAAGAACTCAACTGGATATGGTTATTATTGTGATGACTTAATGGTACCAACATGTTTGGCATAGGATAGATGCTAATATAGTATGAGATAGGATTAAAAATTGGTGATTCACAACTTAAGTGATGTTGAACAACTTATGCTTTTTATGCAAATAATGTCTACCAGCTCTACTGATAAAGCCTTGCATACTCCTTGGTATCTTAGTATATTAATTGGACTGGGTAAGTCTAGCTGAGTACCTTCTTGTACTCAGGGTTTTATTCCTATTAGTTGCAGATAATGTTATGTATCACTGGCTACTGCAAGAACTGCTTTGCTGCCTGTAGTGGATGAGAATTAGGACCATGGGCTTGGTCACTCTGTATTTCATCTCACCCTTGAGCTTTTGGTTGGAGATGACTAGGAAACTAGCTATGAGTTAAACTACTGTGTGATGTTGATGTCAAACTACTTTGCTTCCGCTACTGTTAAGCTTTGTTTGTAATAACTATGTGAACTCCGATGTATGTGAGATATTTGTGAACTATGATGTAACACGTGACTGGTTATGTTGAATCATTATGATCTGGGTTTGTATGTTGGTTGTTTGAGATCCTTCGAGATTTCATCGGACTACCAGGTTTATATGGGCTCAAGTATGACGGTTTGATCGCTTCGGTGATTGCTATTGTACTTGTGCTCTTATAAATTGATACGGTTCTGTGACACTATACATCGAAAGCCTAAAAACTAGAGATGAACGGTGGTAGCTGGCACCTTGCTCATGAGGACCTCTACACCACAAGAGACGGAATTGCCGATGGCAAGGATCTTGATGTTAGACTTCCTTAAAGAGTATCCTTGCCCCATGACATCATAGTCTATGCCCATGTAGTGGGAGCTGACTGACATCAAGGCCACAAGCACACCACTATGAACCACTACAGAGACCAGGGGTCCACCTGGTGATGAGCCCCATCGAGGCGAAGTGCCAGCTAGGTACTCCCCCGACCTACACCAAGCACGATGTCACACATGGCCTACCCAGAACGGGTCAGTGCCATCAGCTCCATGATTGTCTCCTACGCCCTCTGCTCCATGGCCTTCCTCTCCTCTAGATCTGAGAGCACCTTCACGCGTAAACCTAAACAAGTGGTCGATCCATGACCAAGCATGGCCACCAAGCTAAGACGCAATGCGGACAAAGAAGAACTCACTAGCACAAGTGGAACAAAGGCCTTAACACTCAGCTTCTAGGCGCCGATGACCCTGCTCGACCACGTCCCAAGCAGCATCTGCAGTGGTGTGTTCTACCTCTTGAATGGCCATTACCACCTTGTGGTTGGCCACCTAGGTCATCAGCAAACCGATCTGAGATTGATCTCGCACCCTTTGCTCCATGATTCGCTCCTAGGCCGAGTCAACTCCTCCAATAACATTGACCAGGCTCTCATGGAGCTCCACCTGTGCTTTTTGGGTAGCCTCTAGTTCCTTCTGCAAGCGCCACACTTTTGCCTCCGCCTTGGCCAAGCGGTCATGATCTGTAGCATTCCTCTACTACGCCTAAAAGGCTAGGTGTAGAAACTAAGACTTCTCCATTGAAGTCCTCATATATTCCTGCAAGAGAAGAAAGAAGTAACCGTACCATCTAGCTAAAGGAACAACTCACACAGCGAGCCCAAAAGACAAAGTAGAGCAGCAAAGCCTCACTTGCTTGTGGGGTGTGACCTCCTCGGTCATCAGCCATTGGGCCTCCACGCCCAACACGGTGACTATGGTGGTAGTGTCAACCAACTTCGATAGGGTCGCTAGGACCCCCTCATGGCTTTATGAGGCACCGGCTATCACAAAACCAACCAATTTATAAGAGCACAAGTACAATGGCAGCCCACAAGCGGTCACACTGTCATACTTGAGCCCATATAAACCCGGTAGTCTATCGAGTACCATGACGGGTCTTGATAAATGATCCACATACAACCAGATCATACATGATTCAACATACATGTCACACGTTACATACAGTTCATAGATACAGTTCATTTCTCAGAGTATGAAATAAAGTTATTACAAACCAAGTTTGATAGATAGTAGTAGAAGCAAAGTAAAGTTCAAAAGTAGCATTTCCAACATAGTTCAAATTTAGTGCCAACATATGATCACCATCCACAAAAGTAGATAGAAGGATTATTAAAGATGCCTGCCCAAGGCTCACTCCTCATCCACAGCGGGATAGAAGCAATTCTTGCAATATCCGTGATAGACGGTACCATCTACAACAATGGGAATAAAACCTTGAGTACGAGAAGGTACTCAGCTAGACTTACCCATCATAAACTAGAAATAAATTGACTCCAAAGATTATGCAAGGCTGTATAAGTGGAGGTAGCTTGACAACATTTTGTATAAAAAGGCGATTAACTTAGTTATACGATTATACTTTGGTCATCAAGTTAATTATAGCTATTCATCTCTAGATTAGAAACTATCTTGTGCCAAACATGTGGTATATCATTTAAAAGCATACAATAGTAACCATAGCTAGTGTAGTAATTCCATGTTTATCTGAACCATCACATTCCATAATACAATTACTACCATGTTGGTGCTAGCCAAGTTTCTCACTATCCAGGAGAGACGGCAATTCGAATTGATTTCAACCAGCTAGGAATTTATTCCTAACACAAACCCAGGTAGACCAGATCAACGGTCACCTTAGGTCACCTTTGGTACAACTCAAGTCCACATTTCACGGGTTCGCCCAGCGCCACACAATCAGGGACAACCAGCTGTCAGGACATTCAGGCCTAGCCTACCCTTGGGCTCACGTTAGGCTCCCCACACATCCTTACTACCATCTAGAGTGTGCACTCTTACAAAGTGGGGCTTGGCTTGAGTTGAGCTACTTGGCTTTGCGGTCAGAATGAGTTATCTGGCCATCTAAGTGATAGGCATGTGTTTAATCTTGTCAGAAGGGCCAACAATGGTACGGTCCTTAATCGGCATAGACGGAATCACATGAGTCAACCTACATATAGACTCCACCTAGCCACCATTTACATTACCCCATGGTTCTTTTCCACGATAGCAAATATAGCCAACCATGCTTCGGTATCCACCTATATCACATAGGTGACAGGAAATCACTCGACTTCTACCGATCTAAGCATGGCTAAGCATATATTCGATCTTGGACCTACACAGGGTTAAAGGTATATATGTCTAGACAAGGTAGTTCCATGCATCAAGTGTTTCCAATCAACTCTTATAACCTAATGCATCAAACATAAAGGACTCAAGTAGTATTTTGTAAAACACTAGGAGACTTAGAATGCTCCGAGGGCTTGTCATTGAGAAAGGAGGTGGGGCGATGATCAGGGCACTCAGGAAGCTCTTCTAGAGTCTGCTCCTCTTCTTTAGGAGCTATGGCTTGAGGAGTCTCCTACTGATCCCCTTCCTCTTCTTCATTGAATTTCAGCAATGTTATCTCCTCGGTCAATCCTATATGCATGAATATGGCATAAGATATTACGAATGCATGTATGATGACACGTATAATATGATAAAACATGATGAATGCATCCTTGTAAGTATTTTCAATAGCATGGTGCCAAAGTTATAACAAGTGCATCCTATTCTACTGAGTAGGTGCATATCTCTTCTCTATTACTTAAGCAAATACTTCCGCAAGTTATTTACCGACTACAAAACAATAGCTAATTGTTTTAAACATAAATGGAGTTATATACATCAAAATCATATTGTTGTGGACATTCTAGAAAGCTTATGAAATTGTCTACAACTTTGTTTTAATACTCTTAAGGAGATTCAATAGTTATCGAGGTCAAACAATTCAGTCAAGCAATTCTAGTCCAGAGAACAAACAATTAGGGCAGCAAACTTCTAATAGCCAAAACTCTTAAACCCTAAGGCCTATGACTATGAAAAATTAACACAAGGTAGATTAGTAAGTTATCTAAAACTTTGTTATTAAAAAGTTTTATAGAAAAAACCATTATCAACATGAAATCATACACACAACTAAAACTATCCATGCACCCAATTATTTGAATTATAAAGTAATAATTAATTAGTTGCATACAACCAATTGCTTCTAAGTCTTACTATTAACATCAACAGTTACTAGGCATCACAAGCACCATATAAAACATCATGGGCAATCACAATTTAATTACTTAAATGCCTTTATTAATTTAATTAAATAATTAGGGGAAATAACAAACATACACCAAATGTGCACAATAACTTCTCATAAAATTACAGTAGCTTCCTAGTGCTCGCAATAGACTACTGTGAAAATTTCATACCATTTGGACATATATAACATCCTCTACAAAAATGACAACTAGCAAGGGTTATTTCAGCAAAAATAGTTAACCCTATAGAAAAGTGTCAAACAATAGATTATATATTTTTCCTAGCTTCATATTATTGTCACACTACTATACAAAAATTTGCATAGCAATATGTTACATATTTTTATCCCTATAATTTTCCTCTAAAAATGCCATTTATTAATAGATAAATAGAAAGATCATATTTCAATCAAGTTCATATTTCAATCAAGTTTACTACAAGCTTAATATTTTCCCTAGCTAGAGCATGTCAACACAAGACTAGCAAAATTGGAATCACAATTTTATCACATTTCTAGCTCAAGATATATAATTTACAAGATTATAAACATTAAAAAACATTTATATAAATAAATTTTAATCACTAATAAAAATACTAGAAACCGTACATTTCATATTTTTATAAAATACTACACTTCAAGAGGAACACAAAAAAATTTGGTTCACCAAAAATGGACATCTAGAACTTCACTTATGATTTTTCAAAGATTGCATCCAAATTTGAAATAAATGAACTAGGCCTCAACCCTACACCCACTGACAACCGAAACCCCGAGTCAGTCAGGCCCCACACGTCAGAGAGACAGAAATAGGGGAGAGGTTTGGCCAATGGTTTCTCACCGACGATGAGTTCACCGGTGGTAGTGACTACACCAACATGATCTACTCTCCCGCCCGCACCCGGTGATGGTCTTGCATGGCCGAAAGAAGCACGGAAACTCCTCACCGTCGACCATGGCGGACGGCGGTGATGGTGCGGTAGTACGCCGGCCAACTTCGGCCAGGGCTTGGCAATGCGATGGCTTCCTAGGATTCGGGGAGGTCCAACGGAGCTACTGGAGGTATCCAGGGCTCGGTGGATGCTATGGGTGAGCTCGGCCACATGCACCGCTGCACGGCGGTGCACAGAGCTCAACGGCGAGGTTGTCATTCCGACTAAATGGCGGTGACACAAGGGTCTCCATCATGCCAACAACTAGACCTAGGGTTCCTCTATTTGGTGCGCTCGAAAGGAGGATGAAAGGGTGGGGAAGCTGCGCTACGGCAACCTCGCAAGCCACAGCGGGCATGGCGACTACGGCGGCGCCGGTGGCGTGTTCCAGCGAAACTGAACAGTAGCATGGGATTGGCGTGGTACATGAGTACTATGGCTTAGAGGTAGTTCTAGGACAAGGAAGAGAGGAGCATGAGTTACAGTGAGGAAATGTGGCCATAGCGGCAGCCATGGCGGAACTCCGACGGGGATGCACCCATAGTGGCGCAACAAGAAATGTGGCTTACCCATGGCACGACTGTGAGCGCGGCTAGGTGGGAATGGTATAGCAAAGCGAGACAAAGCTATGCATGCAGTGGATTTGAGAATGGGGGCGGCGGTGAGCGCTTGTGAGCTCGGTGGAGCGACTGTGACGACGATGGCAAGCGCGGTGAGTAGCTGAGAGCGAGGAGGCGAGCGAGAGGTAAATGACCAGCATTGGGGTGACATGTACGTGTCCCTGGAGTCTTGCTAGTGGTCGCTGTCTGATGAGCGGGCCTTGCACTGGCATATGGATGCCAAATGGTGCGTGCGACCAGTGCTTGGTCGACCACGACGGCGTGAACTCGGTCGCCATCAGAGCTAGCAACAGTGCTTGACAGCGTGATTTGGTGAAGCTCGATCTCCTAATCCATAGGGCCTTAGCGCAAACTAGCCTTAACAAAAATTGTAGCCCATAATACCATCTACAATTTCCCTTAAAGGATCAAGGCATAATTCTCAATGGATAAGTAGTAAAATCATCACAAAGTCGGGTACATCAACACTGTCGACGCAAAAAGACTTAGCAAAATTTTTCAACGTGTGAAAACAGTGAAATGATGATTCTTGTGAGCCAAATTCAAGCATGTTAGGAGCTGAACTAGCCTATGACCCAAGATAAAAGTTGTTGCTCTACTAAAATACTACAACGTTTATTTAGTGATCACATCCATGCAAAGTCTCTATGACATAGTTCAAACTTGGTCAAACACACCACTTTCAATTGATAACTTACCCTTAAACTATGACTTAGTGACCAAACTAGCCCTAGTCATGAATACCAAAGTTGTTCATAATGACACTCTAAATGTGTTTAAGCTATTACTAAGGTCACACAAGCATTTCATACAATTGGTTACATATTTTACTTCCTAGGTCAACCAGCATATCATCACTTAGGAGCTTAATTAGACAAAGTGACCAACATGAACATTGTTCCACTAGTCATCCTAAGTGTAGCTAAGGTGTTTTAGTGACTAACATTACCCACTTGCACTCATTCACACATTATCATATGCATACATACAAGGAAACATAAAATAACAAGCATGTTTCATATGCTTCAATCATATGTTTCACATGTAAAAGCTTATATATGAATGCTTGATGAGTATGCTCATGCAATGCAAGTCAAATTATGCAAGCCTAACACCTAGGGTGTTACACTAGCCCATGTGGCCCACTCGACCATGTGGTCCACCATGAATAGAGCCTCGCGGGGATCCATAGTGTGCGTCCAGACAAGAGGATCTTCGCTAGGTCTGACTTCCTCACCGTGAGGAGCCAGGGTTGGCCCACCAGCATCCTCGGTGGCCGTCCTCATAAGTGACGGATCGATGGCGGACAATGAGTCTACCCCCTCCTCTGGGATAGCGGTCGCCCTGTCTTCACCTGTATCCGAGGCCTCACCTCGACCACACCTACCGCCGCTCCAACGCTAGAGCAGTCCTCACCCACGGCCGGTGGACACAAAGTCACAAGGGGAAGCCACTGGGCTACGGTCACCATGGCCTCGCTATGATCTAGTGGAAGGCCTAGCCATATGGGTGGGTTCACAAAGCCTAATGGCTTGGCGATCATGAACCCGGGAAGAATCTCCCTACAACAAAACATCCTAAAGACAAGGAAAAAAGACGACACAGTCTCCATCGCTAAATGAAAAAGGCCAAGGGTAACGTACCTTTTGGAGCAACTCACCGAAGGGGGGACAACGAGACTCCTCATGTCTCTTCTCAAGAGTAGAACTACAATAGGGGTCGTGACATGTGATGTCGTGGGACCAAAAGTCGGTGAGGCAACTCGGGTCACGACAGCGACGGCGGCCTCTGACCGTCTGTCGACTCTGGCCTTGTGGCCGGATGGCAGCAAATTAACTGAGGATAGACTAGAAGGGGACAAGGATAGAATGTCTTAGCCACCATTGCTAGTGGCGCAAGGGCGCTTCGAACTTAGCCTCCTCAAAGGCTGATGAAATCAAACGCTTCTGCACAACCCCATCCTCATTCACGGCATGCACCGCACAACCACCACTGCTTGACCTAGCACCATCTTTGGATCTCCTAGATTATGTGAGGACATGCTTGAGGACCTCTGACTCCACATCAGAGTCACCCACTAAATTCTCACCTCCATTAGCACCATCTTCATCTAGCAGTAGAGCCCCACGCCTTCGCCGCTCTACCCTCTTGAGCAACCTCTCCACCCGAGGCCGCCTCTGCATGCCAGTGGCCGCCTGCTCCTAGGTGGCATGATCAGCGCCCCTAGAATAGGGGAGGTGAAAGCAAGAGTAGAACAATGGGATAGGCTTCTAGAAACAAGCCATGCCAGCGATCACCTGACTAGTGCCAACCAAGGACAAAGGAAGAACATGGGAAAGTGTGACTCACCTAGGTTAGGATGACGGTTCACCGAAAATGCCATGATGGCGCACTATGTTGTGACCATGACCCCTATGCTAACTAGCTAGGCCATCTACTCCATGATCATGTCGTCCTCAAGTTCCTCCATAGCCTCATGGGTCAGGTCCTCGGCCCTAACATAGTCGCACAACAGATGAGCCCAACGCTTCAACAGAAGGATCCGATGCTCAACCATGACCCAGAGGACCACAACGTCATACAAATTGGTCAACACTTGGCCCTTGAGGATCTCCAAAATCTTCGTCACCTCTGCCAAACATTTCTCATAACACCCCTAACCCTAGGAGGCTGACTTCATTGGAGGAGTGACCGAGAAAGGAAGCAGGGTGGTGAAGGCATCGTCAAGAATGTAGATCCAATTCCTATGCCAATTAGAGTTTGAAATCCTCAATGGTAGGCATGAGTAAACATGAGACACCCTAGAACACATCTAGATATTCATCCCACCCATAGGGGCCAACATTCCACCAGTGGACCCTAGCATCCCGCTAACTCTTGACTTTGAAGAGCCACCAGAATAGGTATTTGTTGGGTTCTATCCCAAGGAAGGCCTCATAGATGACCACAAAGCCCACCAACTATAGCACGCCAATGGGGGAAGATGCTGCATCTGAACACCATGCTCCCGAAGAAATCCCTATAGAAAATCTGATGTTGAAATCTCGAACCCACGCTCATGGAAATCGATGAACGACACCATTTCCCCAGGTCATAGGTTGGGGAGCACCTCGCTGGCGGTGGCCCTCCACCCGGTGACTTCCTTCGATGGAAGGAGGCCATCATCAATGAGCTGCAGTAGCCTCACCTCCATCACCATCGAAGGTACCCACTCACTCATCCTTAATGCAGGCAAGGCAGCAAAGCGAGGGTGAAGATAGAGGCAGCGGTAGAGGAAGACAGCATCGAACCACCACTAGCGACTATGCACCTCCTAGGTAAATCCCCTGAGTTTGATTCCCTTCTGCCTCTCTCTCAATTGCAATGCGCAACAGTGGAAGGTAAAAACAAGGTAAGGGAACTTGAGCCAAAGGGGGTCATATATGTGGTGGTGACCTATAGTGCGAACAGCGCCCTTGTGAAATCCACCCTAGGATGAGTCCCATGGACCCTAGGCAAACGAGCCACCACACAGTAGCAACCGCACAGCACGATGCATCATGCACTCACACGCGGACAGAGCACCATTAAGTCATGTTATGACCAAGAAGGTAGCGAGTCCCTAGGTCCACGCATAGAGCATCCCGCAGCAACCATGACCCCACATCATGCTTAGGAAACCCACTCTTGGGCTAGCCCTTAGACAGGTTTGAGTCAACAAAAGAGGCAGGGGTAGGATGAGATGGGCCCCTATAGCTCTAATCGGTGGTGTAGAACCTCATGACCATCTCCTCCTGTGTTCAAGTTGTTCACTTCAAAGTCGCTCGAGTTGACCCCCTCTAGAGGGGAGGCATCTTGCCCTCTAGCCACTGCGGAGGCAGTTGGGGACCGACAGGCTTGATAGCCAAAGATTTATGGGACGTCTCTCGATGAGGCATAGCCAAACTCCACGTCGATTGGGGAGGATATTGGGTCCCACTCGAATTACCCATTGACCTTGATGAGACGCACTGCTCTGACCACATGGTTACGGTGGACAAACCTCTCCCCGTGTGGGACAAAACTAAAGGTGCCTACAGCCAGGCATCATGACCTCTCGGGGTCAAAGAGGACGCCAAGGAAAAAGGAGTAGGTCCCATGCGACCCTGCCAAGGGTCATGGCCAAGCCACAATTATCTCCTCCCCACACCTCGGGTCATTGACCCACTGACATCTTGGAATCTCATGAGCCAGTGGAGGCTGGCAGCCCCATTGTGAGAGATTAACCACACCAGCAGCTAAAAGAACCATGAAAGTACCTCCATAAGGAAGGTGCTTAAATTCACATGGATAGTGCCCTGGTCACGCATGACAAGAGATGCTTTAAAACCCATGTGGTAGTCCTCGGCTAACGAGGGCATCTCGAACCATGATGTTACCAGGGCAAGTGACCATGACTCAGCCACCACCAAGAGGCCCCAAAGAAGGCAAGCTTGTGGGATCGCCAGTAGGGAAAATGCTCAAGCAAGGGCCAACTCTCCTACAACGAGAAGCGACTTCCTGGCCCAAAACCACAACCTGGGCCTACAAGCCTGACCCCAACCTGCAGACCTAGGAGCTCATGACAACCTTAAAGCAAGCATGCATAGAAAAAGGGGTCTCTCCTTCTAAACTTCAAAAATAGGTGCAGCCAAGCAAGCATACAAAAGTACAAATCTAGAATCACCACACTGGTGATATCTCTAGTAAGCCCTAGAGAACCCTGCTACTATCACAAAAGGACAAGGCAAACAAAGTCACGCTAGCCTTCTAGTAGCAACCTAGCTCCCAGGGCACAAGAGCATAGGAGGAGACACGGAGGTCACACTAGCTCAAGGATGCATGAATGGGCAGCCATGGGCTTTCACAAGAACCAACGAGGCATAGGCAGAGAGCTTTGGAAGTTAGGTGAATCCCATCTCACAAAAGATGGGATTGCTTGATCCCCATAGTGTGTGTGCACCACAAGTGTATCCTCCACCGCTCGCAAGTCCCCTTCTAGCACTAGCTGCTAGAAAAGGCGACACTGGCTCTGGCCACCACAAGCTGACCCCTAGTGGGATGAATAACAGGAACCATGCGGTTCTCCTTGGACTTTTCCTCTCTCATTTTGTCATTCTCTCGACTGTCTAACCACTCAGAGAGGCAAAAAGAATAGCTTGTAGTCATAGTCATGAGTGTTTCGAACAGTAGAAAGGTCTCTATTTATAGGCTAGGGATGTACTGAGCATAGGTGGTCACAACCAATGTTAGATGCCCTGAGTGAGGTTGAGAAAATTGAGACTCTCATAAAGGCAGGGCCGATACAGCATCGATGAGACCACTCGATCCCGCCTAGGGTCATGAACCCCAATACATAGCACACTGACACGGCAGGGCTCAGTGGTCACGTACCACATCATAAGGGTGTCCTGATGGGGTGGAGCACAATGACCACCTACCGCATTGAATGCACCAGTCCGTAAGGAGTCAAGCGACGAAGCTTGACCAAGTCATGACTATGAACCCACACTCGAGTGCACATGCATATTAGTGCTTTCATGATCACTTCGTGATCACAAAAGCGCTCGGGGGCTACTATCGGGGTTATAATCCTCGGGTGTCTCAAGGCATTGATTAATTAGCAGGTCGAGCGGCCCACGATACATCAGCTAGCGAAGGCCCAAATGACCAAGGCCTAGCTGAGCCAAATGAACTAGGCTAGACACTAAGGCCGACGTCGGCCATGACCCCTTCAATAGACTTAGCCACACAACACACAAGAAACTCATGACCTTTCCACCGTCCCGACCCCTAGGAGGAATGAGGAGAGATCAGAACTAGCTAAGCGTGCCTACCATGATAGGAGTAAGCACGCTGCACTAACCCTGTAAGGATCGAGGGGACAACAGTCACCTCAGTCTGGTCAGACGTCATCCCTGTGCCACACAACACAGACAAGACAACACCGTACGATGATGATGGCTAGGTACGGTGCCCACCATACAGATATAGCCCAACAAGACACATGTACGATTCTACCCACTATAGGATAGGATCCATGACTGGAGGCCTTGGCTTAGAGGCCATCCAAACCAGTGGAAGCCATGACCCCAGAGATCGGGATCATGGCCACCAATTCTAGAAGATGGCCAGGCAATCGATGACCTGGGGGTGGCTACCTGACTCCTGTATGATGCCCCTTAGGAAAGCAGGAGGCGATGACGAAGACCACAATGGAGACCAGGTCACACAGGATGGACTGGTGCACCACCACCGTGCCTACAATGCCGCTATGGCCTGGTACAGTAGCACGACACCACACCTTACCGCTACGTGGGTGCAAGACCATGATGACAACCATGTCCAGACATGCACCACAAGATGACGTAGCTTGCAAGCCAAGTTAGCTAGGCCCCTCCCTCAGGGTTACGACCCCTCGGTCGGGAGAACCTTCTTCTCTGTATCTGCCCTGGCCCTAAACTCTATATAAGGGCATCCAGGGCGCCATCTCCAGGGATCCGAACTCTCATTCACTCATTCTTACACTGTAGAAAGGCTCTTGAAGCTTCCCTTCAGGGCAGCCCGTCTCCTAGCTCTAGCTCTCCTACCACTTCCACCATTCTTGCACCCTCCATTGTAAGAACTTCAGAGCATTCAAGCGAGGAACGCGCACTCAATCATCTCTGAGACTAGATATAGGGCTCCAGCCTGGACCAGTATAAATCCTCGTGTCTTTTGGATGCTACCATCGTCTCCCTAGAGCGGCACGGCAATCGTATAAATTTACTAGTCTGGTTTACAAAACACCGACACATACGCATTTTGTTCACCAATTGGAAAACTCACAATTTTTCCTCTAAATAAAAGTGTAACCTGGTGTATAATTTGGGTCATTGGGTGAGACAGAAAGGGATTCAATTATACATCAATCAACACATGGCCATCACTATAATACTCCATGAATTATCATATCAAAGATGCTACAGTTTATACTACTATACTATACAATCTTCTATGCTTGACATACATTTTTCTAAAATTAAACTCGACCGGTGAGGGAAGAACCGCCCTCACGGCATTGTCATAGGAAGGGACCGTATGACCCCAGTTGAGAAAACCTCCGAACCCTAGCACATACCCTGAAGGGCCGAGTGAACCGGGACAGATCATCAGGCCGACGGCACCAGAGGCACACCGCAGCTGACGCAGTCACCAGGTTCGCGTGCACAGCGAGAGGATTTTTTTGGGTGGGTACCGAAAATTCTGCTGCCACTGGGGCTCGAACTCCAGTCGGCAGGCTGAGGCCTTAAGCCACGCTGCCTGACCAGCCGAGCCGAAGCTCGTCTCCCTTTTTTTATATTGTCGGCACACTTTGTGCTGAAGTAGTAGCTTCAGAAGCTCAAGGTTCCTTGGATGCGTATCATACATCGTAGGTGTATGTAAGCCAAAAAAAAAGAAGACTACGAGAAAAAAACGGCATGTCTGGTAGCAGATATGTTACTATATGCACTAAATTAAATAAATGTAAATGCTTTCATATATATGGCTCGTCGTAGGTCTTAATATAGTTCCATTTTAAATAGGTAACATATCAGGTGCAAACCAACCAACCTATGCAAACTTGAAAACTATCAATCAGGACCACTAGATGCTGATCTAATGGATGAGGTAAGGGGGCTTAAGCGCAAAAAAAAAGCCGACGGGTGGAGGGCTTAAGCGTAAAAAAATCTCACCTCTCACTCCATCCATTGGATCAACATCTAGTGGTCCTGATTGGTAGTTTCTAAGTTTGCACAGATTGGTTGGTTTGCACCTGATACGTTGCCTTTTAAATAACCTTCTACATTGCACACCAGTGTTTCAAAAAGAAAGATTCAGGTCGTGTTTGGATCCGGTGACTAAAGTTTAGAAGGTGTGTTGGGAGAATGTTGCATGGGATGTTCGGATACTACTAAAAAAACAAATTCCATAATCTGTCGGTACTCCACCTGACGAATTTTTTAAGCCTAATTAATCCGTCATTAGCATATGATTATTGTAGCACCACATTGTCAAAATCATTGGCTAATTAGGCTTAAAAGATTCATCTCGTAAATTAGTCACAAACTATGCAATTAGTTTTAGTAATTAGTCTATATTTAATACTCCATACATGTGTCCAAACATTCGATGGGACAACGACTAAAATTTAAGAGGGGCAACCAAACACCACCTCAGTCAGGACTGTGAAATGCAATTAGTAAATGCTTATGGTCTTCTTTGTCTACAATACAGGTTTATTTAAATAAAAAAATAAAGGGAAATACTAGCGCCCCGCATATAAACAATTGCTCTAGACACTTCTGCTCTATCCCATCCCATCCCAGGCGCTCCTTCCCTTTCGGATCCAGAGGCTTACGCTGCGCTCCTTGCCTTTCAGGATCCAGAGGCTTTCGCTATACCCATCCCACCCCACCGCTCATCCCCTTCTAGCTCCCTCCTTTCTCATGTGATGCAATAGTAAACCACGGTAATGGTGGTTGTGCTTCCTATAGCGCTTGTAGACACCACACCTTGCCAGTACGTGAGGGACAGAGATGGAAAAGAGAGACAAATAGATTAGATGTTAATCATTACTTGCAACATTAAAGAACAAAGGTTTACAACATTCTGAAACATGTAACATAAAAAAACATGTTGCAACATATTAAATCGGTAGTTGCAACAGACAAAAAACATGTTGCAACATCTTAAATCAATAGTTGCAACATTCAAAAAACTTGTTGCATCATCTCAAATCGACTGTTGCAGCATCCAAAAAAACATGTTGCAACATCTTAAGTCGACAGTTGCAACATCCAAAAAAATATGTTGCAACATCTTAAATCGACTATTGCAACATACAGAAAAACATGTTGCAACATTTCAAATCGACTGTTGCAACATCTCAAATCGACTGTTGCAACACCGCAAAAACCAATTTTATGTTGAGTGCAACAAAACATGTAACATCCAAGATTGATGGTCGCAACATATCACATACTATAACATAACCCACCGTAGAGTGTAGATCTGGTTGCGGTTGCCTGTGAAGGAGCCCGACCATCATGGAAGAGCTTGTCGCAAGCGAGGCCAGACGTCCAGCGTGTAGTTTGTCAGTCGAGAGGCACCCAACCTTGGAGGATTTCATAGACGAGAAATACCTCACCATAGAGGTGCCCACTTAGATCCACTTTTCCACCATGGAGGCAAGGTAGGAAGGCAAGTGTAACAACCCGGGTTTCCGAGCAACAAAAAATGCGAGCTTTTTAAAAATTTTCTTGCAAACAGTGTGGAGCATGTAGCTTCTAGGTCAAATCTGAGTCTAACCCACTAACAAACCATTGCATCCATATAGATTTGTTTGTAAAAGTGTCCCGCTGCTCTTGAGTCGGTTGAGTTTGAGTTCTTGTTTGGAGTTTGGAGTGCACAAGTCCATAGCATTTCCTCTCAAATCTCCTCTAGTAAATCCATCTCAAATCCATGGCAAACTCCTCTTAATCCTTTTGAATCCCCCTCAAATCATTATGCACAAATGGGAAAACCCTTTTCCTCTCTCTTGGGCCAAGCCCCCTCCAATCTTCCCCTTCCTTGTTTTAGCCCGGCCTCCTCCTCCTCGCTCTAGCCCAAGTCACCGCACAGGCCTAGCCCATGCCTACCTTCAACCCAGCTCACTGGCCAGCCCATCGTGAGGCCCAGCCTACCGCTATGGCCTAGCTCATCCCGCCCCCCATAGGCCTGAGCCACCGTGCTCCCCTGCACCTGAACCCTAGGCGCAGCCACCGCTCGCTTGGTGAAGCCACGCCCCTGCACCGTGACTCCGCTCGAGCCCCTGCCTTCACCACCTCCCGATGCTTGCCACATGCCCCTCCACTACATGGACATCGAGGATCACCATCCACAGTGCGCAGCCCTTCGAACCCTAGCTGGATGCCGCTATAAAAGCCCTAGCCATCGCCGCTCCTTCTGCTACTCCCCAATCCACTGCCACTGCTCCATCCCTACTTCTCTTGCTGCTCCTCGCCATCTCAGCCTTGCCCTGAGCCTGCAACATCACCGGTGCCTTGCCATGCCGCACCATCGCGCCCGAGCAGCCACGCCACCACCTCGCTTGAGCCGTGGCACAACACTGCCTTCATGCCGTATCTCATCCTTGAATCTCCACCATCACGCCACCAAGCTACGTTGCGCATCCACTTCAAGCAAACCACCGACCTTGTCCTCCTCACAATGCGATGACACCAAGCTAGCTATAGTTCACCAAAAAGCGCCATTGCAGCCCCTCATCCTCATTGTAGCAAGGTTGACCCTTTTTAACCTAGCCGACGTTGTCCTCGACGTCGGCAAAGCTCCGCTTTTCATTTCATTCACTTGTTCATACATCATTTTATCATCTGTCATCTATACATGTTCATGTACTTCATACATGATCATCTACATGATATCTATATCTATGCCTATGTCATGCCTTTGTGCCGTTCTATCATGATGCTATGGATGTTTGTGCTACTCCTCCGTCGGTTGTTGTGTTGTGGTTCTTTGTGTGTTTGTTGTTGTCATCTATGGACCGTGCCTTCGAGCCAGTCGAGGGATCGTATTTCCTTCGAATGTTTCAATCATGGGTTCATCCTGCCTGTGGCCGTAACGCAGAGCGTAACTCGCTCTCTCGCTTCTTGGTTGGCTTTGTCGTACTATGATCGCTAGCCCCTATCCATGTCCCTAGGACATGGCCATTGAGGAATTGATGTCGATATCGATGTAGTTCTTACCCACACAAATCGAGCCTTCCATGGCCAACTCTAGTGGATATGAATTGGGGGACGACAATCATAGAACTACGAAGCTGACTCATGTGGGTGAAGCTCATGGTCATGAGTTGCCTCGCCATGACCATCGGGCTTTACCTCTTTTGCTCACTTGTTTATCCTAACCACCTTATATGCTAGTACCACTTTGACCATAGCATTCCTTCAGATCTAGTGGTGATAACCGCATCGCTACATACCTTAGGGATAGCCTTATGCTAATTTAGTTGAATGGTCGTGGTGGCCTATGAGTGGGTTTGGATCAGTGGGATCATGTCTCCTTTCTTTCAACCTTTGTCCATTCCATGATGAGTTGGTCGAAGGAGTGCAGATTCCATTCCTATCTCCTCTCTTGTTCTTAATCCTCGTCGATCCAGTAAGATGTGGATGAGCCATTTGCTTGTTTGGTGTTTATTGCTCTCTTGATTCCATTCCTTTGATTCCCGTCATTTGCTATGGCGAGTGGATCAAAGGAAGTTAAATCTCGTGTCCCTTCTTTTGGTTCTATCGTGCTTAAGCCCTTGTATGCTTGTACCTACTTAGACCATAGCATTTCTTTGGTTCTTACGGTGACAACCGCACCGCTAAGGACCCTAGGGATGTCTCAGTGCATTTAGTGCACCTAGGTCATGGTACCCTACAAGTAGTTTGGGCACTCATGTTCTCTTGTGTGTCGCTCCTTTTGATGCCCTGTCTCTTGCCATGGCATGTGGATTGGAAGAAGTAGACCACCTCCCTTCTTTTCTCCTCCCATTTGACCCTCTCTTTGGCTCTCGTCAATTGCAATGGCGTATGGATTGAGAGAGACCGAAACAGCTTCCTTTCCCCCTTAGCTGCTCTTTTTTTATTCCCATCAATCTCCATGACGCTCAAATCGGAAAACCATGAACCGTGGTGTTCGCTTAAGATGAGCTAGGGTCTATGCCATTTTTATTGAAGCCATATAGGTCAACACGATCGACCCAGGAAGTACTGGCTAGGTATGACTTAAGCTTGGGCCTAGCGAGCAACCACTCCTGTTTCTTTAGCCCAGGGATCGGACATCCGCAGAGTGGGCTAAGTCATTTTCCCTTGGTGTTCTTTTGGTGTAGTTGTTTTTCTGTGTCTTGTCACCTTTTTAGAGTATTGATTGCTTTCTACCTTGTTTGTCACTCTATCGAGGTAGTAGCATCAAGGATAACATTGGCCAAACCAAAACTCGTTGGAGGAAGGAAAAGTGGATGACGGCAGAACTTCAAGGAGAACGACTACGAGTACACTAAAGACCTGGGAGATGACCAGTCAATAGGTGTCATGTCCCACCCAACCTCATAGAATCCTATTAGACATGCAATAATATAGCAGCTAGTGCTTTACTTTCATGCAAATGAACTATGATAGGTTGCATGGTAGAATTGCTTGAAGCCATTACCTTGACGTGACCTTTACCCTTGCACACCCGCTGTTAGGCTAGATGCTCGCTTACTACTTACTACTTACTGCTTACTTCTACTGCATCTCATAGGGCTGAGTGGTAGGGTGGCATTGCACCGATTGGAAGCTAGCTCAGTATTAGCCTAGATGGTGGCCACCATCGATGATGGTGATCTTTTGGTTCTAGGTGTACACGCTCTATAGAGTTGATCGACCTATATGTATAGCTATGTCTATGGATATGGACTTTCCTATGACCTATGCTTCCTTTGATTAGTGAGAGGTGTCCTTTCTTCTTCTCTCCCTAGGTTTGTTGGTTTTTGGCGTGAGCCAATGAGGCAAGGTACAAGCGGGAGTCATCCTTGCCGCCTAGAGAGTGAGAGTGTGGTGAGATATGTGTGATGGGATGGGTGAACATGTGGATGAGATGGGTTAAAAGCTTGATGAACTATTATAAAATATTGATGAACTTGCATAGGAAACCTATAGCCATAAATAGGCCTTTTGCTCTAGCCTTGCATTCCACTTACCACAAAGCATACGCAAAGCATAGGGTGGTAGCCAGTGGCTAGTACAAATTGTACTAAAAGATATTTGGTAGGTTTAGATGTCATCTGCAATGACAACCATGGAGATTAGAAGGATTAGTTGGTCTCATGCCTGCGCTCAAGTTTGGTTGAGGAGATGATGATGAATCTATGCCCGCTGATGTTCTACGCCTACTTTGATGATTGCTCATGAAGGAGGTGCCTTCACCCGTTGATGCTCTACGTCTACCCTAATGATAGTCTGTGAAGGAGGAGCCTTCACCCGTCGACGCGCTACGTCTACTCTGATGAAGCCTTGTGTGTGTTTCCGCTAGAATAATGTTGTACTTAGGAGTGTTACCAAGTGATGTAATGCCTTGTAAATTTGTACGTCCACTATGTATGAACTATGGTATCAACTGTTATTTGATAATATGATGGCTTGATCTCCTAGACTATCACATTATAATTTGTATCTGTGGACTTTCCCTTCGTGGAAAATCAGGATCGTTTTAGTTTGTATCAGAGCCATACTTGACCCCTAGGACAAGACCTTTAGGATCAAACACTAGTATAGAAGCCAACCATCCTATTTGTTGTAGAACTATAGGTGCTAACACTTGTTTCCCTCTCCACCTTGAATTCTGAAGCTGACTGAGCCCCTGTTATGGAAAGTTGATGTGGCAGAACCTCCCAAAACAACCCGTCTTCAGAGCTGCTTGTCTTCCACTAGACACTAAGCACCCCGAAAGAGAGCAAATCCGGACAGTTCCGTCAAGCACACCCCACGAGAGAACTCAAAACAATCCATGTTTTATATCCAGGATCCAATAATAAGTACGAGCTTACAATTCTTAGTCCATTTCATATAACATAGAGTCTTAGAAATTATTATTACAATACCAGTGTTCAGAGCGTGATAATTAAATAGTGGAAATTAAATAAACATCTACCGGACGATACAAGGATTCTAAGCCCACTAGAAGAATCCTCTACACAAGAGCTACTCCTCAAGCTGCATCTGCAACAAGGGTAAATAAACCCTGAGTACACAATATACTCGCAAGACTTACCCGACTAGTGGGGATATATTTCTCGACTCTCAAGGAATATGATAGGCAATTTGGCTTGTGAGTTTATTTTGTTTTGTTGAAAGCATTACTAATAATTAGTCCTTACAATCAAGTTTTATTAGCAGTCATGATTACTTCATTAGCTAACCATTCTAGGTAAGCACATGTTCTACTTTTAAGCAAGGGTTGAGCAATCAGAATCATTTCACCTTCTTTCATGTTCTAGTTCTTACTACAGTGCTAGACCATATGATATGACCACGTCATCAACCAATATGTTACAACCTCCAATTCAAGTAACACCAACTCAAGTATCACCTACATCGACACCAGCCCAAGCCTTTGGTGGCCCAATTACACGTAGTCGAGCAAAGAAGCTACAACAAGAGGTGAACGCGCTACTTTATGAAGTTCAATTTAATATTAATGAGAATTATATACTGCCTAAGTCGTGCACATTGTTGTTGCTCAGGATCACTAAAGAGTATGGCAAGAACACACAAGGTGATGACCACAGAGAAGAACCACACTCGAACCAGACCAGTCCTGCAGAACAGTTAGAAAGAAATATTCATAACTTTTGATTCCTAGAGGCTATGAAGGTGAGTGAGCATATTTCGGAAAGCTTATTGAGTCTACTTTCCAATGATGCTAATACCAAGCAGTTCCGAGCAGTAACTAATGAAATCCGACCAGCTTAGTGCATACTGGTCAGACCGCTCGAAACTGATAGTACTGTCAAGAAGAAAATATCATAACTTTTTATTCCTGAAGACTATGGAGGTCCATGAGGACTTTTTGGAAAGCTTGTGAAGTCTAGTTTCTAATGCTTCAAGGCCGACTAGAGCCGACCAGTTTTAGTACAGATCCGACCAGCTTTAGTGCAGACTGCTCAGAGGGTTAACAGTCTTCTCGAGACATGATATTGGTACAACTTCTCATATTAAACTGTACCATTCTATAATGTTTTGTGGTGCATGCTATACATGGTGTGAAACCTTATCAAGTTAGATTTCCAACGCAACCAACCACACGTCTTTTGGATTTTCCAAGATGGAGTTATTGCCAAAACACTAAAGACTGCGCAGAAGACCAACAGCCATGCAGAAACTGCTCAGAAACCCATTTCGTGGAAGTCTGTTCACATAGCCTGCCTTTTCATTTCCTTTTCGTGTTTATACCTATCTAGGAGGGTTGTTCCTAGTATAAATATTCATGTACTCCTAAGCAAAAGAAGACTTTGGATAATTGAAATACAGAACCCCTTTTGTTCAGCCGTGTGCTAACAAATATTGAGAGTGATCTCTACCCATTTGCTCTTGTGATTTCCTTTGCGGGATTTACAGAAGCGGCAGCTTCATCCGCTCCCAATTGGTGCTCCTACTCCCTTCGAGGTTTACCTTGATTGATTGTAGGTTGTGTTGGTTGGTTTCTTGAGAGTGTGGTTGGGCGAATCCTCGATTCAGGTTGCCGGTTAAAGACGGTGGTTGGCTTCGAGTTTTATTTGCCAGGTTGCACTAGTTATCGCTGCCTGCAGCAAGTTATCCGACTGTTCTTCAGCTAGTTATCTGGTGATTGATCCTACGTCGTGAAGATCAGGACATCGCATCATATCATCTGGTATCAGAGCTTTCGTTACCACGGTAGGATTGTTTACCCTTAGCTACATATATTTTGTGTTCGTCCTATCCACTAAAAAGCCACAAAAATATTTGTCATAGCCCTTTGTTTCAATCTGTTAATTTTAGTGAGTTTTGTTAAGTTTCAGTCCTTTAGAGTCTTGTTTTAGTTGCTGATCATTTTTTCCTTCGCGTGTCCTTTGTGCCTCTTTCATATATCTAAAATTTCCTACACAAAAAAATCTGAAACCCATATCATCTCCTTTGCGTAAACTTTGATCCTATCAAGTTACAACTACTGGTTGTATTTTGTTTTTATCCTTAAGTGTGCAAGTATTATATCTGATCCCTATAAAAAAAGTAGAAGAAAGAAAAGTGCAAAAAAAAAAGAGTTGAGAAAACAAAAAGTTGTGAAAGAAAAGTGAAGGTCAGTTGGTTTATGTGCAAAAGTGCTGAAAGTTTTTTCATATCAAGTGTGTAACCAGTTTACTATCTTTGTTTGGTGCAATTTTTGGTTGGGTCTGATCGCAACACTTGCATCCCAATCATACTCCTTGTTTGCATCAAATCTGAAATTTCTTTGCGCGTGTGTTTGATCTATTTACATCATTCATATCCTGTGGTCGGCACTAGGCAGAGAACCTCTAGTTTGGATTGTTATTTAACTTTACAACAACTAAATTTCAGATTGCTTTCCTTGTGTATCACTCCCTACCAAGCTCCACATACAAGCCATCGTAATCGGTACTCTCTGGTCTTGTATTCGCCTTGCTATCACTTTCGTTACCACCACACTCTGTTTTTTTTCCTGTAACCCGTAGGGAATTCATAAGAGCTTCGATTGGTCAGAGAGGTGAGGTTGTGAGAGCTCCACATATTATCATATACCACATATAGGCTTGCTTTTTTTTGTATCTATATTAACCATGATAGGTCGAAGATATACCAAGCTTCCTTTCTATGGAAGTACTGATTCAGAAGAATTTCTTGATTGGCAAGATCAAATGGAGATTGAATTTGAAGCCCAAGAATTTTCTGGAACCAAGAAGATATCACGAGCCATACTTGAATTTGAAGATTATGCTCTTGATTGGTGGAAGCAATATCCACATAAGCGTCTCATCAAGAATTGGGAAGATTTGAAGAAGGCCATGAGAAAGGAATTTGTTTCAAGAAAATATGGGCTGATTTTGCTTCGTCGTTTGGAGAATGTGAAGCAAGGAAGTAAATCTGTCCAAGCATATTATGATAAGCTAAATTTTTCCTTACATCGAGCAAATGTGATTGATGACATGAATGCAATGACATACTTCAAGAGAGGCCTTAATCCTAATATTGTTGCTGCTATTGAGAGGAAATATTTTAGAGGCATGCAAGATCTTTTGAGTTGTGCAATTAGAGAAGAGAAGAAAATTATGAAGGTGCAACAAGACAAGATCACAAGGTGCATTAATTTGTGCGAAGACATGTGTTCTAAGCTACAGCCCAATGTATCCTCTGTTGCTAAAGAGAAGCAAGCATCAACTGCATGCAAGAAGAGAGGACATGTTGTCCCAAAAGTTTCTTCAGTTGATTCTAGTGCTAAAAGAAGTGAACATCAGCAATGCAACTCCAAGAAGAACTCTATTGAGCAGCAAGAAGACAACATTGTGCCTCAAGTTGATAAGAGAAATGATGAGGTGTGTAACGTTACTGTGGATCATAATGTTACACCAACTCCTGAGAGAGTTGCTATCCCAAAGTGTCATTTACGGTCTAAAATTGTGAAGAAAGAAGTCACATATAATCCCTTCATTGATTGTCTCAATTCTAAGCAAGAGAAAGAAGATAAATCTGCTACGCATGCCACACAAATTGAGCTTATAGAAGCCACTATGCCAAGTTGTGAAATTAGAGAACATCTTTCTCTATTCGAGGTTGATCATTTGAATACAGAGTTGAAGGAACATGCTGCAGTCCCACCCCATGGAAATCCAAATATTATTCAGCAAGAAGCACCATCACAATGCATGAACACAAGTGTTGTAGATCCTACAAGTCTTGTGCCTTGTTCTAGTTTCAATTGTGGCGAAGTTATATGTCCCAAAACTGTCCAGAAATTTTCTGTGCAACATGGTGAAAATTTAGAGCCAAAATGTGATCAAGAGATTGATAACACTTCAGATTTTGAAGGCGTATCTAATCTGAATTTCAAGACTATCTATAGTGTCAATTTGAGAACTAAATGTGAGAAGAAAGATGCTTCTATTATGACATCTAGTGGAAGTGACAAACCTATCCAAGATGAAGTTTATCATGCTCCAACAAATCCAAAGATGCAAATATGTGTTATATCACCAATTGTGGAACATGACAAATTATTGAACAGTTCTGCTGAAATTATGTGCTCCAACATGCCACCTAATGTTCAGATTGAAGGCAAGATCAATGCACATGAATCCACTTCAACCAATGCAAGTTCAATGTCTTTTGAGAAGTCAAAAGATAGTTGTTGTGCTTTGACTATTGCTATCACAATGCCACTGGAAGAGACCATGAATGATGGCGCCTATTCGTATGGTGCTCCACCAGCCAACGAAGTGATTGTGCATCAATACCCATGTGAGAATGAGAGCCACATAGCTGAATTGAGTGAGAGTGAAAATAAAAGTAAGTTGTGTGATTCCACTAAATGTGAGGCTGAGAGCATCAACAAATGGAGTGTGAGGGATACATCACACAAAGATAGAGAGCTTTATTGCAAGACCTATGAGGATAATTTTAACACTAACCCACTAAACTCTACTTCTAGTGTTGTCTCTGAAAATGTGTAGGTGTGCAAGGAAAATGAGGAAGAGATGGATGCTCATAACTCCACCATACTTGACGAGAGAAGTGAAGAGCTAATCGATGTTGATAACCAATTCATTGCTGCCCCAAGTTTGAATCATAGCAATGATGGAGGTAAAAATTCAGAGATACAATCACTGTTCATGCACCATCATCAAACCTGAAAGGTAATGAAAATAATTTAAATTAAATAATTTAAATTTGAATTTACAAAATAAATTGGTGAGAAATTGTGATGATCTATTTGTTTCAAGTGGAATTGAGCATACACAAACACTCTGTGTTGATTTGATAGATTCATATATTAATACAAGTGCTAAAAATTTACAAGTTGATAACCATTGCTCAATCATGAAAGATCATTGCTATGCTTTGACTGATATAAGTAATACTTTACATGCCAATAATGTGGACCATGTGAAATTGCTTACTCATGCTGAATTTTTCACAAGAACATCCCCTACTGAATGTGTGTGCTATGTCATGCTTGATGAATTTGTTGAGATTGATAAAATGCTTGAAAATGTTCTTGACATATCATTTATGAAATCCTTCAATAGTGCATATGGTTGCAGGTTCACGTTTAACATCATTGGACATCATGTTGTAAATCAATTTAATGTTTGTGCCCTTTGCATAACATGCAACAAGTTTGCTGAATTGAAGTTGAATAGAATGAGTAGTACATCTTGTGAACCATATTTTTCTAAAATTGAGATGAATAGATTGTTTAATGCTTATTGTTCAGAATTACCAATGTTATTCCATTGTTCATATTTTTCATCCAAAGAAAGAAATCTTGTGCAAACATGTTCTATTCATTCACCCGAAGTTTTTCCATCTACGTCTGGAACCATGGAGTTTGAAAGGTACATCTCTAAATATTTGAATACATTGTGCCATATGAATCTTTATAATGCCACGAATGTTTCACTCCCATCATTTGATATGATTGATCTTTCTATGATGAAACATGATAACATGAATAAAATAAGTGTTTTGGAAGAAATTTTTGTGCTACCGTTTTCAAAGCTGATTTCAGATTCACAAAATTTGAGAAACTATTTCTCTCATCAGAAAAGAAATAATGTGCATATGAATTGTGAAGAAGGCAATGAACAATCTTCAATAAGAGATCATACCAATTGGCATATGCATCCACTCTCTATATTCTTTCGGTTGTTTTCAGGAGAACAAAAGTCAAAGATGGCTTTTCCTAAAATGAGGGAGGATGATATGACCATGCCAAGGACATCAACATTCACTCTTAATTCTAAGCATCCATTCAAGGTGAAAGCTAAACTTGATTCTAAATCCTTTTGGTTTCCACCTATAAGACTACTACTTGGTTTATATGATTATAGATTCAAACACCTTGCTGTGATGGAATAAGTAGATGGTAATAGAGACAAAGCATTTAGCCCTGTTAGCCTATCATAGTTATTGGGCTTAGACGGATTAGAGTCGAGGATGACTCCTTTTCAAGGGGAGGAGGATGATATGACCACGTCATCAACCAACATGTTATAACCTCCAATTCAAGTAACACCAACTCAAGTATCACCTACATCGACACCAGCCCAAGCCTTTGGTGGCCCAATTACACGTAGTCGAGCAAAGAAGCTACAACAAGAGGTGAACGCGCTACTTTATGAAGTTCAATTTAATATTAATGAGAATTATATACTGCCTAAGTCGTGCACATTGTTGTTGCTCAGGATCACTAAAGAGTATGGCAAGAATACACAAGGTGATGACCACAGAGAAGAACCACACTTGAACCAAACCAGTCCTGTAGAACAGTTAGAAAGAAATATTCATAACTTTTGATTCCTAGAGGCTATGAAGGTGAATGAGCACATTTTGGAAAGCTTATTGAGTCTACTTTCCAATGATGCTAATGCCGAGCAGTTCCGAGCAGTAACTAATGAAATCCGACCAGCTTAGTGCATACTGGTTAGACCGCTCGAAACTGACAGTACTGTCAAGAAGAAAATATCATAACTTTTTATTCCTGAAGGCTATGGAGGTCCATGAGGACTTTTTGGAAAGCTTGTGAAGTCTAGTTTCTAATGCTTCAAGGCCGACCAGAGCCGACCAGTTTTAGTGCAAATCCGACCAGCTTTAGTGCAGACTGCTCAGAGGGTTAACAGTCTTCTCGGGACATGATATTGGTACAACTTCTCATATTAAACTATACCATTCTATAATGTTTCGTGGTGCATGCTATACATGGTGTGAAACCTTATCAAGTTAGCTTTCCAACGCAACCAACCACATGTCTTTTGGATTTTCCAAGATGGAGTTATTGCCAAAACACTAAAGACTGCGCCGAAGACCAACAGCCATGCGGAAACTGCTCAGAAACCCATTTCGTGGAAGTCTGTTCATATAGCCTGTCTTTTCATTTCCTTTTCGTGTTTATACCTATCTAGGAGGGCTATTCCTAGTATAAATATCCATGTACTCCTAAGCAAAAGAAGACTTTGGATAATTGAAATACAGAACCCCCTTTTGTTCAGCTGTGTGCTAACAAATATTGAGAGTGATCTCTATCCCTTTGCTCTTGTGATTTCCTTTGTGGGATTTACAGAAGCGGCGGCTTCATCCGCTCCCAATTGGTGCTCCTACTCCCTTTGAGGTTTACCTTGATTGATTGTAGGTTGTGTTGGTTGGTTTCTTGAGAGTGTGGTTGGGCGAATCCTCGATTCAGGTTGCCGGTTAAAGACGGTGGTTGGCTTTGAGTTTTATTTGCCAGGTTGCACTAGTTATCGCTACCTGCAGCAAGTTATCCAGCTGTTCTTCAGCTAGTTATCTGGTGATTGATCCTACATCGTGAAGATCGGGACATCGCATCGTATCACCATAGCCAAGTCGTACCGTCACATAGAAATGGCAATTTGCGAACCATTGTATCATAGCTGGATACCCCAAAACACACGCCCTGCTTGTACCCCAGGCACAAGCAAGACCAACCCACCACTCTCCTATCACGGGGTCTAGGTCCCCGTCCAAACTTGGACTCTAAGCCCCCACACTTGAGGCCTAGCCTTAGTGCTGTGCTTAGACCTCCACCTTTCCCCTCCTCCAATCAGTTGGTCCAAAAAGAGCTAGAACCCACTACAAGAGATCAACGAGCCTTTCCACTCCCATAAGCAAGTATGTGCTTGGGATAATAAATCTGTGACCTAACTACCATCTATAGTAATGGACGATCCTCAATCGACATAGATAGGGAAAATAGTGCAACCAAGCCATGCCCCATGGCCACGGGACACAACCTGTTACACCCACCAATACCCATACCATATCCCTACCCGGTCACCATTTTCCTTTTCATCATTTTATTATGAGTGTGATACTAATATCACCTACTTGTGAGTAACGGTAGGTTACTCACGCTACCGATAAACTGAAGCATAGCAGCTACGCGATCCTGCACTAGTAAGACTCTTAGGTAGATATCTATATGCATGTGGTTTTCATAAAATTTCCTACAACATAAATGCACAACATATAGATATACTATGATTATAAAAATAAGGGTTATGCACTGGGGCTTGCCTTGGGCAAGCGCGGTGTCAGCTGTGTCAGTCAGCTCTAGAACTCCCTCCTATACAGGGAACTCCACCTCATACTCCACGATCACCTCCTCGTACTCCTCCTCACCTATGATCGCGAACTCCACCAACTCGTTCTCTATATGCATGCGATGATGAAGATGCAACAATTTAGCATTTAGGCAACATCAACTCTTAAAATAAGAGTACACATGCTAAGCTACTAAGCTAGCTCTAATGACTAAGATACTAAGCTAATAATTATCTCAACCAAATAGATTCCAAGCTCACCCTACAAGTGCTTAATTTTTATAAACCAATATCATGCCATTATTCATTTAGCCTTAATGGGTATTTAGCTACCATACTAAATAGTCTATTCTAGGGCTACAAAAATTACAGCAAGCACCTAATAATGCCATGAAGCTACTAAAGAAATTTTAGAGTTAAAGCTATCACGGATTTGCCATAACAATTCCTACGAATAATATCATAATAATTTTAAACGCTTTCAATTGATTTAATATATCTCAGCATCATCACAAATAGGCATAAACTAATCACACCAACAAATAGATCACATTTTCAGGAACCTAACAAAATTAGTTTCACAATTTTTGGACACATATATGATTTTATATTAATTAAACAAAATTGGCTCACAATTAAAAATAAAAGGCTATTTTTAATTCTTTACGAAAAAGAGGAAACGAACTAGCCTAGCGTGACCCAACGCGGGCACGGCCCATGCGCGAAAGCGGCCCATGGTGGGGGAGCCCACGCGCGTTGGTGTTTTTACAAAAGAAACCCCATACTTGCTCCAAACTACGTCACTATCTTTTCACTAATTTTTCTCTCTCTGACCTTTGCACTTAACCCCCTAGGTTTTTTTAATTCTTCCACGCACGCCCCTGAGGCAGGGTGAGCGGTGGTGCGGCGAGCACTGGCACTGGCCGGCCACACCGACCATCAAAGGTGCGCGTGGACCTACCTAAAGGGTTGACCGCCATCTACGACCTAAGCGCCTACACTAAGTAGCGGTGAGGGTAGCGGGACGCTCTGGAGTGGGTGGCAGCGGTGCGCGGCCATTCACAATGGCGGTGCAGTCATTCTGGTGCACTAGGGCAGCTATAGGCCTGACCAACTAGTGAGTGAGCATCAGGAGCTTACCGTGGACCTGGTCAAGGTGATGGTTCGGTCGGAGACTACCTGAGCCGAGCTAGCCACATGCGCATGGCGAGCTCAACGACGAGCCACAGCGACACGACCGTGTCAGCAGCACTGGGACAGTGGTAGAGGTACAACTGACAAGTGTAGGATGAAGAGGGAGTCAAGGTGAGGCTAGTGGTGCATCGGGTTGAACATGAACGGTTACTGGGAAGGGTTGCCACCACGCCGGCCGAATGTGGCCTTAACGACTTGACGTCGGGGAACTCCAAAATTAGAGCTCAACCGGGCATGATTTAATGTGGAGTGGGGTCGGTTAGCAAGACGACTTAATGGCCGAGCTAGGGACATGATGAATTGGGCGATGGTGACTCAACCATGCCGAATTTGATGGCGCGGCTCGGCAGCCATGGCAGCCGAGAAGAGAGGGGGGCAGGTCTAGCTCAGCTCATCCTCGCCTTGGCGGGATGCGGCTGGCTGCTAGCAAAATGGCACACATGCTCATGCTATAGGCTAATGTGATTAGAGGGAACGTGCACGTGTGTCCCCAGCTGAGACCAAGCTAAGTACGGCACAATGCCATAATGGCGAGAAGACAGCGCAGGGCAGCAAGGGCTAGCCCACGTGCGTGGTAGCGAGATGTAGTGGTAGCAGCCATAGCACGACAGTGCGAAGCAGGGAGGGCAGCAGCATGCAGGGCATGGCTACACGGTGATGCAGAGCAGCCACGCGTGGTGACCGCACATGCAGGCCAGTCAGCCAGTGACTGTGTTCATGCACGAATTTTAAAGTGTCCATAAAAACTAAACTATCGGAGTTGAAGCTAAACCACCTTCACTATGCTAAAGATGGCATATCAGGCTACCCATAAAGGCTAGAACAAGGTACTAAGTCTTAGCTAGATTGCTCAAAATTAATGCATGAACTTGGTGTTGTCAAACTTGTATTTAGACAGTAACTTCTCAAGTTTGGTTGATTTTATATTCCAAGTTCCATTTCCAAGCCATTGGAAATACTATCTAGCAATATTATTTTTCTACAACAAGAGTTGCATTGTCATCTACAAAGTTTGTACTTCAACTTTATTAAGGTGTCACACACATGTTCTATAATGTTTTTGCTCAATAAAAATTAGTTTTCAACCCTACTTGATACAACATGAGCTTTGAATCAATTTTCATTCAACCTTTTTATTGGTCATTTTAGGCTACAAGAAATTTATCTACACACTCTATCACATGCATTATCACATAAATATGATGCTCACAACATGATTTGGTAGTTTGTTAAAGGTGTAACACCAAGGGTGTTATAGTTGACTTGTAGAGAACCTTCCCCATTACCGCCCACACTAGATCAGTAGTCGTATGAGACTTTGAAGGCCTAGGAGTCGCCTTAAGTCAACACTATGCATATAGGAGTTGTAATGCTATTTGGTTGCCTGGATCTTGTGTTGTTGTGCTTCTTGTGCTTTTTAATGTCTGAGTGTAGGCTATAGCAACTATTTTATGTGTGTAAGACTCCAGACCCTAGCAAACCTAGCTAGCTAAACCCAAGCCTATCTTACCATTGGATGACCTGATGCTAGCCTTGGGAGGAGTATCAAAGTCAGCAAACAAGAAGGTTTGGGCCAGACAAGTTAGACAACCTATAAGTGATCTCAGCTTGGAGAGTCTGAGGGACACCAACCCTGGTATGAGTTTTGGATACTCGTCATCCATCGCTCCAAGAATCGCATCAGGGTAACAAACAATTATTCTTGGACATCCATCACCCATGGAGTGAAGCTTGGATACACCCAAAGCCTGACCAGAGTCCTAGAACAGAGAGTCCAGAGGCACCAGTTTGACCACAGCTATAGCGCAAAAGACCCATATCTTGCAAAAGAGATTATGATCCAGTAGCACATGAGCCGTCTTCCAGTGAGAAGCTCAAGAAGTCCAACAAGCTAAACCCTCCTACCCTTGACTATGCAGACAACCCAATCAAGGCAAACAATTAGTTACGTGGAACCAAACGAGGATGGAACTGATAAAATGCACCAATAAGGAAGGCTTGAACATTGCCACCTCCTAGCTATGAGGTAATGCCATCTCGTGGAGAGATTGATTTTGTGCTAACCACCCTAACCCCATCAACATTGATTGGACCGAGTTTGCACAAGCGTTCCGCAAGTACCACCTCATGGAAGGAAAAATGGAGGCAAAGGCAGAAGAATTCAAGAAGATGCAAATGGGAACCATGTCAGATCGAGAATACACCACCAAGTTGAGAATATGTGTCTGAGTACCATGACTCTTCATGTAGTAGTGCTTCCTCAGTCTCCCCAAGCCTTGCAGGCGTTCTCGTCACTCACGACTACCCGACACTGAAGAAGCAAATCAACATAGCTACTCTTGTGGAAATGGATCTTAAGCAGGATGCACTAGAGAAAGAAGCTCCACACAATGAGAAGAGATAGAGACCTTGGCCAAATCTTGAGAATTCAAGCTTTTATAGGCTTAGAGTTGTGTAAGCTCCCTATCCTTGACTCAGACTACCCAGACCCCCACCACTACAAGGCTAGGAACAACCTAAGCACATGACAAGTTTCTTAGCACCTGGAACAAGCATGCCAAGTACACATGGAATAAACCTACCAAGTGTAGCAAGAGCAAGTAGAAGAAGAAAAAGGTGACTGATGTTTACCACTCGTGACATCGGATTGGACGCAAGGACCAAGTTTACCCTCAGCATCAAATATCTACTCAGTTGGACTACCTGAGAGTTGATTTTCACCAACTCAAAGCCTGCTAGCCATGTCATCCCTAGGAAAAGGCTCCCTCTACTTCTATCTTGCCAAGCTTAACTTCAGGGGGTTTTATCACGTCACATCCAAAGAATGTGAAGGAACATCGCAACAGTCTAAATTGACCTAGGAAGCATTAGTTGCACCTTGGTATGCAAATCAGCAAGACTCTAGAGCGCACAATATAATACTAGCAGATCTGATGGTCCTCACGTCTAATGGTGAAATTGACCTAATTCTTAGAATAAGTTGATGGACCAAGCACAAGCATTTAAACCCTTATCCTCTTGATTTATTAGCTAAAGCACCCTATAGTTTTGAGTATAAATTGATGTTACATATCATTTAGATGATGCAGAGAAAGTTGAACCTCATGCCTTGACAAAGAAGACATTGCAAGACATGCCAGTTGTCTAAGTGATCGGACATCCTTCCAGAGGAGATACCAGGAAAGCCCTCTGATTGGAACATTGAGTTCGCATTTGTTCCTTTAGGTTCACTAGTGTGCCCGCATAGTTGATGGATGAGAGCTTCGTAGAAGAATTAGACAAGTCTATCATGGTTATCATTGACAACATCATGATCTATTTAGAAATAGAAGAAGATCCTGAGAAATATTTTAGAGTTGTGCTTGAGAAGCTAAGGTGGGATCAGTTGTATGCCAAGTTCGAGAAGTAGGAGTTCTGGTTTTAAAAGCTCGTATGTGCTGACCGCAGATGGAATTTTCAATGGAACCATCCAAAATTGAAGCGGTCCACAAGATGGGAGCGGCCATGGAATCGTACCAATATCAGAAATTTTCATGGATTAGCTAGATTTTGTTGTTGACCTTACCCGATAGTCATTAGGATTTCACGGTATTATGCAAAGCTTCCAAGCGAGGTTTAGCATGTGTGATGATGTAGAATTATCAAGTGATTGCTTATGCCTCACGATAGTTGAGAGACCCTAACAAGAACCACGATAGACATGACCTTGAAGGTAGCTGCAAGTTGTTCATGCTCTCAAGAATTGGAGGCACTACCTGATCAACAACAAGTGTGAAATCTATACCGAACACAAGAGTCTTAAGTGTTCCTTCAAGCAGAATGAGTTGAATATGAGACAACATATATGGTTAGAATTAATCAAGGACTATGAACTGGAGATTCAGTACCATCTAGGAAAAGCCAACATTGCAGTAGATGCTTTGGAATAGGAAGAACTATTGTAACACCTTGGATGCCACAAAGCGATTGCCAAAGTTACCTAAGAAGCTTGAGAAGCAGATGGAAGTAGTCACCTACACCCAAGAAGAGAAGATCAGAAAAGCACGGAAATCATGCAAGGAGATCCGAGAAATTAGGATGCCTATGCAAGAGGAAAAAGCTCCAGAATTATAGGATCAATATCGATAGAATATCGTCGGCAGTCCTTCGAGGGGTATCCCATGAAGGTAGATTGATCAGCATACATGCGCGTAATCCAGAACAAGAAGGCAACAGAGACACAAGAGTTAGACAGGTTCGGACTGTCAGCGCGATGTAAAACCCTACTCCTATGGTCTGTTGGTTTGTATTGGCTATCGTATAATATTACGTGTGATCAGATGCCTTAGGCTAAGCCAGGGATCCATATAGGGATGAATGAGGTGTCATCTAGAGGACCCCTGCCCCTCCTTATAAGCTCTGGAGAGGTAGGGTTATAAGGAAAGTATCATATTTGGTATTATATAATAAATCACATCTTTTTGTAGCCTTGCGGTGCACGTCGACCACTGTCGTACGCCACAAGCATTGATCTTGTGGGCTGGGCCACCTCTGATGATGCAGCACATGTCTTGTCCTATGGATACTAGGGGTCATATCCCCACAGCTAGTCCCCGAGCGTCTTATATCCTTTGAGCAATGCTGTCTTGAACAAGTCCGACCAGTTTGACGTGACACCGACCAGTTTAACTGGTGATCCGAGGGTAACCGACCAGTGTAACCGGTGACTTAAGCGGTGAAAGTAGGAGCCAACCAGTTAAACCGGTGACCTAGACGGTGAAAGTCGAAGCCGGCTAGTTAAACTGGTGACCTGGGCGGTGAAAGTTGAAGCCGACCAGTTAAACCGGTGACCTGAACGGTGAAAGACATAGCCGACCAGTGTAACTAGTGACCTAAACGGTGAAAGTCGGAGCCGACCAGTTTAACAGGTTAATCGATCTCGGACTTAGCCAAGTAAGGCTTGCCAGAAGGATGTAAGGGGCTTAAGATAAAATTTTGAAAAATCTCCATCTTAGGAGAAGTGTAGCCACTTAGACTCCGTTTGCGAGAAATCATCCATGATTTAGTCCATAAGGAGGATAAATTAAGAAAAGAGCACTACACTCACCGTCAGATGAAGTGTAGCCACTTAGTCCCCGAGCCTGCTGGAAGATGAAGAATGAACCTTGTAGCAGGGTCAAAGAAAATAAATCTGAAAACTTGCTACGTCATCTTATATGTGCGTATCAAGACCCCAGACATGCTACCCAAGATCAGCACCATGATCCGGAGACCCCAGAAATATTTAGCCTCGAGGATGCTGGTGAGAAAGGTATTTTTGTTCGTGGCAATGTTCCAAGCCGCATGGGTGATAAGGCTTTCGTTAACAGTATAGAGGTCACGGAGCCCGCCGTTCTCCTTAGGTTGGCAAATGTCTTCCCAGGAATGGAGAGCAATAGGATTTGAGGGATTGTCCTCCTGGACACCAGCCCACCATAACCTACGAATGATAGCGTTGATTTTCTCCACGAAGGTCTTAGAGAAGAGAACACCGTGGACATATAATAAAGAGTAAAATACACTGGAGGTCCATTAATTTTTGGTGAGGTGTCATCTAGGTCCATCAACTTTGAAACTGCATTTTTTGGTCCATTAACTTTCGTTTTGTGTCATCTAGGTCCATCAGCTTTGACTCTTGCATTTTTGATCCATGAACTTTTTAAATGGTTCACTGCAGGTCCACGCATGCATGCACGCACGTCGGTTTTTTGCGTCGGTGGAGCCATGCCTGCACTCGCCGCCGTCGCTCGTCTGCCGGGTATGCATGTGTGTTTTCCTGCTGGAATCTGTACGTACGTTTGCCATCATACATTGGCTCTGGTTGCGTATGTATGTGCAGGTGATCTAAAATCGACGCGAGGGATGGCGAGGATACTGCTCCATGGCTCGCTTCACGTCACCATCTTTGGGGCAGAGGAGCTGTCCAACTCCAGCAGGCCCAGCAGCTAGGCTCCCGGGTTCCTCCGCAAGCTGGTTGAGACGGTCGAGGACACGGTGGGCGTGGGCAAGGGCACCAGCAAGATCTACGCCACCATCGAGCTCGGCAAGGCCCGCGTTGGCCGCACCCGCACGCTCCCCGACGAGACGGCCAGCCCGCGGTGGTACGAGTCCTTCCACGTCTACTGCGCGCACCTCGCCTCCGACGTCGTCTTCACCATCCGGGCCAAGAACCCCATCGGCGCCTCCACCGTCGGCGTCGCCTACCTCCCCGTCCGCGACATCTTCGACGGCCACGAGGTGGACCGCTGGCTGCGCCTCTGCTCTGCGGCGGCGGCGACGGCAAGGACCGCAAGCCGCTCGAGAGCGGCGGGAAGGTCCACGTCAAGCTCCAGTACTTTGACATCTCCAAGGACTGGAGCTGGGGCAGGGGCGTGCACAGCGGCAAGTACCCCGGCGTGCCCTACACCTTCTTCTCGCAGCGGCAGGGGTGCAGGGTCACGCAGTACCAGGACGCGCACGTCCCCGACGGCTTCGTCCCGCGGATCCCGCTCGACGGCGGCAGGTGCTACGAGGCGCACCAGTGTTGGGAGGACATCTTCGATGCCATCAGCGGCGCCAAGCACCTCATCTACATCACCGGGTGGTCGGTGTACACGGAGATCACGCTGCTCAGGGACGGCGCCCGCCCGCCCAGGCCCGTCGGCGGCGTCACGCTCGGCGAGCTGCTCAAGAAGAAGGCTGGCGAGGGTGTCCGCGTGCTCATGCTCGTCTGGGACGATCGCACCTCCGTAGGGGTGCTCAAGAAGGACGGGCTCATGGCCACCCACGACGAGGAGACGATGAACTACTTCCAGGGCACTGACGTGCAATGCGTGCTGTGCCCGCAGAACCCCGACGACTCAGGGAGCATCGTGCAGGACCTGCAGATATCCACCATGTTCATGCACCACCAGAAGATCGTCGTCGTCGACCATGACATGCCGGTGTCGCGGTCGTCGCAGCGGCAGCAGAGGATCCTCAGCTTCGTGGGCGGGCTGGACCTCTGCGACGGCCGCTACGACACGCCGTCCCACTCGCTATTCCGGACGCTGGACGGCGTGCACCACGACGACTTCCACCAGCCAAACTTCGCAACGGCCGCCATCGCCAAGGGCGGGCCGAGGGAGCCGTGGCACGACATCCACTGCCGCCTCGAGGGCCCTGTGGCATGGGACGTGCTCTACAACTTCGAGTAGCGATGGCGCAAGCAGGGCGGCAAGGACCTGCTCATCCAGCTCCGGGACCTCGCCGACGAGCTCATCCCGCCGTCGCCCGTCACGTTCCCGGACGACCCCGAGACGTGGAACGTGCAGCTATTCCGCTCCATCGACGGCGGCGCCGCGTTCGGGTCCCCCGACACCCCAGACGACGCCACCAGGGCCGGGCTCGTTAGCGGCAAGGACCAGAACTCAGGGGCTCTGCTCAATGCGTGGCCGGCGAGTCTGTGCCACCACCGTCCGCTGCTGGACCTGCCACGCGCCATGTCGTAGAGCGTCCCCACGAGGTACGAGTAGCTCGGGATGAGAAGGTCATCGACGGCCGCGTCGGGCAGCCGCGTGGCGATGCGCCCCTATCATGATTCGAGCAGGGAAACACACATGCATGCCCGGTAGACGAGCGAAGGCGGAGTGCAGGCATGGCTCCACCGACGCAAAAAGCCGACGTGCGTGCATGCATGCGTGGACCTGCAGTGAACCATTTTAAAAGTTCATGGACAAAAAATGCAAGAGTCAAAACTGATGGACCTAGATGACACAAAACGAAAGTTAATGGACCAAAAAATGCAGTTTCAAAGTTGATGGATCTAGATGACACTTCACCGAAAGTTAATGGACCTCCGGTGTATTTTACTCTATAATAAACATGAATGGAGGCAAGGACAGATTTAATATAAGTGAGCCTACCAGCATGATTGAGTTTGTTAGCCTTGACAGTAGTAAGTTTAGCCCAGAATTTATTGACGATGAAATCATAGGCTTTGTTCCTATCCCTGTGATTGAAAATCATAGGATGGGCCAAGGTGCATGGTATTTGGCTAAAGATCAGGAACAGGAAAGATCTCTTTAATCTGAGATTGTGACTGTCAATATTTTTTCTGAAGAGGATAGAAGATTTCTAGAAATTAGGAACCTGGCCTGAGAGATGCGAAAACTCCTGAAAAATACGATTGATGGTTGCCGCCTCATCAACAGAGGCACGGCCACAGAGAATTTAGTCAGCAGCAAAAAGGAGAGAGTGGATGGGCGGGCAATCAGGACCCAGAGTGATCCCCGAGAGATTTCTTTTCTGGAGCTCAGTCTACAACCGAATGGATAGCTCATCAATAGAAATGACGAAAAGATACGGCGACAGAGGACAACCTTGACGGATCCCACGCTGAGAACAAAAGGTGGCAGAGGGTTCGCCATTAACCAGGACAGAGAAAGTCGGTGCAGAAATGCAAGCATGAATGAGGCGGATGAAGTTCCCATGAAACCCCTGGCGACGAAGAGCAGCCTCGATAAAATTCCATTCAAGACGGTCAAAGGCCTTAGCAAGGTCTAATTTGAGAATGAAGGCCTTATGATTCCACGTTTGTAAATTGAACGAGTGGATAATTTATTGGGTGATAATAATATTAGAAGAGATGTGCCTATTTTTAATGAAGGCAGCCTGCGCCAGATTGATGGAGTGAGAGAGATGAGATTTCAGCCTGTCAGCTAAAGATTTGGCTATGATTTTGTAAATTACATTACAAAACTAATTGGTCTGAAATCCTAAGGAATCAGGGTCTGGTCTGTTTTGGGAATGAGTGTAATAAAAGTATGGTTGATTTGGTCGGGTAGTTGAGCAGAGGAGAAGAATTCAGTTACCAGTTTATGGACGTCCTGCTGTATCTAAGGCCACACGCCGTCTTGTAGAATGCCGCGTGGAGTCCATCCGGTCCCGGAGTGGCATTGTTCCACATCTGTTTAATAATTGAATGCAATTCCTGTAAATCTGGTACAGAGTTAGTATAGGGATCAGTGAACGGTAAATTTACAGTAGGCTCTGCCAAGGTCCCTGCATTGTTGTCATTAGTATTGGCTGGCTGCGTTGTGTCTCCTGAAGATGGCTGTGCGAATTTTGGGTGGTAAAGATGGCTTGGAAACAAGTAGTAAGGGTGTGGGCAAGCTGTTCAGGAGTTGTGGAGTGTGAGCCGTCAGGATTCTGTAAACGGGTAACATGGTTCTTTCTATTTCTTTTGATAATGGAGTGGTGGAAAAAGGTGGTGTTCCGATCACCTTTGACAGCCCATTCTTTTTTGGCTCGCTGGATGTGGTAGGTTTCATCTTTTGCAAGGAGTTCATGGTGCTGCTGGGCTTGAAATTTGGGAGGCTTGCATTGCTGCTGAAGAAGTTGATCCTCGATGAGTGCTAGATGATCAGAGATTCTCGGCTTGCTTTTTCTCCACCTGCGAAGGTCAGAGGCAAGGAAACTTGTTTTTTGAGTAAACGATCTAGTAGCTGATCGTTGCCAACTATTGTGAGCAACCGTGTGATAATCCTGTTCCATGAGCCACCAATTTTCAAAACGAAAATGCTTCCTAGTTCGAAATCTTTTTGCATTACCTAAACAGCGGTCAAGCCTGTCATATGTAGGATTAGTGATGAAACGTTTATTAGTCCATGTGTAAGCAGGGCCACTGTAGCCCAGATCAATGAAACCACACTGTTTAACATGAGCACAAAAAGCATTAATACGTCTAACCTCAGCACAAAAACCACACTGTAGCCCTCGATGATTGCAGCAACATAGTAAATGTGGAGGAATTTATGCAAAACCGACGGAAGAATCATGCCTTTTGTGCAAGTTCTGATAGGCATGGAGCCTACCATGTTATGTCTTATGTGTGAACTAAAATCAGGCCACATATAGCAACTGTGTGAGATGCCACGACCATTTTCAACACAATCTATAGCTCAATGTAACTCCTAGCATTCTTACCTCCTCTTGTTAATCAATGACGGTACGTTTTTTAACATTGGCCAAAGATTTAGGTGGATACATTGTCAGAGACCATATCTAATGACCATGGCGTAGATTTAAGATGGATACATCGTCTAGAGAGAACTATAGGTCATTATGGTCCACACCAAATTCTACACTTGTCTAAATTTGGTGTCCCATATTTCTAGTATACTCCTGGGCCTTACTTAGATGTATATGTATCCATCTCAATTCACATGGATTTAAGTTAATTGAAGTGAAATTAAACTAAATTATATTCCAATTTATTTAAATACATATGGATTGGAGTGAATACACGTGTATCCGAATAAGGCCCAAACTGGATTCTCGTGGATTCTGATGACTTGCGTAACGTTGAGCAAGATTTTTATCTTTCTTTATTGGAAAGATCATTGTGCTAAGAACTTCGCTTGCCGCTGCTTTCATCAGCTCCCTTTTTTCCGCAAATCTAGGACCAGCCGCTTCTTTTCTTTTATGGACGCTGAGCTGGAGCCAATTAAATGAGTTGCTCGCGGTAGGTCACATGCTCTCCATGGTTTCGTGCATGGAGAAGGCGTGTGTCAGCCCCAGGGCCGTGCACAGGGGTGTGCGGGCCGTGCGACGGTACGGGGGCCCATATTTTTAGGGGGCTTAAAATTATAGCTCATCAGTAATTAATACTAACATTTGGTGTTGACTTTTTCGTGTGGAGCTAACGATGAATGCTTGTGCCAACCCTAAAAATCGCTACATTATTTCTTCTTATTTGGCACCGTGTAGTTTCATCTATGACGTTTGTCCGTCAGTCTGACTAGTCATGTCTCCGTTGGGTAGCTAGGGAATCTCGAGTCTGGTACCCTATTTCTAACATTAAAGTGCAGCTATAAAGCGTCAAACACCGGAAGAAGATGTATTGGCAGTTGGCAAACTATATATTATAGTGTCACAGATCCATCAAAAATTTGAGATGATTGGTACTCGGAGGCTAGCAACCATCAAGTAATAAGTAGCCTAATTCTTAAAGACATGTCGATAATTGACAGCTTGTCTTGTATAAAAAAAAACATTTTTTAATTACTCAATGTTATAAATTGGTTCTCCATAATAGTGTATATGATTATTGTTCTTTTTTTAGACGATAGAGCCTATTTTAGAGTTTAGAACAGGGCCTTAATTTTTGCCGGCACGGCCCTGGTCAGCGCTCATCCAGGAAGGATCGATCCACCAAAATACACCGCCATCATTCTACGGTGTTCGGCGCTCGGGTTGGTCTTGGCCTCGGAAACACTCCAGCGAGTAGCCACACGCCACGCTACATACGGGTGTACACCGTACCGGCCGTGCTCACGGCCATGGTCATCAATCACATAACACATAACACATAACATATGCTCCCAGGCCAGAATTTTTCACGGTGGTTCGAGTAAAAAATGTTATAAAGTATTAAATCTGTTCCAAATTATAGTTCGTTTGACTTTTTAATATCAAATTTGACCACTCGTCTTATTCAAAAATTTGTGCAAAATATCACTTCTTTTATCATGACTGGCTTTATTAACAAAAGTTCTTTAAGAATGACTTAAATCTGATTACGTTTGCACAAATTTTTTGAATAAGACAAATAGTAAAACTTGAGGTAAAAAAAGTCAAACGAACTATAATTTAGAACAGAGAGAGTACGTATGATCCGTCCAGTTGGTTGAAACCAAACGCCGACACTGTTCATATTAAACAGATTACTACACAGCCAAGCTCATATCCGATCACTCTTCGGGACACTTTATATGTTACAAAAATCTTCGATGTGCTTCTGACGAGAAAATATGTTTGCCGGTATTATTTATATGTAATTAAGTTGAAGATCGTAGCAAGTAGTAGTCATGTATGTTGACTTAGTACCAATCTAGTTTTGTCATGTTAGTAGCCAATTTGTTTCTTGCAACCACTGGGTGATGTGAAAAGCACACACGGAAGCATCTCCTATACACGAAACTTAGAATTTTTTTTTCTTTGGCCAATCACGGTATCTAAACTCATCACTCTATCTCTATCTATATGTAAGCACCTAGAAAGACAGGGTATGATATATCATTTTTTTTCTTTTTCTTTTTTGACAACTTCAACGGTGGGGATTGCTCCCCACCTGATTTTATTGATTTATAGCATAGGTAACCAGATTACAAAGATGTTTACAAGTGTTGGGGAAGAAATTGCTTTTTTTTTTCTTTTGCCAATCACAATATCAAAACTTATCATATTACCAGCCGTATCTTTGAAAGACTAAGGTGGCGTTCGGATGGTCCGTGCTACAGTGTTTTGGGATGGTTTTGGATGATTGAATAGTATTCTGTGAGAGAAAATAAGCTGGAACTATACCAGCCGAACGTAGTGTAAATTGGTAGATCTTGAAATTGGTCAAATCATACTTTACCTTTATATAAGCTCCTCCGAACAATTAAGCCATCTCCGGACGCTTATATATAATTTTTTTTACTAATCATGGTATCCAAACTCCCCACCTTATCCCTCTAAGCAACTCTCACAGACTAAACCGGTATCTCGAGATTGAACAAGTTATCATAAGTATGTTGTTGTCCATGAACATGACACTTATTACTATAAGAATAACCTTGTTAAATCTTGGAACAAATCTGAAAAAAAAATATAAGCAGCTTTGTTACGTCGAGAATTTAAGATTGAATGGCAAAGTTCACCAATTTATTTGTTGGTGCATGTAGCTCTTTATATTCATATTCAGACAATTCAGACAAATGCATCGCCATCGGAGATATCTCCGGTGGACATGCCATTTTGTATTTTTGTGGGTAAAATAAAGCATATTGTTGTTCTTTTTTTTCATGGTCATCCCCATTGTACGTGCTCAGATTTTTTTTGAAGAAAACAGTGCTCAGATTAAGACATCGGACATCGGCCGAGCGAGACAAAGAGTAGGGAATACAAGGGCAAAGAGTCGTGCACTAGCTTCAAGGTGAAGAAGGGCAGCAGTTACGAGCCTGGCGACGTGCAGCCACAACAGCAGCCAGGCAGGTGGCTGGCTATGTCAACACCTAGTCCCCGTTCGGATGGTATAGTTCTGGACGGAATTTAGATGATTTAGAGGAATTCTACAGGCATTTATGAAAGAAAAATACTGTTCTAGATAAAAAAAAACTATATAAAGCCGGAATTTAAGGGCACGTGAACGGGCCCAGCGTCTCCGTTTCATCAGCCACAACATCTGTTTGGTGGCTCGTGTTTATCTGAAATCCTATCTGTACTAGATAGAGTCTGTACAACCAAACAGATGCCGTGCCGTGCGTGCTCGGTGCTCCTCCCCCATCCTTCTCCTATCGTACCTGCTGTTGTTGAGTCAGCCTGCCTCGACCAAAAGAAAAAGAAGAGGCTGCCTGAACAAACAAACTGGTAGTGGCACCCTACAAGCAAACCCAAACTTGTCTGTCACCTAATAATTCTAGAAAGCACATTTCCATGGCAATATGGCATCATCGTACTCAAAACCAGAAGAGCCTCCTCTGTTTACATTAGCAAATACTCGGGGTTTCCTCCAATTAAATACAGATGCATCATCATTAGACTCAAATCATTCTGAAACCACCCCTGTAGTCCGTCGAAACACACACCGGTGGTCAATAGCCCATAATAGGCCATAGCCTTCTCAAATTTCAACAAATACGGCAGCACTAATTAGCATCATTACGCTGTTTTTAATCCTTATCCGTGATGGTGGGTGGAGATGGAGTGGAGTGGAGTGGAGTGGAGTGGAGTGTGGACCTCAACAAGAGCAAAGCAAAGAGTCGAGAGGGAGGGCAAAACGAAAAAGCGAGGAGGGGGCACACAGACACAGCTACAGCTACAAGGGAGGAGCTCTGGAGGCAGTTAGGCCTGTAGTTTCGGAGCCAGTGGTGGAAAGTGGCAGCTCTGGCAGTCTGGCCACATTCCTACACCACCACCACGGGTCCACCGTCCACGGCAGGCACCACCACGCCTCCAATCCAACTGCCCTTGCGTTGCGGTGCACATTTTCCTCCCACTACTACTTTATTGCACAAACCGAGTCCCACGCCTTCTCTTTCTTTCCCCTTCCTCCCACCCTGCTGCTCCTGCCGGCTGGCTGCCGCCGCTGATCCCTCTCTCTCTCTCTTACCACAATCCCCAATTGCCGGCTGTTCCTCTTTCTCTACCCCATTGTTGCCTACTGTCTCTCGGAGAGAGGGAGTGGGAAAGAGAGATGGCTTCTTGGGAGTGAGTAAGAATCACATGATGCAATTACGTCCATCTTTCTCTCTTCTCTTTTTGTGGGCATATTCTTCTCCTCCGCCTGTCTAGATCCTTCTTTCTTCGGCCCGGCTTAAGCTTCCAATCTCACCAACAGTCCAAGTCGCTGACCGCGGAGCATTTCTTCAATCGGGCCACTCTCTGGTAAGGCAACCAGCCGCAGCCACAGCATACTTCTATTCAAGAATCTGTTTGTCCGCGTCACCGTCTTGGTTTTGTTCCTCCTCGTGACTGATTCGTCGTTCTGAATAATCCATTTTTGTCTAATTGATTTCAGCGCCGGTTCCATCGGGTTTTTTATGCAAGAGTAGACGACTTGGCAGGCTGTTGCGACTGGTGGTTGGATAGCAGGACCAATTTCTTGGCGTGTGCCCCCTCCCTTTTAGCCAGATTGAGGACAATTTCAGCCAATTTTGTAGGAACCCGTAAAACCCATCCGGAGAATTTTTGTTGCGCGTCCCATGATTAGGAGCTGTTGCTGGACAGTGCCTACACTCTGGAGTTTTAGTGCGAATTGTTACCCAGTTTCAGTCAATTTTGATCGAGCCCAGAGAAAGTGCCAATTTGGGAGCTTCCAGCTGGTGCTGCAATCTGCATTCTTCTAAGGCCATCGGTGGGGAATTTCTGTTCCTTGGTGGCAGATGGGTTGCTCCAACTCTAAAGTGGACAATGAGGAGCCCGTGAGGCGCTCCAAGGACAGGAAGCAGCTCATGAAGCAGCTCGTGCGCCGCCGCCCTGAGCTTGCAGCTGCGCACATTGCATACCTGCACGCCCTCCGCAACACAGGAGCCACCCTCCGGCAATTTGTGGAGCTGGAGTCTGCATTGTCACAGCAGCCTCCCGTAGACCTTGCGGCGCCGCCCTCGCCTACTCCACAGCAGCCACCGCCTCCTCCTCCTGAACCCTCAGTGACATCCTCATTGCCACCCTCGCCACACCCCCCGCCGCCTCTCCCTTTTAGTCCAATAACCACCATAAGAAAGATGGAGAAGAGAGATGATGAGCTGCCACCACCACCACCTCTGGTTTTGAGTCCAATAAGATTAAGAAAGAGGGATGATGAGCTCCATGGGGGTGATTTTACTGATGATGATGATGACACCGACAGCTGCTCAACTCCTCTACCACCACCCCTGCCACCCGGCATAGATTGGGAGGACTTGGATCCCTACAATGTGCACCCCTTGAGTTTCCCATCTCCATTTGCTGATAGGAACGATAAAGAAGTGGCCTCGCAGGTTACCATGGACAATGATCCTGAGGTAGACACGGAATTTGATGTAGAGGAGGATGAAAGTGTGCTTGGCAATGATGATGGCGTTATGGATAGGGTCCATGTGAATCCAGCCAAGGGTAGAGCTCTGGGTGATGGCAACTGTTCAATGGTGAGCTGGGTGACAAAGGATTCAGACTCTATGGCGGTGCCTTGGAGGAGTAAGAAGTCACTTGTAGAGATTGTTAAGGAGATTGATGAGTACTTCTTGAAAGCAGCAGCGAGTGGGAATGACGTTGTGATTCTTTTGGACTCTGCTGGTGGGCGGCCTGATGCCTTAGAGGTAGAAGCAAAGAAAGGTAATATGTGCCCATGTAAATGTACATATTTTTGATATGTCTGCTCTAGAATCTTCTTTCTTTGGGGGTGCCGTGTTAATGCTCTTTTGGAAAAGTCTACGAATCATTAAGCAAAGTAGTTTGATGTTTAGTGTATGAAAATGTGTTGTGTCGTGGAAAATGAAATTGACGACAAGATATCCATCTAGAATCCATCTACTAGTTTTGAAATTGAATTGATTAATGTGTCTCCATTTCATGGTTTGCTCTTTTTGACACATTGATTCATATCACTGTTCTGCTGCTGTTCACTAAGAATCCAGACTCAATCAAAAGCATGAAATGTCCTTTTTGAAACCATTGTAGGATCCTCAGAAGAACTGCAAAGAAGATTGTTTATACAGAATCTGTTTTAATTTGTCCTGTTTAGGAGAAGTTACTTCGGGCTTATGAATGTATAATCTTTTATTTGATTTAGTTGTTGTATATGGACCTTCTGGTCTATACACTGTTTGGTTCTCCGATGCTTTTTTCTGTGTAAATGTATTGCAACATCCATGGAAAGTGACCGGTATTAGAAACCATTTCATGATCAAGTGCATCACTACATTACTCTGTTACAGTGGAGTAAAAATGAAAGGACAGAAGCATTGTCTTTCTTGGTGTTCAGACACTCCTGAATTGTGTTGTTTGTTCCAGGTGCAGGAAAAAATTCCAAATCTGCAAAGGTTTTCTCCACGTTTTCTTGGAGCTGGTCTTTTAAATCTCAGCAGGCTAACAGCGAATCCTCAGTTCTGAATTCTAGTGATTCCTCTGGATATGGTTACCATGGCAAGACACTGGAGAAGCTTTATGACGAGGAGCAAAAACTCTACAAGTTAATCAAGGTGAGCTCTTGGACTAGTAGAATAATAATTTAGCTGTTAGCTACAAATTGACGAGTCACAATTTATCTGAAAATTATTTTTTGAGCAGTGTTGTTTTTTTTTTGTTCTATTAACAAGAGAGCATGACAGCATGATGGCAAAATCTTTAAATATTTCCACTTTATTGCTTTATCAAAAGTCAACACATTGCTGATTATTACTATTTTTATCTTGCAAGGATGAAGAATTTGCAAGGCTCCAGTATAAGAAACATGTCTCAGTGCTACAAAAGCTAGAATCAGGGGAGCATGATAGACTGCATGCAGAAAGAGTTCGGGATGCTATTGAAGAACTGCAAACTCGGATAATCTCATTGGAGGAAGCTGTGAGTTTGGCGTGTTTTTCCATATCAAATCTCAGAGACGAGGAATTATATCCTCAGATTATTGAATTATCTGCTGGGTAAGCTCCAAAAGTTAGCTAACTATAATACTAAAAAACTGCTATTTTAAAAGAAACATCCACTAGTACTTGTTCTTGTATTAACATTAGCAGATAATTTCATTTGGAACTCCCAAATATGGCTTATTAACTTGTAAGTCACATGCTGAGTGTTGTCATACTGGAGCTTTTTTGTAATTAGAATGTTAGACAGTAGTTACCTCATGCATAATGCGACTTTTGTCTTGGAATGTGGCCCTTGGATTAATAATAAATGAATGCATGTAGCAAGTTATCATTGCAGCTCAGTGTCAATGCCTCAAACGTTACATTTTTTATGCATTTTGAGTCCTTATCACAGTACTATTTCATTGGTGTTACCTTGTCTGAACTTTCTTCTCTTGATCTAGGCTTGTGCATATGTGGAGAAACATGTACGAGTGCCATCAGGTCCAGAATCATATTGTCCAGCAAGTTAGTCTCCTTGGCAACATACCTGGGAGTGAACCAACAAGTGACACTCATTGCCAGGCAACATGTCAACTGGAAATTGAGGTGTCTGGATGGCACAATGCCTTCTGCAATCTCATCACATTGCAGCGTGAATACATTAGCATCCTTAACCAATGGATTAGTCTCACAGACTGCCTTCCAGATGATGGTGGCTTAATGAGAAGTTCATCTGGAATCCGTAGCCTCTCCGAGGAACTCCAGCGTGCTCTTGACAGGCTACCGGAGAAGGTATGATAGATCCAACTTGCCCTTTTCTTTCCGTTGAAACCCAGCTTTCAGCAACTTTTGGTTAAGGATATATAATTTTTCTTTGAAAAGAAACCTGTGGCTTATTCATTATGAACTGAAGGACTAGTGTATTCTCACAAACTTCGTTGTGCTTATATCATTTAGCTATTTTCTCCCCTCTTTAAAAGGTGTCCCTTATTTATACAAACAGGTAGCAGCTGAAGCAATAAAGACCTTTATGTCAATCATACACTCTATAGTTGTACAGCAGAGTGAAGAGCGCCAACTAAAGAAGAAGTCAGATAACATGGATAGCAAGTTCCAGACCCAGTTAGAGAAACACAGTGAAAATGCAATGCAAAACTCAGCCCAGCATCCAAATAAGAATCACTATTCAGTATCAAAGAATGAAACGAAACTGGGTGCATTTAGGAAAGCAGGTTGAGGAGGAGAAGGCCAGATACCTAACCTCTGTGAGGGTCTGCCGAGCCATGACACTGAACAATCTGCAGACAGGCCTTCCAAATGTGTTCCATGCTCTGGTGGGATTCTCAGGATTGTGCGTGCAGGCATTTGAAGGTATCAGCAGATGCAGTGAAGTTGCTGTTAGTCACTCGTGAGCGGCTTCACCTGCTATTTGCTCGTGACCTTGGTTCGATGACTGTGATTATTCATTGTAAGTAGGCAAAGTATAAACTGGTTCCACGTGAATACCCTTCGCTTTTCCGGGGGATTATGTGAAGTCAATATAGGCATAATAGTCTTGAATAGATCACAAAGTCTCAATTTGAGAAGAGATGGTTACCTGTGAGGATAGTGGTAGAAATATGAAGTATCATAAAACATATGTGGCTTTAAATTCTGGAAAGGATTCATGCAGATGATAATTCTACTCATCTCAATATTTTCCAATGTCTTTCCTCAAAAAAAAAAAAATCCAATACCCAGAAACTGTCCTGGATCACAAGTTCACAACCGACAGACAATCTCAATGCTTGGTTGTGATTGCATGGGAAGTACTACTCTGTACTTAATCATTTACATTTTGACCGAACCAGTGTTTTTTCCCTTTATATTATATTTATATATAACTGTTTTGTTATGGTTTACATACTCTGAATCTATGCCTCTGATTCCAGTTGCACAATGCCCTTAAATCTGGGTTGTAAAATTTTTTAGTTCATATGTAATATTGCGCATTATAAAACGCACATACATGTGCAAGGTTTTTTTTTGCTTGCCATGAAACGGTATTAACATTACTTGATTTATTGAGTTATAAGAAAACTACCTGTCAAAGTCATTCCTTAAATACTACTCCCTCCGTTTCAAATTATTAAAAGACGTTTTAGTTTTTCTAATATATTCTTTTTATTATGCATCTAGACATAGTGTGTATCTAAGTACATAGTAAAAGCTAAGTATTTAGAAAACCCAAAATGTCATAATTTGAAATGGAGAGAGTAATTGTAGATCAAATATAAGCATCCGCATATATATTTGAAGATAATAAACTGCAAACTACATAAAAAGGTAAACATGGTATTTAAGCCACCAACAATTGATACTAATCGCGTACTATAAACCAAATAACTTACACTATTAACAGGTCACATACGAAGCTAGCACCGCAAAATGATTAAAAAATATGAATAATCTTAACTAATAAACTCAATGATATACTCTCTATTTTAAATTATAAGATGTTTTGGCTTTCTAGATACATTGTTTTTACTATGTATCTATTTTTTTTTAAACAACTACTATGCATCTAGATATAGTGTATATCTAAGTGCATAACAAAAACTATATATTTAAAAAAATCAAAATGTCTTGTAATTTAGAACGGAGAGAGTAGTTTGTGCTTTGAGTTTTCACCTCAAGATCATGTAAGTGGGAATATGGGCGAGGATGCAGATGGAGGACTATAAAAGTTTGAATGGACCATCTATCATGCAGCATTTGGGGTAGCAATATTTTACCTTTTCCAAATGATTTACTATGCTATCACCATCTTTGCTCAGTATGTGGGAGTTTCACAATTCGAAATTATCCATGTTTATGGCGTATTTTATGAATAAAAAAAGTCAATTTAAAATGACATGACCAGTGATGGTTTTAAGAAAAAGAAGTGAAATGGTGCGTGAAAGCATCTATGCCCCTAGTTGGGTTTCGGTGATTAATGACAATACGTGATTACTGTGACTAACATATGTTTTGCAGAAACAATTGAGTTAGGTCACGGTAATGGAGATCGATTGGGCAATCAAAGTTGTCATACCCCTACGATGGAAATCGTTTCGATTTTCAAAGGATGGACGACAAGGTTAAGGATGGACTAGTTCTAAGTGTCGATTGGAGTTGGAGAGACACTTAGAGTAGTTTAGGACTTTGTTTTTTCCTTTGGCCATACTATTAAGGGGGGTATGAATGGGTAGCTTGACCTAGGTGAGTCTAGTGAGTAAGGTGTGGTGCACACTTGTTAAAACTAGCACTAGGCAGCTCTACAACAGCCCTTTGATCCAATGGAGCAAACTTCATTCACATATGTTCGAGAGTTGGAAGTGAATGGAGGGTCAAATACTGACCGGACGCTGACTTCGGTGTGACCGGACGCTGACTCAGGGTCCGGTCAGTTCATTTGACCAAGGCGAAAGTGTCTGGAAGTGACCGGACGCTGCGAGGTCATGGTACCGGACGCTGAGGGCCAGCGTCTGGTCGACTCCAGTAAGGTCCCAAAGAGGGAGAATCCTGATCGGACGTGTCCGGTCAATGTTGACCAGACACTGATCAGGTTCCGGCTACTGACCGGACGCTGCTCAGCAAGTGACCGGACTCTGGGGGTCCAGCGTCCAGTCAACATCAGTAAGGTTCCAGTGAGGAGAAAACATGACCGGATGCGTCCGGTCAGTGTTGAACGGACACTACCAGTGTCCGGTCAACTCATAACCATTGGAGCTCGGGGTATACTGACCGGTGTGTCCGGTCAACATGACCGGAGCGTCCGATCACCCCGCAGAGGCACATAACAGTTTGTTTTTTAGCTGGTGTTATAAATACAACCTCCGCTCGTGTGTGGGGGTACTTTTGCTCATTCCAACAACTGAGAAACACCTTAGAGAGTGTCAAGAAGAGCAAGGTCCTAGTGAAGTGATTGAGATTTGAGAATCCAAAAGAGAGCTCTCATTAGTGAAGATCAAGAGTAGCAAAGTGTGCATCCACCTTCTCATTAGGCTTGTCATGGTCAAGTGAGAGTTCGTGCTTGTTACTCTTGGTGATCGCCATCACCTAGACGGCTTGGTGGTGATTGGGAGCTTGGTGATCATCTAAAGAGCTTCTGGATGACCCAAGCCAAGTTGTGAGCAGTTGTGGGTGATTCACCACAACGGAGTGTCAAAGAATCAACCCGTAGAGAACACTTGATCCTTGCGCGGATCAAGGGGGAGCTACACCCTTGCGCAGGTGCTCCAATGAGGACTAGTGGGGAGTGGCGACTCTCCGATACCTCAGCAAAACATCATCGCGTTCCTTCCTCTCTAATTACTTTGAGCATTTACTTTGTGCAATTCAATTTATGTCTTTACATTCATAGAATTGCCATGCTAGAGTAGGATTGGAACTTAGGTTACAAGTCTTTTGTGCGGTAGAATAATTAGGAACACTTTCTAGGCATAAGGGGTTAATTGGGCTAACCATAGGATTTAATTATTGCAAAGAAATTTAGAATTAGCCCAATTCACCCCTCCTCTTGGGCATCTTGATCCTTTCAATTGGTATCAGAGCCTTGTGCTCATGTATTTAGGCTTAACCGCCTAGAGCAAGATGTCTCACGAGGATGGACCTCCTCCTATCTTTGAGGGAGATGACTTTCCTTATTAGAAAATTCGCATGGAGGCGTATTTGGAGGCTCTAGATGTTGGTATACTTAGAGCCGCCTCACAAGGCTTCCCAAAACCTCAGGATGCTACTAACCTATAAGGCGATGAGGTGAATTATGAGAAGTGGAATGCAAAGGCTCGAAACACCATCTTTAGAGGCCTTTGCAAAGATGTGTTCAATCGGGTGAGGAACCACAAAGATACCCATGCACTATGGTCAGACGTTTGTGCGCTCTATGAGGGAACTAAGAGTGAGCGTGAGGAATGCTATCATATTGTCATGAAAAAGCTCAACTCTTTTGAAATGCTTCCTAAAGAATATGCTAATGAAATGTATTCACGTTTGAATGTTCTTGTAGAGGAAGTCAATGGGCTTGGACTCACTCAAATGCAACCATCTGATGTTGTAAGAAAGATCTTGAGTGTCCTCTCCATTGACAAATATGGGCATATTGTGACCGTGCTACATCAAGGTGATCTTTCCACCGCTACATCGACACAAATCTTGGGGAAGGTCAATGCTCATGAGATATACATGCACATCACGTCACAAGATGGCTCATCCTCTACCAAGAAGAAAGATAAAGACTTAGCATTCAAAGCTAGCCAAGAGAAGGGCAAGGCAAGACTTGAGTATGAGAGCTCAAGTGATGGTGAAGTTGATGATGAAAGTCTTGCTCTCATGGTGAAGAAGACCGCCAAGATGCTAAAGAAGCTCAACAAGAGTGGCATCAAGTTTGATGGCAAGAAGAAGTTCTTCACTAGCTCTAAAAGGAAGCCAATCTCCGAAATGGATTGCTACAATTGTAGAGAACTTGGTCATTTAGCTCACCAATGCACAAAGCCCAAGAAAGACAAGTTCAAGAACAAGAACAAGGGCAAGAAAGATGACTCAAGCAATGAAGATAAAGATGAGAAGAAAAAGAACAAGCCATACAAGAAGAGAGATGGCAAAAAGAAAGACTTCCACAAGAAGAAGAAGAGTGAAAAGACTTACATCATCGGTGATTGTCTCATGGACATTGATTCATCTAGTGGATCATTCGATGATGATAGTGGTAACGAGAAGGTGGCCGCCATTGCTATTGACTCATCATCTTCACCACCATCATTACCATTATCCTCTATACACCTATGCCTTATGGTCAAAGGTGAACGAAAGGTATCACATGATGATAATAGTAGTGGTGATGATCATGCTCATAATGATGATAGTGATAGTGATAGTGATAGCGATGATGATGAATATGAGTCACCTACTTATGATGATCTTGCTAAATTGCTAAAGAAATACACTAAGATCATTATAAAGACTAGAGCTAAAAATGAAAAGCTTGAGATTAAGAATGATTCTCTTTTAGCTAAATGTGAGATACCCAAAAAGGCTAGTGTTGAGCTTAGAGAAGCAAATGATGCTATGTTATCCAAACTCAAGGAGCTCAAATCTTCTAAGAAAGAGCTTAAAGATAAACATGATAAACTTGAGTGGGTGCACAAAAGAGCTCATCACTAGCTATAACAAGCTAAAAGATGAATATACTACTCTCAAGATTAATCATGACAATCTTGTTATTGCTCAAGAATTTTTACCAAATGAGCCACATGATGCTACTAACTATGCTGTTAAGATTGATATAGCTACATCATGTGATGATTTAATTGATGAGAGCATTGAGCAAGGATCTAGTGGCAAAGGCAAGTAGGTGGTTGAGTGCAATGACTATGATGAGTATGTCAAGCTCAAGCATGACAATGAAAAGATAAAGAAAGAGTTTGAAGAGTTCAAAATCAACAACACCATTGTGCTAGAAACTCTTGATCATGATGGTGACTTGATTCTTGAGAATGAGAAGCTAAAAGAAGAAAACAAGAAACTCAAGGAACAGAGAAACAATGTTGCACTCAAGGAAGATAAAAGTAGTGATGCACTCAAGGAAGAGAATAAGAAGCTCAAGTTAGAAAAAGAGCATCTCAAGATTGGATTGAGCAAGTTCACTAAGGGCAAGTATCTTCAAAGTGAGCTTCTAATGAACACCATCATGAAGATGGATAGAAGTGACATTAGGGTACATGGCAAACAAAGAGAAGAAGGCTCAAGCTCAATAACAATAATCAAAGCCAAAGCCAAAGCCAAAGAGATGCTTTGAGTGTGGACAAGAAGGCACTTTGCTCATGAGTGCCAAACTCCACCACCACAACCCTTGCCCAAGTATGCTAGACCCTTTGTCTTCAATGCTCACTACATGCTTAGAAAGGATTCTAGTGGAAAGATGAAAGTGATGTTCTTAGGTCCTCCCAACAAGAATAGGCCTAAGAAAATTTGGGTTGCAAAGTCACTTGTTGAGAAGGTGAAGGGCCCTCAATAAGTTTGGGTTCCTAAAGCTTGATCTCTTGTGTGTAGGTGAACTACAAGACCAGTGGAAGTCATTGGGTTATTAATAGTGGTTGCACACAACATATGACTGGTGATCCTCATATGTTCACCTCACTAGATGAAGAAGTAGATGGGTAAGAAAGAATCACATTTGGAGATAACTCAAAAGGCAAGGTCAAAGGATTGGGCAAAGTGGCAATATCAAATGATCACTCCATCTCCAATGTGCTATATATTGCTTCATTGAGTTTCAACTTGCTATCCGTTGGACAATTGTGTGATCTTGGCTTCCAATGCTTGTTTACCAAGAAGGAGGTTGTTGTATCCAAGAAGGATGATGATCATGTGATATTCAAAGGATTTAGATACAACAACCTATATCTAGTGGACTTCACCTCTGAAGATGCAAACTTGAAGATATGCCTATTCACCAAAACAACACTTGGGTGGCTATGGCATAGAAGACTTGCTCATGTTGGAATGAGCTCACTCAAGAAGCTTATGAAGAATGATTTGGTGAGAGGGTTGAAGGATGTGAAGTTTGAGAAGGACAAGCTTTGTAGTGCATGTCAAGCCAGCAAGCAAGTTGCAAATACCCATCCAACAAAAGCTTTCATATCAACCGCAAGAGTGCTAGAACTCCTTCACATGGATTTATTTGGACCAACAACATACAAGAGTTTGGGAGGAAATCTTTATTGTCTTGTGATTGTTGATGATTATTCAAGGTATACATGGGTATTCTTTCTTCATGACAAATCTAAAGTTGCATCTTGTTTCAAGAAGTTTGCCAAGAGAGCACAAAATGAATTTGAAGTGAAGCTCAAGAAGATAAGAAGTGACAATGGAAAAGAATTTGACAACACAAACATAGAAGCTTATTGTGATGAAGTTGGAATCAAACATGAAGTCTTCGCAACATATACTCCTCAACAAAATGGTGTAGTTGAGAGGAAGAACCGGATATTGATCACTCTTGTAAGAACAATGCTTGATGAGTACAACACCCCCAAAGCTCTATGGACGGAAGCAATCAACACCGCATGCTATGCATCCAACTGCCTATTCCTTCAAAAGTTCCTTAGGCAAGACACCTTATGAGTTGCTCAATGGGAAGAAGCTAGACGTCTCCTTCTTTAGGGTATTTGGTTGCAAATACTACATCTATAAGAAGCGGCAACACCTAGGGAAGTTTTAAAGACGTTGTGATATTGGTTTTCTTGTTGGTTACTTATCAAAGTCCAAAGCATATAGAGTATTTAATCATGCCACCGGCTTGGTTGAAGAAACATATGATGTGGAATTTGATGAATCTAACAGCTCCCAAGGAGCACATGAAAATCTTGATGATGTAGGTGATGAACCATTGAGGGAGGCTATGAAGAACATTCCGGTTGGAGACATCAAGCCTAAAGATGATGTACAAGTGATTGATCCACCTTCTTCATCAAGTGTGCCACAAGATGGTGAAAAAGATGGGAGAGTAGAAAATAAAGACACTCATGTCTCCCATGGACAAATGGTGGTACAAGCACAAGATGTTGATGCTCCACAGCCTCCCCCTCAAGTTGTCCATAGAAGAAATACACCTCTACTTCAAGATCATCCACAAGATATCATCATAGGGAGTCCTTCAAAGGGTGTAATGACTTAATCTCAAAAACTTGCTTCATTTATTGCTCATCACTCTTTTGTCTCTTGCTTTGAGCCTACTAAGGTAGAAGAAGCCCTTCAACATCCGGATTGGATAAATACTATGCATGAAGAGTTGAACAACTTCACCCGCAATGAAGTTTGGACTCTTGAAGAGCGGCCAAAAGGTGCAAGAGTCAGTGGAACAAAGTGGGTGTTCCAAAACAAGCAAGATGATCAAGGTGTTGTTGTGAGGAACAAGGCAAGACTAGTTGCAAAGGGGTTCTCTCAAGTTGAAGGTTTGGATTTTGGAGAGACCTTTGCCTCGGTTGCAAGATTAGAAGCCATCCGTATCCTCCTTGCATATGCATCACATCATGAAATAAAACTTTATCAAATGGATGTGAAAAGTGCATTTTTAAATGGCTTTATTAATGAACTAGTCTATGTTGATCAACCTTCCGGGTTTGAAGACCCTAGATATCCTAATCATGTTTATAGGTTGTCCAAGGCACTATATGGGCTTAAGCAAGTCTAAGAGCTTGGTATGAGCGCCTTCAGGACTTCCTCATTAAGAAGGGCTTCATCATTGGGAAGGTTGACACCACACTATTCACCAAGAAGCTCGATGGGCATATCTTCATTTGTCAAGTGTATGTTGATGATATCATCTTTGGATCATCAAATGAAGATTTATGCAAAGAATTTGGTGAATTGATGTCGAAGGAGTTCGAGATGTCAATGATTAGAGAGCTTATATTCTTTCTTGGTTTTCAAGTCAAGCAAATGAGAGAAGGGATTTTCATCTCTTAAGAGAAATATACTAATGATCTTCTCAAAAGATTCAAGATGGATGAATGTAAACCAATCAAGACTTCAATGCCAACCAATGGACATCTTGACCTAGATGAGGGAGGTAACCCAGTTGATCAAACTCTCTACCACTCTATAATTGGTAGCTTATTATATTTGACCGCATCTAGGCCCGACATCATGTTTAGTGTGTGTATGTGTGCTAGATTTCAAGCTAATCCTAAGGAAACTCATTTAATTACCTGTAAAAAATTCTTAGGTATCTTAAGCACACACCAAGCATTGGCCTTTGATATCCCAAAGGAGCTTTATGTGAATTAGTTGGCTATTCCGATTCAGATTATGCCGGTTGCAAAGTTGATAGAAAGAGCACATCCGGAGGGTGCCATTTGCTTGGTAGATCACTTGTGTCTTGGCCCTCCAAGAAACAAAATAGTGTGGCTTTGTCCACCGCTGAAGCGGAATACATTGCTGTGGGTGCTTATTGTGCACAAATACTTTACATGAAATAAACTTTGCTAGACTATGGTGTAGTTCTAGATAAAGTACCTCTTTTGTGCGACAATGAAAGTGCAGGTAAAACTTGCAAATAATCCGGTTCAATACTCTCGCACCCAGCACATAGATATTCACCATTACTTTCTTAGAGATCATGTTGCTAAAAATGATATATCACTAGAAGGTGTAAGGATCGAGGATCAATTGGTGGATATATTCACTAAACCGCTAGATGAGGCAACATTTTGTAAATTGTGGAATGAACTCAATGTGCTTGATTTTAGCAACTTCACTAAAAATTAAGCTTGTGTTGTCCCTTGCATTGCAATGTAATATACAACATGTTTAATGTTTTGTAATGCATGTAGGGCTTGTCTAACATGGTTAAGATAACCGCCAAAAAGCGTGTGAAGAAGCTTAACCTTGGATCAAACTTGACAAGCAACTAGATTTACTTTTAAGTATTGCATTGCATATGCATGATTGTTATTTGTCGTTTATCTTCAAATTGCCCTCTTATTGCCTAATTTCTTAAAAAGAATTATAGCCTAAGGCAAAATATTTTGAAAAACTTGAGGGTTTGAGAGAGGTCACTCACATCAGTCCCAATTAGTGTTTATTTGGATCTTATTGGAGTTGGGACTTGGTTGGGAACAGGCAGCGTGGAGGAATTTGAAGATTCGCTGAAGGAGTGATCGAACGCTGCACTGGACTCTGGAGTCCAGCGTTTGGTTAGTTCACAGGAGGTGAATAGCTACCGAGCAGGAGTGACCGGATGCTGAAACAATGTTTTCTAGCGTCCGGTCAGAAGGAGCTTCAACGTCTGGTTGATCTTGAAGATGTCAAGGCTAGGTGACCGGACTCTAGGCTGCGTCCGGTCGGTGTCCACCGAACATGTCCAGTCGCGATTCTAGAGGAATTGGACCTCTCTAGAATCGATCGAACGCTGGGTGGCAGTGTCCGGTCGCTGCCACCAGAGCGTCCGGTCAATAGATTTCGTGCGGCTTACAATCTCTTTTCTCCTTTCCTTTTTGGATCCACCGGGGGACCCTCATATAATCCACGTGCGCGCCCTAACCGAGCCCTAATCCGCCTTCTCTGCCAGCCGTCTAGCCCTAGCCGCCTGAGCGCCACGCCGCTGCACCACGCGCTAGCGCCGCTCCTACCCAGTGCTTCGCCTCTGCGTGCGCCACCATGCTGCCCAGCTTCGCTCCCCACATTGCCACAACAGCTCCACGCTGCCACGCCGCCTCTGCTGCCCACAGCTTCTAGCACTGCCGTCTGCAGCTGTCCCCCACACCGAGCTAGAGCCACCGTGCTCCTCACCAGCACCACCGCCTACAGCGCCTCCCCGCGCCTCTCTGCTCCCTACTACTACGCAACCCTAATGCCGCCGCTGAGCCCCTGTTCTAGTGCCCTAGCCACTGTGACCCTTGGTTGTCGATTCACCACATCGCATTGCCGATCCTCGTCGACCAGCAATCCTAGCTGATTTGGTGTCCCCCGATCCGTTCCTCTTCTCGCTGATTCGCCGTTTCGATAGGTAGCAAGCCCCTGCGTTTCAATTTCGTACCTCATTGCTTGCTCTATTGGGGTTTCAGTCTCTCTAGATGCATAATCTAAGTTATTTGTATATCCTATCTATTCTATCATGCAGCGAGCTGGTTCCATTGAGGTGTCAGTGGCAGTTGTCAGTCAACTCAGGGCCAAGCTCGCGAGTACGGAACGAGGCCAAGCCTCGAAAGTGTCAGTTGATCTTTGTCAGTGGCAGTTGATTCATCTTAGATCTTTTAGATGGCTTGAACGAAGAATGTTGGAGGTAGTCCTAGTGACGAGGATCCGAGGCCCCCGCCTCGCCAGCCTACAGAACCTAAAGGCAAGGTGACCAAGAACCTATCAGTCAGGAAGCACAAGTATCTAGATGCAGATACAATGAGAGCCGCCGCAGTTGCAGAGGCCGTAGAGCATGCCGAGAGAGGAGGCGCTCGCAGTGGAGTCCAAATTGCCGATCCACTTTCACTAGAGGCGATGGCTACACTTCAACGTGTTGAGCGTCTTCATGGTGGTCCAACTGGGACCCTCATGATTAGAGGATGGCAAGTTGCCATTGATGAGGTTCAGCCTCAGGGGGAGCCACAGCTGGCAGCCTCAGCCCACACAGTAGACTTAGGAGCCTCAGCCAGCTCAGCAGACACAGGAGGCACAGTAGACACAGCAGTCTCAGGAGGGTGAGTAGGTTCAGCAGGCCGAGGAGATAGAGCAGGCACCACAGCCATAGTTATGCCGCTCTGGTCGTACTCATGTCCCTAGTTTCACTGAGGCCAATCACTCAGCGTAGGGGTTCTCGTCCACCGCCTCAACCACAGGGTCTGCCTCCAGTGACCCATCTTGACCTGAGGGCCGCCACGGCCAAGCAGGTGTAGCAGCTAAGGTTTGTTGACTTTGAGGTATGGTTTCTACCTAGGAGGGATGAGAGAGCATCAGAGGGATTCTATACACCCCTATAGGAGGACTTCTATAATGCTTATCTGAACAGCAGAGCAGTCTTCAGACCCTAGAGAGTGTGTAGCATAGAGTCTATTGTTGTAGCAGCTGGAGAGCACATTCACCCCTACCTTGCATATCTACCGGGGCTGACAAATTTGATTGGACAGACTAGATTATATGTTCTATCTTGGGTTTGTCAATTCTATGCATCTCTCTGGATTGACCCCCACCATAGGTTTATTCACTTTGCATTTGGTGGCAGAGACTATCGGTTGATGAGCACCAGGGTCAGGGAGATTCTCAGGCTTCAAGAGCAGCCAATCAGGTTCCATGAGGTGTGCTATGGATAGACTACATCCCCAGACACCCTCATGGTGGCATGGTATCCCCCTACAGACTTGGTACGTCACTGCTTCACTAAGTCTTTTGGCGAAAGGGTCGAGGAGGAACCCTAGTGATCTCACACCTACTGCTCGCATGCTTGAGGCTGTGATGAGGAGGACTTTACTCCCGAGGATGGGATACAGATAGGGGTTGACTCGGATACAACTATGGCTTCTCAACTCTCTGATGCAGCAGACAGTCTTTGACATTTAGGATCTTCTTCTGTCAGAGATAGAGGATACTATAGCTGAGGGCTTCAGAGGTCATAGGTAGCTACCCTATGCTCACTGGGTCACATTCCTTATCCACAGAGCTATTTCTGTTAAGTCACCTGAGATGATTGCTGAGTACAGTGGTGCCATGACTGAGTTCCCTAGCTTATAACCTATCTTAGATGATCCGCCATAGTACACCATAGGCACCAAGTCAGCCTGCGCCATCGTCTAGAGGTGCCAAAGACTATAGCCCAATAGGATGAAATTATTAGGGGTATTGCAGCTACAGAGGAGGAGGAGCTTGATCAGTAGGAGGGGTTGCTCACTAGCGAGCCTAGTGATAGTTCTGATGATGACTACCAGCCCATTCTATAGATGCCTCCACGATGACATGATGCTGAGGTTGGTAGCTCTAGTTCAGCGCCACCTGCCCCATAGACTGACCTTGCTCTTCTTGCTATACTTGAGCGGATGAGGCAGGACTAGGACAGACAGGCTTAGGAGACAGCTGCTACACTTGCTCAGTTCTAGACTCAGCAGGACGAGTTCTAGCGCCAGCAGCTTGTCATTCAGCAGCAGACATAGGCTCTACATCAGCAACAGCAGGCTATGCATTAGCAGTAGATCCTCATGTAGCAGCAGCTTCTCGAATTCATGTAGCATGTAGTGATAGCGATTGGGGCCCCACTGCCACAGGCTACGCCCTAGCTTGGTCAGTCTGCTACCACTTTGATGACTCCAGCGTTACAGCCTAGTGGGCTTCAGAGTTAGGGATAGCCACTAGCATAGTATACTTCACTGATAGAGCAGGTGTCCTAGTGGTTCGCTTTGCCAGTAGTAGCCTCATAGTTCACACCACTCTAGACGGGCTTCACACCGGCATAGACGTCATCACTTCTTGAGCTAGATACTTTAGTCTCTAGGAGTCTTAGGAGCCTCCTTCAGTGAGTTGATAGGGCAGCCCACTTCTCCATACCTGCATGCTCTAGGTCCTTCTATAGTTGCACCTATCACAGTGACGATAGAGACGCTCCCCTCCTCCGTGGCATCATCAGAGCCAGCTGCTTCAGTTATACCATCTCAGCCTATGGTAGCACCAGTTCCTGATCCAACCCAGACTGCTTTAGCGTCACTACCAGCTATAGAGGGTTAGATAGCTCAAAGCTTAGGATTAGACAATGATGGCACCCAGTTCCACCTTGCTCCTCGTACCTCAGCGCCCGGCTCGTCTGTTGTAGCCCCGCTGACCGACCCTTAGGTTTTGGTGTTTGACACCAAAGGGGGAGATGGTTCGAGTATGTTAGGCTTAGGGGGGGTTACTTATCTAGGGGGAGCTTAGTTATTATATTAGCTTATCTTTTTACATTTGGAGTTTTTATGTGTGAGATACATTATGCATTCATGTTTACTATATTTATGTGACAGTGATATCTACAGTGATCATGATATATGACATATGTGCTCTCTACTTTGAATTCTTTATATGTCATATCACTTGTGTTTTGCTCATTTGCCTTTGCTTCCACATTTTACTCCGATGCAAATGAGCTTCATTACTTATACTCATGCTTATTTCATATCTTTTGAGTACATCATGATGGCTTGGGTCATATAAGCTTGTCTAACACTTTTGTTCTTATTGCCTAAAGCTAACATAAACCAAGCATGTTAAAAACCTCATCTCTTTCACATACTCGAGGTAGTATTAGTCATCAATCACCAAAAAGGGGGAGATTGAAAGCATCTAGGCCCCTAGTTGGGTTTCGGTGATTAATGATAATACGTGATTACTGTGACTAACGTGTGTTTTGCAAAAACAATTGAGTTAGGTCACGATAATGGAGATCGATTGGGCAATCAAAGTTGTCATGCCCCTACTGATGGAAATTGTTTTGGTTTTCAAAGGATGGACGACAAGGTTAAGGATGGACTAGTTCTAAGTGTCGATTAGAGTTGGAGAGACACTTAGAGTAGTTTAGGACTTTATTTTTTTCCTTTGGCCATACTATTAAGGGGGTATGAATGGGTAGCTTGACCTAGGTGAGTCTAGTGAGTTAGGTGTGGTGCACACTTATTAAAACTAGCACTAGGCAGCTCCACAACAGCCCTTTGATCCAATGGAGCAAACTTCATTCACATATGTTCGAGAGTTGGAAGTGAATGGAGGGTCAAATACTGACCAGACGCTAGCTCCGATGTGACCGGACACTGGCTCAGGGTCTGGTCAGTTGAAAGAGTCGAGATGGTGACTAGAGGGGGGGTGAATAGTCATTTTTAAAACTTAATCACATTGGCTAACCGAAACAAGTGCGGAATTAAAACTATCGGTCTAGCCAAGACTACACCCCTCTATCTATGTTCACTAGCACCTTGCATAGATACTAATCAAGCAACAAAGGTGCCGGGCTAGCTAGAGCTCTCCTAACCAATTCTAGAAGCAAGGTCACACAAACCTATGCCACTAGTACTTTAAGCAACAAGAGAGCTCCTACACATGCTAGTAAGCAAAAGCACAAAGCCAACTAAGCTCACTAGCAATGCTCAATAATAAGGCAACCAATGCCAAATTAGAGAGCGTAAATACTTAGCTATACAAACTAAGCAATATGACTAACAAGGTCACACAAACCAAATTAGCCACGCAAGGGAGCTACTTCTATGCTACACAAGCAAGAAGGTAACTAGCAAGCTACACAAGCTAACTAATTACAAAAGCAACAACATAAGCTCAATGTATATGAAAGTAATCGCAAGCTTATGTAACGGGGATGCAAACCAACGGGAAGAACAAGGTTGACACAATGATTTTTCTCCCAAGGTTCACGTGTTTGCCAACACGCTAGTCCCCGTTGTGTCGACCGCTCACTTGGTGGTTTGGCGGCTAATTGGCATCACCTGCCAAGCCCGCATGTCGGGCGCCACAAGAACCTACCCTAGAAGTGAGGGTAGCTCAATGACATGCTTTACTAAAGTTGCCCTTCGTGGCTCCCGTCGGGCGAGCACAATGCTCCTCATAAAGCACTTCTTCGGAGCGTCGCACAAGCTTCTTGCGGGCTTCGACGGAGACCACCACCAAGCCATCTAGGAGGTGGCAACCTCTAAGAGTAACAAGCACCACCAGCTTGCAACTCGATCACCTAGTACCACTTGATGCAACCTCATAATGCAATCGCACTAGAATCGCTTACTCACACAATCGGATGATCACTATCAAGTATGTATGAGACGGAGGGCTCCCAAGCACTACTACTCAAGCCACCAAGGCTCTAGTGTGCTCTCCTCATCTAAGCTCTCGACCAAAGGCCAACCACGGCTTCTATTTATAACCTCATGAACAAATAGAGCCATTACCCCTTCACTGGGCGTTTTTTGGGTCGACCGGACGTAGCACCAGACGCTGCACCGGATGCACCGATCGTGAATACCGGATGTGTCCGGTCGCTATACTGGATGTGTCTGGTAGCTGTCTGACCACCATGTGTCCTACCATTGCCTCCAACGGCTCTCTGACAAGACAACCGGACGCTCAGCACGAAATGACCAGAAGCTCAGCCACTGTGTCCGATCGACTCCAGTAAGCCTCTAGGGCCAACCGAACGCGTCTGTTAGAAACTGACCGAACGCTGAGCCTCAGCGTCCGATCGAGTATAGTAAGCACCCACGGACGACCGGATGCGTCCGGTCACATCGGACCAGACGCTACCAGCGTCCGATTAACTGTCTCACCGAACACTATTTTTGCTGATTCACACTAGACACGTCCGGTGTGGCGACCGGATGCATTCAGTCACACTGTGTAGTTCAATCCTGAGCCACATACCGGATGTGTCCGATATCCATACTGGACGCGTCCGGTCACTCTGTGACCAGCGTGACTAACTCCTTTTCATCTCTAACTTCTTCACTCTTGCTCAAATGTGCCAACCACCAAGTGTATCACCTTGTGCACATGTATTAGCATATTTTCACAAACATTTTCAAAGGTGTTAGCCACTCAACTTGCCACGCCACTCAATCCTAGCGATGATGCAAAGTTAGATCACTCGAGTGGCACTAGATGACCGATATGCAAATAAGTTTGCCCCTCTTGATAGTACGGCCATCTATCCTAAACCCGGTCATAAACTTCTCTACACACCTATGACCGGTGAAATGAAATGCCCTAGGTTATACCTTTGCCTTGCACATTCCATTCCATCTCCAATGTCGATGCAACACATGCACCAACACAATCAATAATGATATGATCCACTTCATATCAGTACATGATCATATTGGTTTATCAATCTTGACATCACTTTCTTTTCACCGTTGCCTTCATCCATCGGCGCCAAGTCTTGCTCAAGCTTCACCACCACGTGGTCCATCACTCCAAAGCCTTTGACTTGCCCTTCACGCTTGCAATCGGTCCATCAAGCCAAGTCTTGTCTTGATCTTCTCCACCTTGATCACATGACCCAATGTCATGTCTTATGTGCAATGAGCTCCTTCATCATCATATGTGTGAGCTTTGCAACATCTCCAAGCCATTTTCACCTTCATGGCATATGTTGCTCATACACATGTACCTATGGACTAATCACATATATATCTCACATAAACACAATTAGTCCACCTAGGTTGTCACTCAATTACCAAAACCACACAAGGACCTTTCATCAGTTCATTTGACCAAGGCAAAAGTGTCTGGAAGTGACCAAACGCTATGAGGTCATGGTACTAGACGCTGAGGGCCAGCGTCCGGTTGACTCTAGTAAGGTCCCAAAGAGGGAGAATCCTGATCGGACATGTCCGGTCAATGTTAACCGGACGCTGATCAGGTTCCGGCTACTGACCGAATGCTGCTCAGCAAGTGACTGGACTCTGGGGGTCCAGCATTCGGTCGACATCAGTAAGGTTCTAGTGAGGAGAAAACATGACTGGATGCGTTCGATCAGTGTTGAACGGATGCTGACCACGTCTAGTCAACTCATAACCATTGGAGCTCGGGGTATACTGATAGGTGCATCCAGTCAACATGATTATCGATGTTTGACCATCGATAGCCTACCACGGGTGTACCCGAGGCAGTATGTTTGGGATTCAGTGTATGCAGAACTCGATGGTTAACATAAGAGACAGTCGATTTATCCTGGTTCGGGCCCTCGACCATGATCGAGTAATAGCCCTACGTTCAGTCGGCGTTAGCCTTTGCGTTAGATTGATTATCAAGTATTGTGTTATGTTCTGTTGTCCTATCTCTAGGAACCCTGCCCTCCTTTATATAGTCAGGAGGTCAGAATCCTAGTCGGTTTACAATGAGATTTCCTAGTAGGATTATAGAATAATACTACTACTAAGATTACATAGGAAGAATCCTAGTTAGATTAGATCTTCTCTCTTCCTTATAGGGTATCCCATGGGTCCCGCACTGATAAGCCCCCGAGCACTTCATGGTTGAGCTCTGGAAGCCTTGTCTTGTTCCTTTAGGTCTTGTCGAGCAGGAACAAGCATCGTCTAAGTGCTTTCTTGAGCAAAACCGTGTAGCGCTTTGTGAGATCTTCACGTGGTGTGTACCTTTTTTGAAGGAAAAAGTACTCCCATTTGGGTGTAGCCCCCGAGCCTCTTGCTGTTTGGTACAAGGAGCTAGAGGGTCTTCTCTTTAAATCGCTCTGATTATTCATCGAAGAGCTCCTAAGCATATACCCGGGTTCTCTGTCGAAAAGAGCTCGGATATAGCCATGTCCGGGTTCTTTTTGTTGTGTGGTCTTGAAGTGGTCTGTCTTGAAGAAGTCTTCTAAGTGATGTGCACTTTTTTGAAGGAAAAAGTGCACTCACTGAGTGTAGCCCCTGAGCCTCTTGCTATTTGGAACAAAAAGTTGGAGGGTCTTAAATCTTATGTTGTTTTAAAAACTGCTGTCTTGAGGAAGTCTTCTGAGTGATGTGCGCTTTTCTTTTTTGAAGGAAAAGGTGCACTCTCTGGGTGTAGCCCTCGAGCCTCTTGCTGGGTTCTTTTATCCAAAAAGAACTTGGATACAGGTTCTTGGCATGTTCTCTGGTAGTCTGCTATTGTCAGATGTAGTTATATGGTGGTGGTTGATAGTAAATGTTGTTTGTTCATGAGTTGTACAGTGTTGGTATATTCTTCCGAATATGCTCGTTCTTGAGTACTGCTCCTTCACACCTGAGTCCTCTTTCATTGAATTCTGTTTTTTCACTATGTCCTTTGTTAGGTTTGTTCCATTGGTGCTCCCGGTCTATGTGCATTGCTTCTTTGGCCTATAAATATCCTCCTTGTGTGCTGTTTTGATTCATCGAGCATTCTGTTGCATGGTGTGAAATCTCCGTAGTCATGAATATGGTAGTTTGTGAAGTAGAGCAGCCTCCGGACGTATTTTGTAGTTCTTGTGTATCTTGCCATAGCTGGAGGGAGTCTTGTGATAGGGATTAGAGGTAGGCTAATCCCGCGGTAGCATTGTACTTGGAAGTATATGGCGATAGTAGGAGGGAGTCTTGTGATGTGGGATATGTTCCTTCATCTAGTAGTTCTGGGTTGATCCTCGTCGCCTACCCTGAGACTGTTCGATGCAGATCAACACCATATCTAGTATCACATCGGACTTGGATAGACAGATGTCTGCCGGCCTTCTCTGCTCTATGTTGTCCCGTCGTGCTGTTGATTTTGGCCTTGGATGCACTGCGTTCGTCCTTTGAAGAAAATAGTGTAGCCGAGGGCGGTTTGTTCTACCGAGTAGCAATTTGGAACATGTAGTCGTTCCAGAGCCTAGCTGTGTCTGGGTTTCTCTTTGCTACCTAGCTTGTCATAGTACTGAGTTCATTAGGTCTTGTAAGATGTGTAATCTTCTATTTTTTGAAACAATTTATAATGGAAAGAATCTTGTCTTCTGAGTTATCATTCTCTATTCTCCTAATGTCCCAGTTGTTGATGAGATTCCCGAGTTCTTTCTATAAGGACTGGGTTGTTGCGTTCCTTGTGAGGTAACCCTTCTTTGCTTCATTATTGATGAGTTCTTTTTGTAGTTATATGATAACTCTGCCGTGGTGCTAGATAGATAAGTCTGAAATCTACCTGTTGAACTGTACCATTATGTGGATTTGTGCCATCCATCATTTTAGCTGTGTTAGTAAATGGACCGTTGCGTCCTCATGCCGTGTTAAAATGGGCCTGGTAGGCCGCGTTTTTATTGGTGTAAAATCTATTTAAGGGCCTTTCCTCTTCTTTTTCTTTACTGCTCTGATTTTCCCTTGAAACCCTAGTCTTCAAACTTCCGCCGCCACCATTGTTGCCATCATCTGAGTGCTACCGCCCAAATCATCATTGTCTCCTTGTTCCTTATTGCTCCCACTAGTATATGGGTAGGAAGAAATCAGCGAGCAAGTCCCAAGCGGCCTTTGTAGACGAGGAGGCATCACTTTCCGTGATTGAGAATCAAGAGTTCATGGCCATGAGGGTTGCTTAGAAGATTTGGCTGGCTCCAACAACGATTGAAGATTAGCTTCATGAGCTCGTTAGCGATGGTCTAATTCAGAGCAAGGATATTGCTGATTGGAGAGCTCTAGACGAGCATCGGGTACCTACTCCAAGTCTTGGTGAGATTATTCTTTTTGTCTCCTTTATCCATGCCAGTCTCTGCCTTCTTGCTTCTGCTTTTCTTCACCGATTTCTCAACTATTTTGGGATTAGCCTGAACCATCTTGCTCCCAATGCTGTTCTTCATCTTTCTATTTTTGTTCATCTTTGTGAAACTTTCCTTGGAATTCCTCATTCTCTTTCTCTCTTTCGTTACTTCTTTCGCCTAAAGCCACAACCCCGCCGCAATGACACCAATGTTCTTGGTGGCTATGGGATTCAGTTTCACCAGGGTCTTAAGAGCAAATTCTTTGACTATGACCTAGTTGATTCTATGAGGGATTAGCATGTTGACTGGTTTTATGTCGCCAATTTGATTTCTCCTCTTTCCGTTCATTCTGGATCTGGTCCCTTGGTTAATGATCGATGGGAAAAGAACCCTATGACGACGGTTGAGGTCCAGGCGATCAAGCCATTTCTTGAGAGGATTTGTACTCTGAAACAGTAAGGCTTAACTAGAGGACCCTTCTCATATGGTCCTTTGAGTTGACTGATGAGGAGGTGCTCGAGCGTCTTCAGAAGATGCTCAAAGGAGTAAGCATCGTCCCGCTTGCTGTCCTTGAGTACAGTGCTAATAACCCACCCCCTACTATGAGTTGTTCTTTTCTTATGTGGGTACTTTTGAGTGTCTTTTGTTGTATCCACTTTTTGCTTAATCTTCCTTGTGTTGTTGTTTTACTCTTTTATAAGAATTGGGGCGTAATTTTGCTGATCCGATTCCCCTTGATGATTTCCCTGCAAATGTGGAGGATGGGGGTAGTCTTGCTGGGGCATCCTTGACTAGTAAGTTTCAGACCACCACAATATTTCCTAGTGTTTCTTCCGCAAACCTTGGTGTATATGTAGAGTATGTTCCTCGTCCAGTTCCTCGAGCTCCTCATACTTTTGAAAAGAGAGGGCGAGCGGATAGTTCTTCTTCTGCTCTATCTGCTGCCAAGAAGTCTCGCCAGTCGAGTACTCATCCAGGTACTCTAGTTATAGCTAGCATGCTCTTAGGTGAGCATATTAATACACTCTGTCCTTTTGTTATTTGTTTTTATCTTTGGCTAAGTACTTTTGTCCTTTTTCAGCTGGTGCTATGGTGGCCTTGGTCGAGAGTGAGGAAGAAGAGGATGATGATGCCGCTCTTGTTACTTGTTGGTGAGTTGTTTTCTTGTTTTCCAGTTGTTGAACCCTTCTTTTAGTTTTGACTTTGGTCTTGTTCTCTTGTAGTAAGTGGTCATTGGGTTTGAGTTCTTTTGGGGCTCCAGTTCAGCCGCGCTGCTCCTATCATAGGGTGGCGATGATATTTTTGCGGCTATAGTTCCCCCTCTTAGGTCCTCTGTTGGTTTTCTAAAGAAGAGGGTAGTTGAGTGAGTGATTCCTTGTTATGCTTCTTTGCTTCTGTTTTCTTTTTCTTGACTCATATTCTTATCATTGAGTTTTCTTATCATCTTGCAGACTCTCGCCTTCTCTTGCTCCTCAGTCACCCTCTTGTCAGTCCTCTGGTGCACCCCTGCATATTGAGTCAAAGAACTCAGAAAGTACGGTCGGTGAGGTGGCTGTGAGAGAGACGGGGCCCCTGTTGATCATGCTGCTTTGGATCTGCTAACTCCGGGGGTGACCATGGCCGTGGGGGTGGATCTAGCTGAGGAGGTAGCCGGGGCTTCCCAGGATATAGCCCTGGTTTTGCCTTCTTTGCCTATGCCGACTTCTCCTTCTGCCTCTCTTAGTACCGGTGCTCCGCGTTTGGATGATGATGTGTTGCATCAATTTGATGCTACTCATCGGTTGTCAGAACTGACCGCCGCCTAGGGAAACTTGTCGACCCTTGCAACTTCTTTGGGGGGAAAGCTCTAGGTAAGTTTTTCTGAAGTTCTTTCTTTGGATGTTCGTTTTCCTTCTGTCCTTCTATCTTGTTTTTCTCTCTCTCTCTTTGCTTAGTCTTTTTCTCATGATCATATCGGCTTCTTTTTCTCATCTGAAATCGAGAAAAAGTCATCTTCTGAGGTGAGTACCCTAAAGGCAAAGCTTGACCTCTGTTCGGCCGAGTTGGAGACCGAGCGTCAGACACATCAGAAGGAGGAGAAGGCTCTTCATGCCTGGGTGATTGAGGCAGAAAAGCTGAGGGATGCAGCTGCCTAGGAGGCCTTGAAAAATGTGGAGGCCATGAAGAAAGAGTGCACTGGTATTGCGAGTTCTTTTTTGTATTCAAATTTGCCTTTCTACTGACTTGTTTTTTGTTGCCTGGTCTAGCTCTCTGAGTTGAAAAGCAGAAGCTCTCAGAGAGTATCGAGGAGATGAAGACACTTGTTCGTACTAATCACAATAAGGCTGAGGAGGTAATTACTCGAGCTGAAGAAGAACTCGCGCTTGCTAAGTTGATTAGGCGTGGAGCTAATAGGGATCTTGTGCAGGCCAAAAAAACTATCAAAGCCTTGACTGGCAAGTTGGCGACGGCTACTGAGAACTAGAATGCTTTGTGGAAATCCTTTCGGTCAGTAGCCGGTCTTCTCCGGACTTTAGCGGATGGTCAATCTTGGGCTTAGTTTATTCCCCAAGTGCCGACCTATTTCCAGGAGTTCATGAAGAGATGCGCCCAACTATGTACTAGAAATGTTCTTGCCCAGGTCTGGGTTCTTTCTTTGGAGTTTCCTTTGTCCAAGGTTGCTGATGAAGCCGAGAGTCAAGAATATCTAGATGCTGTTGAGAAGGTGGAGCCTGAGGTCGAAGATTTAGCCAGGCGGATTGTTGATAATCTTAACATTGATATTTCTTCTCCTGATGACAATGCTTGATGTAATTGACCTTTGTACTCTAGCTTCTGTAATAGAACACTAAACTTCTTTTTGAATGAAGATTCTTTATTTTTTGTTGATGTCTTCTTGATCTGTCGAGTGCTTTTTCTGGCTTTCGTTTGTGCCGTGTAAACAACTCAGTATATGTAGATTGTTGTTTTGATAGACTTTCTTGATTTTATGAGTGCTTGTCTGGCTTTCGTCTATGACTTGTAAGCAACTTTGCCTTTATTTCTTTGTCTTGTAAACAATCTGGTTTAGGTAGATCGTTGTCTTGACAAACTTTCTTGATCTATCGAGTGCTTTTCTAGCTTTTGTTTGTGCCATGTAAACAACTCGGTATAGGTCGTTGTCTTGACAAACTTTGTGTTCTTATTAGTCCTAAAAAGACTTAGGACTGGCGATCTCAAGTATCTTCAGCTTCTTCTCTTCGGCTTAACTCGGGATGTGGTCATCATTTGGTCCTTTGCCTGGTTGCAAAAACATCCTAGGATCAACAATCAGCCCCCGAGCACTTCATGGTTGAGTTCTGGAAGCTTTGTCTTATTCCTTCAGGTTCTGCTGAGTAGGTACAAGCGTCGTCTGAGTGCTTTCCTAAGCAAAACCATGTAGCACTTCTTGGGATCTTATGAGTGTGGCCTCAAGCCTCTTGCTATTTGGAACAAGGAGTAGGAGGGTCTTGTCTTGAAATTGCTCTGATTTATGCTCAGGCTTAATTTTAGTCGTTTTGCTTTTTGGTTCGGGTGTTAGCTTATTAGCTACCCTCATCGGCGGGCTCAAGCGTATTTTCAGCTCTTTTGCTCTTGGTCGGTATGCTCAGGCGTATTTTCAGCCATTTTACTTTTTGGTTTGGGTGTTAGCTTATTAGCTACCCTCATCGGTGGGCTCAAGCATCTTTTTAGCTCTTTTGCTCTCGGCCGGTATGCTCAGGCGTATTTTTAGCTATTTTGCTTTTTGGTTCGGGTGTTAGCTTATTAGCTACCCTCGCCGGCGGACTCAAGCATCTTTTCAGCTCTTTTGCTCTTGGCCGGTATGCTCAGGCGTATTTTCAGCCATTTTGCTTTTTGGTTCGGGTGTTAGCTTATTAGCTACCCTCATCGGTGGGCTCAAGCATCTTTTCAGCTCTTTTGCTCTCGGCCGATATGCTCAGGTGTATTTTTAGCCATTTTGCTTTTTGGTTTAGGTGTTAGCATATTAGCTACCCTCATTGGCGGGCTCAAGCATCTTTTCATCTCTTTTGCTCTCGACCGGTATGCTCATTGGAAACAACTCTGGGAAAGCCATAATAAGACATATGTTGTCGAGAAAGAACCATCTTTATTGATCATGAACATTGATAAGTCATAATAGTACATATGTTGTCGAGGAGCACCATCTTTATTGATCATGAACATTGATCTCTTGTGGCTTGTATATATATTCTTCCTTGAGTTGTTTTCATGCATAGAATCTTCTTAGCTGGCTGATGTGCCATGTATTGTTGACTTCTTTTCCGTCTTCAGTTATCAACTTGTATGTGCCTGGTCCGGTGACTTTTGTGATGATAAAAGGACCTTCCCATGGACTAAGTAGTTTATGGCGTCCGTTAGTTTTTTGTATTCTTCTTAGTACTAGGTCTCCGACTTGTAATGATCGAGGCTAGGTATTCTTATTGAAGTGGTGTCTTAATCCTTGTAGGTATCTTGCTGATTGAAGGGTAGCGTTTACTCTGACTTCTTCTGTACTATCGAGCTCTAATCTTTGGGTGTGTTCTGCTTCTCATTTGTCATATTGTTCTATCCGTGGTGACGTCTAGATCAAGTTAGTAGGTAGTACAGCTTTTGATCTATAAACTAGGAAGAAAGGTGAGTATCCGGTTGCTCTGCTTATTTGAGTCTATAGCCCCCATACGACCTTGGGTAATTCTTTAATCCATTTTGATCTATAGTCCACTAGTTCTTCATACAATCTTGGTTTTAATCCAGCTAGTATGAGTCTATTAGCCCTTTCTACCTATCTGTTGGCCTCTGGATGTGCGACTAATGCGTAATCTATGCTGAAGCCACAGTCCTATGCCCAATTTTGGAATTCTGTGGCTATGAAGGGAAAACCTAAATCTATGATGATTCAATTGGGCATGCCAAAGCGGTGCATAATGTCTTGGATGAACTTGACTGCTTTGGCTATGCTGTATTTTGTGAGTGGTTTGTATTCAATCCACTTGGTGAACTTGTCAATTGCTATGAAGATGTACTCGACACTGCCTTTTGCTTTCTTGAGAGGTCCTACTTGATCCAGCCCCCAGCAGCAGAAAGGCCAAGCGGGTGGGATGCAGATGAGATTGTGAGCTGGCACATGAGCTTGTCTTGCAAACATTTGACAACCTTTGCATCTTCTGACAAGTTCTTCTGCATTTTTCAAAGTGGTTGGCCAGTAGAATCCGGTGCGGAATGCTTTACCGACTAGTGTTCTTGAAGCGGCATGATTTCCATAGCAACCTGAGTGTATTTTGTCTAGGATCTCTTTGCCCTCTTCAAATGAGACATATTTTAGGAGTACTCCTGATGATGCGGCTCTTTTGTAGAGTTTGTCTCCCACTAGAACGTAGTTCTTGCTTCTATGAACAACTCAGGTAGCTTCCTCTTTTTCCACTGACAACTTATTCTCTTTGATGTAATCAATAAAAACCTAGGTTCATAAAGTGGTGATTACTAAAATCAAGGTACCTTTAGCTGAGATTTTAGGGGTTATCTCACCGGGTTGTTTGATAGAGGGAGCTGATAACTCCTCTATGAATACACCGGGTGGGACCTTCGCCCTGTCTGATCCAAGCTTGGCGAGGATGTCTACCGCAATATTAGAATCATGCAGGACATGTAGAATTTCTAATCCTTGAAAATATTTTTTGAGCTTTCATATTTCAGCACAGTAAGCGCCCATGTTTTCTTTGGTGCAGTCTCAATCTTTATTGACTTGATTGATGACTACTGCTGAATCGCCGTATATGAGTAAACGCTTGATTCCAAGGGTAATTACCACTCGTAGCCCGTGGATGAGGGCTTCGTATTTTGCTTCATTGTTTGTAGCTTGCCATAATATCTGAAGGATGTACTTGAGTTGTTTTCTATCTAGAGAAATGAGGAGAACGCCTACACTGGCTCCGCCTAGCTTGAGTGATCCATCAAAGTACATCTTCCAACGATCAATGATGGTATTTGACATAGGTTGTTGAATTTTTGTCCACTTGGCAACAAAGTCAGCTAGGGGGTGAGATTTAGTTGCCTTTCATGGGGTGAAATTGATATTGAGAGCACCAAGTTCAACTGCCCACTTAGATATGCGCTCTGTTGTGTCTCTGTTGTGTAGGATGTCTCTGAGTGGGAAATCTGTCACCACGGTAATCTTGTGGCTTTCAAAATAGTGGTGAAGCTTGCGTGAAGTGATCAGGAGGGCGTAGAGTAGTTTTTGCACATGCGGGTACCGGATTTTTGATTCTGACAGTACTTCGCTGATGTAGTATACGGGACGTTGTACTTTATATACACGCCCTTCTTTTTCTCTTTCTATGACAATCGGTGTGCTGATCACAGTAGAAGTTGCCACAATGTACAGTATCATGTCTTCATATTTCTTTGGAGGTGTGAGAACAGGCGAGGAAGTGAGGTATGCCTTGAGCTTCTTGAAAGCTTCATTGGCTTCTTCTGTCCACTCGAACTTGTCTGTCTTCTTTAGCATTTTAAAGAAAGGTAACCCTTTTTGCCGAGTCTTGATATGAAACGATTTAGGGCCACCATGTAGCCTGTTAGCTTCTACACATCTTTGACACTTCGAGGAGGGCCCATCTCTATTATGGCTCGAATTTGCTTGGCGCTTGCTTTGATTCCGCGATGACTGACCAAGAATCCGAGTAGTTGTCCTAAAGGAACTCCGAATACACACTTGTTTGGGTTTAATTTCCGCCTCCATCTTTTTAGGTTTTCAAAGGTTTGCTTTAAGTCTTCAATTAGTGTATCCGGGTTCTTTGTCTTTACTACTACGTCATCCACGTATGCCTCTATGTTTTCACTGATCTGATCACCAAGGCACGTTTGGATAGCTCTTTGGTAAGTGGCACCAGCATTCTTGGGTCCAAATGACATGGTTTTATAGCAGTAGGCACCGAATGGAGTGATGAAAGATGTCTTGCTCTAGTCTTGTTCCTTTAATGCGATCTGGTGATATCCTGAATAGCAATCAAGGAAGGATAATAGGACAGATCCTGCTGTTGAATCAACTATCTGATCAATGCGTGGTAGCCCAAACGGATCTTTCGGGCAATGTTTGTTGAGATTAGTGTAGTCGACACACATACACCACTCGTCCGTATTCTTTTTCTATACTAGAACTGGGTTTGCTAGCCAATTTAGATGGAGGATTTTTCTGATGAATCCGACTGCCATTAGCTTTGTGATTTCTTTTTTAATTACAGCCTTCTAGTCGGGTGAGAATCATCATAGTCATTGCTTCATAGGCTTGGAGCCTTCATTAATATCAATTCTGTGCTTAGCCAACTCTCTTGGGACACCTGGAATGTCAATCGGCTTCCAAGCAAAGATATCTTTGTTGTCCTGAAGAAAGTTGGTGAGCGTGAGTTCCTATTTTACCGAGAGGTGTGCGCTGATGGTTGCCGTTTTGGAGGGATCACCGGTGCCTAGGTCAATTTGCTTGACGTTGGCTTCTTTTGGTGGTGCTAGGATGCTAGGTTTTTTAGCCGGTATCACTAGCTCTTCTAGGCTCATTTCTGCTGTAATAGTGGCTATTTCTTTTCTTCCATCGGTGGCCTATGCTTTTGCTGTAATTTGGATTGCCTGAACATCGCAGTTAAAAGCGCACTTCAAATCACTCTGAAGAGAAAGGACACCATTAGGCCCTAGCATCTTAAGCAATAGGTACGGATAAATGCGGTATCGCCATAAATTTTGCTAGTGCTAGGCGCTCGAGGATTGCGTGATATGATGAATCGAAGTCTGCAACTTCAAACTTAATGAACTCTGTACGGTAGTTCAAGGGAGTCCTAAAAGTAACCGGTAGAGTGATTTGTCCAAGTGGCATTGCTGCCTTACCGGGTACTATGCCATAAAAGGTGTGCTTGTTGGTGTAATCATCCCAGCGAGTTTTAGTCCCATCTTCCTTAGAGTTTTTAAAAAATGATGTTGAGTCCGGCTCCCTCGTCGATTAGTACTTTTGTGACAATCATACCGGCAATAGTTGGATCTAGAACCAGTGGGTAATGACCCGCGTTTCCTACGCTAGTCCATTGGTCTTCTCTTGAAAATTGGATTGGATACTGTGACTAATTGAGATATCTTGATATAGCCGGTTCTGCTACTATGATGGTTCATAACGCTAGCTTTTCTTGATGTTTGCTTCTAGAATCTGGAACCTCGGTAAAGATTACTGCTACTGTCCCTCTAGATTTTTGGAATCATTTGTCTTCATGGTTGTCTTCTTCTTTTTTCTGATTGCCTTCTTTGATATTCTTGTTACTATCTTTTCTTGTGTATCGATCTTTGAAGGTGTAGCAATCTTTGATGGTGTGATTTCCTTTGGGGTACAAGATGCAACGCATGTTTTCGATGTTGTCATACTTTCTGGGCTTGGAAAACTTCCTTGATTTGTCAGTCACTGCTACAGTATTGTTTGGTCCACGTTTTCTTTCCTGATGTCTATTGTTTCGATGATTTTGCTTGTCCGGGTTATCTCGGTTGTTTCTATTCAGGAATCTTTCTCATGTCTTTTCCTCTATAGTAATCATCTTTTCCACTGTTCGTCTGAATTCTTCATTGTTTCTTGGGTTTTCTTTGCAGAAGTCTTGAAATTGCCACCTAGCCATGATTCCGTGAGAGAAAACTTCGATTACTTCTCGTTGGGTGATGTCATGTACTTGAGCTCGTAGTTCACCAAATTATCAATAGTAATTTCTAAGACTTTCATCTCCTTTCTGCTTGAGTTCTTTTAACTCTGCATGGGTGATTGGGTGTGTAATGATACCGATGAAATTTTCACATAAAGCTCTTTGCAAGTCCTCACAATTTCTGATTGAACCTGGACTCAATTTGTCAAACCATTAAAGGGGCATGGTTTCTAGGGCCATGGGAAAGAACAAGGTCTTGATGTCATTATCTCCTCTGGCTAATTCAATCGATTGCAAGTAAATCCTAAGCCACTGCCTTGGTTCGTCTTGCCATCATACTTGGAGTGGTTGGACGGCTTGAACTTGTGAGGCAGTCGTATTGAAGCAAGTCTGTTTGCAAAATAGGGGAATCTATCATGCGTTCTGGCTTCTGTGTATTCTGATTTAGTGCCTCCTTCTTGCCAATTGTTGTCTTGGTGAGAGTAGTTTTGCGTGGCTGTCTAAGTAGGTGCTTTGCTTCTGGCTTTTCTTAGTTGTTCGACTCGGTCATTTTGACTATGGTTTCTTCTGCTTTCTCTGCTGTGACCTCCACTTGGTCCAAGTCTCTCAAAAGCGGACTTCCTTTAATTTTGATCTTCCTGCTCATGAGATGTTGACCTATTAGGTAGTCTTAAGTGGGTCCTTCCATCGTGCGTCCTTAGGACTGTTGATCGGAGAAAGTCCCAGAGCAGTTCTTGTTTTTTATTGGGATGTGAAGTCGCCCTGAGTTCTTCTAGTGCTTCTCGAATCTTATCGTAGGGTGTATTCACCGCTCGTCCTTCTTCGACCTCTCGCTATGATTTTCTTCTATTGTACTCGACTAGATCTGACTCATATCTGATCCAAGCTTCCTTACGCTGCTTAGTACGATGTTGACGTCCTTGTTTCAATTTGTTCTTTCTCTCTCTGGCTTGCCTTTGACTCTCGGTCTCATCATCGTGCCCTTAGGTAAATGGTGATATGTTGGACTCAGATTCATCTAATGACCTGACATCAGGCGCTTCTAGGGGGACCAATGGTGATCGAGGACGACGAACCATGAATACTTCTCGTGCGTGAATTGCTCCGCTATCGGCATCGGTTTCCACACTGTCGGAGTAGTTGATAACTTTAGTAGAGGCTTCAAGATCGCAGATCGAGTCTCCTTCTTGGTAGGGTAGAATTGCTGTTGTCGCATTGTCGACTAGTTGGGTGCCGCTATCCTCAGGAACAGGAAACTAGCTAGTGGATGATGCAGTCTTGAGATGTTATAGTTAACACGAGACCTTCCTAGGCTCCTTTCAGTGACATTCTAAGCACCGGATCGATGGATCCTTCGGTCCGTGTCTGATAAGATATTGTCATGTTGTGGAGTCCGAACGGAAGAGGACCCGACTTCTTGAAAAGACTTGTGCACCCCGAGTTGTAGTCTTGATAGACTAAGGCCGTGTTCTTAAGCCCCATCAGAAAAGAACTCGGTTTCTCAGAAGAACTCGGATAAGACTCCATTTCGGATGTGGAACCTGAGTTTGAGTCGGATGCGCAAAGTCGCGAGATCTGGATCGAATTGGACATCGCGAGTTGCGCGAATCTTCCAGTGAGTTGACCTGTCGTAGTCATCGAAATAGAATGGTCTTCGTAGTGATTCGAATCTTTGAGGAGATGGCTTTGGAGCTTGCCATTGTCGTCCGCCTCACAGATACATGAGCCAAAGATAAAGGTTGATCCCGTCGAGAAAATCATATTGTCGAGGTCCATCAAGCTCTCGGATGCAAAGTCGCTGAAAGTGCCTACCTGGCTGCGCCAGCTGTTGATGTTTGACCACCAATAGCATGCCACGGGAGTACCTGGGACAGTATGTTTGGGTTTCAGTGTATGCGGAACTCGATGGTTAATGCAAGAGACAGTCGATTTATTCTGGTTCGGGCCCTCGACTGTGATCGAGTAATAGCCATACGTCCAGTCGACGTTAGCTTTTTACGTTGGATTGATTGTCAAGTGTTGTGTTATGTTCTGTTGTCCTATCTCTAGGAACCCCGCCCTTCTTTATATAGTCAGGAGGTCAGAATCCTAATCGGTTTACAATGAGATTTCCTAGTAGGATTACAGAATAATACTACTACTAAGATTACATGGGAAGAATCCTAGTTAGACTAGATCTTCTCCTTTCCTTGTGGGGTATCCCGTGGGTCTCGCACCGACAATTACCTTAGCGTCCGGTCACCCCGCAGAGGTACATAATAGTTCGTTTTTCAGCCGGTGTTATAAATATAACATCCGCTCATGTGTGTCGGTATTTTTGCTCATTCCAACAACCGAAAAACACCTTAGAGAGTGCTAAAAAGAGCAAGGTTCTAGTGAGATGATTAAGATTTAAGAATTCAAAAGAGAGCCCTCATTAGTGAAGATCAAGAGTAGCAAAGTGTGTATCCACCTTCTCATTAGATTTGTCGTGGTCAAGTGAGAGTTCGTGCTTGTTACTCTTGGTAATCACTATCACCTAGAAGGCTTGGTGGTAATTGGGAGCTTGATGATCATCCGGAGAGCTTGTGGATGACCCAAGTCAAGTTATAAGCGGTTGTGGGTGATTCACCGCGACGGAGTATCGAAGAATCAACCTATAGAAAGCACTTGATCCTTGCGCGGATCAAAGGGGAGCTACACCCTTGAGCGGGTGCTCCAACGAGGACTACTGGGGAGTGGCGACTCTCCGATACCTCAGCAAAACATCGTCGCAGTCCTTTCTCTCTAATTATTTTGAGCATTTACTTTGTGCAATTCAATTCATATCTTTATATTTATAGAATTAACATGCTAGAGTAGAATTGAAACTTAGGTTGCAAGTCTTTTATATGGTAGAATAATTAGGAACACTTTCTAGGCATAAGGGGTTAATTGGGCTAACCATAAGATTTAATTATTGCAAAGAAATTTAAAATTAGTCCAATTCACCCCTTCTTAGGCATCTTGATCATTTCAGTGCATGATAGGCAAACCTACCTAGAATATTATATACGCGATTATTTCTAGCGGCTATTTGGTTGTGCAACTTTTTTCGTTTGTCTTATGAGCCGTATTTTTTCAGTGAACAAATAATATTTTTCTCTTAGAATAAATCAGCCAACAATACTTTTCAGCCTGACCTATCAGCCAAGAGAATAGGTTTGCTTTAGAAGTTGACGACTTCTCTCGGTTTTAATGTTGGGGTGTTCGCTGCAGCCACTACAGCTACAACAAGTATTTAATGACAGTTACAACGGCTGAAAGCTACAGCGAACGGGCCGTTCTTCAGCCTGTTCGCTTGGTCGTAAACGATCATGGATTATAAGCCAGAACAGTATTTTTCTCTCACATCAAACCAGTCAACAATAATAATCCACGGTCGTTTCAGCCGAAACGAAAGAACCCTGTTTGTGATTCCTGCTGCGGCAGCTGCATCTTATAGCTGTGATGAGATAGGGCGCGTTCACTTGTGATAAAGTGTCGGATGTTGTGCAGACCATATTTTTATTTTATTTTTAAAGATCTCTAATTCTTGGTGAAGGAATGAACGAATGAATTGAATTGAATGAATGAATGAATGTGATGAATTTGATTTGATTTTTGAATCTCTAATCACACTAATCTTGGGGACAGCGCACTATTCACCTGCCGTTTTCGCCTCACAGTTTACTATTCATCGTGCACGGCCGCCTCCCTCGCCGCACCGTCGCCCCGCGACGACAAACCCCAGCGCTACTCCGGCGGCGCCGCCTGCCGCTACTGCTCTCCCTCCATGGACTGACCTTCTACGTACGCCGGCGCCGCCTGCTGCCGCCGCTCTCCCTCGGCGGAACAAACTTCGATCTACGTCGGCGTCGCCTGCTGCTACCGCTCTCCGGTGACGGAGCGAGCCCGTCGCTCCCTTCCTCTCCCTCCTATTCCTCCGCAGCTACCCGACGCGGAGGCGTCTGGGAGCTTCCTCCTCAACCCGTGGTTGAGTGCCTCTTTGATCCTCAAATCCGCGGTGCTAGGTACATATTCCACGTTTTTTACTCATCTCCCCCTCTCCTGCTACAGTGTAGGTTCATCTCTACAAAGTGGAAATCAATCTACGGTTCAATGGTTTTTCTTCTGCTTCATCGTGTGTACAAATTCATTGCGTGGCTTAGATTGCGTTAGTCTACAGTCCCTGTGTCTATTGGTTCATATTGCCTGCCCGCCTGTCTACATGAGATTTCTGTTGCTTCTCAGTCGTACGGTTCCATATCAATTAGCGATTGAAGCATTATACACCGTTTCGTTTGCCTTGCAGGTTCGTGTCCATGGTTGCCTTAGACTCCCTTATCCTGCTGCTCCTACCAGCCTTTGCTCAGGTACCTGTCAAACCTTGGGGTATGTAATTTTGGAGTGGACTACTAATACTAAAATAATGCAGGCTATATCTTCTTCCTTCTTTATAGGATGAACAACCATCACTGCATTGCTGTTTCCCTGGTGCATTCAGTATAGGATTCAAATTCTGAAATACAATGCTATGCGTCCTAAAGTACAGCCCAAGAAAGATAATTGTCTCCTACATCACGTGTGCGCCGGTTTTCGTTATTTCAGTACTGCACCTTATCATTCTTTCCATCTTTGGTTCACCACCAGGTCTGGTACAGGTAAAAAATATGTTAACATTTTGCTTCGTTATCAGTCTGCATAAATTTTGTAAGCTAGGTTTTACTGGACCACAAGATATATTTAAGAAGACTGTTGCTTCATGCTATCCACTATAAAAAAACACTTTTTCGCTTCATTATTGCCTATTTAGGAAGATTGTATTCCCTCCAGTCTAACATGTTGACATAGCTTTTAGCCGTTCCGCTATTTCCGCCAACGAAATCCCATTACTTGATCTCGAAGCTACATTATTGTTATTAGCAGCCAATATTAGTCAGAACAGACTATTACGGTGGAATCAAATATTGTGGTGAACCTGCTCCCAGGTAGCATACTATTTGAAGACTCCCTTCGCAGAGAAATGGGCCATATGAAATCATTAATTCCTTATAATTAAACCTGGAGTTTATTTGCAGACTTAGATACAACAAATGACAGCATATAGAACTCAGCTGTCAAAGATATTGATTTTGCCTTGGTTCACGCTTATCCTGATACCTGGTGTGTATCATTCTATCTTCCTTAATAAATTCAGTTGTACCATGTCATTGATGCACCTTTTTTATAGGCTACCAAAGCCAAGTATGGAAGAAAAAGTCAAGTACCTTTCTGTCCGGGTTGATTCACACTTGAATGATAGTGAAAATGCTCAGTTTTTGTACAGGATTTATCTTATCTAGCCATGCATCATATGACTCTCCACGGCAAAGGTTTATTTTTGTACTCATTCATCTTATTTATATTTTTGAGACTCATTTCCTTCCTATGTACTGACATGTAAATATTCTGCAGTTGGATTTTTTTTTTTCCGGTATAGTTTTGGACTGATGCTTCAACTAATCAGCAGGTCTATTCATCTGCACAGATTATGTTGGCCTCAGGATGCTAGCAAAATGAACGGCTTCTTTTATGGTGCTGTTGTAGACTCAGCTTCCTCTTTATGCCACCAAGGTACATTATTTCAGTTTGCTTTCGTGTGTGCGCTCAGATTTAGGCACTTATGTAGTTATGTTTTCCTGTTTGTTACAAAATTTCCCATTTTAATTACCCAATGTTACTGTTCTTTGTGAGATCACATATTGGGATTCTCATGTACGCGTTCTAAAACATAGGCAACTTGCCTTTGCATTCAAACATAATTTTAGGACTGAAACCATTACTACCTGTTTACCAGATCCAGCTCGGTTCAATACAGCCATATTTTGCACCTGGCTACCTAATGCCAAATTATGTAACACTGCACGCTTTGAGCTTAGGAGCATTTTGGAATGCTTAATTAATGTCATTTTTTCCCTTATAAAACAAATAAAGCCATTTTGATTACATGAATCCAGGTGCTTAAAAATTATCGTCATGCATGTAATATTGCATTCCTCTCCATCATTCAGTCGTACACTTTCTGAGATTCATCATCACCTCCTCCCTATTATTTCCTTCTAAATTAGTTTGCCTATTTTTCTGCAGAACACATTCCTTTTATACTGAAACAACCTGATTTAGCAGCTACTAATGGGTTTCGCAGATTAAAAAAGTTTATCTTATACCTCTCTAATACCACAATCCTAAATCTTTATGTACTCTATTGACACAGGGAACAAAGTAGCCATGCATTCGAACTTTTTCTATCATTGCTCATATTGTCTTCAGGTTCTTATGCATAAAAAATGAAACTCCCACCTTCTGGACAGCTGAAATTAATTAGGCATGTCTATCTAATTCCTGATATAATTGCTATTAAGTTTCCTAACAACAACGGTACTATTCAGAGCAAGTTACTCGGTTATATTCTCAATCCATTTTAGTCCTACTGTCTGATAAAATATGTTGGTCCTTACGTTTAGGTTTCCAGCCGCCTTTATATAATCCTATTTCTGTTCCTTCCATATCTGTAGTATTGCACCACTTTGTTATCATCAGGTATTAAGCCCCCTACCCACCCACCGAAACAAATATTTTCTCAGTTAGATGCTCTGTTGTTAATCTCTTTTACGTTTACTATCAAGTTTCAAACCTCCTTTTTGATCTTTTACACAGGTACCAATTGGTTCAAGTGTAGAGACAGCAGATTCCTGCCTTTTTGGTTCAGCACATATGCAAGATCAGCATCTTCCCACCATCAGCAGCTGTCCATCTAATCACCAAGCTTCTTACTTTTTTTGGGGGGGGGGTGGGGGGGGGGGGGGACACCAAAGCTTCTTACTTATGTAGTCCTATTCTTCCTGTATAAAATATGTTGTTATATTCACTCTGTTGATACATGATACAAAACTAAATGTTACATTTGAATCATAAATGCCTGATATATATATGTCACCTTTGGCACTACACCTAATCTGTTGGGACAAGGTTTGTACTGCTCCCCGCGGGGGTTACATGCTAGTATAGCAATATATGTGCAGCCATAGCTGCAGCGGCATGCTTCAAAAGAAAAAGTAGAAGAAGTAAAGTGCATTGTCGGTCCTCGAACTTGTTTGGTTGTGTTATCCTGATCCCTAAACTCACAAATCGACTGTTAAAGTTTGCAAACTTGTTCATCTGAGTCATCCCGGTCCCTAAACTCTCAAATCGCTCGTGTAGGTCCTCAAACTTATTCGGCTGTATCATCTAGATCCCTAAACTTACAAATCACTCATTTAGATCCTCAAACTTGTTCAGTTGTGTCATCCCAGTCCGTAAATACCATAAACTTGTAAATTCAATATATATTTATAGAACTGTCTAAAAATTATAAATCTAATTTTGTTAGACTTCTGGTAACACGTACTTTAAATTTAAATAAAAGAAATCACCATATACTTTCTATTTTAACTCTACAGTTCAATAACTAAATGAGCACATACTTTTTAGGATTTATAAAAATATACGTGCATATTTAGTCATTTAACTACATGGTTGAAAAGATAAAGTATACGGTGATTTATTTTATTCCAATTTAATGTACATGTTAGTAGGAGTCTAATAAAATTAGATTTATAATTTTGGACGGTTCTATAAATATAAATTGAATTTACAAGTTTATAATATTTACAACATTTAGGGACCGAGATGATACAACTGAACAAGTTTAAGGACCTAAACGGGTGATTTGCAAGTTTAGGGATCTAGATGATACAGTCGAACAAGTTTGATGACCTAAATGAGCGATTTGAGAGTGTAGGGATCGGCATGACACGGATAAACAAATTTGAGGATCTAAACGGTCGATTTGAGAGTTTAAGGACCGGGATCACATAGGCGAACAAGTTCGAGAACCGCGAGTAAACTTTACGGGGAAAAAAAACTGTAGCCACAGCAGTTGACTTAGTTGCATTTCATTTGTATGTATCTAATTTCTTATGCAAACTCTGAATTCAGCCGGTCAGTTGAGGAATAGGAAGAAGTCAAATTCCGGCGGCACAAAAGTTTCTGAAAGTACGGATATAGTTACATTTGCTGATGTGGCTGGAGTAGATGAGGCAAAAGAAGACCTGGAAGAAATTGTGCTATGGATCCTACAATTTTTTTTAATGTAATGGATCCTACAATTCGATAGTAGTACTTGCAGCAATCAAATGAAGGGAAATAAGCTGGTCCACACATATTTTTTGCTCAGGAGTTCTTAAGGAACCCAGCAAGGGTGTTCTAGTCTATGTGAAATACACACTGATTAATCAGAGTACTAAGCTCTCCTGCTGGTTCGAGAGAAAAAAATCAGAGTACTAAAAAACTGTCATTTTAGAATGCTTTCACTGTGACCTGCTAATTAGCGAATAGCATTTGCTTAAATCATTGTCAGAACAAACGACTCAGCTATGGCCAACTGGGCAAGGTAGATCTACAAGAAGGGTGAACTATAATTAGCTAACCATGCATTGAAGCCAACTATCATGTAAATCATGTGTGCATGCTAATCCAGCTTGCTAGTTCCTGGACGCGAGCTGCTTCTATATGCTGCTTCTACCTTGCCGTGTAGCCGATGGCCCTAAGCTGACATGTAAATAATTTGCTAGACAGTACAAGTCTTATATCGCCTAATAGGTCAGATTGCATTCTAAATGTTTTGTTTCTTCTGAAAACGTATATTTGGTGACTATATTTGTAGCATATTACTTGGTAGATTTCCTACAAAAGAATGAATTTGGTGATTCATTTCTTGAGTTCGAAGCTTATTTAATCTTATACTAAGATTATACATATTCTGTAGCACTTCTATCTATTCTGTAGTGACTATACAGAAAGAAATTGAGGGCATGGAACTGCTCAAGGCCCACTAGGAAAAGAAGGCAGCTGCTGAGGCCACAGTGGGTTCATCCTTAGCATCCTCATCTAACTCAGAAATTTAGCTTCTTGTTTATGTAAAGTGATGGATGTAACATATAAATCTTAGTATGTGCATCATTATGCATGCCAGTTGCAATGGTATTTAAATGATGGGGTTATAGTTGACATTACCACTCGGTCCAGGATCGGCGCAGGCTCCCCCTGTGTCCCAGCTCTCGTCGCAAGGTTGTAAGACATTTGTTCGTCATCGGAGGACTCAATGTCGGCATAATCTGTTTGGGTCCATTGCACCTTCAGCTTGGTCCTCCCGTCTGTACCAAGATAGGTACGCACTGAAGTTCTCGTTCGTGTGGGGCCGGTCATTCTCATATAAGTTCTCATGAAAGTGATCCCAGTGGTCGATGTAGTCACGGTGCAAGGTCTCAAAATCCGTCTCCTTTTGTTTCCGCGATCGATCCTGTAGGGTGCAAGAAATGAAATTGCAGTCTACAACATTCCAAGGAAAGATGTACAGAAAACCATTTCTGGTTAACCTGATACCTAAGAATTAATTGACAATTGCATCCTTTATGTAAGATACAATGGACAAATTAGTCAAAGAGACAATATTATAGTTTCCTTGGCTTGACACAAGCATTAATTCTCTAACATTTTGCTGAGTCCTTCAAACTCTAGATGCCTTCAGTTTTCCTCGAACATCCATTTCAAATGCAGCTACAGCTACAGGTATTCATTTCAACAGCTACAGCTCTAGATTTTGTGCACTAATGTGGATGGGACACAATGACTCCTATTTCCTTGTTTGTACAGCATATTGTATTCATCTGTCTTCGTCGATTAAGTATGATACAGTGAGCATTTTGGTGGTGTTCTGTGAGCAAATTGGAAGACGTCCTATGCATACTATCCTCAACAGTTAGCACTATATTAAGTTGTGTACAATAATTAAATAAGTTAGCTATCAGTTCAGAATTTCTACAAAATGCATAGATGGTATTAGAGCTGTCTTTTCCTTTTTCTCTAACTGTTTGTTTCAAATATTCAATAATATTCAATAAAGTATACACCAGTTCAAAGATGCTTACTTGTGCAAGTCTATTGACGTCGAGAACGGCTCCACGGGCCACTCCTACCTCAACCCAAATTGGCGTGCAACCTGGTGTGGCAGGTGGAACTCAACTGCGTAGAAACAGATCAACGGGCACCGCATCAGGTACAGGTCTTCATCCATCTTGCACATGATGCTGAACCCAATGTGCTCGTACTGTTTGTAGTCGTACGGCTCCCAACTAACCTACATTTGATTCTTTAGTCAAGTAGTGCTTACATCGAAAAAACAAATTAGTATGTGAAATGCAGCTAACTCACCAGCCCTGGCATGTGTGCGTCGAGCTCGTTCGTAAACTCGATGTAGGCGCGTTTACTCCGGGCGAAGGGACCCTTAACCTGGTCCCAAAGGTAGGCATACGTTGGCCGACGTCGAAGGCCATGCACCTCGAACCAAGGATGAGGATCAAGAACTTTGGGCCAACCGACAGGTAGATGAGACCACATCCAAAGCTGAAGCAGGTAAACACATCCTCCTAATGAAGAGTTCGGTGAACTCCGGCGGCACCCTAGCTATAGCCCCCGCCGTGTGTCAGTCAGTAAGACAGGGCAGGTACATCCATGACGCGGTATCTCCCATCCCATCAGGGAACAAAACACAACCAAAAAGGTGCATGATCCATGCCCTGCAGTAGTAGGTAACTGTCTGCTCGTCTGCATGATCAGAACACTAACCAAAGTTCTGCCTCAGCCAACTAATGAGTACTCCAGAGGAGCAGGTACCCGATGTCTCTAGAGGAAGATCTCTTCCAAGGAAGACCTCCACTCTACCTCTCCAACCAGCAACAGTGCAGTGGCCGATAACTAGGCAGCCACTTATACGGACACCCAGGAACTTCTGCGTGTCCTGAAGAGTAACGGTCATCTCACCGCAAGGTAGATGGAAGCTGTGAGTCTCCGACCTCCATCTACAAAACAAGAAAGAAGTACTACGGTTATATGCACATCGAGAAGCGAAAATATGAATGGAAGTGAATCTGTTCATAATTATGGTACCTGTCGACTAGAGCTGAGATCACCGCGGGGTTGAAGGCAGGCAACCCACGGCAAACCTGGAATGATACAACGTCAAGTCCATCCCTCTCAAGGAGAGGAGTGTACCTGTCATCGTACCGCATGTCCTCGAACTTATCGTGGGTTCGACAACGAAGAGGGTACAGTTCCTGCAAAGAATAGAAATTATTAGATTAATTCGTGAACATAAGTACATGTGCAGAGGAAAAATAACAAAGCAAAAGTAAAGTCGTTACCTCCCCCTCCGCGGTGAGTCATCCTCGGTGGTTCTCCTCATAGTACAGCTCCAACAGGTGGAACTGCTCCATCCTACAAAATATAATGAGAAAGTACAGATTAGTTTTATATGAACAAATAAATAACTTTTTGGTACTAGTAAACATGCATGTGAAACATTAGTTATTTTCACCTGACTAAGCGGCCAATGGCATGCACGTGAATTATGCCCAAGTCTACCACATTTGCCACATTGGTTCTGCTCGGGGTCAGTAAAAAGGGGGTTGCTCTACCTCGCCACGTTCTATCGGAAACCTGGTCCATGACCATCTTGTGCCTCGTCCTCTTCCGGGTTCCACATTTGTCCCAACATGTACCTAGATCCACAATGTATTTCGGCCCAGTGTAAGGTGGCCATTGACCCTTGTCTAGGAAAGGCTCAAAACGGGGAGACCAAGTCTATACAAGGCTATCAACACTGAACTCCCACGGTATCTGGGTCTCGTAGGCAAAGTTGCGATGCTAAGATGCTGCAACATAATGAGAACAAGGAAAGTGGTACTGCCTGGTTTTCCCACATCGGCATGAGAAATTACTAAGTACCACAATATAACTCCTTGATGGTTGGACCTCACCATCGGACATTGTACCACCCCTTTCTATGACCTGGTACTTGCCGGCGCTGTGGTCAAATCGATTGACGTCATGTGTGGCAGCCCTTTCCTTTGCCTTGTCAAGATGCTTCTTAGGTTTAGGTGCCCATTTCTGATTATTACTCTATAGTGCCATTGCTTGAGCGTGTCTCTTGTTAAACCATGCAACTAGCTTATAAAAGGTGAATGATATAATGGCATTGACGGGCATGGCACGTATACCCTTGAGTACACTATTAAATGACTCCGCCATGTTGCTAGTCTAAAACTCGTACCTCCATCCACCATCATCGTAGGCTCTTGTCCATTTCTCAGGTCCTCTCATCAATCCTCTCAGCCACTGCCTACCTTCTGTGTTTGTTGTCGTTTTTAGCTGCTCTAACTTCTCCTCAAAGAACGACACCTCAAGCATGCGAGCAACCTCCTCGAATAGAGGAAAGTTGTCCTTCGTAGCATCATTCCAAAGTAAATTCTCGACAAGGTGTCGAGTGCACCAACAGTGGTGCAAAGGTGCATACCCCAGAATCTGCTCCTGTACGGCACTAAGTATGCCCTGGTGTCTATAAGATATGACACCTACCTCCCTATGAGGGCCAACTACATGGATCCTAATAAGCCGCAAGAACCATCCCCAGCTAGCTTTGTTCTCCCTCTCCACCAAAGCAAAAGACAAATGAACTAATGTGTTGTCTGCGTCACACGAAATGGCTACCAAAAGTGTGCCCATGTACTTGCCAAGTAGAAAAGTACCATCAATGGATAACACTAGACGACAGTGCCTGAAGACCTCGACGCACTAGGGAAAGCACTAGAATGCATAAAAGAATATCTGCCTCCCGTCCTTCCATTCATTCGGCTTTGGGATATACACGTAATGCATGCCTAGATTTGCTGCTTTCATTGTATTGAACATTGCAGGCAACTGCTCGTACCCCTCTTCCCAGTCCCCATATATCATCTTCTAGGCCCATTGCTTTGCCCTCCATGCTTTCCCATACTTTATGTCATACTTAAATATCTCCGTAGTCATCTTCATAATTGTCCTAACCTTCAAGTTGGGCTGACCCTTCAAAGTTGTGTATAACTTTCTAGCAATGAGGGTAGAGGTCAACTATCTATGCTTCTGTTTTAGATCTGTCTAGGCACAAGTGTGTGGACCTACAATTTTGGTGATCTTAAATTTCCCTATGACCTTCTATTTGCGAGCACAGACCCTCTAATTGCAATCTGCCATCTCGCACACCACCGTGTAACGGCGCTCCACATAGGAGTGCCTCACCTTGAATGGTCTCTTACGCCTCACAGAATATTCCTATAGCCACCTTCTTAAGGTGGGCAAGTCCTTGAAGACCATGCCCTTCTAAATTTCTACGCTGTCATCGGCCTCAGGAGCCTCTAGCAGCTCGTCATCTCTTTCTTCTCCATAAGCATGTTGAGAATGACTAAGGTCGCTGAATTTATGAACTAGTGGATCACGATCAGGACATAAGCGTCTAATGAGCTCCATTTCTTGTTCGCTCAAAGCTGCAACTGGGTAGTCATCATCAGAATCAACGGCCCTTGCTGTGCCATAAGGCCCCTCATCATCCGCAATATCAACATCTACACTGTTAGAGGCCATAAACCCTGGGTCCACGTTGGTTGATGGAGGAACAGGAGCACAACCACCATTATCAGGATTGTCTCCTGCATTTAAAGCACAAATATGGATAGCATTAAGACAAAGGAATAGAATGAACAAAGAATAAGAAAAGCCAAAGTGTTACTAAATCACTTACTAGGATGATTCTGGGTCAAAGGGATCTCCTAAGGGGCACCTACAACATCATCAGTTCCACATTCTGCACGAATAGCAGGACATACACCAACCTGATTGGGGGCGGATCGAGCATCGGACACCACAACCGCATCTTCCACATCCACCTCACGGTTGGGTAACATAGGCTCAGAGGGTGCCTGATTCTCTGGTGCTGGCGACAACCCATGAGGGGGTGAATGAATATTAGGAGGTGAATACCCATGAGGGGTAGGATCATTGGACAACTTCCGCACAACCAAATACAAACATTG